>NC_138497.1:66312332-67055835 GCF_964252035.2 Podarcis erhardii | reverse complement strand
TCTTCACTTGGTATATTCTGCAGATACGGCAAGCTACTAAAATGTACAATTTCTCCATCTGTGGTTCTTTATTGAAAATTATTATTCCCCTCGTGTGGTAGCTCTAATATCATTCAGATTCACATTCACTTCAAAGCTTTCAAGATTAAATGAAACATCTCAGCATTTAAGTTCCAAAATGTACTTCTTTTGGAGCTAGCACTGAATAATTTTGAAGCACTTAATTCTATATATTTCATTGGAGGCAATTAAATCAGAATGTATTATGTGGTTTACTTTTTCCACTTAGCCACTGCCTTGTTTAGTATGTAGGGTTGCTTTTTAAAAAAGAAAGAAAATAGCTAACTTTGCTGCGTATTTGTTAAAGTGGGCTACTACTTCATGCTCCTCTTACGGCTTTCCATTAAATTACATTATCACTAAAATGGAAGGGTCACAGTTTAATTTGCAACAAAAATATCTATGAGCACCAGTTCATGAATCATGCATGTTGTGCCAATTCAGCAACATCAGGGAAAAACAAAAAAGATTTTGCATGGAAGAATACCGACCTCCTGCTCATCAAACAGGAGTGATCTCCAGCTATTTGAGAAAAGGGACTCCACATTTCACAGGTGTGTTGTTACCCACCTATTCCATTTCTCATTCAGACTTAAAAGAAATTGAGGGCAGGAATGGGAGCTTCTTTAACAGAATTCTACCCGATTTGTTTTTCCTGAAACTGTGTGTGAACCAAAAATGCAGCTGCATTTCACAATTCACACTTTTCCAAATTTTGTAATGCAGTTCTCCAAGCGAAAATTTCATACATTAGGGGGAAATGGAATACAGATGTGAAAATGTGGTCAATGGAACTTGAGAACGGAGAAAACTGACAGATTTATCCATGGTACATCCTTAGTTGATGATTTGAAGGGTACTTTAGAGGGTATGAATTTTGATTAGACCACCTCACTCCTATGTACTCATGTAATGTAATCAAACACACACACACACACGCACACAGGGAGAAATTCAATGTCACACTAAAGTAATCAGTCAGGGCAAGTATTTTGGCTTGCCAGATAGAACTATCCCCCTTTCCTCCCTCTGTGCTCTTCCAGGGGTTCTTTCAACCCTTCGGTCCAATTTTAGGGAGCACGAGGGGGGAACAAGGAAAGGAGAAGGGAGAAAGCTCCATTATTCAAACAAAAATCTTGTGCAGGGCATATGCTAACAGGACTCATTAGCTGGATCCTCTGGTTGTGCATTGGCTATATGTAGGGGCCAAATAATGAGACAAACTGGGGTGACTTAGAGTCAGAGCAAACCCAAGGATTCCATGTTGTAGAGGGTCAATGACTAGTTTCAGGATTTTAAGGGAGTATTATTGAAACGGGATGCCAGTTTTGACTTTGGTGTTATTTTCCCCTACAAAGCTGCGAGCTATCAAGAACCAAGTCTTCCAGAGGTTTGCACGCCATGGTTGCATAGTTCAATTTCCCAATCAATCACTTCATTCTAAGCCAAGTGGCCTGAAGGTTGCAACTTCAATGTAATCTAAGGAATTTTGGGGACATCTTGGCAATTTATCAGTTGCAAATTCTCTCCCTACCTGAGCGTCCTAATAAACACAAATCAGATGTCAAGGGTATGGGCTGATGAGATGCCATGAACATTTCATTTAATGCCCATGAAATAAAAATGCAGGCATATTTCAAAAGTGCCCCTTTGAGACTGACAGCAGAATCGAGTTCAAATTCTCTTTGCTGTAGTCTACTGCTTTATCTTTTCTTTTTTAGCGTGAATAAGTCTCCATCAATAATAACACATTCTAGAATTATTGCAATTAATTGACAGCATTGCTATTCTATTCCGATAAGTACATATTAAAACCATGGGAAAGATATATTCAAGGTTATTATCTGCAGTTAAATGGTAAATGAATTTCAGCACCATATCAGAATCATGTGCTAGTAAAATACAGAGGGGATGTGTTGTACTCTTATAAAAGAAGTAATATCCTTTATGAATGATCTAAACAGAAAGATAATAAGATTTACACCTGAAGACAGAAAACCTTTATCCCTGATTCTGAAACAATCCCTATCCTCCACACACACACACACACACACACACACACTAAAGAATACAGTGGTACCTTGGTACTCAAACACCTTGGTTCCCAAATGCCGAAAGTAAGTGTTCTGGTTTTAGAAAGTTTTTCTGAAGCCGAACAATGTGGCTGTCGGCTATTGTTTCTGAGGCGTCTGCACTAATCAGAAGCTGCACCTTGGTTTTCGAACCTTTCAGAAGTCAAATGGACTCCCAGAACCGATTAAATTTGGTGCTTTTGTTTTTGCTATTTATTTTGCTTTTTTATTTTTGAGGTTTTTTTGGTTTATTTGTTTTTGTGACTGTGTGGAACCCAGTTCAGCTACTGATTGATTGACTGATTGATTGATTGATTGATTGTGTGATTGCGGAAATGGATAAACTGACTATCATCAGTGCAGGTAAGATTTTATTATTATTATTATTTTCATCATCTACAATACTGTCTTATTTATTTTATAGTACAGCACATTGATTATTGCTTCCATTTTATGGATCAATGGTCTCGTTAGGCAGTAAAATTCATGTAAAATTGCTGTTTTAGGAGTTGTTTTTAAAAGTCTGGAATGGATTGATCCATTTTGCATTACTTTCTATGGGAAAGCGCACCTTGGTTTTGGTTTTGGAACGGACCTCCAGAATGGATTAAGTTTGAGGACCAAGATACCACTGTAATGGCACAAGATGTTTACAATAGCTCAACTAAAGATGGTTTCAAAAGGCAACCTCCTTCCGCTGAAGGAAAGTGTGAAGGTGATCACAGAATCATAGAGCTGGAAAGGATCTCAAAGGTCATCCTGCTCCAGCCCCATGCCAATGCAGGACATCCACTATTGCAACATCCCTAATAGGTGACCAATAAGCTTCAAGGAGAATCCACCACCTACCTAGGCTGCCCATTCCACTGTTGAACTGATGCAGGAAGTTAGCCTCAAACGTTTTCTCTTCAAACTTGAACCAATTGGTCAGGGTTCTACTCAGTGCTTTTCTTCTAGAATCTCCCTGCCCTCCCCTGCCTCATGTGTGCACCAGTATGTGGATATATTTTATATATATTTTAAAACTCGCCCATTTTACCTGGCTTTTAAATGGACATTTAATTGAAAAGCCTGCTCCTTATGGCATTTTAAAATGTATTATGCTCAGTCTTGTTTAACCTTATTTCCTGTTTCATTATATATGATTTTTTCTTTTGCTTGGTATACAAGTGTGCATAATTGTTTTCTATTCCTTTTTACACATGCTGTAAATTGTCCTGATATCTTTTTGATGAAGGATGGTATACACATATTGTAAACAATATCACTGTGCACATGGAACTACCTGCTCATGCAACAGAACTTCCCCTTCCTCCCCTCTGCCCATGCAGCCCACCCCAAATCTGCTCTGGGGATCTCCCCAATTCTCCAGAGTTAATTTGGGGATGCTGCAGGGGACATGCAGAAGAAGGAGAGGAAGTGGAAGTCCCATAGCATGAGCAGAAGTCATTTTGCTCGCACAGTGAATTCGTTTGTGTGGTGTCAGTTAGAATGTCAGACTAGGACCTGGGAGACCAGGTTCAAACTGCCATGAAGTTCACTGGGTGACCTTGGGCCTGTCATGGCTTCTCAGCCTAATTTACCTCACAGGGTAGGTTGTGATATGGATTAAATGAGGGGAGGGAGAACCATGTACACCACCTTGAGTTCCTTGGAAATAAAGGTGGGATATAAATGGAATAAATAAACAAACCCAAATTAATTCAATAAATGGCTCTTCCCCCAGTAGAAATGCTTAACAATAAATTTTACTGTTAGAAACTGAACCTGTGAAACTTGCAGTCCAAGAAGGTCCAAATTAAATAATGTTTGATATGCCACTTGTACATCCCATCTAAACGTACGATTTCCCTATACTTTCTCAATAGAATATTTTGTGGCCTTTCCCTCATTCCTCAAGCACATTATTTTTTATATGTTTCTTTTCTTTTTGAGTTCCTGAGAAAAAGCTGTGTAGCGATAGTTAATAATCACACACATTAAAACTTCTGATGAGTGCCTTTCTCTGATTAAAAAAACATCAGCCCTGAATATCTGATGGCCTGGTCCTGTGGGATGCTGCACTCAGGCAACAGCTTGTGGGATTTGGCTTGAGGGTTCTAGGATAACAATGGTGTTGTTTGGCAAAGGATTCAGAGATATAGAAAGGCATATAAAATTATGGAGACATTAAGAGATAATAAGTCCTCAGAGTGCCAATTAAGTCTTGCCGTCAAGAAGATGCAAAATCCTTGTGATGAACAGCAGATGGAAAGGCTGCCCAAACCTTTAAAAAAAAGTAGAGACAGGAAATTCTTAAAACAAAAGGGATCGTGCATTAGTTAGAATCTTTCAAATAGTTCATCCAAGACAATACAAATATGTTTCGCATGTATACAATTGCCTCCATATTTCATCTCTAACAACACCATCATATGCACTGCAATTCAGAAGTAAGTCTCATTGAGTTCAGTGGGGCTTACTCTCATGTAAGTGGGTACAGGATTGCAACCTAAGAGTGAGAGAGCAAACTATTTAAATTCCATACCACATGCTCTTCATTAGAACGATCACAGGTGAACATTTCAAAAATGGTGCCCTCAAGGGGCCAAATGGGCTCCAGCCCTCTTCCCCATATTTATTTCAAAATTGCCTGAAAATGGTTTTCTGCCAAATCCACAATTGCTTTACCACCATCCTTTTAAAGCAGTATAAGTAGTATTAAGCTAAATAACTGTGTGAAAAGAATTACTTCTGCTTGAGCAACAGGGCTTTCCTTCCCATGCGCATAACCCTTGAGAATCCAAACTACTCTGGAGGGCTGGGATAGACCCCAGAGCAGATTTAGTGGGGTAGAAGGGAAGGAGAGAGGAATCCCACTGCACAAGTGGAAGTGGTTCCACTCACACAATTATTTAGTTAAACACCACCCTATGTCCTTTCTCCTGGATATAGGATCCCAGACAATTAGGCAACATGATATCAGCCAATCAGGGATGGCATAACCCATGGGTAGGCAAATTAAGGCCCGGGGGCTGAATCTGGCCCAATCGCCTTCTCAATCTGGCCCGCGGACGGTCTGGGAACCAGCATGTTTTTACATGAGTAGAATGTGTACTTTTATTTAAAATGCATCTCTGGGTTATTTGTGGGGCATAGGATTCATTCATTTTTTCTCTCCTAAATATAGTCCAGCCCCCCACAAGGTCTGAGGGGCAGTGGACCAGCCCCCTGCTGAAAAAGTTTGCTGACCTCTTGCATAACTAATCAAATATGGCAACATTGCAATGTAACTAAGCAATTAAGAGGAAGGAGAGGAAACGTTCCCCACACTCGGAAGGGGCAAAAACTTCCACCACTGTTTTCAGCCCCTGCAAAATTGGCAAGAATGAAGAGTCTTCCTCAAAAATTTCCCTCCCCTCATTTCAGCTAATAGCAGCAATTCCACCTCCAGTGTATTTCAAACATATGGATATATAATGGATGGCTGCTCCCCAACTCTTCCCAGATTGCATTATTGTCATGCTCAAGAGATGGCCTGAATCATTCCCCAGCGATTAGAAGATGTATGATATATATTTTTATATAAAAAACCCCCAAATCTACAGACTATATGATCATTATGAACAATTCCAGTGTGCCTGGCAGAGTCGTCTTGTGAAACTGATCCCATATCTAAACAGAATTGTAACGAGAAAATAAGATAAAAAGAACTTCAGGATTTTGGAAGAATAAGCTAATCGTGTTGGGAAAACAAAAAAACACAACAGGCTTCACTAGCGCAGCGCTTTATTAAAAATGTAAATTAAAATCCAGCTCCCCATGGAAGTGTAGCCTCCCGCCACTGAAGCAGCTGTTAAGACTTACCTGCCTAAGAATGTAAAAGGCTTGGTGCTCATTTAGTGGGTGACTGACTCAAAGAACGTGCCCTTTTATGCATGATCGTCTCAGGGATTGCAAGTTCCTATTGTGTTATTTATCAATCTGAGGAAATTATTTCCTGTGTGCTTTGGAGATCATACTGCTAAAGCAACACTCGCATGAGTTTAGCAATCTTAATTTATCAACTAAATTCCAGCTCTGAAGAACAGAGAAAACCATAAAAGCTCCTCACTACCAGCATCAAGAAACTGCCATGCGCATGTGGAAATGCACAGGAGTATCAGTTTGACAGGTATTTTTTCCTATTTAGATCAGCAGTAGGTAACCTTCTCGACCAAGGGCCACATTCACTCTGGACTATCCCTCTGGGGGCCGCATGTCAGTGGTAGATATGGCATACACACAGAAACACACCCACCCAACTCATTCGTGCAGATAAGCTGAGGACAGGGTTTAGCACTGATAAATGTACTTCTTATATACATTGTAGCATCAGGGACAGAGTCAGGCTAAATGCCCCCAATAGGCTTCCTGGTATTGACAAATACCCCAGGCACAAAAAAGGCTCACTGCTTGGGCTTAGTCTTCAACTCCACAGTCTCTCTGCTCCCTAGCATCGCTGCCAGAATCATTGCATTGTTGGACATCATAGCCCATCCAAGAAGTGTGGGTAGCAAAATCTCTGAGCACAGCATCCATACTGCTGAATGACCAAATGGCACCAGAAGTAATATTGGGATGGGGTGGGAGCTCAGACAGCCTATGTAGCAGCCCATGTGGCCCTTCTGAAATGTGTTGTCCTTACCAGCTGCCCAATAATGCCAGGTCTTCATGTGGGCCTGTTTGCTTAGAGATTCAACATGAGCAACTGCTCCAAGTCAATGCTGGGATCAAATTCACTCACCTCATCATCCTTGCACACACTGGCCTAAAAGATAATAGAAGAAGCCCATTCACTTTACCATGTCAACATGAGTATGGGATGGTGTTTACTTGAGGCCCCCTTCCTAGTTAAAAGGTACAACAGCAAATCAGTCGATTTTGGTTTTCTTCAGTTTCACATTTTCCCAGCCTTCAGTTCTTCACAGTCCCACATCAGTTTGTGGATTAGAGGCAGGCGGGGGGTGGTCCTCATTGAAATTCATCATTTTAGTGCTAATTTCTCCTGATATTTCTCCTGATACATATTTTTGAGGCAATTTTGACAAGTAAACACCCCTAATATTGTACATTTTGGGTGTTATTTTCACTAATACAGGCATTTATAGGCACACTTTAGCCAGGTGAATGCAGTTTTGTGCCCGTTACTTGGCTGGAAAACTGTACGGCAAAATTTGGAGAAGTGTGTTTTGAAGGATGGCTGGCTTTCAGTTTGCATATTGTTTCAGGAAGTGTGAATAAGGTCAGTCCGCCTTTCAATGTGAACGGAATCCAATTTCTCTTCTATCCCTATATGGCTGGTACACCTCTTTTTCAGACCACACTGCATGATCAATTTATTGGCATTTCTGATGCCCTACTATGGTCAGACCACTCCAATCTAAATGAGGATGAAGCCACGATTCTCAGAGGAGAATTCACCCTTCCATATTGGTGGCTGGTTGGATCTGAGCAATTAAAATGCTAATATAGAAAAGAAAAGAAAATATTTGACTAGCACATTTCAGGTTGCGAAAGGAAGTGACAACAGTGATCAAAGTCAGACAGTATATTTCAGAGAGATTCCCACTGTAATATCCCCACTCAATGTGTATGTTTTGATCCTTTATAGGCTAGCTAATGCAACCCAGTCAGAGGCTGTGTAGCAAAAAAGCATTTTATATAACCATGAGGCTGATCCACTCTTGTATGTGACTTTGAACTGCAGACAAAGAAAATCAGATTGTTCTGCAGATATAACAAAAACCGTATCATGTTTGAACTAGGAAATAAAATAGCTTTAAACCAAAAGCGAAAAAAGGCCCGCAAGATGTCTTTTGTTCCCACCGTCAGGTGGAGGGCACACATCCAAGGGCTGTGTACAAGGCTGTTTGTTATGAACAATGTTGAATATTCAGCAGGAGCACCTGTGAGGCTCTGCCAGTGAAACTGCACTACACCAACCCCAATGCTGCCCCGCTCCTCTCCCACCCAGTATGCAATAGCAGGAAAGCTGGTATAGTGGCTCCACCCCACCTGGTGAGCCCCTTCTGTTATGCACACACATTGGTGATGCTCCATATCCCAGCCCTACCTTGTATGGGGAATGAGAAGACAAGAGAGTAGACTACGACCGCTGGATCTGTCTGTTAGAGAGAGAATTCAGCAGACAATTCACCATGGTGTCCTTATGGAGAAGCTGTCTGAGTTGGGTGTGGCTGAGAGCTTTTGAACCTCGCTTCCTGATCATCTCTCCCCGCATTTACTTACCTGTGCCTTGAAATCATGAGCTGAGGTACTTCTTTGAGGTCCCCTGACAAACGAGGGACAGTGGTGGCTGTGTGTGAAATGGCCTTTTCAGCATTTGTCTTCTGGGCTGCAAATACCTTGCTTAGAGCAGAAATGGCTCACCCCAAGATGAGACTGCCCCAGGACAGTAGTAGTTTTTCTGTTGGTTGGAGGGTAACAAGAGCTGGAGTTGATCAGAGAGCCAAATTACAGCGTGCAAAGTGGGAATGGAGGAAAGGGGTAAAAAATGAGAGGCTCAAGAGATAGTGGCTGCCTGCTTTGGACAAGGTTCATAGTCTGGGGCTGCTACTAGATCCAACCTTAGTCATGAAGCTCCAGATAGTTTTGGTGGCAGTGCAAGCACCTTCTGCCAGCTAAGTCCACCCTGTAACAGAAGCACTCTGGACAGTTTACAAGACAAGAACAAGAACAAGTTAAAATGCATCAAAGTTACAATAAAACGCAACAAATAAAGCACAGCCATAAAGTCAAACCACTCTAAAAGCAGAGCCGAGGAGCACAGCTCAGCTGCATTCAATCAATTGAAACCACAAAACAGAAGAATAAAAATTCACAGAACTAAAACAGTACTAAACTGATACATAAATTAAAAGACCTGGTAAAACAAAATGTATTTGCTTGGCACGAGAGAGGCATTAAATAGGTACAAGACAGACATCACTAGACCAGGAGCATCTCACACAGCTCAATCTCCCAGCAGCAGGGGTGGGATTGTGTGGATGCAGTGGCAGAGTCCACCCGCTGCTTCCAAACCTTCCAAGTGTCCCTATTTTCCAAGGACATCTCTGGAAGCTTCTGCATAAGGACACCATTGTCTGCTCCATGTTGCTCCAGCAAATACTTGATCTGGATTACAGATCTGTGAAAATCAAGATACAGACTATAGTTGAAAGCACTCATTCATTTTTTAAAAAATTCTAATTATTACTATTCACTGCTGGCCTTTAATTTCAATGCACATCATTTCAGTGAGATTTGTATGGGATGTAGAGCAGCCTGCCTTGTGAATTGCACAATGGACAATTAAGTGTGTTGGCCCTAGCATGCCTTTTTCTAAGTCTGGATGGTCTAAGCTCTTGAGCAATAGCTAAGACAAGCAATTTTGAACTAGCAGAAGATGTAAGAGCCCTGGGCTTTACAGACAATTCCAGTCACTGAAAAGAAAAATGCCAAATACCAGAACATTAAGTAAAGGCTTTTTTTTTAAGAAAAGAAAAGAAGATGCAAATTTACCAGCAGCCAAGTAGTGTTTTAGCTCAAATTCCTGAAAATGACAGAACTATAAATTACCTTTTACTCCAAGATACTAGTATTTTTCAATCCTCGCATTATTGTAATGCACAATATTTGAATTATGCATGAACTATCGTCACTGTTGCTGCACAATGCCAAGGCAAATCCTGGCAAAATGCAGTTCTGATCGTATGCATGCCCAGTGGAGAAAGGAAGCAGCACAGCAATTGTTGCAGAAGGGGAGGGGGGGGACTAATATTGCAACACCAACAGTTACTCCCAAAGCATCCTTGGCTACAGTAGAAAATGATAGCTGTAAGAAGAGACTGTTTCCGTGCTCCAGTTTGCCAGACTAAAAAGCAGCATGTAGATAGATAGAAATTCTGTGCATGAAATATAGCAGTGGTTGGCTATGTGGGGAGACTTAAGTGTCTGTTTCAGAAAGACTAAGGGAAGTTAGAAAATGCCAGATGCAAATAAAAAATATGTATATAAAGTTTTTTTTTAAAAAAATGATAAAGATTTTCCCCACTCCCAAATTTACAAAAGTGAAAACATTTACTTCGTTTTCAACTGCTGCTCAGTTTAATGAAACAGCAAACAAAAACATCTATTCAATTTTTGCTGTGTCCTGAAGTTAATGGCCTCTCAGGCTAACTTACCACACAGAGTGAGCTCTTGCCAGCCCTTGTTTCCTCCATGTTGTTTGCTTCTTGCTGGCCTGAGCTGGTCGTGACTCACACTCTTCAGGCATAGCAAGCAATCATAGCTAGTCAAAATGAGTCCGTACCAGCACAGCAGGCATGCAGTGCAACAAAAGGTATGAGTCACGGAATTGCAAACTAAACTGGAAAGCATACCACAGGTGACCCCAATAAAGTTATCCGATAATAATATTATCCCTTACAGCAGGGATGGCCAACATGGTGCCCTCCAGAGGCTCTTGGGTGTTAGTTCCCATCAGTGCCAGCTAGCAGGGCCAAAGGTAGTATGGGAATTGCAGTCAATCAACTTCTGAAGGGCACCACATTGGCCACTTCTGCCTTGAAGTGTATATATATGTGTGTGTGTGATAATAACAAATATTTAAAGCACCACCTAAACACTAACAAGTCCTACAAAAGCTGGATAGTGCTCCTCTTCCCACAGAAATCTTGTTCACTCTTTTATTCCAAAAGGGGAAAAACTGAAAGGGATATGGAGAGGAGGATTAATTTTTCATCACTGTGTAACTGCGCAAATTGACTAGATGAGCTTTGATGTGTCTCCATAAAGCTAAATAACATAGAAGAGCCTGCTACACCAAATGCAAAATGATAAAAACTAGTTCCTCCTCCTGTCCATGGAATGGTGAGAGGACTTTCACTGATTTCTCTTAATCCTGCAGCCCTCTGAGCTACTTCTCACACTGACCTAAGGGGTCCCTTAACCCCCTAAAGAAGATTTGGGGGAGTACAGGGGGCTGTAGGGGAACAGCTGAAAATGGTCTTCCACTCCATTACATCTCAGCTGCCTAGTGAATATATTTGTCCATCTTGCTCTCTTGGGCTTCAGATGAGGCATTATATAATCATTTTAAACACATCCTGATCCTTTACACTCACCCAAAGACCTTGTGCATGTCCACATGTGCTCTACGACAGAAATACAGCTCCTTTCTCTACAGCAAGGGTGGGCAACTTCAGGTCCATGGCCAAATGCAGCCCTCCAGACCACTCTATCTAGCCCTTGGAACTGTCCTTGGTCCTGCTCTACACCCTCCTTGGTTTTATTTTGTCTGGCTGGATGTGTCCTGAAACTCTGATACTGCCTCTCGCTTGCCTGAATGGACAGGTGTATAGGAACAAGCCAACTTTACAGAGGTGAAAATTGCATCCCTTGCCCCACCTACTTTTTGCCCTGCCTACCACTGACAGATGTGCCTCAGAAGGTTGCCAAGAAGAGAATACAGCCCTTGGACACATCCTTATCCCTGCCATAGAAGGACTAAGTCCTAGAGTGCGCATGGAAGCTGACTAGCTAGACTAGGAGTGGATTTTGTAATCTCTCATAATATGGAGCCTTGAGTGAGTCCAAGTTTTGGTGACCCCAAATGGATCTTCTCAATTATGAGTCTTCTCAATTTTGCACACCCTCACGCCCTGTATGGAGGAACTGCCTGCACCATCCTAAATCTGGTGATGGCTGGATGCAGTAACAGTGATAGCTATTAGAGCCATTGCTAAGCCTGTGAGACACCACATGCTGCACTATTTCATTCCCAGATAGCCTTCTAGTGCTTCAACCCTTTGAGGGTTAATAGCAAAAACAGGAGTGCTGGACATTTTGGTGCAGACAGACAACAATTTTGTTATTTATTTGGTGGTAGATCAGAGAACCTGCTTCTGCATTACATTACTGGAAATGTAATTTGGGAGTCCTCCTGAGAGAGGCAAACTTTTAACACTTCCAATTTTTCTGTGCTAAGACACTGGATCCAATGAGCTGAATGGTCTCTCCCCCCAGCTCAACCCTACCCGCCCCTGACATCATGCTCATTCTGATCACATTCTGATCTAATTGAGAGTCTACACATAGCAGATATATCGATCATGACTGGGATAGATGGGGACTTGAGTCAGGTATGTTTGTAATGGAGTGTTTCATTAGGCTGCTTTTAACCTGCCCTACTCTTCACAGGCGTGTCAGAAGCATCATGAATTGTGCAGAGAGAAGCATTAATGGGTTGATGGATAGATGGATTAACTGACTTTGGCCCGTACAAGAGCAGACATTTTCACGCAATGCTATATAGGATGTACTGCGCAAGGATATTGTTATATTATAGGAAAGTAACATATTGAGAAGGTTTTAATTGGTTGCAGCAGATCCGCAGCTGCAATTGGCTCTAATGTCAGGCTAACGTCGTTCTGCACACTCCCAGGTTCAACACTCCTGTCCTGAGGAATCTTGCTGTGTTCACCACATCTTATTTATTTACTTATGAGATTTCTTGCCTGATCTTCACCATAAGGTTTCAGAATGAGTTGCAGCAATATAAGCATACAATAAAAAGAAGTGGGTCTCACCAATAAATACATAAATATCCTCAACTGCCAAAGGCCAGGGTAAAGAAACATTTTCAGCATATGGCAAAAGCTGGATGCACCTCATTCTGAGGGAGTCCCATGATTTAGAGAAAACCCTTTCCTGGGCACCATTCCCTGCATGCCTAGGGTGGCTGAATGACCAGGAGAGATGCTTTCTGCTTGAATAGAGATAGCCAAGAATAAGACTGTCAGTTCTAAAGGATATTTCCCTGCATGGATTACTGCATCTCCCCTTAAATGCATTCAAGCAGGGGTCCCAAATTTTCCTTGTTCACATCTGCTTTAAAGCTGAAACAAGCATTTAATAGTTTGGGCTCAAATTTGCAGCTGCAGAAATTTGCCATTTCAGGGTGTAAAAATAGGTACCCCGGAATGGTTTGTGTGTGTGTGTCCTGATCTTAACAGCTGCATTTTATCAAAGTGGAACAGCAAAGTGACCTTTCTCCAGAGGGAGAGGCTGGTTGTGTGTGTGTGTGTGTGTGTGTGTGTGTGTGTGTTATGTAATGCTAGTCAGAGTGCTTGGTGCTCTTCCAACCAGCACTGGGATATACTCCTACCACTTTTTTATATATATTTTAATAATACAGATGTAAAAAATCATTACGATGTACAAATCAATCAAGGGGAGGAAATATAACTGAAGGAAGGGACAGTGAAGTATGTGTTGCACGACACTAGTTAGAAACACTCAGGCCTCTTTTCACCAGAGTTGCTCAGCTAGCCACTTTGGCTCTGGTTTCTTGGCTGAAGAGGGCAGGTATTGCCCACTGCTGCTCTGAGGCATTCCGGGTGCCCCCAACCAGCACTGTGTAATTAGTTGCCCATTCACCAGCAAAGACACAGAACTCCCAAGTGTCCATGGTAGGGAAAAGTATTTCACCTCTACACAAGCTGCTTTTGGAGAAAAGAAATGGAGAAATTGGGGAGGGGAAAGATTGCTCACTCAAAAACTGCTGTGGGGAGAAGCTCACTACCCCAACAGGTATTCTGTTGTGTCAAGGGCTGCCAGAAGCCTTTTTTCCAGGGCTCAGGAGTAGCACTAAGTCATGGGAATATATATATACACACACACTGTATAATGACATTTTATGGAAAAAAATTAAAAAATTACAGCTGTCAAAACAATATGATACACTTCAAAGAAACAAACTGACACGACATAAGATTGGCAGCCCATAAAGTAGTTTTAGAAAGAAAGAAAGAAAGAAAGAAAGAAAGAAAGAAAGAAAGAAAGAACATAAATAAAAGAAAAGTCATTATTTAAAACAAACAAACAAACAAACAAAACCCCAACACATCAAGACCGCTGCATTATATACCATATTCAAAACATACACATCGGACAGGTGAGCTTGTTATTCATTTCTCACAGAATGGATCAGTTCAAAGTAAAATACAAAGTTCATAAATAAAAGTTCAAACATTGCGTCATAATGTCCCCTCCCCCAGTGTGTGCATGCTACATTATCACCCCCCCCCCTTGCATGCTGATGTCACTTGCCCAAGTAGTGGGCCATGGTGATGGAGCATGCACATGCCAAGGGTGTGATGATGTAGCATGTGCACCCTGCAGAGTGTGTGTACAGCTGCCGCCACACTTTCATAGAATCATAGAATCATAGAGTTGGAAGAGACCACAAGGGCCATCAAGTCCAACCCCCTGCCAAGCAGGAAACGCCATCAGAGCACTCCTGACATATGGTTGTCAAGCCTCTGCTTAAAGACCTCCAAAGAAGGAGACTCCACCACACTCCTTGGCAGCAAATTCCACTGTCGAACAGCTCTTACTGTCAGGAAGATCTTCCTAATGTTTAGGTGGAATCTTCTTTCTTGTAGTTTGGATCCATTGCTCCGTGTTCGCTTCTCTGGAGCAGCAGAAAACAACCTTTCTCCCTCCTCTATGTGACATCCTTTTATATATTTGAACATGGCTATCATATCACCCCTTAACCTCCTCTTCTCCAGGCTAAACATGCCCAGCTCCCTTAGCCGTTCCTCATAAGGCATCGTTTCCAGGCCTTTGACCATTTTGGTTACCCTCCTCTGGACACGTTCCAGTTTGTCATTTTGTTGTTGGGGCCCAGCCCCTTCATTCAAATGTTGTGGGAGCCAGGGCACTCCTGACCCCAGGAAGTTGGTATGTACCGTATTGGCCTGAATATAAGCCGCACCCTAATATAAAGGGGGGGGATTAAAAAGAAAAATTACACGAATATAAGCCGCTCCCTATCTCGCTGCTCCTGGCTGCATACTGGGGGGGGAGCCACCCCTTCCTTGTTCTCTCAGTTCCCGGCCTTGGGGGAGAGGATGGGGGACTACGCATGGGGCGGGCACCGCTTCACCACGCTCCTGGCACTGTTTGCCCCACGCTCCTGGCTGCATACAATAAGGTTGCGAATTAAAATTGCACTTTAACTTTTCACAGTCAGAATTTGGGGGCAAAATGCAGCTTATGTTCAGGCTAATATGGTATGAGTGGGGAGGGTGCTCTTGTGCACAGGTCTTGCTTCCATAGGCATCTGGTTGGCCACCACAAGAAAAGGATGCTGGACCACATGGAGATATTGGTCATATACATCAGGCTCTTCTTATGTCCTTGGATGAAAGGGAGATTTACCAGTCTGCCCCTATTCACTGGGGGGGGGGGATGAATTCGTGGGTGAGAGGGATTAAAAGTAATGACCCCAATTCAAGGTGAGCCAATATAGTCTTCAAATAATTCATTTTAGTGTATTTTCATTCCTAATCGTGGGTGCAATATTTGGAGAAGTCTGAATTTTGTAGGATGGTTGTATTTTGGTTTGTGCATTGTTTCGCAAAGTGTGAATTAGGTGGGTTCGCTGTTAAATGTCAACTGATAAATGTCACCCACCCCTACTCCCTTGGCAAGCCTGCCATTGACAGGCCAGCGAAGTGATTTATAGGCTTGCAGCTTTAATACCTTCGTTATTAATTGTTCAAAATGAATGCAGTTTTGTTAACTTTTAATTCTTCTTTTTTTCCTTTTAGGATTATCAAATAACCTTGCAAGGCTGAAAGGCAAGAATGTAAATGTAAATTTAAAATAAATGGAATGCACACGACTACAGTGCTCGACATTTAGTGCTGGGCATATTTGACTGCTAACAGCACTCAGCATCCAGAGAGGAAGCCAAGACACTGCTGAAAATTTAAACTTATTATTTGGTGATGGTGTAAATAACACTGCACTTTTCAAAATACAAATAAGTAGACTGCTTAATCTAGTGAGTGTAATGAAAGAATGCCAACCTCCATGCCCAAGTTAATTATTTGTAGGTGCTGGGTGTAAGAAATTCAGCCCCCCCAACCCCACATATTGCATTTCTTAATGGTGTGTGTCTTTCATTAGTATCGTAAATAATAATGAATGCACATTTTCAAGGAAAGAGGGCATAAAAGGGAAAAAATACACATAAGGCTGACCTTTAACGTGACAGTTAAATCTTAGGTAGGTGACAGTTCAACATTTTTAACATTTAGTGTCTTCGCCCACTGGCAATGAAGCCCTGTAAACATCAAACAGTGTGAAATCACATGGTGTGCTGAACAGGGATTTTGCTACCATGTGTTTTGCTATAATGGAAACCACAATAAAGGGCACGAACAGAACTGAAATCCATCTGGTGGGGAAAAATTAAGAGGAAAGGAGGTCAGGATATTCTAGTACAAAATCCTGAAGGATCCACTGGTGCTGGCTCATTTAATGTAGCCTCTGTATTTATTTTGGAGAGAGAGACAGAAAGGAGAGAGAGAGAGAGAGAAAGCATAGTAAGCAGATTTATTCCTCCCTCCATTCAACCCTGAAATAATTCTTAACTGTAACTCATTTTATTCCCTGCCCTCTTTTCTTACATATTCAGAGCAGGTAGGGCTAAGCAAAGAACAAAGGCTGCGTAATTTGAACTTTAACATATACTTCACAGGCTGGTGCCTCGGTCAGTCTATGAAGAAAAGCAATTATTGTACTCAAGCTAGCACTAGTAGGAACACCATTATGAAGAAGGGTCAATGACATGCCATTTCAAGGGTGGAGGGAGATTTGGGGTGGGGGGGAGAGAAGATCAATTTTGTTAAAAGCACTATCATTTCACCTGCTGTGATTGAAGGATCTTTCACAAGGGAAAACAGAAATGACAACTCTGCACTTGCTACTTAAGAACCTATCTCCTTACCTAGGCATGGGGGATCAATTTCCTTCAGTTCTCATTTCAAGGTGAAATTACCTTATTTGCACTTTCAGAAACAGTACACAAACCAAAACTGTCATCCTTTGAAATTTGCACTTTTCTGAATTTCGTAACACGGTTCTCCAGCCAAGTAACAAATACCAAAACATATCTATTCAAGTAGAGTTCCTCCCCCATGCTAAATGAGTGAAAATAGCACACAAAATGTATTTGGGGACCCTGCTTTGGACAAATGTGCACATTAGGCAAAATTGCATACAAATGTATATATTCAGAGAAATTCACACTAGAATGCTGATGAATTCCCATGAGCACATTTTTTAAAATGCAAAATGATATGGAAATACGGAGAACTGAACTTAAGATTTTAAAAATAAGAAACTTAGAGGAAATTGACTTGACAGATTTGTGCATCTCTAGCCCCACCCCATACCATTATGTCAAACCATGAACTTATTTTCCCTGGGTGTACAGTGGACTATTTCTTTCTCCCTATGTGCCTTTTGCCATCATCATGCATCCAATCAAATATTTTATCTAAATGTTTTCTTAAGATTTAAGCTGCTTTGATATTTTTAACCTGTCTCCTGTGATAATTTTGTGTTGTTTTTTGTTTGTTTGTTTGTATGTTTGTTTTATATATATTCTGACAATCCCCATCAGTAATAAAGAAGACATATCTGCAGCCTGGCCACAATCATTTGCAGACCTCCTCCATAATGTTCTGCAGCCTCTATTTTCAAAAGTGTCTGCTTCTACTCTAAAACAATTGTGGCTGTCTTGGAACAGGTGAATTGCTTCAGTGAGTGACAAGTTAGTCCTTTTTCTGTGCAACTGGAAGTTGTTCCTTCAATCAAGTGAGAGCTAGTTGGAAATAACTGATTTTATGCTTCGGCAAGTTTGGTCTCGGCTGAATGCAAGATTGCATTATATTAGCACTTGCCATGGGTAACTAGAAGGTCTGAGGTGAATTATGTGATATCTGTGCTTAACCCAGGTCACTGCTGGCTATGAAACACTCATCCCTAATCAGTCCATTTCTGGTTCCTGTCACTTTTCAAATTGTTCATTTATGCATCTGCCCTATCTTGTTTCTACCTCAATCTGCTACTTTATTCTTTTTATCCACATGAAAATTTGTACTGAGACCTACATTTTGAAACACACATTGTTTAAAAACACATATTTCTAGATGTATTCTTTCTCAAAAGACACATTCTAAAACACATTTTGATACATGGGTTGTAAGCTGAGAACTGCATCACAGCAGTAGGAGCAGTGCAAAATCTGACAGACATTTATGTTTTAATCCACACATTAGCTAGGGAGGTGCCTATCAAATCCACTACCCACTGGAATTCACAAAGATCAAATCTCTTGAGAATGCCTAGTTGTGATATGGGCAAGAGGAAGGAAAATGCCATTTTCTGGCCAATATGATGTGCAAATAGGCACTGATCTACAGGAATCCCTCTGAGGTTGTGAAATATATCTGACTGCTTACTCTTCTCAGACACTTCAATAAAGTTTGGCATTTTCAACATGTGTTGGAACTTGAAAGATGGTCTGGAGGGCTGATGGGCTGGTTGAACAAAGCACAAAAAAGCAGGGAAGTGACCAAACAGAGCTGTAGTCTATTTGTCACTCTTAATCCAGGCATGCAAGGAGGAGGGGATGGAAGGAAATGAAATGTTGAATTATTAAGGCACAGAGTGATTGCTTTTGAATATCCATCCTGTGCTTATTTGCCTCAGGCCCATTTGCCCACACAGAATGGAAAAGATTCCAGTTCCTGGCTAATTATCATCTTCTAACAAGTTCAGTTCTTACACAAAAGATGTGTAAGAAAATTCCCCAACTGATGGACAGGCAGCTGGGTCAGTTCTCATAGAAACCCATCCCCTGTGGGAAAGTGAGGCTTAAGCTGGTATCAGACGATGCTTGACCTTTGGAACTTGGTGTCAATCTTGGTGGGAAAACAAATATATTCCACTTGCCATTAACGCGCATCCCTCCCATTTGGAAACATGTGAGACAATGAGCTTTTGTATTCGGGAAAGCAAAGTTGTCTCAGAACCTTGCCTCCACTCTTTACATTCATCTTTCTCACCCATACGGCTGAGCCTAAATGCAGGGGGTGTCATTTTCATGAAGATTTTCTGAAGAGTTGAAAAGTGCCCCAGTGTTCCCTCTCCTCCTTATGGTTGTTATTAAAAGAGATTGCCAGAGATTGCCAGTTCAGGAAGCATTGCCCTCACCCTGAGTTGGCTTTGGTTGAGACATCACACAGCCAAATCACTTTGGCCAAATAGCAGTTTAAGAGAATTCTATTTACTACATGATCCCTGATTGGCTCAGATCACCCCTGTGGCAACTGCTAGGAAACACTATTTTCATTCTCAAGTGGCTTGTCATCAGATAACCAATATGATTTGATACAAAGCAACATGAGGTCACTATCCTGCCATTAAAGGGGGGGGGATGAGACAAACAGGTATGAGGGAAACTGTGGCCATGAACAGCTCCCCCCCCCGCCCTACAATTTATGGTTTTTTTAATTGTTGGTTTAGGGAATTCATAGAATCAGAGAATTGTGGAGTTGGCCAATAAAGAAAGGCACTCTTTAACAATGGACTGCTCTATTGCTGCTGTGACTGCTGCCACCGCTGATCCTCTCCAGTGTGGTGTAGTGGTTAAGAGCGGTAGGCTTGTAATCTGGTGAGCCGGGTTCGCGTCTCCAATCCTCCACATGCAGCTGCTGGGTGACCTTGGGCTAGTCATACTTCTCTGAAGTCTCTCAGCCTCACTCACCTCACAGAGTGTTTGTTGTGGGGGAGGAAGGGAAAGGAGAATGTTAGCCACTTTGAGACTCCTTTGGGTAGTGATAATGCGGGATATCAAATCCAAACTCTTCTTCTTCTTCATTTTTTTCTCCTGAAGGTGGGGGGGGATGTAGCTTTGACAGACAGCAGTGGGGGGAGGTGGTGGCAGGCCACAACAACTTTGGGGAGTGGCTTCAGTAGGGGGAGGCAGTTTTGGTGGGCAGGGGGTGGTTTTGGTGACAGCGGAGGGTGGCATTTTCTGTTATGTCTCAAGTGGCAAAATGTCCTGGGCTGGCTGTGCTGTTGAATGGAGAATGTGGTGAACCAACATGATGGCAATGTTTTCTAAATTTGGAGCCTACTCCAATAGACTGCTGGATACTTTTTGGAGTCACTGTTTTAAATAATAGACTGTATGAATGGTAGTTCCCAATCTTTTAGTTCTGAATTAATTTTGTTTTACAAATCTGTCACAAACACCTGTAGACTCATAGCATGGTGTCCATCACAAAAGTTCTCTTTAGAAGCAGATACTCTAAAATTGCTCGGCAGATTATCAGCCATCTAGGCTACCCTATTTAGTTCATAATTCTTCCCAAGTGGTTAGCTTCACATTACATGATCAAATCATGAGAGCTATAGTCTCTCTCAAAAAACCCAGAACACAGTGAAAATCACAACTTCCTTGTTTCGTAAAGTGGAAATGTGAACACTGTCTGAAAAGGAACAGTGTTTCACCTCTTGCTACAAAAAGGAAAGACAGGCATATGGCAAGCTGAAGAAACCAAACCCTGGTGTCCTCATTTCAATCTGCTGATGTGCCCCATTGTCCTCACTTTCATACAACTCTGTGGTTACCTCTCAAGTCACCATGACATGGCATGGCCCATGGGGTAACGGCGTGTTGCTGTCCCTGCTTTCATGCAACTTCATAGGACATGGGAATGGAACATGTTGAAGAACAACCTCAAGTGGTCAACCACGAAATGTACTGGCATACAAACCAAGAGCTTTCTGGTTCAAGTTCAGGCTGATCCTGACAGTGCATTAGACTTGCAGAATGTATAGCATGTAATTTATTAATTATTTGGGGTGACCATGCAGGAAAGCCTCCAGAGTTGTAAGAATAATTTCATTATTTCACTATTCAGTTCCATGGTGGAACAATACACTCAGTTAATAAATTAAATTTTGAAATAAAGTGGGGAAATAAGACACTGGAGAAGAAAGAATTTAAGCAATTCAAGTGGTTGCTATTAAAGCAGTGGATTGCACCCCAGACTTCGTACTTGCCTCCAACCCTTCATACTTCACTTACTTTGAATTCTTCTGATGCATTTAAAGAAAATTGGAGAGCGCGAAAACAATCAGAATTTTAGCCAAGCTGAAAATAATAAGAGTAATCTAAATGGAAAGAAGAAGGCAAATACAGCTAAGCATCCGCTTTGCATAGTCAAACAGAGAAAGTGCCAGGCATACTTTGTTTCACTTTAGTTGTAGAGATATGATGCAAACCATTCATTTCCTGGATCAGTATTCCCCGTGGAGGAAAAGAAGGCAATCTTGTAGCCAGGTCTTATGAGATCTCAGTCATGCCTTGTTTTGCAAATGAGTTAACTTCAAGCCCTTCTAAAAAGTCTCTGGCTGTCCATCTCAATCCTTTGGTAGCTCACCTATCAATCTAGCAAAAAGAAAAGCTAATATGTTACTCTATATTGTTGCAGAATAAAATTACAAACCATGATGATGCTGATGATGATGATGATGATGTCGCACTGACTTTTAAAAAGCACTTCATGCTTCTCTTCTCTTTTTGCTTTTCACTACTGTGGTCTTTAGTTAAAGAAAGATCTGTTTTGATCATGTTAGTGGTCTTTAGTTAAAGAAAGATCTGTTTTGATCATGTTAGTTTAGCACACCTCAGTATTATAAGTCTGAATTTTCAAAAGAAATACTTGCTGAAGCCTGGCTGATTTCTCTGAAGAGACCAGGATTTAACCAGAATTGTAGTTTTCCAAAGCACTAACGTATATGCACATGCAATGCCTTGGGCATGTCACAAACTTTTCTTTAAGCTCCCTTTAAGCCACAAATCCCCTTGCTGTATCGAACTACTATTGAAAGTCCTGTCACTTTTCAAAAGTGGTTCATTATGTGACATGGGCAGAAGCTGCAGTTCAAGAAATGTGAGCCCTAATACCCATAGGAGCACAGAATTAGTTTTGAGATTATTTGACTCCTGGCCAATATGTTCTGTTGAAACAGACATCATGGTTTAATTCCAATAAAGCCCATTAAAGGGACTGGTTAGCTGCAACTTGTTCCACTTATTCCAATGAGACCTGTAGTACGATTTTATACACTTTTACTCAGGAAGTGCCACTATGCTCAAGTGTGTATAGAAATACAGCCTTAAATGCTCTTTCCTTCTTTTCCAGCACAGTCTTATGCATGGCCTCAAAGAGTTCATTGGGGAATACTCCTCAAAATAGTATGCATAGGAGCACAATTCAAATTGTTGGTGTTGACCTTTAAAGCCCTAAACGGCCTGAGCCCTGTATGTCTGAAGGGGTATCTCCACCACCATTGTCCACACTGAGGTCCAGCTCTGAGGGCCTTCTGGCTGTTCCATCACTGCAACACATGAAGCTACAGGGAACCAGGCAGAGGGCCTTCTTGGTAATGGTGCCTGCCCTGTGGAACACCCTCCCATCAGATGTCAAACAGATAAACAGCGAAGTTTTTAAAGGTTGATGTTTTACTGTGTTTTCAATATTTTGTTGGAAGCTGTCCAGAGTGGCTGGGGAAACCCAGTCAGAGGGATGGCATATAAATACAATTATGATAATGATATGTTAGTCTTCCACCTCTGCAGCTGTCACTTTGAAGCAAGGATGGGGAAATGTGTAGCCCTCCAGATGTTCCTCTTCTCCTGTACCCATCAGCCTCAGCCTGCATGACCAATGGGCATGAATGATTTGGAGTTGCAGTTCAAGAAAATCTGGAGGGCCACATGTTCCTCCATCTTTAAATCAATGGAAGCCGCTTATTTTCTCAGAGCTGATGCTGAGGCCATATGCTGACTTTATCAATAAAGCTCTTGGGATTCCTCAAGATGGAAGTCCAAGTCTTTCATCCAAGGGTAGGAGCCAGGACACCAGGAGACTTCTGAAGACCCTCCAGATTCATCAGCCAATTTGACCTAGTAAAAGACTTTCCTGGCTTTAAATTAAATGGCAATCAGTCAATCCCAGTCTGGGTAGCCCAGGACCTCCATGCACATTGTCCAGGCTTGCACTCCAGGGAGGTCACTTCAGTGAAGCTAACCCAGCACTTTGTCTTCCCCTCTGGAGCTGCACTCCATTGTCTCTCAAGACAAATAGATGCCAACAAGAATCCCTGACTCCAATCAACCAAGACTCTCAGGAAGATATCCGGGGGACACAACATCTAGTCTCTATTAGTACAAGCTTCATGTGTCCTAGAGAAAAAGAGAAAGTTCTGTCCCTGTCCCTAGTCAGTTAATGCAAATCCTTTGGAAACATTGTCTTGAACCTATATGTGTTCCCAGAACTTTTCCAGGGAGAATATTTCAGACAACCCTGGTTCTTAAGAGTTATATGCAAAACCTGTTTACATTATGAACTTTACAGCATGCAGTAATGTCAGAAAATATCACCAAGCAGCACACCTCTGCAATAAATCAACGAAGGGCAAATGTGCTTTTAAAACCTAGTTATATGTTAGTGCCTTTGACAAAAGAATGTGTTGGCCTTTAGAAAGTGAACGCTTGCAGCTAAAAGACTATTGGGAAAATAATACTGGCAAAAGGAAATGTAAGAGTGGGCTGATACTTAGGAGCATGGGCACAAATTCATCTTATTCACCCCTGCCTAAGCATTACAGTCGTACCAATTCATAGACACCGGCTATTAATGAATCATACACAATGCACATTTTTAGTTGTCAATGTTTGAACTCAACAGTATTGAATTTTTTTTTGCAAATATATTGAACACAATTGAAATACTTAGATCATTGTGTTTCAATGAGCCATTTCCTCACACACACAAGAGCAACAGTGATGACAACTGGAAAGCAGGACAAAATCCACTGTGTACGGAAGTAATACTTAAAATTTCAAGTGCCACCTTAGATAAAGTGGACTGCATAATACATATTTTTTCTGCTATGCACTTCTTTCCTTCAATGCAGGGGCGGGCAAGCACTGGTCTCTGGACTGGATCTAGGCGGAATCTTCTTCATAGCCCTATGTCCTCCTCACATCCCCTAGTCCACTGAATTTCCATTCTGGGTGGGAATGAAGTCTCTTTCTTCCCACCCAGTGTGAAATCCACATGAGCTGCCCAACTTTTTAAATAAGATTAGACCAATAACAGAGGTTAAGGTGATAAATGGATACTAGCCATGTTCTACCTCCCCTGTCAGAGGTAGTATGGCTCCGAATACCAGCTACTTGGAGCCACAAGTGAGGAATTGCACTCCTGTCCTGCTTTTGGATTTCCTGTAGACAATTGGTTAGCCACTGTGAGAACAGGATGCTGAATTAGATGAGCCTTTGGCCTCATCCGGCAACGTTCTTCATATGTTCTTAACTGTGGATAGAGTGAGCTGTGGTTCCTTAAGCAACTGGTTGAATTTCCATGCTGCGACGGGAGACAAAGGCCTCTCTGTCTGGCAACTCTCTTGGCTTCCATTTTATGTGGAGAGGAAGAGAAACCTCTTTCTTCCTGCCAAGCAGGAAGAAAGAAGGGGGCAAAAGAAGGTGGTAGAGCGACTCCACCTACTGTACTTCTGGCTGTGACTACATCTTTACCACATATTTTGAGCTTTATCACATGCACACCACCAACTGTAGCCCTATTCACCACCAGTATGTGACCCTGCCTTGACATAAAAATGGTTCCCCACTCTTGCTTAAAAGCAACACTGTTTTTCCTCAGTGACCTCATACACCCATTGGATGAGATGAGTAGCAATCTCTGGGGTTGTTGTTGTTGTTGTTGTTGTTGTTTTTAAAAAAGGTACTAAATTCATTTTATGTATGCATCAAAATTGCGTTTCTACTCATATTCCCTTCCTTTCTCATAGACCCTTAGTGTCTTTTACTGGAAATTTAGATTGGAATACAAAATTGTTGCAGCTGAATATGGTTGACATTGAATTTTGGCCACATTTAATGGCCATTTGGGATGTTTGCTAGATCAGGCTATGTAACAAAAACTTGGTGGAGCCTCAATGCATGAACTACCTCAGCTAAATCTGGAACTGGTTTAGGGAACTATTGTTTGTTTCGTATGAGGCGGGATCTGTTTGAGAGACTCTCCTTTCACATGATGTTGGTCCATGCACACTCTGATGGTCACAGCTGGTTTACAGCACCAGCCATAATAGCTACTTGGAAATTTAACTCTCCCCTCAACCAAGACCAAAAACACAACACCCAGACCTCTCCTGTAA
Source organism: Podarcis erhardii (assembly GCF_964252035.2). NCBI lineage: Eukaryota > Metazoa > Chordata > Lepidosauria > Squamata > Lacertidae > Podarcis > Podarcis erhardii. The sequence continues at coordinate 67,030,561 of NC_138497.1, read as the reverse complement.
CTCTCCATTCCACTCCTGTTCCTTCCATGTTCCCTTTTCCCATCCTTTCTGTTTCATCCTTTTTTGCCCTTGCCCCCTTTCTACCTCTTTTATTCTTTTATTCTTTTATTTCTCACTTCTCTATTCTCTATTCTTTACATCATATTACTGCTCTTCTAGTCTTGACCTGCCATTTCTTTTAACCCCCTGAGGTCTAAGTGAACACAATGTGCTTCTACAGTATTTAAAGTGAACTCTCCCATATTTCTTTCTTCACACTTACAATGGTTTATAAAGTGTACATCATGAATAATAGTTTAAAGTTGCTTGCTGTAAAAGCAGGGCATTGCTTGTGTTGACAGAGCACTGTTTGCAGGATGGAAACCTGCTTTAGAGATGCCTTCTTAATTATACAGTCCTGCAAGGATCTGCTTGTGAAACCCAAGCATATCTGTGGATAGCTTCAGAGTAACTGTTCAGAAAGGGCTGTCAGCCATAATGATTGTGTCAGAAAATACAATCCAACCTCTCCATTTACATCTTGCTATCTAAAGCCTTTATCCTCAGTATAGCTGTCCCTGTAAACCTCTCCAGGTTATTGACATTTTTATTTAAAAAATGTTCTTCACTCAGCACTGTGTAAGCCACAGCTCAATCATGAGATACAATATTGGGCTGTGTGGTTTCAAGACAAAACTCCTGATGAACCTGAGAGAGTGTGAGTTTATTGGCCATGTATAACATGCTGGCAGCCCAGTGCTGAAATTTCTCATCAGAATGTAGAGTAAAAACTTAAGGGGCAAATGCAGCAAACCATTAGTAAGCACAGCTCAAAGGCTTGGAGTTGTCAGAGACAGAGAATGCCGAATCCAATTCACAGTGCTCTTTCCATTCAACTTCTCATCTTTAAACCAATGAAAGAGGGCCAGAGGGTTGAAGCCTGGTGCAATGTTAGTCAGCTGATATATTGTGAGCTGAATCTGGCCCATGAAGGAATTTTACTTTACCCCCAGGAAGCCCTCTCAAAATTGAATCACAATACTCAAAGGGAAAGTGTTGCAATCAAATTGCAAGAACGCTTTGCTATCTGATACTGTGTGTGACATACGTAATGTGAAAATAATATGCAGTCTCATTGACTGAGCATGTGTATTCCTTAATTGTGGAAGGTTTATCACCCTCTGGGAGAAACTTGATAAAGAAGCCTGACTAACACCTGGCCAAGGGAGAGCATCCAGTCTCTTAAAGAGGAAAGGGTTATTGCAAAGTAGGGTGAATATCCTCATCAAATTACCCAGATCAGAACAAAAATGGGCTGGAGGTGAAACTAACTGACCCAGTGTGGTTTCTTCCCAATAGCACAAGATTACCATTACCCACCCACCCTGTGAAATTTATTTATCTTTAGAACATTATTTACAAAGTGGTCCATGACACACCTTGCCACCCTGTATTTGTTGTTTAGTCGTTTAGTCATGTCCGACTCTTCGTGACCCCATGGACCAGAGCACGCCAGGCACTCCTGTCTTCCACTGCCTCCCGCAGTTTGGTCAAACTCATGTTCGTAGCTTCGAGAACACTGTCCAACCATCTTGTCCTCTGTCGTCCCCTTCTCCTTGTGCCCTCCATCTTTCCCAACATCAGGGTCTTTTCCAGGGAGTCTTCTCTTCTCATGAGGTGGCCAAAGTATTGGAGCCTCAGCTTCAAGTGAGCACTCAGGGCTGATTTCCTTTAGAATGGATAGGTTTGATCTTCTTGCAGTCCATGGGACTCTCAAGAGTCTCCTCCAGCACCCTATATTAATAACCATATATTAGTCACAGTAGTCAAGCAGTAATAGCCAGGAACACCAATAAACAGATACATTTTGGGGGGGTCAGCAGAAATACCTCATGATTGGAGGCTGCCTGATTTCAGAACATATGTGCCACAACAGAGAAAGCTCTCCTTTGCACCACCACCAGTTGAGCATCCATAAGCTGTGGTATGGCAACAAGGGCCTCCCTCTCAGATTGCAGAGACCAGGATATCCTAAATAGAACAGATGGTCTATTAAGTGACAAGCAACTAGCAAGCAGCTAGAAATGGTTGTAAAGGAAAAAGAAAGCCAGAAAGAGAAAGAAAGAATGATAGATACCCTTTGTAGAACTAAATGTTGGATGAACCATGCTCTGGAAAGATTCATGGACATGTGATCTAATCTGAGCATGATTCATTTTATGTAGAGCAGGGAAGGTTGCTGAAAATCTTCCCTCATCCCTACATCTGTATATATGACACCCACTGTATATAGGACAGTGCAGGAACACAATAAAGAACTTCAGAAGTGAAAAAAAGTTTCCAGGCAGGCTCATAGGTGGGGAAGCAATACACAAAATATTCTGGTTCTAGACTATTTAGGCCAAAATATTGGACTGAGATTTGAAACTAATTGGTAATCAGTGAACATCTGGTGTGATATTATCTGATCTACCAACTCTGATCAGAGCCATAGAAAAGTTTTGTTTTTCATTTATCACGCCTTCTCAAACCACATATTTAATTGCCCCTCGTCATCTATGTTATGACCTTTGTATCACACTGGACTGTGGTATGTTGTAGTACCAGACTGTGAAGAACACGTTTTTTGCCAAGAGAATGCTGTTAATCAGCACCATTTCTGCCAGCAGCCACTGTAAGCTCCCTTTCTAGAAAAAATCAGTTATCTGCACTGATAATATAACGTCTATCTCATTACCTCCAGACATCTGCTTGGAAGAAAGTCCTGTTGATTTCAGCTATGCTAACCTAATGAAAAACACGTCTTTGGTGTAAGTCGTAGTATGCCCAGAGTGGCTGAGGCAACCCAGTCAGATGGATGGGATACAAATAATAAATTATTTTAAATTATTAATCTGCACACTTCTCATTGAGCAGATCAAGGGTGATCAAGCCTGGGAACTAATCCTATTTTCCCAGTCACCCCTTCCAAATATTTTGACAACTGCAATCGAAACATTCATATGCCCTCCATAGCCAACACAATATGTGCACATAATGTATATGTACTAAGGTGCACAATGCCTTGAGATAAGTTGCCCTCAGCGCTTTTGCTGCTTAGTGTAGGGACTAACAGACAACCAACCAAAGTGAACCCTGTAAGCCTTTAAGGTCGCAGAGAAACTTATACTGAAAGGCTGGAAAGAACAATACCCAATACCTACTACTCGGGGATCTAACGATCCCACTGCCTTTCTCCACTTGACATATAACTTGGGAAAGCTCAGTCAGTAAAGCATGAGACTCTTAATCTCAGGGTCATGAGTTTGAGCCCCACATTGGCCAAAAGATTCCTGTATTGCATGGAGTTGGGTCCCTTCCAACTCTATGATTCTATGGTTCTAACTATCCATCTTGTTTCAGTACTTGCTTGGACAGACGGACTTGCCTATATACAGTGGTACCTCGGGTTAAGTACTTAATTCGTTCCAGAGGTCTGTTCTTAACCTGAAACTGTTCTTAACCTGAAGCACCCCTTTAGCTAATGGGGCCTCCAGCTGCCACTGCACCACCACTGAACAATTTCTGCTCTCATCCTGAAGCAAAGTTCTTAACCCGAGGTACTATTTCTGGGTTATTGGAGTCTGTAACCTGAAGCATGTGTAACCTGAAGCGTATATAATCCAAGGTACCACTGTAAATTATATATTTCCTTTAGGATTGAATAATTTCTTTTTTGTTAATCTCATCTGATGATGTTTCCTTCTTTTTCTTGCTCATATTTGCCACAATACTTTTTCGAATAATGCTTTTGCTGCTGTAGTTTAACCTGTCAAAATGCCTTTTAAAATAGTGTGTCCTTGCTGATTTTTCCTAACGTAACTGGAGAGTTACATGTTTGCTCTGCTTGTTCGTTTTCTCCCAAGTTCCCTTTCACACTCTGATGTACACATGGAGAGCCGGTCCCATTCATTGCAATGGGAACAGGGAGCTCCCTGCTTATATCTCCCCATTTGTGGAGCTGTACGAGGGTAGACAGGCCATACTGGCTCATCAAAAGCTTTGACACCCTCAAGGAATTGCCAGAGGAGCCCAAGCCTGTCATTTTTCACTTACTCTCGTTTTTATGGGATCAACATAGCAACCCCACCCTGACCCAAACTCATTAACATTTTGAATACTCTGCTGCCACTAAATGGAAACTAAATGTAGAAGTAGCAAAGGAGTGAATAAGCTCTTCTATAAATCTGCCCTAATAAGAAAACCTGACACATTAGGTCTTGGCTGTTTTAATGGCTAGTTCAATGGAGTACAACTTCATTAGACATAGAAAATATACTTGCAGGCTGTTAAGTAGAGAAGTGCATTTGAAATGAATGTACTGCAATGTAGCTTTGCATATTAAAACTGAAGAAGAAGCTATGGTGGTTTAATAAAGGTAAAAAGGAGCACAGACTCGTATCTTTGCCATCTGTTTTGAAGTTTAAGCCTATGATTTACTAAGGCTGCAGTTGCATACACACTTACCTGAGACTGTGCTCCATGAAATCAATAAGGCTAGTAGAGATGTAGAGCAGAAGCCACCAAATCAATTCTATCTATCTAGCGTATCTATTTTGGAAATCTGTGTATCTGTCTGTTCTCCGTGCACTTGGACAGCTCTCAAGATACAGTCAAACCTTGGTTCTGGAACGCCTCCATTTTGGAACGTTTCGGTTCCTGAATACTGAAAACCCAGAAGTAACTGCTCTGGTTTTCAAATGATTTTCAGAAACCGAATGGTTTCCAAGCCGCATTTTTCATTTTTTCCCATTGACTTTGCAGCCAGCCCATTGATTCTCAGTTTCTGAACTTTTCAGAAGCTGAACAGTCTTCTGGAACATATTAAGTTCAAAATCCAAGGTTCCACTGTATCATAATGAAACTTTGCATGGTGGTTCCTGAGATGAACGAACAAGTTTTCATCTATGTTTGGATACAGTCAGATGCCATTTTGAATCAAGATTGTAGAATGAACTTTTCAAACTGGACTGATTTTTTGTTTTGTTTCTTGGAATTGTGGAGCAACGTCAGATCCAAGTTCGCTAGTAAGTATATAATGCACTTTGTAAAAACTGCTATGCTACTGAGACTAAGTCAGCCAGTTAAGTATTGCCACAAAAGTGGGGGTGAGGGAAGAAGAAGGATTTGCATCACCAAAAAGGAAGCTAAAGAAGACACCAATTTCCATAAAACTTTTGTATGGTAATACAAATAGGCACAAATTTAGAAATAATTACTGCAAGAGCTGGAAAAAAAACCCTTGCCTGAAATTCTGAAGAGCTGCTACCAGTCAGTGTACTAAATCCAGCCCGTGGATGGTCCAGGAATCAGCATGAGTAGAATGTGTCCTTTTATTTAAAATGCATCTCTGGGTTATTTGTGGGGCATAGGAATTCATTCATTCTCCCCCCCCCAAAAAAAAAAAATAACCCCCACAAGGTCTGAGGGACAGTGGACCGGCCCCCTGCTGAAAAAAGTTTGCTGACCCCTGGTGTAGACCAAGGGTGGATAACCAGTAGGCCTACAGATGATACTGGGCACTGACCCCTATCATCTCTGGCCATCATGGCCAATGATAAGGGATGGTGGGAGTCATCTGGAGGGCCACAGATTCCCAACCCCTGGTGCAGGCAATATGGATGGGCAAATGTCTGTATTCAGTGTAAGGCACCTTCCTACATTCCGTTACACTCAATCCTTCCGAAGCCATTGCAGGGTGACATGTCTCTGCTGAAGATTTGCTCTAAGAAAGCAAAACAAGGGCACAACTGAAGAGGAGCCACAGCAAGGCAGATTAATGTCACCAATAACTGAGCACACATATTTCAGCGGTGCATGTTTTGTAAAAAAGAAGAAGAAGTAGGTATTGTAGATTGTGCTGAGAGCAAGAGCAGATGAGCTGGGAGTACAGACTGTAGGTTCAGCATAAAGTGAGGCTGCCAGCAATTGAGGCTGTTAGTTTACACAAAGGAAGGAATTTTGCCAACTCTGCATCTTTTTGTTACGCACTCTTACATGCCATTTGCTGACTCTCTCATTTTCAGCATATGTCCTAATGAGATGATACCATGTGGTTTAAAGGAGAGCAAGAATGAAAGCCATATAATTCACAAAAGTATAATCATTCATAACACAGCTCCCTCCCTCTTTTTTTGTATCTGTTTTGTGAAGCAGTGCTGTATGGGCTTTATTATCTCTACCCCACCCATTCCTGAGAATGCACCACTATAAACTGGCAAGCCTTAAAATCAAGAAAATATTGCGATGTATTTACGGAATGAAGCCGTGTAACATCTGGCACATACATAAACCTGGCCACCGAGATTATCAGGGTTGCAGACTAACTAGGAGAGGAATCCATGCAGGTGGAATAAATGGGGCCAGTTGCCAGTTTTGCTATGTGGTAACAGGATATATGGCTCTAACTAAGACAAAAGTAATATTTCAAAAGATTTAAAGGAATGGGGTGTTCAAAGCCAGGCTGAGAGGCCAAATCTTGCTGGCAGTAATCTGTGAACCATAGTTAGCGTGGTATAGTGATCAAAGTGTTGAACTATGCTGAAATCTCGATTTCAGCCATGAAGCTCACAGGGTGGCCTTGGGCCAGCTACTGTCTCTCAGCCTAACCTACCTCACAGAGTTGTTGTGAAGCTAAAATATTAATGGGGGAAACAGTCCACAGCACTTCGGTGAAAGGTGGGATAGACGGGGTGGAGGATGGGGATGTGATGGGGACAGGTCATCCGGGGTGTCACCACTGTAGGGGGCATGACAAAACGCCGGGTGGCACTCACTAAGGGGCCTGCACCATGCCCAAGCCACGTGTCTCTCCTGGGAGTGACGTGGTAGCTTGGGCACCTGCAGGTTCCTTGGTGCCCCAAACAGTCCGCCCACCACCTCCCCGTCAGCTGTAGGGCGGCTGAGTGGGAGGAGCCAGGCAGACGCCTCAAATAATAGTGTAGGTGGACAGCAATATGCCTTGTTATCAGCTTGCAGAACTAGTAGCTTATGACTGCAGACTCAGATGGGGACACTGGTGCAAAGAATAGGCCATGGGTGCTGTAACAAACTGCTGTCATTTCACAGGAGTGGCAAGAGAGCATTAAAAAGTGCCTGGAGAGGGGCAGTCAATGAACTGTGTGCCAGCTTCCAGGCGTAATTCAATATGCCAGCTTCAGTGGTTCAGAACCTAGCTACGTTAAGAGTCACCTCCCTTCCATTCTTTGCAACGGGGCCATCTATAACCAGTGGTGGCATGTTTGATTGCAGCCCCATAGTCCAGTGCACTTCGATAGAACGGGAGATTTACTGCATGCGCTCAGTGTTTTGCCCTCACTACCCCCACCGGCCATCTTTTCAAACAGGCAGAAGAACTGCTTCTCCTGTGAAAACCGTGAGCCATTCGATATAAGGTCTGCTTTTAATTAATCTATGCAATTTTGCAATACATCCAGGTGTTGGAAATACGAGCCATGCCAGAAGACCAATCACTTCATATTTCACAGGGGTGTTTCCTGCAACATTTTTATTGTCTCTGTCACAAAGAAAGGGAACAGACTTCCCCAAGCCTGAACTCTCCCTCCTCAATTAGGCATCAATCACGGGAGAAAATAGATGATATATAAGCTTGGAAGGCTATTTCCTTTTCTGCGAATTGAAGCACAACCTGCCTTCTTAAGGTGGGAAATAAGAATATAAGAAGAATATATATCAGAGCATAGGCTCATAATCTAGTCTAGCGTCCTGTTCTCACAGTGGCCAAGCAGATGCTCACCAGAATCCTACATAAACGCAACAGCACTTGTGACCCCCAGCATCTGGGATTCAGAGATAAATTCCAATGTGTTCCATGGTAGTAAAATGTTCAATGGACACACAAAAAAAAATCTCAATATATTAACATTTGCTGGTGTGACAACAATAGAACACCCCAGTGTGGGGAGCAGGGGACATAGAATCCTCTTGAGCTCTCTTTGGGTTTTTTTAAAGGAAACATCTCTCTGGACACTTCAACCTGCATCACTAAGTCATTTTTTGTTGGCTGGAGAATGTTACCCCAACACAGTGCATTGGCTGGGACAAAAAAGCACCTTATATAGTGTCTGGTGTGATGGGTCAGAGCCACTCAACCACTACAGGTGTCACTGCAACTTACCTAGATGGCACTAGGCTGAGGCAGGGCAGTAGTGAGGTTGGAGCTGCATGGCTACACCAGCAGGAGTGCTGGAAAAGGTTTGCAAAGTATAATACAGGAAGCGATAGGTTTTGGGATCTGCCAGTGGGGAGGGGCTGCATGGCAGAACTGGACTCCCAGCACCAATATTGCTGCTGTGCATCACAAGGGTGAGAGGCAGGTCAGGGAGGTGGCAAGGTCAGGGTAGTTTGGGCACACAGGTGGAAGTGCCATATCAGCTCTGCAAGTGCACCCAAAGTACCAGGGGTGCCAACTTGAATAAAATATTGCAGGGGCCCAGGTAAGCACAGCCCCACATAAACAATCACATGGCTTGGTGCACACACACCATTTGAATGGCAGTGCCCATCAACTTTGGGGGACAGCCCCCTCAAATATTTTATGACCCCTAGAAGTTGGCTCCTATACAAAGTACCCTGAACTTGGTGCCACCCACCCCACTGTCATTGTACTGGTACACAGCAGTGGCACAGCTACAGGGAGGCCTCCCCACTGGCCACTCTTGATAGATTTTAGGCCATAGAACATCCCATCCTTCCCTAAAGGTTCATGTCTCTTGTGCACACATTTATCCCATTCCTATACACGCTTACCGGGAAGAAAGCCCTATCGAACTCAAAGAAACTTACATGCATAGGCTTCTACTGTGTACTGCCATTCTGTATGAGGAACATAGTGGTAGACGCCATACTTTGCAGTCAGAAAGACCCAGGTTCAATCTCTAGCGGTTCCAGTTAAAAGTATTTGCAGTAGTAGATGTTGGGGAAAACTCTCCCCAGGACCCTAGAGAGCTAACACCAATCAGAGTAGACCAATAGTCTGGGGCTGATGGGAGTTGTGGTCCAAAAATTCTGGAGGGTATTGGGTTGGGAAAGAGACTAGAGGAGACAATGGACATATGCCTGCTATAAAGTAGCTACCTATGCAGCCTACCACACACAGTGCTTCACTCTAGGCCACTGGTGCCTAGATGGCAATCCTTTCACCATGGATGTCACCAGCCAGATATACCAGATCATCATATGCTACCATTAGGAAAAGCAAGTTCTTTATGTAAAGAAGTGTAACTTGTCAACCTCTTTGTGGATATCTAGTTAAACAAGAAATCTGTCAACCATCAAGTATGAGTGGAATTCACGTTCTTTTGAAAGATATAAATGAAGAGCGCTGTTGTGAAACTCTTGGCCTGCTGTCAAAATCTTTGTAATGTACACAAGAAAAGCTTCACATCACATATTTCATCTTGGATATATGCCTTCAGCAGCTACTAAACTGTGAGACACGGAATTACTTATTTTGCTTTAATCAGTGGATACAATGGTTGAGGGGTAGGAGACTGGATTAAAGCATTGTCTATGTTTGAACCACACTCAGATCTACAGATGAGGGGTGGTATATTAAATTAATAATAATAATAATAATAATAATAATAATAATAATATCAAGTTGCTGAATAACTACTTCCACCATCCCTGGCAATATTTGCTGACTTGAAGAGAGGTGTAGTTCACCAATAGCCAAGAGCACCAACTTGAATAAAATATTGGGGGGGGGGGCAGATGAAGCACGCCATGATGCAAGGGGGCTGGGAGGAACCAGGGAGCAGAGCCAAGTGTGGTGGCAGCTGGGAGGACTCTGGGTTCCTCTGTCCTTTTATATGAAGCCATCTCTCTTTCCACCATCGCCCACAGCCCCTTTCGCCTTACCCACCAGTGACAGAGAGGGAGAGAGGCACCCTCCATTCACCCACAGGACTCAGCAGGTTTGGTGCAGCCAAAGTCCACTTACCCACACAGAAAGCATATATAAGCAAGCAATACACCAGTGCTTTTCTTGCAAACCTGCCCTTTAAATTGTTCAATCATGGCAAAGGCTCCTGTTTCCAAAAGGAAGTGATGGGGCGGCCTGATCTCTCTACCATTTTAAATTGTTCCCTGAGACATGGAGGGGAGGGGAAAGGGGGGGAGGAAGATAATGATAGTTTCAAACCCTTCCCAATACTCATGCAACCCCCCCCCCACACACACCAATGCTCAACACTGCAGCTACTTTGCTTCTCACTGGGCTGCTGTTCATACAAGGCAAGTGATGGGGTGACAGGCGCACAGTGGAGGAGGCGAATGGGTTTGAGCACCCTTTCCACCAGCCACCTCTCTGCCCTGACTCAGGAATGGACCACAGACACTCACACACTCCCTCCACTTCGCCAAGGAGGACCCCTTTTGCTCTCGCATTGTTTTCCCCAGAGAATCCTAGGAATGGAGCTTCAGTTCCCAGAGCCCTTAACAAGCTATAGTTCCTATGATTCTTTGGGGGAAAGCATGTGCTTTCAGTGTATGGCATCAATGGGACCATAATCTGCAAATAGGAGACGATGACCAGAGCTGCTTGTGGTCATCCCATATGACTATTTAGAATCAATCAGTTTGCCCAACATTAGACATTGAAGCCACTTTGGGTAGAATTTGGGGCGGGGGTAGTAATGGGTGGTATCCAACAAACTAGGTCTACTAGTGCAAGGGGACTTCCTCTCCTTCTCTTCTTGCTGCACACCTCCCCCAATCTCACTTGGGAGCTCCTCAACCCCCCAGAGCAGATTTGGGAAGGGTGTGGGGGGCACACAGAGAGACAGGAGGGAGGGCAAGTTCTGTTGCCCAAGCAGAGATGCTAGCACAAGCAGATCTCCTGCACTGGATACCACCCAAGGTATGTTGTTGTTGAATGAAAAAACATCTGCTAAGAGTTTGATTACAATGTAAACCGTAAATAAAAAATGTAAATTGTGAATGATAAGGAAAAACCGGCGGGGAAGAGATTGCCAAACCTGAGGGATAGAAGTGGCTCCAAATAATTGTATGACTGTTTGTTATTTGTATAGAGCTGTATCCAACTGTGTCCTTCTTCCACTAATGGAAGGCTCTTTAACCAAACAGTCTTCCATGAGCTAAAAATGGGGGTTGTGAGAAAGATATTTTTGAAGCTCTCCCTTTTCTCCTTTATTTCCCCAAGCCATCTAAGTACACAGAGCTCCAATGGTATCCCAATCCTCTGCAACAGATTTGTGTCTTTTTGTTCACAGTAGGGTTGCAGGGGGACTCAGCAAAAACATTTTCAACCCATTTCCACTAATGGAAGCCCCTGCTGGAAGCCTTCTATCTGTGGATGGGAACAATTGGCCACAACCCCAATCTATTTCTCTATCTGACACCTCATAACCAAGGTTCACTGGGCAGCTAAAAATGAAAAGCTATCAAAAAAATCACAAATCCAGTAAATCGTGAACAAATAGCCACATAGAAATCCACAAAACCAGTCATGTCAAAACATATCAGAGCAGATTTCATACAGTCTCCACCACTGTCTAATAATATAAGGCAGAGAGTCATAAAACATCCACATGGCACTAAAATACCCTCTAAAACCACAGATAATATAGATGTAGATATAGATAGTTGGCATCCATCAGTCTCGAGAGGCAATGGAGTGTGCTTCTGGTGGTGAAGTCAAATTGCTGCATTAGCAGCACTGAACTGACCTCCTGGTCAGTGTGGATGGAGGTCCTGGGCTACATTGAGCCAAGATATGGACCAGGAGACAATGAAAATGATAAAACACTAATATGACACGTTTGTAACGACAGTGTTGTAATATGTTACACATTTTCTTTTCACAATCTAGCATGGGTTCTTCAGCCATCAAAGCCAATGTGTTACTCAATTAGATATAAGCCATGCTGAGTTCAATAGAACTTTCTCCCAGGTAGGCATGTGATTGCAGCCACCGTGAACCTGGCTTTGTGCTAGGATTGCCACCTTTGGTCAGGCAAAATAAATGACAGGTCGGGCAAAATACGGAACAGGTTGGGAGGAGAATTGGAGGGCTAAAATGGCTTTACCTGGTACAGAAGTGACTTCAAAGAAATCCATTACAATGGCACATGGTGTTTACAGTGGTTTATTCAATGGAAAAAAACAGTCACATGCAAACCCCCTGCCACTCTCCAAGTCTGACACACCACATGCCCTCTGCCTGTGCAAAAACCCTCTCTCCCACACTGCACCAGGCCCCTGCAAACCCTCTCTCTCGCTCTCTGACTCACCCCCTGCCCACTCAAAACCCGAGACTTCACTGTAGCATTCCCAGACACTGCAAACCCCCTCTCTGGCTCTCTCTTTAAACTCTCTCTTTCAAACTCCCAGCCCCGCCCTGCCCTCTGCTTGTGTCCTGCAATGACTCTCACTCCCCTGCTCAGCTCTCCTCCTCATGGACCCAACGCTCTGCCTGCGCAAACTCCCACTCAGGCTCTCGCTTGCTCTCCTCCCACCAGACCTGTGTTTTTCTAGGGGTGGGCAGTAACCCTCCTTTGTGTTCATTTGTGGCCCCCTTGGAACAAGTCAAATTGGCTGAATGGTTTTCTTTCAGCTTTAGAATCAATCATATTTTGGAGTTCTTCCTTAAGGTAGTTGTATAGCTCTTTTGTTGTCAACAATTTTGTTTGCTTTGAATGTGCCTCTTTAGCCTCTAAAAGTACATTTTGGAAAGAAAGGGTGATCTCCTAGCTTTAACAAGGTGAATGTTCTTCTCTGCTCTGCCAGTGGTCCCCTAGTCTGCAAGCAGAATAATTTGTTATAAGGAAGAGGACACAGAGTTCTCTCTTTCCCACTGTGAGGTATCTGGGTGGTAGAGTTTCTTTTTAAAAAGTGGCGATAGTTAAATCAAGCCTTTACATTCCCAATTTTTTTGAAAACCAGCATGAAGCATGTAAAGATAACAGAAGAGTAGTGAACCCCACAGCACTTATTAACCGTGTGAACCTCCCGTACTGTTTTATCCTTAAAATATTAAGTCATCATATTTTTTTAAAAAAACAACCCAGAACACTTAGAATGGCTACAGCCCTGTGAGAGCAGTGCAACCAATTGATTCAGCTAAACTGAACAAAAGAGAACGCCATCTCACTAGTTAAAAGTTTATAAAGCCAATAGCTGCTTGTAACTGTGATGAAATGCTAATGTCCACAGTCATCAGCCCCCTAGCCAGCCCTAGACTGTGAACATCTAAATTGGGATCCATGCCAATGAAAGAGACAGCCTTTATTTCCACAATGCCTTTTTTTCTTCGTCCCATAACAATGGCAATACCATGCTATGATTATTCTACAAACCTACACAGTGGAAATTTGAATATGGGCAGCTAAGGATAGCTGCTCTGAAAGATCTATGGTGGATAGTAACTACAGGAACTCCCCTGCCTTATGACAGCTGTGTTGAGTTTAGCTGTTACTTTGGGAGAGCCAAGTGTCAATGTTAAAAAGAGTTGCGATAGAATTTAAGAGGCTCGGGTTAGAATCCCTACTCAGTCATGCAGCTCCCTGAGTGGCCAAGGGCAAACCAGTATCTCACAGTCAGCCTGTGTCTCAGTGTTGTTGCAAGGATAAAACGCGGTCAATTGCCCAGCTCCATTTCGGATTCAAAGTGAAAAATGTGTATCTGTTCAGCTGTCTGGTTTTTGTTTGTTTTTTGAAGGGGGGTTATTAATTACTAGGAACATTGCCTATTAAGAACTGTGGACAATTATAGCTCATCACACCAGGTCCCTACCTCCCATTTTCCTTGCTCATTAGAATGTGCTGCAAAGTTAATGGGTAAAGATATGGCACACCCTCAGTGCTGTTGGCTCATTGTCTTGGTTCTGAGAAGTATCCTGCAAGCTTTGCTATGTCAGAGGCCAGGGGAGAAGAATCATTTCTTTCTCTTTTTTTTTAAATGAATTTTTATTAAAATTTTAAAGGTTACAGAATTTTTTTTAAAAAAGATAACAATCGAAGGAAAAAAAAGAAAAAACAGTACATATAAAAAGAAGAATAAAAAGAAAAAACATCATCAAAAAACTGAAAAAAGTAAAAAACAAGTCAAACCTTTAACTCACTTAGTTACATTCACTTGTTTCCTTGACTTCCTCACGCCTCCGATCTTTGTATTGTAATTCAATAAAATATTCCAGCAAATCCTTCCAACTTTGTTTTTATCCTAATAATTAAACTTAGCATACTATAATTTCCCTCTTTGTATTCTAATTCATATAGGTATTTCAGCAAATCCTTCATCTTATTTTTATCCTTATATCCTTTCTTAATATACTATAATTTTCCATTCTTTCTTTCACCAAATAACCATCCACTTTTACTTTATTTAATCTTATTTCTCATTGAAACTTATATATCTGTACTTATTCTTAAAAAGTTTCCCCTAGGGTCAAAAAAGATTCCATTCCACGATTTTCCCATCTCTCATTAAACGGGGAAAAAAACAAATTATATTATATACACTTTAAATTCCCAATTTTCTTCCACCAGATCCCCTCCCCGGTTTCGGCCCCTGGCCATAGTTCCATCAATCTCGAAAAACCATCAACCCGGAGATCTTAAGTCCGAGGCTCTTAAGTCTCTTTCATGTCCCCTCTGCCGGTCTTTTTGATAATCTTTGGTGTTGAAAAACAGATCTCGGGGGAGCTCCAACCCAATGGTAACCATATTCCTTCCATAGTTGAAAATAGGGCCTATAGGATATTCCAAATCTTGTTTCACACTCCTTTCAAATCCAAAGGCCCCCAAAGCTCCAACCTCCACCTGGCTCAGATTTGTATCCCAAAGGTCATTTGATCGCCACATAGGGTGATCTCTCCATCTTTCATTTTCCAAACCAAGCCAGGCTTCCATCTCCAAAAATTTGCTTCTCCTAGTTGCCATCATATAAGGCCTCAAATTGTAGTCCACCATTAGCCTCTGTAGGGTTACGGCTCCCCCTTTCATCACGTTAATCGCAACATGATTCTCCTTCTCAATTTGTTCAGTTGAAATAGGTTCCTGTGCCGAGTTCTTGTCAACTTCTTTACTAATACCCACTTTTGTTCCCAAGATTACAACATTAGTAGCCAAAACATTTATCTGGTCTTGCAGTTTTCCCAAGAGATAAAATGTCCTGTTCAGTTCACACTCGATTTCCTTCCCGACCGCCATCCTTAAACAGTCCAAGGTCAAAAACTAGTTTCTCAAGGCTTTTATCTTTAAAAACAATTTCCCAACTGGTTCCTTCCGACAATGTCCCAAAACTCCCTCTAGAGGGATTCAAGTTCCTTTTCACTCCTTCCAGCACAGACCCAAAGGTCCCATACGTTAAATTGTAACAGTTCCTTCCTTCTTTCCAAACGCAAGGTTGTAACAAAAACAGACAGTAGAAACAAAGTCCTTCTTTTGTATCTTGACAGCTAACTTGACAGCTGTCAAATTTGTCTATTCACCGTCAGCGGGCTCTCACAGACCACTCCCGGGTTTAGGGAAGTGGTGCTTCAATTCCCAAATTTTAACCTTCTCCTGCAGGCTCCCCTGCTTCCAAAAAACATATTGATAGTGGTTTCAATCAATGGAATTTAAATCCTTTACATAAGACTCTCCATGACCTTAGTTGACAGGTTCTTTGCTTCAGTTTATTTACAGAAAGGGGAGGCGGACTTCCTGTTTAGAACTTCCCCGATCGGTGCCAATTTCTTAAAAAAAAACTTTAAAAATCCAATTTCCATTCTACTCACGGGTTGTTGTTTGAAATCCAATTGTCCACAAGAAAAAGTCAGCGCTCTCCGGCAACGGCTGTGCGGCTTCACTCCGTAAAAATAGCGGTCGATTCAAAACACCGCGCCGCTCACCCCACGTCACTTCGGAACCCCCGAAAAGGGGTTTCCCTGTGGGTAGGGGGGCGCTCCTGGTGTCAGCCGAATCCCACATTCCCAGGCTTCATCTGCCTGGGATTTCTAAAGGGTCTCCGCCTTCGCCACGGCGGCACGACCCGAATTCCACGGAGCGGGTTCCTCTCAGTCAGAGGAACGCCGCCATTGCCGATGGCGCTAACCCGGAAGCCCAGAATCATTTCTTTCTCAAGTGGCCTCTGAACCTTTCCACTCAGCTATGTTGCAGTCTTATGCTGAGCAACAGAGAGCAAGCTCAGAGGAGTTGGAGGCCAGCCAAACAACAGAGTCTCAGAGGTGCACTTGCCTATAGTCAGAGTCTGTATCCAAAGTCAGATCCACTCCTGGGGTTGGTCAAACAGAAATTCATGTGCTCAGGCAGTCCAGTGGTCAGAGAATCCAGTTACCCAAGGTCAAGAGGAGCAAGAAGCAGCAAGGTCAGGCCAGGAATGATAAGCGTTGTTTCCAGCATCTGGCTGAGGCAGGAAGCCCTGCTAAAGAAGGCTGAAGCCAGCTGGTTCTCATCAGCACCTTCTCCTCTGAGTCCTTGAAGGCTGATGGGATCTGTGGCTAAATCAGAAGGGTTACAGGTTCCTCCTCCTTGCTATAGACAAAGAACACCCTCCCCTTTTGCTGCTTTTAATGCAATCTTAGTATTAACAGAGTTGAAATAAAGAAAATTTGAACATGCTCCTTCTAATATTAGCCAAAGTCTGACAGATCTATTGTGTGACTTTCTTCATGTGAAGGCACGTAATGAAAGAGCTACAGGGCAATATTTTCTAATTAGTGCTTCATAGTGTTCAGACACATGATATAGCACTTGTTTTTTGGTGTCAGCCTTTTTATGAGGATGGGAAGAAGGATCGAGCTTTAACAGCCAGCCAGGTTACATCTAAATTGCTCGTTAGTGCTTTGCATTCATTGATCATACTAATGTTTCCGCAGCCTTGGAACCTAAATGTACTTTAGTGCTGGAATTCATCTTTGCCACTTCAGGGAAAGCATTTTTCTGGGGCAAGTACAGCAGGCATGGTGCTTATCTGCTCTACTGTAAAGTTGCGTGTTCACCTAAATTGTGTAACTTGGAGCATTGCCGGGAGCCTTTCCCCGCTCCCCAGTGTGAGGTATTGCCCTGCATGAATTGCCATGATGTAACCATTCCTATCCATTCTATCCATTCTTAAGGAAATTAGCCCTGAGTGCTCACTGGAAGGACAGATCCTGAAGCTGAGGCTCCAATACTTTGGCCACCTCATGAGAAGAGAAGACTCCCTGGAAAAGACCCTGATGTTGGGAAAGATGGAGGGCACAAGGAGAAGGGGACGACAGAGGACGAGATGGTTGGACAATGTTCTCGAAGCTACAAACATGAGTTTGACCAAACTGTGGGAGGCAGTAGAAGACAGGAGTGCCTGGCGTGCTCTGGTCCATGAGGTCACGAAGAGTCAGACACGACTAAACAGCTAAACAACAACAACAACCATTCTTATTTCACTTTGTTTTTTGGAATTTGAAGCATCCTGTAAGATCAGAATGGTTTGTCAATTCCCTCCAACGGTAGTTGCTCCAATCTCTGCAACAGCATCCTCCATCATAACAGAGTCAGTTTCGACAATCAGCAATTTATTTGTGCCACCCACAACCCCAACCCCACCCAAACATCACATCTTTTTGCCAAAGTTATCTCCAGCAACCATAAGATCTAAGGGTCAAACATGAGACAATTTATTAAATGTGTGTGTTGGTGGAGGAAGAATTGGGATTGGGATCATGGAGAAGAAACCCTTTCACCCCCTCTTACCAGTCGCAACAAAAAATTCTCCAGGAAGCTTCAAACTTTTTCAGAAAAGAAGCTCCCAATGGCAGATTCTCTCCTAGGGCAAACAGGAGCTGGGTGGGAGCTGTTGTCAGGACTGTAGCAGAGGGGAAAGTTGCACAGCTCATTTCTTCATCCATGGCACCATTGCCCTAAACTGATCTCCATGCTCACGGTTGAATTTAGGTATCCATTTTAATGCATCAGCTAATTTAACCCTCCTGGTAGCTTACAGGGAAAGGGGCCAAATTATCTCAAGGTTTCCTCACATCCACTGTTGCTTATTGGGACATTAGGATTTCAGTTGAGTAGGAATATTGTTTCATTAGGGCAGCAGCTAGGCAAAAATGATAAGAAATATTCCTGTGAATTTACTGAAATTCTGGATGCGCCTTGTTCTAAATGGCTCTCCTTCACTTTCTGCTTCCTAGAGTTTGCTTCACAATCTCCTTACTGGTGTGTTGCCTTTCTCTCTGAGCTTCACTTTACTTCCATTGCCACTTTTCTCTGCCTCCCACTGCCCTCTCATCTTCCTCATCCCATGAAGTTTCTCCTTCAAATTTTCTACAGCTTTCTTTTTTCCCCCAGCCATGTGAAGTTGGCTAGCTTAATGCTAGCAATTTCCTTGTTTCATCTGCTGAGTGCAAATGGCCTATTATTTTTAGCCTTTTGCTCCCTATGCCTGCAACTCCCTACACTTAGGTTGTGCAGAGTAGTTGTCTAATGATCTGTCCCCTCTTCAGTTCCAGCTAATGATGCTGATTATAAGATAATTTCTAAAGCACCTATACTTCTTTCCTTTGTGAGGAACAGAAGCCAGCAAGAGAGAAAGGGGAACCAAAGTGAAGCAATTGATGACTCCGAAACACCTTCCACTCCCATCTCCGGGAATCAAGGGAGCGCTCAAATGGACTCAGATGTTAGAAAATGCATTTCAGATAATTTCTTGCCAGAACAAGATTGTTCATAGCTTTTTAAAGAAAAGGGCGGGGGGGGGGGAGAGAGCTCTGTGATTGAGTGTAGTTTTTAAATTGCCCTGTGTAGCATTTCTACTCTTAGCAATAATGCTATTTAACTTCATAGGATTCCGAAGCAAATTCAGGGTGGATTTATATGTGCATTTTTGGTCTGCGTTTAGATTATCTGCACTCTGCAGGCAAGTGTTCCCACAGTAGATTTCGTGCTCCTGTTACAACACAACTTTTCCCAACTCACTGCCCTCCAGATATTTTAGATGACGTCTCTCCACCATTCTTGATTTATGGCTACACTGGCTGGGACTAGCTAGAGTCCCTCAAAACATCTGGAGGGCACCAGGTTGGAGAAGGCTGCATTGGCTCTTCACTGGATAACATGTTGGCATGCATGGTGTATCCATGTACAGGTCGAATCAGAAAATCATATAATAGCATTATTAATTCCATTATTTTCTTTGCATGTGGCATCCACTACTTTAATTGCACATGTATATGCTTGTGAAATAGGCTTTTCAAGACATGGTGGCTGCCACTGTAGGGGGTTACTTTAATGGCAACTGGGGATGCATGCATCAGGTCTGGAGAAACAGCAGGAAGCTGGCGTGTCTGGGGATTTTAACCTGTGAGCTGTGTTTCCTTGCTTGTCCTGGAGCCCCTCTGCAGAGACAGCAAGACTCTTGTTAGTTCCATTCCACATCGTCCCATTGGTCCTTTCTGGTCCACAGTAGCCAAAGAGATTGATGTAGACATGCACAGACCAAAAAGAGAAAAACAGGTTTCCTGGCAAGCAGGGCAGAGCTGCCAGTAATAGGATTTCACTCCACTGATGCAAGTCATTGCTTGTGCCCCTTCAGCTAAAGCCAATTCACAGAACTGGCCTTCCAAATATTTCATTATTTGATTATTCTCCAACATTTCACAGATGACAATAGGGGCACTCTTATTTATTATTATTTTCCTTTCGCTTTTTTAAAACTATATTCAGCCTTGTCACCATTCGGTCTTCAAGGTAGCTTATGCCAAGATAGTGGCAGGACAATTAGAGCCACTATAATAGATAAATATAAACTGAAAGACAGAACAAGCAGCAACCCAATGAAAGAGCAAATAAAACAATAAATAAAAGGTATGATTTCCCATAAATTTCCACAGTGTATGTAAGATCTCACCAGTGGCTTGGGAAAGAAGACTGGTTCTCATCCTGTGAAAGGTTAAAGCAAAAGAGAACCAAGTGAGTCCTTGGGAAATATACTCAGAAAACCTGTTATATTGTTGAGTCACCAGGTACCACAACGTGGCATCCTCCAGATTTTTTAAGATCACAATCCCCATTAGCCCCAACCACTTTAGCCAATGATCAGAGATGATGGAGATTACAGTCCAATGTCCAGAGGGTACCAGTTTGACTACAACAACCCCATCTTCCCCAGCCATCAGGTTAGGATGGTGATGAATTGAAAACCTGTGAGGCAATAAATAAGACAGGTGACTGCCATAGCTGTGCCACCAACCAAACCATGGTGATGTGTGCTAGGTGAGGCAGCTGAGCATACTATCTGAGCATACCCCCCACATATCCACATATCCACAACACACATTGCTGAAGTCTTGTCTGTCCGCAGCATGCTGTATTAATTTAGTTTGCTGCACTGGCTACTGAAACTGGGTGTATGTATCAGTAAACTGAACAAAATCGGGATTTTAAATTTCACAGTGCACCTGGTGGAGGATATTACAGAGTTGCTGCAGCTGAGAAAACTACAGGAACTTATATCATCTAGGTCATTGAGTTAGTCTCCTTGCTTCACTCATATCACATAGTTCAAAAACAAAGTTGTTCTTCATTAAAGATATACTAGGAAAACATAAATGTGCTCTGTAAATCATTGCACCTAACAGTTCAAAACAAGCCTCTTGATTATCAGTGAGCGATATCACAGTTCACCTTCATGTTGTATTAGTGTTCATGTATGTGCTATTCCATGCATACATAATCTACCCCTACACTTTTGGAGACCAAAAGATAAAGACAGATAAAGAAGATAAAGACTGTTGCTGGTAAGTAGGGGCTATTGGAGTAGATGCATTTCTTATTGTTCCATAATATGTAAGAAGCCTCATTGCTTCTGTGGAATGCTCTTTATGGGCTGAAATACAACCCACCATAAACAATTACGCCCCAAAGGGACAGCACTGCCTCCCATTAGCAGCAGTAAACAGCCCAGGTATCCAAAGACCAGAGCAGAGCATCAGCTGCTATCACCAGCTGCAGTGGGGCAGAAAAATGACAAAGTGCTGTCATGGGGATTTGACATCAAAGTACAAAAATTTAAAATTAAATATTGCTGCACATGGGTAAATGTCAACAACCGGCATGGTGAGCAAATGACAGACAGTTGGCTAAAACACTCAGCCTGAAAGATCAGCTTTCAAAAAGAGCCTGTTTGTTCTTTAAAGGCAACTGTCAACTTCACTGAGGCAGCATGACGAAGGCTACAAATGGCACTGGAAATTGCATTTGAAAAACAACCTTTTAGAATAACAGGTTTCTTTCTAAAGAAGCTGGAGGAAACTAAGGCCACAATCAACCCAGAGCTGCATTCACAAATCATCCATGCATGCATTTGAATTTTCTCAAGGGCTTCTCTCTCAGAATGTGCCTCTGTGGTATCCTAAACTGACTTCTCTTTGAAGCGTTTCCTGGGTGCAAAAAGTAGTTTTGGTGGAGTGGTGTGAGAATTCAAGGGGAAACAGACCATGTACACCAGCAACACTATCTTTTTAATGAACTTACTTTCTGAGTTGTTAGATGACGATGCATCAGAGCAAGTGATATCTCACACCTTCCAGTGAACATCCCTATCACTTTCCTTATCACAGAAAGTCTGATCTTTGGGGAATGGGGGACAGGTTTGTAGCACAAGACCTGCTGATGAACTATAATCTTGCAACTTGAATTTTTTTTTGTACATGATTGAGTCCAACCCCAGAACACTGACATTCTACAGGCAGATTAGATGTTGTTGCATCAAAACAAGTGCTGTGAACTTTTCTGTCACTTTCCTTATTGCAAAAAGCCTTTTTTGCCAGGGAATGGGGAGTAAGAGACAGGTTTCTTTGTTTGTTTGTTTGTTTGTCTGTTGATCTAAAAATTTATATTCTGCTTTTCACCATACAGGTCTCAAAATGACTTACAATAAAATGTACAAAATTTAAAACGAATTAAAGCTGCCAACTTTTACATCTCAAGCATTTAAAATCTCAAGTTGTTGTTGTTGTTGTTGTTGTTGTTGTTGTACAAGACCTCTCAATCAACTATAATTGCCCAACCTGAATTTGCTGGTATATGACTGAATCCCACCTGCAACTAGTGGCAGGCTGGAAGTGCCCAAAGTAATAAACTATTTGTAATGTTGGTGATAGATCCATTCCTTGCTCCAAGCCAATATTTCCACATGTTCAAGTTAAGTCTGTGGCAAATTCATTTCTTGAAATGTTTGTGGCAGATCTTGATTCAAGCCAATATTTCAGAATGCCCCAATTAGTCAGAGGTCTGTCCATCCCAGGACTTAAACTAGACAGGGAAGGGCAGAGGGCATTCTAGAAAGGAGAAGAGATGGTGTAATCTTGCTGCTTTGTGCAAGAATAGAATGAGCCCATGAAATTCTAACTTTACCAAGACTACTCTGCATCCTGATTCTTATTCCTAAGAGTCCCATAGTCTTGGCCATCTACAAAAAGCATATAGGAAGCAAAAAGAAAATAACCAGATAATGAGGATTTTTCCATCTCTCCTTCCATTTGGGGCTCAGAAATCCCATGGAGGCTGGAAACAGACTTATCAAACAAATAAGCAAAAAGTTGACATCTAGGAAAGTTGTATACGAATGTAATTATATATATTTTTAGCCTATGAGCACAAATTGCTGCATTAACAGCTCCAGTCACATTATTTTCTATTCCTATGTATGCCACTTCTGTGAATGATTAAAACTGCCAAGAACAATGGCTGAACCAGCCTTAGCCTAGAAACACTTGGTACTGCAGAGGGTTGAATGAGATTCCTTGCAACTCTATACAAAAGGTTGTTTGGCAAACAAGTATATTAGAAACCCTCTTGAGTTTCCTAGGTAGCCTCTTACAATTTCAAGCCCCCAAGGCCCGACTGATATAACAAAGTAGCCCACAATAATTTAAATACCTTGAAGCAGTGAGCAGGAAAGGAGGAAATTGCATATAATATTCTGTGAATCCATATTAGAACTCCCAGCTATGCCCTTTGAGTTACTGAGGCTTTTTAAAAGAAGCAAATTGCCGGGCCTGTTATTATCTTTATTAGTTTGTAAAGCTGCAGCTTGACATTCTATGTAATTGTAGTTAAAATTGTAACCATTCAACAAACCTTGAGTCCTAACAGCTTGTGTCTAGTGCCCTAAATTGCCTGTGCTACACTTTTATTTTACATTTGTTCTATTTCTGCATCTATTTCTATATTCCTATATCTGTGGATTAATGAGAATAGTTTATCCCTCCCTGCTGCAGGGAATGAAAAAGAATGACCAAGGAGGTGCTTAGGCAAAAATAGAATCACAACAATGTATGGTGCAACTCCTTTATCTGTTTGAAACAAAAGGAATTCTTGGCACCTGCATTTAACTGTCTGCGGCTGGCTCTTTGCAAGATGTTGCCATGTGGTCATCAAGAATACAATAAAAGCTAAGATAATTAGTGGAGGCTTTAAGAGAACTGCTTAGCTTGCTCCTTTTCTGAATCTTCACACATGCCTACTACTACTACCACTACTAAAATGACAGCAACAACAGCATCATTGTTCTTGTTGTTGTTTACCCATCTGACTAGGTTGCCTTAGACCAGGCTTCCTCAACCTCAGCCCTCCAGATGTTTTTTGGCCTACAACTCCCATGATCCCTAGCTAGCAGGACCAGTGGTCAGGGATGATGGGAATTGTAGTCTCAAAACATCTGGAGGGCTGAGGTTGAGGAAGCCTGCCCTAGACACTCTGGGTGGCTTCCAACAAATTAAAACATCAAACACAGTAAAACATTACAAATTAAAAACTTCCCTATACTTCAGATGTCTTCTAAAAGTCAGATACGGTGGTACCTCGGATTAAGTACTTAATTCATTCCAGAGGTCCATTCTTAACCTGAAACTGTTCTTAACCTGAAGTACCACTTTAGCTAATGCGGCCTCCCGCTGCCACCACGCCACCGGAGCACGATTTTTGTTCTCATCCTGAAGCAAAGTTCTTAACCTGAGGTACTATTTCTGGGTTAGCGGAGTCTGTAACCTGAAGCGTATGTAATCCAAGGTACCACTGTAGTTGTTTATTTCCCTGACATTTGATGGAGGGTGTTCCACAGGATGAGTGCTACTATCGAAAATACCTTCTGCCTGGTTACCTGTAACCTCACTTCTCTCAGAGAGGGAACTACTAGAAGGCCTCAGAGCTGAATCTCAGTCTCTGGGCTGAATGATGGGGGTAGAGATGCTCCCTCAGGTGTACAGGGCTAAAGCCATTTATGTATTGTCATGTGTATCGTAGAAGACACTATGTAGGTAGTGTCTCATATGTATCATAGAGACACAACCCACATGGGAGGGGGAAATCATTTTAAAAGCATTTTGAATCTATGAGCCCAAATAAATAATTTTGGAAGTGGATAGGCAGGCCTTTGAGAATGTGTGTGTACACATCTATCAAATTAGCAGAAATGGGTGGTTATTCATGGAATGCTAATCTAATGCTATCAGTAATGCAAGTGGAACCATCCATGGCTATTATACAACCAAATGAGCAAATAAAAGAGCAAATTTGTTAAAAGCTGAATTATCCACATATGTGACTAAAGCAGCCTTCACCAACCTGGTGCCCTCCAGATAGTTTGGAATACAATTCCTATATAGACATTGCCAGTATGGCTGAAATCAATGGGAGTTGTAATCCTAAAGATATGGACTAAAGCATACCAAATAGAATGGAATACACTTTCTTTTTCTTCCCTTTGGAAAGTCTGATTTGATGCAGGCATTTCTGCAATACAGCTGTTTCCTATATTTTAATAAACTGTTGTTATTTAGTTGGCTCTTAAAGTTCCCAGCTATGTGATCCATACTGCCATCCATAAACTCTTGTGGCTTCACAGATCTGATCTTAAACAGGGAAATACCTTATAAGAAACAAAATTAATTATACTTCCCTGAGATAAGAATTCACTCTCTAAATAGTTAAATAAATCCCACATTTTAAGGACCACTTTGGAGATTACATGAATAGATGTCCATTAAGATGTATTTAAGATACATCCAAAAATGTAAAGCATGAACTCAACTCATGTGTGTTATAAAAGTGTTTCTTCATGGATCTATAACTGTCTGACTAGGAACAGGGATTATGTGTGAAAAGGTAGCTTCATTACTAATAAGAAGAACTTTAGCATTTGGTTATGTTGGTGACTCTGCAATACCCACTGTTAGTTTTGAAGCTAACCAAGGTTATGGGAGAGATTTCGGACAGGGCAGACCCAAATTAGATCAACTGGGGAGACTAGCATTTCTCTGTCATAATAGATCACAGGAACCATATGTTTTGATGTAATGAAGAATAAGTAATAGATCATAGAATCATCTGTCATTGGCTTCCAAATGGGAAGGTGAAAAACAGTATGTGAAAACTGACAAAGTTAAATTTCATGATACTGTCAAAGGAAGTCTCAGGTGTAAGGTTTTTGGTGAGTTTCCAAAATAGGGGCGGATCTACAGTCGTACCTCGGAAGTCAAACGGAATCCATTCTGGAAGTCCATTCGACTTTCAAAATGTTCAGAAACCAAGGCACGGCTTCCAATTTGCTGCAGGAAGCTCCCATGTCGGATGTTCAGGTTCCAAAGAACGTTCGCAAACCAGAACACTCACTTCCAGGTTTGCGGCGTTCGGGAGCCAAAATGTTCAACTCACAAGGTACGACTGTAGTATGAAACTAATGAAGCTTAAGGTTAGGGCTCCCAATTCTAGAGGGGCCCCCAAAGTAATGTTAGTCCACATTGCTTTAAAAAATAATGGGTCTAGTTGATGCAATTTGAGTTCTACTACTTGGTCCCAGCTCCTGCCAACCTAGCAGTTCCAAAGCACGCCAAAAAGTGCAAGTAGATAAATAGCTACCACTCCAGTGGGAAGGTAAACGGCGTTTCCATGCGCTGCTCTGATTTTGGTGTTCCGTTGTGCCAGAAGCAGCTAAGTCATGCTGGCCACATGACCTGGAAAAACTGTCTGCGGACAAACGCCGGTTCCCTTGGCCTGTAAAGCGAGATGAGCACTGCAACCCTAGAGTCGTCTGTGACTGGACTTAACTTTAAGGGGTCCTTTACTTTTACCTTTTTTTTTTGTTTTTACTCAAATTGATTAATTTTTTTTGTATATATTTCAACAATCCCAAACTCCCCAGAGTGTGTTGAAGTCTGTGCATGTTCTACCAATTCTGTAAATAAGTTAGACATTTGATGTTGTTGTTTAGTCGTTTAGTCATGTCCGTGACCCCATGAACCAGAGCACGCCAGGCACTCCTGGCTTCCACTGCCTCCCGCAGTTTGGTCAGGCTCATGTTTGTAGCTTCACAAACACTATCCAGCCATCTCATCCTCTGTCGTCCCCTTCTCCTTGTGCCCTCCATCTTTCCCAACATCAGGGTCTTTTCCAGGGAGTCTTCTCTTCTCATGAGGTGGCCAAAGTATTGGAGCCTCAACTTCACGATCTGTCCTTCCAGTGAGCACTCAGGGCTGATTTCCTTAAGAATGGATACGTTTGATCTTCTTGCAGTCCATGGGACTCTCAAGTGTCTCCTCCAGCACCATAATTCAAAAGCATCAATTCTTCGGCGATCAGCCTTCTTTATGGTCCAGCTCTCACTTCCATACATCACTACTGGGAAAACCATGGCTTTAACTATACGGACCTTTGTTGGCAAGGTGATGTCTCTGCTTTTTAAGATGCTGTCTAGGTTTGCCATCGCCTTTCTCCCAAGGAGCAGGCGTCTTTTAATTTCACCATCTGCACTGATCATGGAGCCCAAAAAAGTAAAATCTCTCACTGCCTCCATTTCTTCCCCTTCTATTTGCCAGGAGGTGATGGGACCTGTGGCCATGATCTTCATTTTTTTGATGTTGAGCTTCAGACTATATTTTGCACTCTCCTCTTTCACCCTCATTAAAAGGTTCTTTAATTCCTCCTCACTTTCTGCCATCAAGGTTGTGTCATCTGCATATCTGAGGTTGTTGATATTTCTTCCGGCGATCTTAATTCCAGCTAGGGATTCATCCAGCCCAGCCTTTCGCATGATGAATTCTGCATATAAGTTAAATAAGCAGGGAGACAATATACAGCCTTGCCGTACTCCTTTCCCAATTTTGAACCAATCAGTTGTTCCATATCCAGTTCTAACTGTAGCTTCTTGTCCCACATAGAGATTTCTCAGGAGACAGATGAGGTGATCAGGCACTCCCATTTCTTTAAGAACTTGCCATAGTTTGCTGTGGTCGACACAGTCAAAGGCTTTTGCATAGTCAATGAAGCAGAAGTAGATGTCTTTCTGGAACTCTCTAGCTTTCTCCATAATCCAGCACGTTTGCAATTTGGTCTCTGGTTCCTCTGCCCCTTCGAAATCCAGCTTGCACTACTGGGAGTTCTCGGTCCACCTACTGCTTAAGCCTGCCTTGTAGAATTTTAAGCATAACCTTGCTAGCGTGTGAAATGAGTGCAATTGTGCGGTGGTTGGCGCATTCTTTGGCGCTGCCCTTCTTTGGGATTGGGATGTAGACTGATCTTCTCCAATCCTCTGGCCACTGCTGAGTTTTCCAAATTTGCTGGCATATTGAGTGTAGCACCTTGACAGCATCATCGTTTAAAATTTTAAATAGTTCAGCTGGAATATCATAGCTTCCACTGGCCTTGTTATTAGCAGTGCTTTCTAAGGCCCATTTGACTTCACTCTCCAGGATGTCTGGCTCAAGGTCAGCAACCACACTACCTGGGGTGTACGAGACATCCATTTCTTTCTGGTATAATTCCTCTGTGTATTCTTGCCACCTCTTCTTGATGTCTTCTGCTTCTGTTAGGTCCTTTCCACTTTTGTCTTTTATTATGGTAATCTTTGTATGAAATGTTCCTTTCATATCTCCAATTTTCTTGAACAGATCTCTGGTTTTTCCCATTCTATTGTTTTCCTCTATTTCTTTGCATTGCTCGTTTAAGAAGGCCTTCTTGTCTCTCCTTGCTATTCTTTGGAAATCTGCATTCAATTTCCTGTATCTTTCACTATCTCCCTCGCATTTTGCTTGCCTTCTCTCCCCCGCTATTTGTAAGGCCTCGTTGGACAGCCACTTTGCTTTCTTGCATTTCCTTTTCATTGGGATGGTTTTAGTTGCTGCCTCCTGTATAATGTTACGAGCCTCCATCCATAGTTCTTCAGGCACTCTGTCCACCAAATCTAAATCCTTAAACCTGTTCCTCACTTCCACTGTGTATTCATAAGGGATTTGACTTAGATTGCATCTTACCGGCCCAGTGGTTTTTCCTACTTTCTTCAGTTTAAGCTTGAATTTTGCTATAAGAAGCTGATGATCTGAGCCACAGTCAGCTCCAGGTCTTGTTTTTGCTGACTGTATAGAGCTTCTCCATCTTTGGCTGCAGAGAATATAATCAATCTGATTTTGATGCTGCCCATCTGGTGATGTCCATGTGTAGAGTCATCTCTTGTGTTGTTGGAAAAGAGTGTTTGTGATGACCAGCTTGTTCTCTTGGCAGAACTCTATTAGCCTTTGCCCTGCTTTGTTTTGAATTCCCAGGCCAAACTTGCCAGTTGTTCCTTTTATCTCTTGACTCCCTACTTTAGCATTCCAATCCCCTATAATGAGAAGAACATCCTTCTTTGGTGTCATTTCTATAAGGTGTTGAAAGTCTTCATAGAATTGGTCAATTTCAGTTTCTTCAGCACCAGTGGTTGGTGCATAAACTTGGATTACTGTGATGTTAAAAGGTCTGCCTTGGATTCGTATCGAGATTATTCTATCATTTTTGAGATTGCATCCCAGTACAGCTTTCATCACTCTTTTCTTGACTATGAGGGCCACTCCATTTTTTTTATGGGATTCTTGCCCACAGTAGTAGATATGATGGTCATCCGAACTGAATTCGCCCATTCCCGTCCATTTTAGTTCACTGATGCCCAGGATGTCAATATTTATTCTTGCCATCTCATTTTTGACCACATCCAACTTACCAAGGTTCATGGTTCTTACATTCCAGGTTCCTATGCAATATTTTTCTTTACAGCATTGGACTTTCCTTTCACTTCCAGGCATATCCGCAACTGAGCGTCCTTTCGGCTTTGGCCCAGCCGCTTCATCAGCTCTGAATCTACTTATACTTATCCTCTGCTCTTCCTCAGTAGCATGTTGGACGCCTTCCGACCTGAGGGGCTCAATCTTCCAGCGTCATAACTTTTATATGCCTGTTGCCTTTGTCCATGGAGTTTTCTTGGCAGGGATACTGGAGTGGCTTGCCGGTTCCTGCTCCAGGTGGATCACGTTTGGTCAAAACTCTTCACTATGACCTGTCCATCTTGGGTGGCCCTGCACGGCATAGCTCATAGCTTCTCTGAGTTATTCAAGCCCCTTTGCCACGACAAGGCAGTGATCCATGAAGGGGAGACATTTGATAGAAGAGCTCAAAGGAACTTAAATGTATGTGAAATGTCATTGTTCTTTTTTAAAACATGTGTAAGACATTCAAAAGCCCTTCAAAATATAACCTGATTCTCTTTCTTGGAGCTTCCTGAATACCCTTGATACTTAGCCTCATCTGTTTCTAAATGAAAACAATCCAGGAATAAATATGATTAAGATAAGTAGAACAGCAGGAATGCAATTAGGTCAAGTACCAAGGGACCCTATATTTCAAGCCTTTATATATTTATTCTCCAGTCCCTCTCTTTTTCATTAACCTCCTACCAATGCAGCATTGTGCAGCTCATTCAGGCAGCACATCTCTTGACCCTTGTGTTAAGGGACAATTTATTGCTGCTCTCTGTTCAATTCAAGTTGTGGGTATAAAACTGTAGGCAGCAGGTAATACTCTTTGATCGGATCAGCAGTGGTTTACACTTGGGTGGTGGTGGTAGAAGGTTGCTGGGCTGGCTAGTGAATTAAAGACAGCATGAACTTTTCAAGTTGCTACTGTTGTTGGACTTTAGCGGGGAAATATTAGGAGTTTTGGGGAGTCAGAAATGTTAGATGAGTCCTCCGCCACCCTCTTCTTTTCCTGTAACATTCCAGTTTGGCTGAGCATCGTAGGGCAATTAATGCCTTTTGTCGCTTTTTGCACTTGGAAGCCTGCAAATTCATTTTGTATCATGATGAATGCTGTAATTAGCTCCATGTCTCTGAGATTTGACGAGGCAGGCAAAGGTGTCATTCAGCTGAGGGATTGTTGCTCTTGCATTAAAAACACACAGGCACACACACAGGAGACAAAAATTAAGAACCAGATCAACTGGGCATTCATTCACACAGCTTTTTGATGCTGCAGTCCACTTTTAATAATTACACTGACATAACCATACCACCATTATAGGGGGTCACTAAGAAGGCTGGTGTAAAGAAACTAATAGAGGGAATAGAGACAGGGAGGGGGGAACTCTTTAATGACCATTTGAATCAGATTTGTTTAACAAATCTCATTTCAGATTAAGTAATTACTTGTTTCTCAGCTTGTAGTTTTCAACTACACCAGTGACTAAGAGTCTTTCTTCTGGCTTCATTAAAACCATAAGTCTGCCAAATTAGCAATTACAATGCCATTTAGCTGGAAATATCTTGCATTTAAAGTGACATTTCCTTTTATGAGGTCTTCTGCACAATGATGCCTATTTTACAAAAAAAGGAAACAAAACTGCCAACACTGTAGCATGGTGGCCTGCATTTAAATGGCTCACTCCATAGAAAAGAAAGGAATTCTCATCAAATCACAGTATGCTTCATTTCATACAGTAAGGTCTCCTAGCACTAATCCCCTCCTCTCCACCCCACTGTTTCTATCTAAAATTTGGCACAATTCTTCCCCTCAGCAGCTGGTACCATGCCTGCAAATTTTATCCCATTCTTCACATTCTGCAAAAATATATATTTTAAGTAATAAAAGCAATTCTCGTTTTTAAAAACTTCAAAAATGTAAAGGCGATTTTTATACATCTCTTTACATATATCACTGCTGCACCTATTTGTCTGAAATTTGGCAGACTTCATCCATAGGTTATACCTGTAAATTCCGTCCAATTCTAACACAAAGCAAAAGAAAACCACAGCCATTTGTTGATATCTTCTTTATAGTCATACCTGGCATTGCTTGGGCATTCAAATAATCCAAAATATCTGTGCAGCTGTGCAAGGTTCTACCAATTTTGATTCAAAATGGCATCCAACTGTAGCCAAACGTAGACAAAAACCCATTCCTTCATCTCAGGAACCGTCATCCAAAATTTGGTAACAATTTCTTAAGAAGTGTCCATATGCACAGCAAACGATATTCTGAAATATTGTTTATTTCAGGGGAGACCCAAAGTTTCAGATTTTCTGACGCAAGATTCTGATTTGGTCCTGAAATGAAGCAGGCGTCCTCCAAAATGGTCCCAGTTTAATTGACATTCCAAACCTCCAAACCAAACCAAATCTTGCATTACATGGAAACCTCTAGTAACATGGCAAACCATTCCCAATAAAACTAAGTAGACATTCTCATAGGGACCAAACTGAGGCATTCAACTATTTTGAGACATGATACAAATTGACATATCTGCACCTCCTGGGTTAATTTGTGGATTGGAACTAATGGTGCAATCCTAACTCTAGCCACTGCTTTTGTTGTTGTTGTTTAGTTGTTCAGTCATGTCCTACTCTTTGTGACCCCCATGGACCAGAACACTCCTGTCTTCCACTGCCTCCCGCAGTTTGGTCAAACTCATGCTGGTAGCTTCGAGAACACTGTCCAATCATCTTGTCCTCTGTCGTCCCCTTCTCCCTGTGCCCTCAATCTTTCCCAACATCAGGGTCTTAACAGAGTGGCCAGGCCACCATCACATCTGTGGCCATACCACGGATGCTGGAAGGATATGAAGGTGAGGGGCAGGCAAAAAGCTATGCCAGCCTGAAGCTTTTGCAGTGATTAGGCTGGGATCAGGTCAGATCCCACCACATGATGACAGTGGGGTTGGCTCAGGATTCAGTAGCCCCTCCCTTGTTATTTTAACCAATCCACTCAAACAGGGGCTTAGACCCTTAATTATTCAATAGCATCCACAATTCCAAAATATTCTGATAATGGACATATCTTGATAGAAAATGTGTTTAGAAAGGTGTCTTATGAGAGAAAATACTTCAAATGAATTTTTACAATGTATTTAAAGATTGTTAAATGCCAATATTCTTGTGCAGTAAAATTACTGAAGAAACGGGTGGAAGGGACTTATAAATATATGTGAAAACTACATGAACCTGTCCAGACTGATTGCTGTGTTAAATGTTATCAATTTTTTTTTAAAAAAAATGCTAATATGTCAGTTAATTTATAAATGTTGTAGTCACAACAGAAAAAGAAGCTCTTACTGCCTTTTAAAAATTTCAGTTCTATTTACAGCAGCTACTTACCAGCTACTATTATCTTGTCAATCTGAAGACATATGTGATGTATTCAATGCCATACCAACAGTCCCACTCAACTTCTTCCGCAATAGATTTTCCAGTCAATGAACACTCTAAGTGAAAACAGGCCCTGGAACTTTGCTTAGTGAGTAAAGTTTTGCAAGGTAAAGGTTGGGGGGGGGAGTACATGATATTACAAATATATCTGGAGTATCGTGCACATTTCAAGAAAATCATTTAAGACTCAAATTCACAATAAACTGTGTTGTTCATTATCAGATCATTGCTCCCAGAAGATATCTGGTGGGTGGGTCGGTGGGATTTGTGGAAGTACTTGAGCACGAATATTGCTTTTTCTGACTTCAAGATGAACTACTGTGGGGAAGGCAGCGCTTGGAAAGTTCATTTAAAAAAGGAAATGGATCTAGTTTAAGTTCATTCTGTCTAAAAAGGAACTAGTTTCAGTTTGTTCTTCTATCAAGCAAACTAGTTCAACTCAAATTCTCCAATGAACCTTTTAGTTAATACACAGTTCATCTTGAGCAGTTTTTTCCCCTCTAGCATTCAGAATGTTTCAAGCTGCTGTTCATAGTGTTCAAAAGTAAATCAGTGGCCAAACATAATTGATAAGAGGTCTGATAGGCATAAAGTCATCAGGTGACATTTCCCCCATGATTGTATTTCCATACCAGAAAAGGCTTGCCCGCTCAGCATAGCGAGCTGGTGAGATTAACAGGGAAAATTCAAAACCAGCAGGACCAGACTTTCCTAAAGGACTGGAAGAAATTTATGCTGTATCTGAAAGACAATTGTAATTACTTAACATCTCTTGTAGGGTTACAAGAAGTTTTGTAAGAAGGACTTCATAAATTATTGTGAAAAGGATTAAGATTACTTGATACAGGACTGGATTTATAGCAATAAGCATAGTAATAAAATGCAAAATGAGAAAGAAATTTGGAAAACCATTAGAAGGAGTTGAAGGAAGTCTTAGGCTGTGATAGCCAAATTTTTTTTATGTTGTTTTGGAGTTGTTATGATGGAAAATTTGTGCAAAAATCAATAAAAATTATATTTAAAAAATAAAATAAAAAAGCAGTGCCCACAAAAGGAAAGAAAGAAAAGGCTTGCCCTGATTAATTTGTTCCAACCATACAGCTGTTGAAGGCACAAGGCATCATTCAACTTGTTCCTGTACCTGTACTTCTCATTGCACGCCGTTCCTGTCACATTCCTTCCTTCAGATTACTTAGCCTACAGTGAATGAGTGACTAAATCTAAATGTCCTTAGCAGCCTCCATATCTACTTAATAAAACTTAGAATACTGCTTTCACATTTTGCTTTCTAACTTATCTATTTATTTTAAACAGGCCTCTGACTAGGATGGGGAATGAAAATGAAGATAAATGAGAAATCATTACAAATTCTACTTTAAGATTAACTTTATTCAGCTTTCGTTCATCTGGCTGTTATGGGACCTATTTTCAGGTATTGTTCAGAGATTTTTGAACTAGTTCAGTAAACTATGTTCAAGTGAGCAAGTTCATTCCAAGCACGAGTATGGAAAAGGTGCAAATCCATGCAGAAACCAAAGAAGATATAGTATTTGTTTCACTATGTCATAGTCGCATGAGGCATTAGAGTAGAGGCAGGGAAGCTTCAACCTGTGAGCCAAGTCTGATCCACCAGGGGGTCTGAGCTGACCTGCAAGGCCAATTTCCCCAAACAACACCTACCTTTCCATTAGCTGACATCACTGGATGACATCTGCTGATGGGAGAGGGCAAGGTTAATTCTGCTGGGTGCTGCTTTGCCAGCACATCCCTGTAGGAACCATGTTGGTGAATCAGGCACTCTCCCCACCCCCCATGAGTCAACTTTGACAGATGAGCATCAATAACCTGATGTCATGATGTTAAACAATTGACAGGTGAGTGGCCCTGCCCACCTGTTAAACTTGGTCTGCCAGGTTGCGTGGAGATAAAAACATGGCCTGCTGGGCCAGAAAAGTTCCTCATTCCTTGATTAAAACCAGATGGTTCTCCTAAATGTTTTGAAACTACAAGGTAAACTAATGGACAGAGTATAAGGTCATTCCTTCCTAGGCCTGTTCTGGGTCTAGTTTACCATAATATTAATTAAATACTATTGCAGATTATATCAAGGTGGTAACTGAGTGGGGACATGTATTGGGCATGTATCATCGATTCCTTTACAATAACAGTTCAAACCCTCACTGCCACAATTCATTTCACACTGGGGCAATCCTCAATCACAAGAAAATATTTCTGGAAATAAATGTATTTTAAATAGACAATAACAAAAACAAAACCTTTCAAGGTGATTAGTTTGATCTTCCAATTATTTTTTCAGTATCAAGCTGGAATCATTGTATGTTACTGTTGTTGTTACCCCCAAATGCAAAATAGCGCAGAACTGCGGTTGCTTTTATTTTCTGAGCCCAGCTAGGGGGGAATTGATTTAGCTAGGAAGGAGCTATTTTCAAGGAAGAATTGGAAGATGGTTGAAAGGGTTATACAAACATGCACCCTAATCATCCCATCAGTTCTTTCCCTGAGAGTGCTCCATCAGTTATTTGCCTTATGAGTGAAACACAGATTTAGGAACCCCATATATTTCCCACATAATATAGTTCCTTCCTTAGAGTCAACGCAGGAAAGAATCTTTTCTTTAAAGGACATCCTTGATATTTCAATTAGTTGCACAGGTAGCTTCATGTTTGGGGGGGGGGTGTGCAGTGAACTATGAGCTCCTTGGAGGAATGACGAATGTCATGAACAAAATTAAAAACTACAGCTGTAGCTACCTTGGGTTGCTCATAGCCCTCAGTTTCTGTGTGCATCTCTGAAGAAATGTTCAGTGTGGGTGTATATTTACCAACAGAATGCAACAGCAGAACTGAGCATATACAGTATGCATGGTGTTCAGTGACCATTGGGAGGAGTACCTGAGATTAGAAATGCCCCATTTGGGGGCACCAAACTCTTGAGAGCCAGTTTGGGAGGGGGAAAATGAATAAATTGTCAACTGGGAGATAACAATGGCTTAATGTTAGCATGACAACCTCGGAAGAAGAGTTGAGTGATAACTCACTGAACCAACAAACCTATCTTATTTATTTGTTTGTTTTTACTTCCTTTGATAGCCAGACACCCAGTGAAGCTTATTTCCTCCTCTTGAGAACTGGAAAGACTCAAAACAGAAGAAAAAAATCTTGCATTTGAATCTGTCAAGTGAATGTACTACACTAGCCACAGCATAACAGTAGGAATGTTTTTGTAATTCAACAGCAGCACAGCAAGTAGCAAATAGTTTTTGGGATTCAGCCCCAGCATGCATATATGACTGGAGCTTGGGCCAACAGTGATAAATTCTTGTTTGTATAGTGCCTTGCAGCTCATTCCAATGGAGAAGCATAGAAACATCCTGAGAATGTCAAGAAAAATATGCCTATGCCAAGGCGCTATCATCCTTAGGGACAATCCACATGATCCATATAATCCCGGAGAAGAAATTTCTTGGGAAGCCTGCTGTGTGCATGTGATACAATCACATCTTTTCTTTTCATGGATGGCTAGAGAAAGAGCCACTGCAGCTTCTGTGAGTGCTAGAGATGGACCTTGAATTGCCAGATGGTAATCTAGAGAGTTATTTATTCATTTAAGGAATTTATATCTCGCCTTTCACTATGCCTCAAAGAGGCTAACAGAAAAAAAATTAAAATAAAACATACTATCTATAAATTTTTAAACATAGATCTAAATATCAGAAAATAAAAACAGTAGAACAACTGACAGCACAAAGGTCTCTTGAAATAAAACTGTTCTAGCCTGGGGCCTGAAATTTTGGAAGGACAGAGCCTACCAGATTTCTAATGGGAGGGAGTTCCATAGAGCTGGGCCATTCACAGTGAGGCAAGTCTCCTTGTTGATATGAGTCATGCTTCTGGTCTATGGGGATGCCTCTCCAGATTGTATCTGTGATCGACTAGGGACAAAGATTGCCTTTGTATCTTCTCTGATGCTTTGAGAACTGAAATAGAGGTGGCTGATACCACTCTATTTTCTCCGGGTTCTTTTATCTGCCCTCTCCTCTGCTTCCTGCAGTGAGTTTATAGGTGCAAGGTGACTGCAGATGAGCTAAGAAGAAATGGTTCACAACTGCTGTCCCTGCTTGGAATCATAAGGGGAGCAATTGGTTCCAATCTCTCCTCAGGCTTTGGACTAATCACAGTATCAGCTCCTCATGGGCAAAATTGTTATTATGGTTCTTTTCATCCTTCACATAAGGGATGGTACCCAACAAAACAGCATTGGGTTGTTTTTTACCAATGGAACGTCATGGGTCCCTTGCCTTCAATAGAATCTGCCAAGGATGTAAGTATCTATAGCTACTCTATATGACACATAGAATGAAACAGATCTGCCATCTGTCTTCCCCACCCCTCCTGTAGGCTGCCGAGCATCATCAGGGAGAGGGGAGAACTTTGCCCAGCCAGTGGAGGTAGAGGTAGCGGTGGAGGCAGAGGGGCAAGACACAGTCTTGTCACCAAGAACCAGATACCATCAACATCAGTGAGATCAAAACACCCTCCATGACAGATCACACCTGTGAACGTGCAGCAGAACCATGGGGGGAGTCTCATGAGTGAACTCACCCTACCTTGTCTTTAAAAGTTTTTTGGGGGGATGTGTTGACTATCATGACATCTTCATAGCTTTTGCTTGGTCATAAACCTCTTGCCTTGCTCCTGTACTGTACCTTGGAATCTTGACTTCTGAAGCTTGTGGTTGCTGCTGAGAATAAACCACTGCTAACCTGAATAAAGACCTCTTCCTTTCTTTAGATTAAAAGTCACTGTTGTCGTTTTCTTGGGCCAGAAACCTGACAGTTCCCCTTCCTCTCTTCTCCCAGCATCCTCTCCCAGCATGCCTCACTCACCCTGTACCTGTGCTGGAAGTCCAGGGGGAAACCCAGAAAAGATTTATTGGACACACAGGACAGAAGAGATAGGAGAAGTTCTATTGTGCAGCCAGAAGTCCTTATGCTAATGGAACTACTTCATTGGATACTGCCCAAGGTTTTTGTGAAGTCAAATAAATTAGAAGTCTATGAAGTGCTATATAATGGACAATAAACTGAGATGGAAATGTAACCATTCTTACATGCCATGCTAGAGAAATAAGCTGACCGCAGTAAAACAGAAACACATTTTCACTTTCCCCCCACTCCCCAAAATATGGTTTTTCAAAATTAGGCTCTCTCTCCCATCTCAAGCCCAACTGCTTGCCACCCCACCCCTACCACATCCCTTCCGCCATTTTTCTGAAAACAAAATGACAACTCATGCTCTGATGTGCTCAGTTACTAACGACTGTTGAATAGTTCCAGATTCTTAATAATTTTGGTTTAATATCATAGGAATTACTGAACTGAGCAGCTAGAAATTAAACTAAAAATTAAGTCCATCCATCACTTTTTATGAGCCATGAAGAAAACTATACAGGGAATAAATCTTTGGGTTAGACATTATTTCTCTTATATGGATTTCATACTTCAAAGGGATTCACACCTGAAAGCTTGGAAGCTGTCTGATGCATACTATCTCTTGGTTGTTGTGTGGCTCAATGCCGTCATTCATGGCATGGCATTTGAGGCAATGTGATATGGAATTTACTGACATTCAGTGCTATGAAGAATGCACTGGAAATAGTAAAGGGAGTATAATAAGAAAATAACCTTGGGTTCACTCTGTAATTTGCATATTATTGTGAGTACCTATACTGTCATAAGTGGAGTTCAGAAAAATGAAATTTAGTAACAACTTATAAGACTCGTTCTTTGAGAAACCATGGAACCTTGAAGAGTTTCTTTGTTGGTTGGTTCATTTATTTGTTTAAAAAAACAAACAAACATGTCCTTATTGCCCTGCTTTTCAGCCCAGAAGAGCTCCCTGAACAATCTACAAAAGAAAATAACAAGAAAAAATTAAAAGCAGTGAAAATAACAATTCCAGTGTTAAAAGGCAAAGGTTTGAATCTGGATTTGACCTTGCATGAAAGATCGACTGGAAACTTTTGCTTTGATGAGAAAGAGAACTTGCATTCTAAATTCTACTGACCACAAAGTTTTTCACAGTCCCTTTAATCAGTCACATTCGGAAGAAGGACTCTCTCTCTCTCTCTCTTATCTTTCTTTTCCTTTTTTTGAGATCTCTGAAGAAATCCCAGCTTAACAGTTTGTGTAGCAGGTACAAACTTGACTGATAAATGTGGAATATATTTAGAGATTGATATCTGCACTGCAATACACAGCTGTAATGTGTCATCAAATTGTAGACTTGGAAGGGCCCTCAAGGGTCAACGAGTCTTGCATTCTCCTGCAATGTTGTGCCATTTCTGTATGGCCTGCATAACGATGCAAGCTTTCCCAAAGATGCAAGACAAGGATTCATTTCCGTGAGCTACCAGGCCCAATTTGAGGGCATACAAAGCCCTAAACGGCTTGGGACCCAACTACCTAAAAGACTGTCTCCCCCAGTTTCAACGTATTCAGGCTCTAGGATCAGCAGCGGAGGTCTGTAGGTGCTGCTGACACTGGGTGCTGCCTGGCTGGCATTCACTTGTGACAGAACATTCTAGGATATGGTTCCCCATTTGCCCACTGTGTCCCTCATTTTCAACTTTCAGGAGGAACTTAGAAACATTCTTGTTTGCCCAGGCATTTGATGGTTGAAATACATTGTTCCTGGGAACCTTAGCAATACTAGCTGTGAGGGTATGTGGCTTTTGTTTTTAGCACTTAAAAAATGCTTTTAGATGTTTCCAACTGTTCTAAAATATTTTTTAAATGTATTCGTTTTATTTTAAATTATTATTTTATTTATATTGTTTTACCCTTTGGGTGTTTGACACCCCGGGTTCCTCTGGAAGTGCAGGATAGAAATTAAATTAACACCAGCAGGAACTGATATCGAAATAGAACAAACTGCCTAAGAAGGGATGCCCACTCAATGATTCTTTTCATTCCGCAGCCTTCTTTGTCCAGGCTTCATTGGTATGCATTTCATTACGACACAACTAATGCCATCAGCAATTTGGCCAGAAGGAGACAGTTAGGAAGGTGACTGCAGGCCCTGTTCTGCAAGGCCATTGGAATTCATTCATGTCAAGGAGAGTTGAGAGGTGTTCAATGTACTCTGAGGCGCAAAGAGTTCTGCTCCTTGACAGATTAGGCCCTGTGAGAGGACAAGCACCAACAAACTCTCATCATTTGTAACTTCCCTGAAGCCTCCCCTCACCCTCAGGGTTCTTTGTGTAGGAGTCTTACTTGGTTGCCTCTACTTCCATGGAAACCCCAAAGAAAGGTTTTCTGAATTAGCTTTAGAGTTTAGTTTTGGTTTCCTTCCCAATATAAAGTGTTCTCTTGGTGGGCAATGCCAGCCCATTTATTTCCTTTCCAACACTGAACAAAGCCTTTGCAAACAAACAAACAAAATGAAAAAACAAAAGCAGACATGTTCATTGAGAATTCAAGATAAAAACAAGAATGGAAGATATCTTCCTTGCACGTTTGTGATATGTTTGTGCAATTTGCTTTAGAAAATGTTGAAATATTGTTATTGTGTAATTTCCAATATGTTTCTTTTTCATGGGGGAGCCTGTTGTAACTTGAGTAATTTAATTCCCCCCACCCCAAAAAAAGAATTAAAAAGGATTGTCCCAGCACAAAAGTTGGGAAAACACTTGTGTGTTTGGGAGCTGATATTTATTTGTATGTAAAAAGCAAAACACAGCTGAGTGGGTAGTGCTAGCTCAAGCTGTTCATTTCCCTGTTTAGAGATAATCACAAGCTACCATTCCTAGCATGCAGTACACCATAAACCAAGGCAGATGTTGTGGGCAGTGATTAAACAAACATGTCAATGCTCAATAAATTCATTCTCTTCATTCTGTATATATATATTTAGACATTAATAACCATTTTAACCATATATATATATATCTGTCAAGACATCTCCAGTATGTTCAAAGCCCAAAGCAATAATCTACAAATTGGCCACAGGAGACCTACAACTTTTGACTGCTTCCTGATCTCCATTGACTTCTTGGCTCAGAGGATGCTCTAAGGGAGATTGGAAACACAGCAACAGCCACTAGGCATAAATGTCAATTTTGGATGCAATAAATGGCTCGTTGATTGTTTGGCAGTTCCATAGGTTAACCTGGAATAAAATAGCCATAGAATGCAGATGCTCCCTCTCTATCATAAAAAAGTAAATAAATTAGAACAGACCTCCTTCCGCTTACCTTCCGATTTTTTATTTATGATCTTGTACTTCGTTTTTATTTGGGTTAGTTTACGCTTAAGGGCCCCTGAACATTTGTTTCTTCACAGAAACCTGTTTAGAACCTCACAATGGTGTTGATACTACATGGACGAACTACCATGTTCCTGTCTTCAGCACTATAGTAATTCAGATCCCATTTTGTGGCATTTTATACCAAGTGTTTTTTATTCTTGTTGTTATGTGTGTCTCAGGCTGCAAAGCATGTCTAGATATGTGCTTTTGGGTAGTAGCATTAAGGCAAGTGTTCCCTCAGATTTATGCCTGCACAATGTTCTCTCCCTGTGGACCCCATATATCTTTTCTGGGGATTTCCCCATCCCACAATCACAGATGGGGGTGGTCAGGGAGAGGAGAGAGGGAATTCCTATTATGTTGGAGTGTAATCCTTATGATAGCACAATTACTTCATTGAATACTGCCCTAACTGGTGATTTTGCATGCTATGGCCAGCATAGTTCCTTCTCTACCACCAGCAAGGAATGGCTGGATGAAAAGTAATGATCTAGAAGAACAATACAACACCTCCAGCTTTGTGGGATTTTGCCAGGATCAACCTTTCAGACTGAGTTGGAAAGGCACTGGGGTGCCTGTGTATATCGCTAAATGAAATGTGTGTTTATTACTGAATTACTTGGACATGAAACTTTGGCACTGGTGCCCTGGACCCATGTAACAGAGTTTCTGGTATCTGGAGAAGAAAAGTTAGCATAAAGATAGTTCTGATGAATAAAATAAGCCCAATCTAATTGTTGGATTACTCTTCTTCTTCTTTGCTGATCACTCGTAGCCAAGTAAGATTATCTTCCATGAATACGGTCTTAACAGTGAGTCCGTAAATGACTGTGGAGGCTAATTCTGGATCCACACATCCTTCTACAGTGGGGACATAGGTTTCTGGGCTAGAGTTGATCATGGTGAGGGTTTGCCAAGCGTGCCTTCCTCTTAGCACGATTCTCCCTTTCATCCTGAGTTTGAGCATCTTCAAAGCCCGTGACACCTTTGGTAAAGGTTGTTCCCTAATTGGAGCACTCACAGGCCAGTGTTTCCCAGTTGTCGATGTTTATTGGAATACATCTGTGTGTGAATTTGTTTTATGTACATAGATCAGTGCATGATGAAGGCTGCAGCAGATAAGAATCTACTGGTTGTGAAGACTGTGTTGGATTACTCTATAACTTCCCCAGCACTATATTATTATTTTTATAATGTGATCACAATTTTTATACATTTTTATGTGAAAAATGTGTGTATGTGTATGTGAAAAATGTGTATGTGAAAAGGTGTGTGTGTGTTGCATTCCTCTGAAACTTCTAATACAGTGGTACCTCTGGTTACAAACTTAATTCGTTCTGGAGGTCCGTTCTTAACCTGAAACTGTTCTTAACCTGAGGTACCACTTTAGCTAATGGGGCCTCCCACTGCCGCTGCGCCGCCAGCGCACAATTTCTGTTCTCACCCTGGGGCAAAGTTCTTAACCCGAGGTACTACTTCCAGGTTAGCGGAGTCTGTAATCTGAAGTGTTTGTAACCTGAGGTGTTTGTAACCCGAGGTACCAGTGTACATGCATCAAACACTTTTCTAAATTTATTCTGTTGTTGTTAAAATGTATGCTTTACAAAATGAAGCTAACAGCAAGTTGCATTTTAAGCTTTCAGACATATGCAGTTCTCCCTCCCTCCCCATTCCCCATTTCCAATTCCTCAGTGTCTCCATTTGACAAGAGTGAGTCATGTGCCACACTTTAGCTAGCAGTTATGCTGGGCAAAATGGATTGGAAGTCACCTGCTATTGTTTTTATTAATCCGCTGAGAGTTCAAAGAAGGAACATGGCAGGATCTTTTTTCTTCTTTGTGTTTAAGGGAAAAAATATATATCTTTGATACTAACAGGATAAATTTATCTTGCACACAGGGAAGAGACATCTCTCTGACCTCCCCTTGCCACCTCCAGATTTGAAAATCACATCAGCACAACAACCTATAGATATCTGCAGTCAAGAGAATTCTAGGGGGAAAGTACTGGGTTCTGAACTGACAATGCAGCCCTGTAGTAGTCTAACAGAGCCGCCTTCTTAGCCCTGGCCAGTCTCCAACAATCAATAAAAATCTCCATGTGTTGCCCTTCAGCTACATCTACTATTTTCTGTGCACATACATTGGCAAATGACTTGGAGTGCTCCAATATCATCTTCTGGAGAGATTTAAAACCTATTTTCTACTTGAAACCTATTTCCCTCCAATGTGCATTTCTAAACACATTTCTGAATGTGCTTTTTCTGAAGATACCCAAATGAATAGGGCTGTGCCACCCTATTCATTTGTAACATAATAATAAAAAAAATTCCTTCCAGTAGCACCTTAGAAACCAATTAAGTTTGTTATTGGTATGAGCTTCCGTGTGCATGCACACTTCTTTGATACACACTTCTTCAGATTTGTAACATAGACATAGAACACACATAACTACTCCATTGTCTTTGCATAAGATGTATGCAAAATAGACATAAGGCATCAAGCTGTGTACTATTGCAACTCTGCATATCTTTGCAGTTACAATGCTAGTGTGCCAAAGTGGTTCAAGAAAGCAGACCATGTTACAAATTAACGGGCAATATGTCCCTCCATCCTAGTCTCATCATGTCATATCTTCTTGATCTCCTTTGATGACCCTCACACTGCATGAAACCAATTGGCTAAGGAAAAATTTAAAGGAAAAATGCATTCCTTCTTTTTTGAATCTTAAAATACATCACAGGAAGCTACCTTATACCACTGGTCCATCTAAGTCAGTATTGTCTACACTGGCTGGTAGCAGCTCTCAAGAGCTTCAGACGGCTATTTCTTTCCAGCCCAATCTTGGGACGTCAGGGATTGAACCTGGGACCTTTGGCATGCAATGCATGCTCTCTACCACTGAGCTACAGACCTTGTCCAAATGATCCTTGAAAGAGTACAACAATTCACACTGGAAATTGTCTTCTTATTCACTTTAGATTGCTAGTGTAGATATGTGACATCCATTTTGTGCTTCCAACAAAATTACGTTTTATAGATTTGTGAGAAGC
This sequence comes from Podarcis erhardii, assembly GCF_964252035.2. Classification (NCBI taxonomy): domain Eukaryota; kingdom Metazoa; phylum Chordata; class Lepidosauria; order Squamata; family Lacertidae; genus Podarcis; species Podarcis erhardii. The sequence goes on along the minus strand of NC_138497.1, from coordinate 66,986,688 downwards.
ATTTTCTGGTTCCCAAACAGTGATGGTGCCTCTGTTATTCTTGGTGTCAGAAAGTGAGATCTTTTCTTAAGCACGGTAAAAAGATAAGAAAAGCAGAAACATAACATCCAGTTAAATGCTAGAGGATATTTCTATGAGAATCACTGTGATCAACTGATAAATTACCCCACAAAATCAAAGTGCATCGAGTCTGGGGAGGAAATGCTCACAAGGAAAATGGCAACCCTGAAGCAATGTTATCTAACTATAAAAGTTACAGAATAAATGAAATCCTACCATTTGCTCTAAAAATCCAAGAAGTTTATTACCTTTCCTGTTCTGTCTGCCTGCTTATTATTTCACCTGCTTGTCTGGGACAAACATGACAATAAGATTACAGGCAGAAAAATATTTATTTCTTATTTGCTATATGTATTATATTTGCATAGGTTACTTTATCCCAGGAGCAACTGGGCCACGAAGACAAAACATTTCAGAAGTATGAAATATCCAATAAATTTTTTTGCTTAATTACAAAAAAATCAAGTACAGTACCTTCTTCCCACTTGACTTTGCTTGAAGAATAGTTCCACCTCAGTCATAGAAGGCACTAAAATATCTGGGGAAAGTGAATTTGCCCTTAACTTCCTTTGAGGAATCTCAGCCGATAAGGTGGAAATTATGACATTTAAATATGAGAGGGGGAGACCTGGCTGTACTTAAGATAGCATATTTAAAGAAAAAAGTGGACACTGCTTCAGACAGTACTACATAATGCCCAGAGACCTTATAAGATATGGAGCTTTACACTTCTCTTAAGACTCACAAAACCTTCTGTTTTAACACAGGCAGACAGGAATACACTGGGAATACAATCATAGAGCTGTATAAAAATACTTCTAATAAAGCAAAACAAAACAAATTCCTTCCAGTAGCACCTTAAAGACCAACTAAGTCAGTTCTTGGTATGAGCTTTCGTGTGCATGCACACGAAAGCTCATACCAAGAACTGACTTAGTTGGTCTTTAAGGTGCTACTGGAAGGAATTTGTTTTGTTTTGACTATGGCAGACCAACACGGCTACCTATCTGTAACTTCTAATAAAGCAGTTAATAATAAATGAGGGCTTCAGAAATAGGCTGAAGTTCTTGGGCAGGTGTATCCAGGCAGCTATCCCATCCTGAGGCTGTTTAGGTTTCTAAACATCAAAAGCACCACTGAACCCAGAAACAAAACAACCATCAGTGAAGTGGGTAAGGTTCAGACATAATCTGGTGCCAGACAAACCCCTGATGGCTGCATTCTGGATGACCTGGTGTAATGTAAGGGTTGCCCCTGGTGCAGCACTGACCCTGTAAGGAAACATAGTAGTCTTAGGGAACCCATCCTGTTCTACTCTTTCAGCTGCCACCACCTGCTTATGGATCACTGAGGGCAAGGGTGCCAGAATCCCATTGCCTGTCTGCTTGGGAATAGTCCTCTGAATACCAAGTCTCCTGCTTGGCAGCTTCACCACAGCTCCCCTCCTGCTCTCTCAGCCGCTACACAACCAGTAACAGGAGTGTCAACTTGGGCCTGCGACCATGGGTGCCCAGGGCCGTGAGTGCCATATGGTCCTGGCACTGAAATTTGTGGTTCTCTTCATGGAGAATTTTGTGAGTGCTCGGGCACCCAGGGCCCCTGGGCATTGGCACCTATGACCAGCAGCATTGCCCAAACAGCTTGAGCCACATGGGAGGACAACTAGTCCTTGAATGCCTCCATAAACCAGTACAGCTCCGAAATCCAATTCAGCAGTTTATTCCAAAAAGGTATATATAACAAGGAAGAGGGAGAGGAAAAAAGCAAGTACGCAAATCAAAACTTAAATAAGCCACAGTAGAGTATGCAGTACAGGCACACCCACACCCACACCCACACCCCCCATGTTAAAAATTGTGGCATTTACTGTAATAACTTCATGGTGAGTACTTGCCCCCATTTTTTTTCTTTCTGGTGAGCCCTGTCCCCTTTTTTTGCATCTGGATACCCTAATAATCTCTGTCCTAATCATTTGTCAGCACCTAAAGCCTTGGGATGCAAAGTACCCACCTTCCACAGCTAAAGAATGAAGGCCTGAGACAAAAAACAACAACAACATATAGTCATCCGCATTCACACTCTAAGGGCTTTCCCTGAATTTGTGGCAGCAAGCTGAAGTTTGTAAATGAGTCCACATTGACAAGGAGCCAGCCTTGAGAGTCTTGGACCATCCTTGAATGATACCTTTTACACTGAACTTGTTTGTTTTTCTCATACCTTATCATTACTCTTGCAGACAAGTCAGAGAACACAGCTGCCTGCAGCAGGCTGGGAAACTGGCACCAAGTCCACCACAAGCCTCTAACTTCAGAGAAGAACACAGAGCATAATACAGTCAGTCTCCTATCCCACCCCAATCCCATTTTGCTAAAATGGGACTGGGGCCACACAAAATAATTCTCCAGGATCTGCAAATAATCAAGGAGGGAGTTTTAGTCAATCCACCAGCCTTATCCTGGTCAAGCCAATGTTATAACAACTGGCAATCCTGACCCGCTCTTAATCATCTCTTCCCTATTTATACTGCAACAGGAATATAAATCCATTTAGAATAATATACTTTTCAGTTAGAAGTATAAACAAGCGTAAAACCTGGCAGGTTTTGCTAACCTGTTTTCAGAAGCAGACCCAGAAATGTCCAGCTGCAGCAGATTCATGGCTATATTTTAAAGAAGAGCAGGAAAGGGCAACTTTTTTATCCTGCTGAGGACTATATTCTCTCAGGGACAATCTATTGGGGGTTCTATAGCAGTGGGCAAGTCTGTTCACTCTCTTCCACTCCTTCCCCCCACTTTTCTTTCTGCCACTCCTCTCCCCCCTCCCTTTTTCTGCCATTCACTTTCGGCTTGTTTCCTCCCACGTTGCCACCTACATGAAATTAGGTGGTTGCCACCCGTTTGAGACAAAGATGGATGTCTCTGCCATTACTGCAACACAAAGAACCATATAGAAAATGCAGCCTTATCAAGTTACAAGAATAATGGGTTTAGCTGAACTATTCCAATGCTTTGATTAAGGCATTACCTCAAATAAAGGAAAATGTCCTTTTCAAGCTTTGCTCCAAAATGTTTGGTTACTAACTGTTGATGAGCATTAGCTTGCATTTTCTGGACATTTCACAAAGCCTGTATCTTCAACAGCATATATTCCTCACTATCCCAGTACCCAACAGTGAGGATTAATGAACTGTCAGAATCTTCTCTTCAGGGGTACACATGCTAGGTGGCTTTTATATGCTATCATTTGCTTATTTATTTATTTACTACTGTTATATACCTCCCAATAACATATGCTATCTGGGCAATTTGGAACAACAACACATAAAATTAATAAAAACTAACACAGAACAAAATGATCCCCGCAGTGTTTAGTCCAAAATTATTTGGAATTATTGCTTGATTGTCATATCTCAAGGGTCCCAAGCAAATATAATATATCTACACATCTTGGTTGCAATCCAATACATATTTACAAAATATACAATGGGGCTGTTTTGAGTAGACATGCATAGGATTGCACTTTTACTGCCATAAGCATAATAACCCAATGAGATAAATTATGCCAGTAAGCTTCATGGCATAATAGATAGTGTATTACTTGGAGACTAGCAGATTCTTGCAAAGAGAATACTCAAGGTTCTGTAGTGATTTGCCACATACTTCCAGATCCAAATTCTTCAGAAACTGAAGTATAAAGATATGTCTCTCATTCAGTATTTAGGGTTGTGATGAAATTAAACTGTCATCGACAGCCTGCAAGAAATCCTTCTGAGGCTGTAATCCCAAACACACTTTGAATTGTGCCCTATGGTCCTTAGGAGGGCACCCAAAGGGTCAAAGGTTTTGCAGATCTCACTCCTCGTGGGTGGAGATGGAGATCAGTGGAAGAGATGGAGATCTGTCTGCAGATGCTTCCTTGTTGCAGCTGTGGAAATCTCCATGGATATCTTTCGTCCACCATCAGTGTTCCAACAGTGACAGAAGAAAAGGTTTGTGTTGGGGGTGAAATGAATTGCAGGAGATTTGCAAAGGTCTCCTGTTCTTCCAACACATGCCAAGAAGTATCCAGGCCCTGGAGCTGATGTATTGGTTTTCCTTCCCATTGGAGAGAAAATCTGAGAGATAATCCCCACCCTGAAAAAAAGGATAGAAAGTGGAAAAGTTTTTTCCACTTTTTGAGTTTACAGGATCTTAAAATTAGCAGTTTCTCAGCCTGTGATTCTTCCTTTCCCTTCGAATTGCCCTGCCTCTTGGAAGTAAATTCTTGCTTCTTAGGAATTGGGCACTGCTTCAGCTGTGACTTGTCCTGATATATTTCAGCATACAGTGGTACCTCGGGTTACATACGCTTCAGATTACATACGCTTCAGGTTACAGACTCCGCTAACCCAGAAATAGTGGTTCAGGTTAAGAACTTCTGGATGAGAACAGAAATTGTGTTCCGGAGGTGCAGCGGCAGCAGGAGGCCCCATTAGCTAAAGTGGTGCTTCAGGTTAAGAACGGACCTCCAGAACGAATTAAGTACTTAACCCGAGGTACCACTGCATAAACATTTTCTGAAGAAAAGTGATGTTTCCAGTTGGGGTTCCCATTAGCTTATCTTAATGCTGATTTTGCAATTTGAAAGCTAAGATGAAGCTGTGTTGATCTGGTAACTACAATCTATAGAGTACAGACAGGCTTGATTTGTTTTGTAGGTTACATTCCTGTCACTGCACTGTGACTGGAAAAAAAGATCAAACAACTACAAACATGGTAAACAATGATCTTTCACACAGATGTGCAGAGCACATTTCATTGGATTGAATAAAACATTCAGGGATTTTTTATTTATTTCAATAAAGAAAGAAGGGAAGGGGGAATGACAAGACAAAGAAATAAGGACAAAGAAGAGGTAAAGAGACAAAAAGCTAATGAAACAACAAAAGCGGTCAAGAAGCCAAAACAATATATTGTTCCTGCAAGGGAAAAAGACCTGCGCCAAGCTAACAAGAGGCAGGGCAGATCTGGAAGGTTGAGGCTGGAATGGCTTCTCCTCCTAGTGCTTGTGCACCACAAAAACAGCACCTCATGCCTGCAGATCTTTCTCCACAAAAAGTGGCAAGCATATGGAGACATAGACATGAGGCAGATGAAGGCAGAAATGAAAGGCTGGAATGGAACTGCAGCTTCTGCCTGCAGAAGAAAGAGTCCCTCCTCCCCACTTACCACCATTGCTGGAGCCAATCACCCCACTGCCACTTCCAGAGACAGACACAGGCAAAAGCTGCAGATCCATTTCAGCTCCACTCCAGCCTTTTTCTTCGGACTGTGTCTCTCTGCCCCATGATACCAGTTTTCTTTAAATAAAACAAAATATTGTTGCTCAAATGACTTGGTCACAGTGCAGTCTAATTTAAAAATATAAGATGTAGTATTCTTAGACCTGTTATTGATATAGCAAGGAACATAGGAAGCTGCCTTATACTGAATCACACCATGGGTCCATGTAGCTTAGGACTGTCTACTGTGACTGGCAGGAGCTCTCTGGGGTTTCAGACAGAGTCTCTCCTAGTCCTACCAGGTGGTACAGGTGGTCAGACTTAGTGCCTTCTACATGCAAAACAGTGCTGTTCCACTGAGCTATGTCCTTTTCTCAAAGTAGCTGCAAGAAAGCTTGGTCTCCATGTTTGGAATCATAGAATCATGTAGGGTTGGAAGGGGCCCCTAAGGGTTGTCTAGTCCAACCCCCTGCAATCTCAACGAGATCATACATGAGAGATGGCCATCCAACCTCTGCTTTTAAACCTCCAATGAAGGAGCCTCTTGCAGGAGGCTGTTCCACTGTCAAAGATCTCTGCCAGAAAGTTCTTCCTGTTGCTTAGTTGGAATCTTCTTTCTTTAACTTGAAAGCATTAGTTTGGGCCCTACCCTCCGGGGTAAGAGAAAACAAGCTTGCTCCATCCTCCATGTGAAAGCCCTTTAGATATTTGAAGATGGCTATCATATCTCCTCTCAACCTTCTCTTTCCCAGGTTAAACATACCTAACTCCCTCAACAGTTCCTTATAAGGCTTGGTTTCTAGACCCTTGATCATCTTGGTCACCTTCCTCTGCACTCATCCAGCTTGTCAATATCCTCCTTAAATTGTGGCACCATGAACTGGACACAGAACTCCAGGTGTGGGCTGACCAAGGCAAAATAGAGTGATACTGCTACTTCTCTTCATTGGGATACTATACCTCTGTTGATGTAGCCTAGAACAGTATTATCTCTTTTTTTGCTGCTGCATCGCACTGCTGATTCATGTTAAGCTTGTGGTTGATCCCCATGGTATCATAATAATACATTAAGTTCTAAAACATGTGGGATCATAATGACCAAATCATTCATTCCCATGTCTGTGTTCAGTAAGTTGAAACAATGACACATAGACAACAAAGATTTATTTCCATCCTGAACCATTAACTCTTCCAATACATACCTCTGCCACTGTCTACCCCATTAGGATTTAATTCAAGCCTATCAGAAAACAGTTAGGATTTTCCCTATAGTAACATCTCAGATAATATGATTCATGACCTCTTTTTCTATGAAAATTACACATGGTGGCATAACTATGTCCAAGGAGATGAGGCAGAAGCAGCAATTTTCATTCTTTAGAAAATGCACATCCCATCCCAGGAAAAACCTTTATAAACAAAGCTGATTCCATAAGAATACATTTTCATTGTTATTTTTTTAAAAAAATCCACATTGTGACAAATGAGTCTGGTTGAGAAACAGTAAAGTTCTGGATTGGGTTTCTGTGAATAAATAACCTGATTATCTATTTTCCTGAAAACTGAGTTTCATTTAGGACACTGCTAATGGTTACTTCAGAGGATAGTAAATGGACATTCCTGGCTCATTCTTTGTTTCCCAAGCCAATGAACTATTAGTTGTTGTGAACTGTCTACTGAGCAGAACACACCAACTCTTTGTTATTTGTTTGTTATGGGCTTTGTCAGAGTGTGCCCCCCCCACCCACTTTGGCTAGTGCCATTCTGGTCTAGGGGTGAGGGGAAATGTCTAGCAGACAACTAGCATTATTTCCAAACAGACCACACTGTGTGGGGCTTTTGTAATCTTTCACCTACAGAAGAGAACACTGTGCTGTCTGTATAACACAGCTGGGCAGTCTATTATCTAATCCTTGAAATAGCAACAATGGACCTTAGAGAGCATGTAATGGAGGGGCACATGAATTCAGGCAGCCAAAGCACCAGAAGAATGATACATCTGTGTCCCTTTTTACCAAGGATTTTAGAGAGTTGATTTCTTCTCCAGTCTTTTAAAGAAGCATTTTTGCATAGAGAAAACATACACACACACACATCCCAGATTGGCAGGGATTTAATTTAAAAACACTCATGCCAAATCCTGTTCCACAGATGAAAATCCATGGACAAAGTCTGTGTCAATGGCTTTGTGAGCAGAAACTGGTGGCCCTGATTTGTTTGCTTTGTTTGGTGAATGAAGGCCAAAAGGAAAGGGGCCAATCAGTGTTGCCTGGGTATGTCAAGTAACTGAATGTTGATAACAAATTAAAGTATTTACTCTGCCAGAAATAATTTCTGTTTATCTGCCCATGTTTGCTCATAATAACCTAGGTACATCCATACAATCTGAAAACAACAATCCCTTCAGCAAATGCTGCACAAATGTTGTGTTTGGAAAGCTAACCATTCTAGATGCAGAACATAGCAGAATTAAAGTTTTCAGAACCAACTTTCATTATGCTGATAAATCAGGTCCTCCCTTAAAGAGGGCACATATTGCGGTGAGACCTGAAAACTGACACCCTGTGTTGTGGGTGGGTACGATTGGTCAGCCACAGCACCCGATTGGTAGGTCCCTCGTAGCTGAATGCAATCTGGCCACTGGGATGCAGTCCAAACGGTTCAAGGGACCTATTTATACCCATGCACATGACCCAGAGCTTCCTCTTTCGGCGCGTGCATTAGGAACACCCACCCACCTCTCCCTACTTTTAGGGTTTTGCACTTGACCTTGCTATGCCGTCGTGTGTCATCTGTCGTTGGGACAGGGGCATGGCAGGAATTTTCCGCACTTGGCTGATTGGCTGTTGCCATTTGGGTTTCACTTGCCACGTAGCAAATCGTCGCAACTTGTAAGGTTGTGGATAGGCTCTGGTTCAGGTGATAGGGATGAGAGAACGCTCTTGCCATCCCTATGTGAAGGGTATTCCATTAAAGGAATCCAGGGACTCGATGGTTTGGTCAACCCCTGAGAGGGGGTTGTGCCTGTGCCTGAGTCCAGGAGGACGTTTGGGTGATGGAGATAGCCTGTTCCCGGCTTTCTGCTTATCCAGGTGTTCGCCCTCGGCTGACCTATGCTGGAACCCTGTGTCAGCTCTACTTGCATGGCAGGGAGCTAGTCGAACCAGAGCCTGTGCAACCAATCACTTTCTGTAATCAATAAAGTTGTGGCCTAAATTCTGCCAAAAACCAAAACCAAAATTTGAGTCAAATGTGAATTTATTTAGCAGGAAGGTTTCTGGGTCTGAACACGCAAAGCAAATGTGGTGGAAATGCTGTTTGAGTTAGACCACAGATATTATTTTGCGATCTGGGATTGAATTTAAAGTCTAAAAACTGTGTTGAGTTAGAACTGAACCCCCAAAAATTTCATTGGGACTTTTGTGGAGCAAGTTTCTGACAATTTTCTTTTTCTGGTCTCCCCACTCACAATATGGCGGTCAGGCTGACAACACAGGAGCTCTGCTATGGTGGTGTTGTTGCTTACAGTGGACAAAAAACAAAACAAAACAAAACAGGAGAGCCCACCCTGGAAGAAGCGAGGAAAGGAAGCCATGCTGTGACAACTGCTAATGGTCAACCTACACTCACCTCCTGGGAACTATTGAAGAATGTTGAGCTCCAAAGAACAACCCCTCAACCCCCAATTTCATTCAGGAGGTCATTTTCACTCAGCTCTACAATGGACTGAATGGCTTCCTTCTTTGTTTCCAGATGACCTGTAATATTTTCAGCTGTGCAAAGGATCAAAGCAAAATAAAGGCCTTTTTCTGGAGACCTATATCTGTAGTGGAGTAATGGTACAGATCCATCATTTTGCACAAATTCAAAAGGAAAAGCCCCAAAATAGATCAATGAAGCCCTATCACAATGCCAAGGAAACCCTTTGTTTAAACCAATTATCTAAAAACTGTCAAGTGGATCCCAAGGGAGGCTTTTGACTCTCATGCCCTTCTGCAATAGTCAGAAAAAGTCTTTTTAAAAGGCATTTTACTTCAGAGATACAGTCCATTTTCTAAAGAAAACATGCACCTAGGGAGCATTTGAGTTAAAGAAGAGAAGCAAACAGATACCTCATAAATCAGACCTGTTCCTTTAATTAAGAAATGTTTATTTTTTTCCTAAAGGGCATTAAGCACAGTGCTGTTTTCAGAAGGAGCTGGTGTTTCGTGTTCTTCCCAGAGGCACCTGTTTGGAATGAGAGAGAGCTGATTATATGCCAAGGGTTGCAGGATAAATTAGTGAATGAGTTCGAAAAGAAAATTTGCTATAATACTGATAATAACACTAGCTCGGTATTGTTTCCAACAAAGCTATTTCATAATATTCTGCAGCGTTCCATGCAAAGCCACTGAATGATGCATGCTGCTACCACTGCAAGGACTATTAAACATCTAAGGAATATTAAGCATGAATGTTTTTCAGTCCCAATTAAAATCACACTTTATGAGTCTGATATAGTTTCTTAATAAGGGGAAAACTCATTTATTTATTTCCCTGCAACTGGTACTGATTAGGTAGCAAAACCTGATAAATAGCTTCACGTTCCTCCCCCCCCCCTTGGAGGACTATTAAAAGGAGCAATTTCTATTGTTCCTCACAAACCAAAAAGGATTTCTAATTTGATGATATGTGATATAAGCAAGGACTGGCAAAGCAAGGTTATTGTAGAGTGGGTTATCAGCAAACAAACAACAACAAACAAAAAAGACTTACACTGTGTGTAATGGGAAATAATATAAATTTCTGAAAAGAAACATTGATACAGTACCCTCACATATCAGCAGGAACGTTAGATGCACTTGGGAGGATAATTCAAAAGCCTATTTTCCAAGCCACAAAAGTGAGTTGTGTTGTTTACCTTGGGAGGCCAAGCTAACACTGTAGGATTGGAATTGTCGCAAGTGAAATGCAATTTTTTAATTTGCCTCAGTTGTCAATACAGAGACACCTTTGAGGCTGTTAAAATTATATTCAGGTGGGAGAGGTCATTTGCTTCTTTTTTAGAGTGGAGTGGCGAACTTTTTCAGCACAATTCTCTGGGCAACCTTTTTTGGGGGGGGGCAGATGCTAGTAATGAGTGGGGCCAGATGCAAAATCACTTTTGTACAGTAAACTAGTTTCTTCACATGCACACATCCCTATGCTTCATCCAGGCAAGCAAGAGGCACTTGAGATTTATAGCTCAGGAAGCTATGTGGCCTATACAGAGTCCTGGGCCTGAAGTTCACCATCTTTGTTTTAGAGGAATTCACCTGAACAGCTAATTGAAAGGCAGATAATGAACAAGTGTCACTTTGGAGATACATGGAGATATAGAGGGGGGAAATGGCGTATAGGAGCAAAAAGGTGGGTCTTTGTGACTGCAAAAAGCCACAGAAAAAGCAAAATAAATGAAATTCTGACCAGACATGTACAGGAGGACTGTGAAGTTAATTCCTCATTATGGTTGCTTAGAGTGGATTCCTAAACACTCATCAACCAGGAGGGAGAGAAGACACAATTCTCTACTGGAGGACTTGAGTACTGATCACTCTAATTATATTTTCATTCTCTTTTTTATTTCCTCTCATCTAGTAAGGATGCAAGCTTTCAACTACAGCCCAGATTGGCTTTTCAATGCATACCTAGTCTCTATCAAATTTATATATTCTTAAAGTGGGGTTTGGCTATACATTTTTCAAAACTCTTTTTAACACACAGTTGGAATTTCTCTCTCTCTTTTCACATGTGTGTGTGTGTGTGTTATATCCACATACACTTCACCCACGATATAATGAAAATTGTGTAGCTAAAATTCATTTCTGCTATAACTCACAGTACTGCTAGAAAAGCAGAAGCAAAAAAATATAGGTTTTTTAAGGCTTGTGTAATGGGAGCACTCCATTATATGAATGAATGAGGAACTTGTTTCATTTTCTTCTTTAGAAACATGTGTAAGAGAAAAAGCATTACCTCTGAGTGAATACAGAACTCTATAGGGAAAAATGTTGCTCTGCTTTATCAGAGCAAGAACAGCAGATATAGGTTCTAAGGAGATAAAATTATTCACATTATTCCTTTAAAATGGTGTGCAGAAAACATCCATTAGATAGTTGCCACATGTCATGGAGATAAATTCTTTGCTGATCTGAAATCTTTGTAGAATGCATGCTTAAAACAGATTGAATACCCTTACTTATACTTTCTCTAATACACTCCAGAACTCAGGATGGTCAACAAGTAGCAAAAGCAGATAATAAAACCTGTTCCCATTTGAATAGAAACACATGAAGTGAAATGTCTAATTCGTATTAGTATTTGTGAATTTGGGGCCATGAGATAGTTGGTAGTACAGATTAAGTAACCCAGAATAAAATGGATTTACCCTATGTTGATGGACATATGGTTCAATTAGCTATCTAAATATTCTAGAATAAGCGTTTGCTCAATTTTTTCATTTGTCGGTTGTCTTATTAGATGATAGTATCCTCTCCATCCTTTGGACACGATGTCAGAGCTATGATGTGAAGCAGTTCAAATAAGGTAGTCATAAAAACAGGAGCAAAGTTGAATACAGAATAGAGGACCAGCAGGGTCTTGGACAGCTTGAATTGCTGCCTCTGTTTATAATGCACTCCTTGGATCCCTATAGAATAGATGGGCATCATAGGTATGCAGGAAAATATCACATTATAAACACACACAGAGAGAGAGAGAGAGAGAGAGAGAGAGAGAGAGAGAAGCCCACTAGTGACTTAGGAAGTGCGGGTATAAGGTCTCAACCTGCTCAAGCTGAGGAATAAACTGGTAGGGTTTGGGCTGAAACTTCAGTCGAGAGATCACCCCAATCCACAGAATCTGCCTGGCTTGCTGAGGGAGTGCAGCGCAAGATGAAGTGCTGAAGACTGGCTGCTGGAGACCCTTATTCAAGATACACCTACACACCTTAAACACCTTACACAGGGAGAAGACCCTATGAGATTCTGGTGTATTGCCAGAATACCTGACCATCCGTTGTTGGCTGCTAGCCTTTCTGCCTATTGCCTGCCTGTCTGATCTAAGGACTTGCCAGTCTTCATACCTGTCTTCTTGCCTCATACTTTGCCATTACCTCAACACAGCTGCCTGGCTCTGGGCTGGGCCCACACATGCGTTGCCTATTCCGCTCTTGACTATCTAATTTATATACTCTGGCAGCTTCTTTCCACATTATTTTCATCCCTATAATTTGAGGCAACACCCCCCCCCCGGAAAAAAAATACGACTGAACATCTCTCTTGGCATCCTCACCACTGTAATTACTACTACACATTACCATCTGTGAAAAATAAACTAATGTCTGGGATGAGGCATTACTTGGGGTCTGTGGTGAGTGTAAACAATAATCTGTAATTCTGACTAAAGTCTGCTCACCCTAAATGCTTATGATCATTCATTCTTGAGTAGTTTACCTGCGAGTTAAAATACTATTTGGCTATTTCTATTCATGCTCCCTATCATTAATAGGGAATTTGGTTATTACAATGCTAAAATTAAAAGCCCATAATAATACACCTCCAGAGCAAAGTCCCCATACATAACAGTGAAGGATTATCCCTGTTAAATGCTTGTGCTAATTAATCCCTAGGCAGCCCAATTGGAGATTAATAATAAAGCCATTTTTCTTTATATTTCGAATGTGCAATCAGTATGTTGCTTCTGCATGGAGGAAGCTGGAAATCAACTGCATGGGACACTTCACCAAGGCAGAGGTAGAGCTTTGGGCAGATTTAATTGCAACCCTTGGCTTTTAAAAATGAAACACTTAATGTCATTCTGGCACAGGTTTACTAGGAAGGAAGTAACAACAGATTTCAGTGCAACCAGTGTCCAAGTGTGTTCACAACTGTGTCCTTGAAGACCACAGTAAATATCAATCTGAACTGAACAATCAAAACTGTTCTTCATTAAAATGTCCTCCAAATAAAGATTAGTCATTCAAGACCCCATTATTTTAAGACATTTACCTTTTTCAGAGCATTGCAGAGCTTTCACAGAACTTGGGTTTCAGCAGGTGCCATCAGCACATTTGGATGGGAGATACCTTGAAATCCCAGTTATAGAATGGAAAAGTATATATCAGATTGAAAATATTTGCTGTTTTGGGAGCCCGGGGTGGCGGGAAATGTCACCTATTCTTCAGTTGTATTTAAATCAATCATCTCAGGAAGTGGTAACTTATAGACACAAACAATTTTACATTATGCGTTTGGTAGCGAAATTTGCACTAGCAGCGAAGAAGCAGCATTCTAGGCATATCAAGAATTATAATGTAGTATACATTTTCATTCAGTGCTTTGTTACCCCGGGAGGATAGTATAAATAGCTATTCAGGGTGGTCACGTGACTCTCCACAACATGTTTCTCCTATAATTAATGCATTGCTTTGGAAATTTTATATTTTACATATTGTAAAGACCTTTGGCTATGTTCAATAAACGACTGTAAAAAGCAAGCAGGGAAATGTCGTGCAACACCAGGAATGAGGAGGTTGAAAGCTGACAGAATTAGAATTTAAAGTTAGGCCTGGTGTTCAATCAGGAAATCCAGCTACAGATAATCAAGTACTCTTCTAAATGGAGAAAATAGGTTTTTTTTTAGAGAAGACAAGAAATAAAATCTCAGCCTTAAAGTCTTATATATTAATACAGAGGCTACAACCCAAAAATTCTCCTTTGAAACAGCAGAGTATGCAGATTTCTCTGCCTGTGATCATCTTACAGCCCAGTGAATGATGTTGTTGTCTTGAGCAGTGCTGATCACCTGTTAAGAGGGTCAACTCTGCTTCCAAACAGATCATCAGTGATGTCAAAGCAAACAACAACAAGCAGTGATTCAGCATGGATGGGCATTGCAATAATCCAGCAAGAAACAGCCATATGGTGCTTGTGGGTAGGTGAGGAAGCACATATTTTGCATCTGAAAGGTCGTAGGTTGGATTCCTGGCTAACTGGGAGAGACCACTGCCTGAAATCCGAGAGGCTCACTGCCCGTCAGTGTGGGCAATGCTAAGCTTGTTGTTGTTATTTAGTTGTTTAGTCGTGTCCGACTCTTCATGACCCCATGGACCAGAGCACACCAGGTACTTCTGTCTTCCACTGCCTCCCGCAGTTTGGTCAAACTCATGCTGGTAGCTTCAAGAACACCATCCAGCCATCTCATCCTCTGTCATCCCCTTCTCCTTGTGCCCTCCATCTTTCCCAACATCAGGGTCTTTTCCAGGGAGTCTTCTCTTCTCATGAGGTGGCTAAAGTATTGGAGCCTCAGCTTCACGATCTGTCCTTCCAGTGAGCACTCAGGGCTGATTTCCTTCAGAATGGAGAGGTTCAATCTTCTTGCAGTCCATGGGACTCTCAAGAGTCTCCTCCAGCACCATAATTCAAAAGCATCAATTCTTCAGCGATCAGCCTTCTTTATGGTCCAGCTCTCACTTCCATACATCACTACTGGAAAAACCATAGCTTTAACTATACGGACCATTGTTGGCAAGGTGGTGTCTCTGCTTTTTAAGATGCTGTCTAGGTTTGCCATTGCTAAGGTAGATGCTAGGCTAGATGGACCAAAGGTCTAAAGTGGTTCCATATGTTTAGGAAGGAGGTGGTGGGGGCAGCCCTGGCAGGCCCCCCTGAGCCTCATTTGCATACCCTTCTGTTGGATGTCATGGCTTGTTAAGCAGCTCCTGTTAACTGGCTTCCTGACATCAGGTGTACTTATGGATACTATCCTGTTGCCAGTACTGAAGGAAGTTTCAACTGCCAATTCAGTTAGGTACGCAGAATGAAGGGAGAAGCCGCCTTGTCCTTTGCCTCAGTCAGCAAAATGTTTTGGACTGTCCCTTTGGTAGCACATAGAAAAGCTGTATAAACAACCGGCATTAATTTGCTGCTGAAATCTGAAGAGGCAGAAAATCTGGTTGCATGTACGATCCTGTCACTTCTGAACTGTACTCTGAAAATTATGGTGGCTATAGTCAAATCCACACACTTGACTGAATTTGCTTACGAATCACACTTACAGGGATGAGTGATGTTCTTGTCACATTTTAATCAAACCATCTGTGTTCTTGTGATATTTTAACCTTTTTTACTAAGCCATCTGTATTCTGATATTTTACTCAATTCATGCCAGACCATTTT
This sequence comes from Podarcis erhardii, assembly GCF_964252035.2. Taxonomy (NCBI): domain Eukaryota; kingdom Metazoa; phylum Chordata; class Lepidosauria; order Squamata; family Lacertidae; genus Podarcis; species Podarcis erhardii. The sequence goes on along the minus strand of NC_138497.1, from coordinate 66,971,172 downwards.
AAATTTCACATAAGTATGGAAGGTGATAATTGTTATTTGTTAATCTTGGTTTTCATCTCATCTCATCCTAAACTAACTCGCTATAGCGTCCTGTTCACACAAACACTTTTATTATATGTTATTAACGTATAAAGAGTTTTCTCTTTCCTTTGCTAGTAAAATCATGAACAATACCGCTTAAAAGAAACACCCTGGGATTGGAAACAACAATACAGGGACATTCTTGGACACCTCCTGTTTCTTCTGTAAGTCATTCCTCCTGGTGTTCTTACTTCATATGATTGTGGCTCATCTCTTTACAATGACAGAGGAAGGGATCTATGCGTGACTTCTTCACACTTGAACATCATCATCGACACACAGAGGAGATAATGGGTTTCTCCTCCTATCACAATGTGACTTCTCTTCCTGTTGAAGCCATGTATGTATTTCTGGTGTATTGCCAGAGATAATACTACTGTAGTCTCAAGAAGTGTACAGTTGGCCTGCCACTTACACGAGGGTTCGGTTCCGGGTGTCTGTGCACAAAGGCAAAATCATGAAAAATCAAGAATCCCTGGGACTGCCTCCGCTGGAGTATCCAGAGTCCTCCCATGACCTTCCCAAAGCCTGGTAAGCAAACTGGCGCCTTCCTTGCTGGCCTTTGAGATGCTCCCAAAGTCTTCAAACTTCCTTCCCAAAGCCCAATAAGCAAGGCATCTCACTTATTGGTGTCTGGGAAGGAGGTGTGAGGGCTCTGGGAGCTTCCCAGGGCTTTGCTGAAACTTTCTCAGAGCCTGGTAATCAAGGAAAACTGGCAGGGTACATGAGTGGGGTGAAATAAATAAATGTAGAGCAGGGAATAGCAGGTTTTTCCCATTTCCCATTTCTTTCTTTATTTCACACACACATGTTTAGGGTTGTGATTGCATACATAAAGTGTTGCCCTCAATCTTCAAGCCAAATGTGAGTGAGGGCAGTCCTAGAAAATAATGTTTCCTACCTTCACTCTGATGTATTTTGGCTAAGAATGACCGCTCCCCACATAAAACGGGGGGCGACCTTTGCGTGGATGCGCGCAGCCCCTGGATCTGGAGCGGCTCCATTCAGCATAGGCTTGGCTTTGCCTTCCCTCAGGTGGGATACCTGGAGGTCTCCGCCTACCCCAGTCAGTTGTCCAATCCCACCTGGGGGAAGCGTTGCCAAGGAGATCAGGCCAGGTGGGAGAGGGATTACCTGCCTAATCAATAGAGGGAGGATCTTACCTGGGAATCCTCACTTGGCTCCAGAGCTTCTCCCACCCTACCCACCCTCAGTTAATGCCTTATTTTGCAGGTTAACTTTTCTTCACAGGTATGCGGGCGCTGCTACGTTAAGGTCGCTGTCAAAGGGCCGGAAAGGAATTTCCCTACATTGGCAGGTTTCACCTTTCCCGTAGCAAAATGTCACAACTTTGGCAGTATCAGGCCTTGGGCGGAATCCTTTTGTCCATCTTCCTCTTGCAGCAGCGATACGAGGGTTCCCTGTTAAAGGGGTTTCTGAAGGGAGGCTTTGACCATACGGCGAAAGGTCGTCATTGCTCTCCCCTGCGGCGGCGGCGTAACGGGGGTAGCTATCTCTGCTTGAACATATGTTCTCCAGAGCCGGCCCATCCCCCACACAAACACTGGATAACCCTGATGCTCCCTAGGTCCCCAGCTGGGGACTGGGGAGGGAGAATGCCCAATGCCTGAGCCAAGGTCTACCCACATTTGAAATTTAATAAAGTTGTGGCCAATTTAATCCCATAGCATGTTGTCTTGAGTCGTTATTCCACATGACGGGGGGGCCGCTCGGGACCTGGGGACTCCGCCTGTCCACACAAGGAACATTCCTACTTAGAATGAGGATAGAAAACAATGCTTTCTAATCCTGTCCTCACTTGGATTTGGCTTCAAGAAATACAACATAAAAGTGAAGGCAGAATTAAAATGCTTCCTGTATGCAGATGGAGAGAAATATGATCTTTTTAAAAAAAGATCTGCACAACCTGTGAATGGGAGGGATAACATGGGAGTGGGGCTAAGCCCTTTTAATAGTCACTTCTGCCTTCGCTTGCCGAATTTCTTGGCAATCCATATCCTTTACCAAATTGAAAAGGCCTCTTCAGTATAAAACTCAGGTTGTGCAAATTGTCATGCAAGCTTTTTCTTTAATTAAGAAGAGCAAATTGGATTTTTAATATGCAGACTTGGAATTAAAGTATCTTTCAAGATAAAAGGTTTGTGTTTTGCCATTTGTGATAAGCCTTTAATGTAAAAATGTGTACAAACAGAAGGGACTTCTCTGTATCTATTAACACTTCTAAAGCAGCACAGCAATCACTGTCCTTCCAAGACAAGAGAAAAATCCTTTGCAGTGTTAAAAAGGAGGTATTCCACAGAGCTATAAAATGATTTACGGGTTTGGAGAAGCACCTTTATAGTATAAGATTGTGAGAGAACCCATCTTAATTTAGCTTATCAATGAGAAGATGGAGGCAGGACTTGATAAGTACCTTCACAGAGCAAAGATCCCTGATTTAAGGTAACTGCCTAAGCAGAAAAGAAGCCCATGACTGAAAGACAGAAAAATTCATACTGGGGCAGATTTCTATGAATGAGTGTCTTTAGCCTCTGAGAAACCTTATCAAGAGTAGCCAGCTTATACATCATCCTTTGAAGATTTAAAGCAAGCATGTTTTTCCTCCTTCCAGAATATATAATGTATTGGAAAATGCAGATTTGTTTTCTTCCTCTCACAATTTTAGACTAAAGAGCCCTTGAGTAAGATTCTAAAAGCGCTAGCTGTATTTTGTGTCCACCATGCACACCACAGTAATTCGGCCAACTTCCTAATGCAAGGACAGTTGGCACATCTCGCCATGGGGCAAGATGCAGATGTTTCCCTCTGGATGTTAAAGAGAGTTGCAGGGAACCAGGGGTGCCAACTTAAATAAAACATTGTGGGGGCCCAGGTAAGCCCTGCCCCACATAATTGATCACACACACCATTTGAATGGGAATGGCCATCAACTTTGTGAGGGCTCAGCCCCCTCAAATATTTTATTGTGGGGCCCAAAGCACTCATGGCCCCTAGGAGTTGGCCAGGAAGTAAAAAGTGCCTCATGTTTCTAGTTCCCTTCTGTATTTCTGGACATCAGAAGCCATCCTGGCTGCAATCCTAATTGGATTTACTTTTGCCTAAATTCTACTGTAAGCCTTATAATTTCTTTCCAAGTAAAGGTATTTAGGATTGGCATGTTAGTACACATATGGTAATCTATAACTTGGTTTTTTAAAAAAATATATATATATGGCTGGGCTTTTACAAATTAAAAATGCAATTCAACAAAAGATAGCCAAGGTCCCATTGAAATTAACAATACCAAAGTTGGCCAAGCTCTCCCATTCAATCTGGCGAGAAGACTACTACTGCTTTTAACAAGATGGATCTGGAAATGCAATTGATTCCTCTGCCACATCAAGATTTGACTATAGCAAAGTCTTCTACAGACTGAAAAGAAAAGATTTAATCCCAAGAATCTTTAGTTTAGTGGTTAGGTAACAGGCAAAACTTCTACTGTATTTGTGAGCACCTGGAGCAGAAGCAACTAATGGGACACCCTCCAGATGCCTTGGACTGCAACTCCCATCCTTGACCACTGGCTAAACTGGGGCTGATGAGAGTTGTAGTACAAAAGATCTGGAGGGTGTCATTTTGGACAGAAACCTTCCGTCAGTCAAGAGTAGACAATGCTGTATGAACAAATATCCTGACTTCCAATGTTCTTTCTAACAGCCCCAGTTTATGGGGACCAATCTTGTGGGAAACAGTGCATACTTTAGTCAAAGATGAAAGTCTCGAGAAAATGTGTATTCTTCTAGTCTGCTTCTTCTTGTTTTGCTTTATCCTGCTGTTTACAGACATTGCTTTATTTATTATTATTACCTTGTCAGAATCTTCATTGAGTTATATTATATATATATATATATATATAGGATTTTGTTGCTCTTGTTTGAAAAGAAAAAAACTGTTGTATCTAGTCCTTGAAATTGTGAGCATATTTCCTAATGTAGAATTTCTCTCCTACTTTGTAAAAATAAAGTACAATCCTCCTTTGGTTTTTTTTACAGGTTGAGCAATACAGAGTCTTCGGTTCTGCAGAACTGCTCAACAGCATGAATTTCCCTGAAAGTCTCACAACTCTCAATTCACAACTCTGATCTACTTTCTCCTAAATTTAAACTGCAAACTACTTTGCTTTGTGAAAACTCCAGGGTTAACCTTACACAGAATGTAGTTTAATATGGGGTTCAACCCTGACCTCCAATTTCTCAAAAGATTTCTTCCCCTGTGAATGAGACTTTTGTTTTGTTGCCTGATGCATAGGGTGCTTAAGAATTTCTTGATAATTTCTCCCATGGAAGGAGTTGCCTTCGGATATTTTCCCTTGTGTCATAGTTATGCCCTTCTAGTGTCCCAATATTCCAGGGACAGCCCTGGAATTAGGAAAGCCACACGAGCTTCTGATTTGATCTCAGAATGTCCCTGTTTCCCCTGGCAGTGCAGCTGCCACCACTCGAGAAGAGGGGTGAGCTGGTGCTTGTCCCAAGTGGTGTCAGCAGCAAGGGAGCATCCTGTTGCCTCTCCATTGCTTCTTCATGGCTGCTGCTGCCGGCCTCCTCCCTTGGACACCATGTAGCAGCTGCTGGAGAGTGGGCAAGGAGGAGGAAAGGCTGTCGCCATCAAGGCCCAACCCCATGTGACGCACCAGCTCTGAGGGGCAGGCAGTGGACAGGGCCACCCTGGGCGGGAGGAAATGGGGAACAGAGTGCAAGGAGTCTTAAAAAAAAAGACTTTGTACACCTGTGTCTAATCTTGCCCCTTTCTATCATTTATTTATTGGTGTGAGTTTTTCTTTCTGTAAATCCACAGAATAAAACAAAACAGGGATTCGGGCCTTTTCTCATGATGGTGGAGGAAGTGTGTGTTGTGTCCCACTGGTGGCACTTGCCCTTCTTCTGATAGAAAATGCTTGGGGGAGGGGCAAAAAAATGGGGGGTTTAGGATTAGTTGAGGGGTGTGATAAAGGACCTAGTTTCATCTGAGGAATGTTGGAGGGTATGCTTTAACAGATGCTAGAAGCTCACTTCCTGTGCTTTTTAAAAAAAGGGAAGTTTCTTTTTTAAATGTTTCCGTGCTGATTTTCTCATTAATTGATGAAGCATTGTCAGGGTGGGCAGGAAGCATAAGATATTTTCAGCACAGCACTTGTTTAGTTTCCCTTGGATGAGAGAGAACACTTGAGGGTTACAGTGTCTTTGTAATACTTGTCTTATTATTTACATATTAGACGCCATGCACTGTGCTGAAAGTATAGAAAAATGAATGACAAAAAAAATGTCATTTATCTTCTGAGGATCCAATAGCCATAAATATTTGGTTTAGCTCTCTCCCTAGAGAATCCTTGATTTGTTAGAAACAAAGGCTTTGTTCAGACATTCAGGGCCTCTTAAGATTTATTTAAGTATGTAAAATAAACACTTGGGTGGGGACAGCAGGGACAGGCTGATTAGCCCCACCCTCTGACATCATTCTCATCCTCCTCCCTGAGTTGGGAGATGCCTGTCTGAATTCTCCTGAGCTCAAGGGTGTTCCATGGGAGCACACAGTCTCCATAATACAGCCCCCCCCCCGGCAGCTTCAGACCCTTGGAAGCCATTCTCATTGGCATTCATCCCTGGCATTCCGCATGTGTTTACCGAGCACAGAGGTCATCTGAAAAGGGCTTTGGTGACTTCTGTGCAAGCTGTAAGACTCCATGGGCTTGCTGGAAAGCTGTGACCTCGTGGAAATAATCTGCATAAGGTAATTGTGCCTCTGTATATATGGGATGCATAATTGGGAGGCTATATGTAAAGAGGATGCAATATGAATGATCATGGAGGGTCTTTTACGAAGGTGAGCCAAAGACAACACAATTTATCCAGAAAATATCATGCCTACTATTTCTGGTTATAATATATAACTTTACAATCCAATCTTTTTTCATTTTCGCATTTCATCCTGCATAGATTCTCATTCCCCTATTTCCCATTAAAAATGATCAGGCAACGTCTAATCAGTGCCTACCTAGATTAGAAATCTGATTTGATGTATAAATCTGATTTGCAGATTAAAACTAATCAAATCCCCCATTTTATCAGGAATCTAGCTGAGAAGAAGTCATTCTAGTAAAATGTTTCAAACCTGTTTTCTTCAGAACAATTCATCAAATTTCGTGCTGCCACTCTTTTCTAATATAGCTATAAGAGTGAACTGCTTCACATTTTAAAAGGAGAAATAAAACACTATGTGTATACGTTTTTTTTACAGTCCTGCCTTAAGCACACAGACATATCTACTTTTGGGCGACCGTGCAGTAATGTTGTAGGAGCTGTTGGTATTATCCAAGTCATCCTTTGCAGAGCATTCCTCAACATATTCCAAGTGACTGACTTGTTGGATTTCCACCAGTTTCATTTGTAGGACAGGTTGCTAAGTGGAAAAAGAAGTTGTGATGTGCCCTGTTCTTGTAACAATATATCAAAGGGTTCCTGGAACAAGAGGTGGAAAAAGACAGACAGATATTATTATATAAGCATCAATATTTTGTATCCTTGGCACTCTTGCAAAGATTGTTGCAAAAATTGATTGTTGGTTCATTCCTGTTTTATTTTATTGCTTGCATCTGGCAATATGTGGGCATAAAATGAAATATTTTGAAAGACAAAACACAAATTTCTGAATGGTTAACAGACCAGCAAACGTAACACTTATTTCAAAGGAGCACTTTTAGTTTCTGATCTAAAGTCAATGGACACAGCTTATACTGTGGAAAACTCCTTAGTATAATGCAATTCAGGTTGAATCATAGCTCTCAGGAAGAAAACTTTAAAGGGGAAAAGATCAGATTTAACATGTAGGAGGAAATATAAAGAATGCTGATAATTAGTGTGGGGGGGGGGGTGTAACAGAATGTGTTGAATTATCAACCACAACCCCAAGATCTCACTCCTGGTGAGTCACTTTCAGTTCAGACTCCATTAATGTATATGTGAAATTAGGATTATTATTTTTTGCCCCAGTGGGTATCACTTTACATTTGCTTACATTGAACTGCTTTTGCCATTTTGATGCACATTCACCCAATTCAGAGAGATCCTTTTGGAGTTCCTTTCAACTCCTTTTTTTTCTTTTTTACTACCCTGAACAATTTGGTGTCATCAGCAAACTTGACCACACTCATGCCTAGCTCCCGATAATTTGTGAACAGTTAAAGAGCACTGGTCCCAGTTCCAATGAAGACGCTTTGTGGACTCCACTTCTTAGAAAATCCTTCTGTTTTCTGAACTGCCCACTTATTCCTGCTCTCTGCACTTTAGCAAGTTACTGAAACATAGGAGGAGCCACCCTTACAAAAGCTTATAGTGCATATGATCGACTTTGAACGCACTATATAAATTCTTGATTCAAAAGACTCATTCGCCTGTAAGTTTAAATTCAGGTATGAATGCCAGCTAGACTGTACCCTTGGTCTTCATTGATCTTTTCAAGAAATATTGTGATGATTTAACATTTATGAATGCCTTTCGTGACCTGGATCTTTTGGATTAAGAAAATATCTGATGCACCACACATTTTTGTTGTTGCTGATATCGAAGCACATACTCAAGCTAAACGTACATGGAATAAGGTGATCTATTATTTGGCATGAGGAGCCTCTAGTTAAGAGAGCTACCTATCTTGGCTTGAAATCAGTGCTCTTGCCTGGATGTTTTGCCCTGTGCTATGGAAGCCACCATATTGTAGGCTGAAGACTATTCTCCCCATTTACTCATACTCCTTTTGGTCACATGATACATACACGAAAAGGACTCTTCCTACATTAAAAGGCACATGCATGGAAGGAGGGGCAAGATTCTGCCTCATCCCTAACACCAGGACCGGCCCACCCATGAGGTGAGGTGAGGCAACCGCCTCAGGCAGCAGGATCCACAGAGGCAGCAGACCCTGATGTAGATATTTATTTCCTGCTTGTTGCTGGTGTAGATCTTCATGCACCCATTTTTCCCTGGTGGCAAGGGCTGGCCCTGCTCAACACGCTTTTGGTACACGTATATACATGCATAGGTTCTGTTCTATAGGACAGTTGAATAGGCAGGGTTCCCAATTTCATATAAGCCCTTCTCATAGGATGTGCCTGATGTACGTCAGAGGTAAGGCATGATCAGCAATCTCCTCCCCTCCCACCATGTACATTAATTGTAACATTAGAGTCTTAAAGAGAAACAAGTTGGGTTCATGAATGTATGTGCTTTGGAAGATATGATAGATACAGGAGGGGCAGAGCTTTATGTGGCTTACATTTGTTTGTCTGTGTTTAATTCAATAACTTATCACTTGCTGACGACAAACAATGAGAGATGGCTCATGTTTGCCTGTGAGCATTTAAGGGGCATCTGATTCACTGCAAATACAGAGAAAGTGCTGAACTAGATGGACTTATGCAGCACAGTTCAGAGATTCTTAATTGTCTTGATATCACATGCCTCTGTGGTACAAAATTTATATATCTGGCAGTGTTTCTTTATTGTTTATGTCTCTCCCATCATATATGCAGTTCTGCCTAGAATATGTGTTTTTTAAGAAGTGCCTGAATAATTGATTTTGTACATAATATTTATATAGTATAATGTGTATAGAGCTGCAAGAGATGGTAGGCCCCCCATATTTTATGGAGAGTTTTATTTTGGAGAAGCTGGCTCAAATCAGAGCTGCATATTGGAAGGTGAAAAGTCATCAAAGCCAGCCAACAAGCACAGAGATAAATACCTTTTTATCTGTATTTGCAGTCGGCAAAAAAATCAGACTGATTAGCTGTTAGAGATGATGGCCTTGATTCAGAGAACCCACATGGCTACCTCACAGCGGGTGGCAAAAGATTTGGCATCTTGTCTCCAGAAATAGCTCTCAGCGCCACATGGAGAGTTGATTTGAAATTCCCCCAAGCAGTGTGCGATTCAACCTTAAAACATAGGGAGGCTTGTTGTGATGGGCAAAATGACCTTCTCTGAATGCTTTTGTATGATTTACTTGTACTAATGATCCTTGATAACCTGTGAAAGCCGGTAACTTGTAGCTGATGTATACGTACAGCCCACCTGAGAGGGAGAAGGCTGAAATACATTTGTCAGTTTGGAATGCAGTTTTCAGAGGGGCCAGCAAAGGAGGAATTTCCCACATGTTCAAGGCACCTTTTCTCTGTTCCCCATTTCTGTGGGAGCCATTTTGGCTTACCAGATGGTGCTATTTTGCTGTGTACAGCCAAATAGCACCATCTCCTTCTGAGTCTTCCTTACACAGTCCTGAGTTTTGGAGCAAGCCAGGAATAAGGAATGTTTTTTATGACAGTGGCAGGGTAGGGAGTTATTCTTACTCAAGTTGGATAAACAAATAGGACAGAAATTCAAATGCACTCTCCCCACCAGGAAACTGCCCCTGTTAAAAGCAGCTTTCTGGGTATCTTCTACCACATGTGGTGGACTTTTAAAGAGGTAAAGGTTTTCTGGGAAATGGTATGTAATGAGAAAATGTTAAAAAATACTTCTGTTTAAAAAAAAACAGAAGGCTTTTTATTGGGTATAGTGGAGGGAAAGATACCAAGGGAAGATAAAAGATTGTTTATGTATGCAACCATTGCTGCAAGAATTATTTTAGCCCAAAAATGGAAACAACAAGAAGTACCAATGAAAGAAGAGTGGCAGATGAAGATGATGGACTTTGCAGAACTAGCGAAACTGACAGGAAAAATCCGAAACCAGGATGATCAAGTACTCCAAAAGGACTTTAGTAAATTTATATGAAGCAATTAACATCACTAGCAGGGTTGTCTGAAGATTTGTAATGAGAATTTTTCTACATTTCTATATTTTTTTTAAATTTTGAGCTATTTTGTTAAGAGTGTAATCAGAATTGGAGAACGTACAAAATGCAATGATACAAAGGTTAATTTTGAAAACCATGAAGTGGGAGGAGAGAGAGAGAGAGAGAGAGAGAGAGAGAGAGAGCAGCCTGCTGAAACTTCCTAGAACTTGGAGACATGAGCATGTGCAAGATGATTTTGTACAGCAGCCTTCACCAAACTGGTACCCTCCATATGTTTTGGACCACAACTTCTATCTGCTCCAGCCAGAACAACTATGTACAAGGACATCTGGAGGACATCAAATTGTTGAAGTGTGTTGCACAGGGCCCAACATGTTTGAGAGAGGAGAATATCTACTGAATGGTACTTTTGCCAGCCAAAAGTTATAGTGTCACTGTACTTGTTGCATGTTGGTATATCTTAGTACATAGTTAGAAAATTATATCACATTAAATGTCACTGTACTTGTTGCATGTTGGTATATCTTAGTACATAATTAGAAAATTATATGTAATCATTGCTGGTTGCCGTATTATTTTATGGTAGTGTAGCAACCAAGAGGGAAACTTCAGGGCAAGGAGGAGTTGCAATTCTTCCTGAAGAAGTGATCAAGGTCTGGCTGTGTTAACATTAGAAGCATAAGTACAGAGTGAGGCCTACCAGAAACTTTCATGGCTGACCAGGTTTACCCTGTAAAAACTGAACTGGAATTGCTCCAGATTTCTGACTATACTACATCGATGCTACAAGGTATGTTATTCAGTTGACCTAGCAAGTTCAGCTTGGGAGCCCTCTTGGAGATATCTTGGTTTTTTTAGTCTATCCAAGGCGGTCAGCTCAGTTGTTTAGTTGGTTTAGGAATGGTGAACAAAGATGAAACTGTGTAGGGTTAGGTCAGATTTTAAGCAAGATTGAGTAAGGTTTCTCTTTAAATCATTGTGCTGGTGGAGTTTAATTTCTAATTTAAGAAAGGGAGTGCAATGTGATTTCTGGTTAAAAAGCACAGCTCACCCTAGGAAACATTCAAGATTGCCTTTAAAAATCAAACAAACCACTACAGAAAGAGGGAGAGGGAGAGGATAACCACCCCTAATCTTCCTAAACAGTGTCCCAAGGGACTATGAATGTAGTTATCACTCTCTCTTTTTAATTGTGGGATTTAGGAACACACGCACACCCAATTAGTCAGCAGACCAGAAAGATAGACTTTCTTCTCTTAAGGATGCTTATTGAAATGAAAGGGGCTCATTCACACCAAACATTATATGCTTTCTCTGATAGGATCACTCATCAGTGGAATACTCTGACTTTGAGGTTTATCCTTAACTACTTGCTATTCATGATCGGGCACAAGCAATCAACCATTTAGGCTATAACTTTCTGAAAGAAAGAATGTAAGTTATGAATACAAACTAAACCTTATTGTTTGCGAAGCATTTCAGTTCATGCATGAACACCTTTGCTCTTCAAGCCAGTCTGATTACTGGAGCATATTCCGCCAATACAAGGACAGATGCTGATATGCAAATGTAAAATAATTAACAGGTACCAAGACCGTTAAACTCTGCAGCTTTTCAGGACTGAATAGTGTTTTCTAGCAGTTTTCAGTGTGCTAATTGGGATACAAAAAGATCAACACATTGAGCCCCTCACAAGCATATGTTGTTTTGTAGCATTCAGATTTCCTTAATTAAGCTACATATTCTGTTTTTGTTTGAAACCGTATGCAGTTAAGACAAATAAATCAACTAGTGCCAGGTTTATGACTGTTTTGAAGTTCACTCTCTAGTGCAAGTCTCTTTTGTAAATCAATATTTAGCTAAGTTCTTCTCATCCCATCCCATCTCAGGTTCCTGCAATAAAATATGTGGGGCAAGATTTATCTTCAGTGCATGTGATTTTGTACCAGCTACACAACTATAACCCTATTCATGCATTACTCATGTGCTGCAGCAGGGCCACATGGAACTCCTATGTGTTAGCGACTGCTCAGGCCTAGGGGCTCCATTTTCCAGTGTCCCCATTCAGCATGTGGGTGTCAGGAGTGGGACTAACCTGGGTGTGTGACATCATGAGCATGACTCCACACCTGATTTATCATGTGAGTGGCCTTCACATGAGTAATGTATGGTGGGATTCCATTTAATCTTCCAACTGTTGAGTGGCCATATCAAGGAAGGAAAATAAAGAGTTGCATCTAGCCATTCCTTCTACTTCATCTGTAATAGAATAAGTAAGTAAGTAATCTCTCATCATCCCCATCTATCCACATACACAAGGGTTACGAGAATGAAAAATAATGCCACAATGAAGGCAAGGCCATAAAACAACTATCATGGTACATGGAGTGCATGGTGGTGGAGATTGGTTGGAAGGGAAATTATCTCTCTGGGCTCCTAATGGCACACAAAATGGAAAATCACTCCCATAATAAGAAATTGCTCCTCCCATCTCTTTCTGTTGGGAACCATCCAAGTTACATGCTGGGGTTCTGCAGCATTACAGTGCACATCCCCATGCCAAATGAGAACTTAGAACACATCTGTTTTGAAGCATGAATCTATCTCAGTTACATAGTAACAGTCATATGAAAGGGGGGGTCCTGTTTTTAATAGCAAAAGGGTAAATCAGTGAGCACTGTGCCTCTCTACTTACTGTTTTACATCACCCCTCAACCAAGAAGGCTTGACTGAGAAGTGACAGGAAGGAAGTTTTTGGAGAAGTATCCTTGAAGCAGAAAAAGGATTCTGTACTTCTCAGTCACACACCTAAAGGTAAAACTTAAGGGACCCCTGACCATTAGGTCCAGTCGTGACCGACTCTGGGGTTGCGGCGCACATCTCGCTTTATTGGCCGAGGGAGCTGGCGTACAGTTTCCGGGTCATGTGGCCAGCATGACTAAGCCACTTGTGGCGAACTAGAGCAGCGCACAGAAATGCCTTTTACCTTCCCACCGGAGCGGTACCTATTTATCTACTTGCACTTTGACGTGCTTTCGAACTGCTAGGTTGGCAGGAGCAGGGACCAAGCAACAGGAGCTCACCCCGTTGTCGGGATTCGAACCACCAACCTTCTGATCGGCAAGTCCTAGGCTCTGCGGTTTAACCCACAGCACCACCCGCATCCCTACTCATGCACCTACGTTGCTGCTAAAAATGAACCTATGCTCCCCTCTTTCTACATGATTGCAACAGACCCATGTTGAAGCATACCAGTCTGCAACTACCATTTGCATCATTTGCCTCAAGAAAGTGACTCGTACAGGGACTTGTTGGAGCCCTGCACTGATTGCTACTGTCCTCCAGCCACATGCTGCGAGCACCCTAAGGGAAAGGCTCCTTTGAATCATTTCCACCTTTGACGCCTCCCTGCACAACAACGCAATGTGTTAGGTAGTGTGTGTTTTTTCCTATTGCATGTTGCTACAGAAGCTGAAGTTACATTTTACAATAGTGACCACACAAGTAAAAACCCAGACTGCACAATTCAATTCCCACTTTAATCAGTGGAAAGACTCACATTGATTTCAATGAGAGCTCGATCACTCCCTCAGTTTATTAAGGGAAGAAAGTAGGACACAATCTGTATTTCTGATGGGCACTGGTTATTCCCTCTCCCTTTCCTGGTTATGTCTTAAGCCTTGACTGCTCTCCTTAGCTTGATTGCCTTGCCTGCTATCTCTGATTGAATTTCATGAATCATTTATAATACATTTAGTTTAGCAGAAGCTGTTTATGGCAAGTTTACAAGGGATGATGCAGTCCTTCCTTCATAGGTTGACATATAGATATCGGGCTGTATATTTAACCAATATTTATTACAACAGGAAAATGAAACAATTTTTAAATTTATGATCGCACATCTCCCTTCCAGATTTATACTCAGGATTGATTTAAACTGGTTCAGCATTCACTTCGGTACTTCATTTATTCAGTCATTGATAACATTCAGCTGCAGCTGGCTATGAAAGCAGAAACAACCTTATCCATGGAGGATATCAGCATGAGAATTATACTTGAGTGACAGTGGTGAACTGTGCTTAGTAACTGCTAAGTAGCCTGCCTTCCTAAAAAGATGCAACTGGAATACTCAAAGTGTTCCAGGAAACAGAAGGTCACCTACACAAAAGAATACTGTAGGCATTTGTGCTGTTTAACTGTGCCACATAAGAAATAAACAAAAGGGGGGGAAACAGATGAACAAAAGAAGATAGTAATTAAATACAATGATTAAATGTTCAATTACAAGAGTAAGGGCATTTCTGCACAAGAGCTTATCAATGGTGCCTTAGCACTCACACAGAAATGTGGGAAGTGGCACAGAAAAGATAGTGTGTTGGCAAAGAATTTACTTCCAAATAGCCTTGGTTAGGATTATATTTCGTAGGAGTGTCCACAGACCCCATGATTTACCCTGTGTCTACGCATTAAAAATAAATTCCACTCTGTTAGTGAGTCATTCCATGCACTCTCTGCTTTGATCTGTAATTTGGCTCTTGTGCTTCTCTGTATAAAACAAAGCTCTCAGTCCCCCTCATTCACTGAAAATGGCTATAACTCTTTTCCCTTTTGGAAAAAAAGTGGATGGAATTTGTAGGCGCAGGACCACCTCCAGAGTGGATTAAACCTGCCAAACTGTAGTCGGATGCATCCCGGAGTTTTCATGTAGTTTGATGTTTTAAGCAAAGGAAACATATATAACTTTTTCATACTCTGACAGAATTGGGTCAACTTGGAGGCATGATCACTTCTGAGTGGGTGACTTTTTGGGGTGGGTACAATAAGAACGGGGTAAAGGTGCCAGGAAAAAATAAAATGATCCCCAGCAAAGACTGATTATGGGAAATATTACTCCTAGCAATGACCCTCTCTTACCAAAGGTCAATGGTAGGGATGAGCTCCCACCCACACTATTTTGGGGGTTGTGTATAGAACGGAAAAGAATACAATCACTTTCTCTTATATTATTTGAACAAACTAGGCTGCCTTAGCCAAAAGTTCCCAAATAACAGTCCACTCCAGATCCCAGCCTATCCCAAGCCTTTCTTGGACTCCTGATAAGGTGGGTGGGAGCTGCAATAGTCCTCAGCCTGTGGGTCTCTGGGCTGCTGCCTGAAATTACTAAACCTATCTAGCAAATGCTGACCTTCTAGCTAAAGACTGAAACCTGAAAGTGATGGAAGAAGTCAAAGACATGAGGAAGATCAATTGAACTGCCGAGGTAGGTGAGCTTTGGAATAACAAATGAATCCTTTTCTGTACCCTGCTTCCTGAAGAGATTGAGCTGTGACCACCTTGTAATCCACACTGTGTCACTTCCTTACCCTGTCAGCATATTTCCCCCCACATGCCTGATGGTTCGCTGAAGTACACTAAATTGGTAATAATTGAGACTTTGTATGAGCAGCAACTAAAATGGATCAATGAGTTGAGACTAAATAAGGTCTCAGCAGCTTCCCCTAAGCATAAATGGTGTAAACAAAAGCACTGGGCTGACATCAACAAATTTGGCATGCTAGCGGAAGCCAGCACAAGGGCTCGTTCTAGCACAGTGGGGCTTTTCCTCTTCTCCTCTCCCGTATGTTCTCTGCACCTCCCCCAAATCCACTCTGGAGGATTAAGAGAACCCCTAGAACAGCATATGGGGAAGGAGAGGTGGGATATAGTTTCATCTGGCAAGCAGAAATGCTTGGGCTGATGAAACAATAAGAAGAACGTCACATTGAATTCCTCCCACTGCCATCTATGTGCACCATGAATTTTCATTCTTAATGCCACAAAAAAAACCACACGGTGGCCTCCGGCTCGGGGGCTCCAGATTAAAATGCCATGGCACATTTTATTCTGCTGTCCACAGAGGTTTATGGTTTTACTCTTTAACTGGTAGTGAGAGACTAGTAAAATGAGTTCCAAAACAAACACCTTAGTGGGGTTCATAACTCAAGCCAAATAAAGATCAGAAGAAGTATGGGAGTTACTAGGGCTCTAGTCTTCACTGAGGCAGAGGGATTTGAACTGGAGATGCTAGTGAATTCTAATGTGATTTTGCCTGGAAAAAATATTGTATCTACACGATAGTTAAACGATGCAGGCAGCTGAATCCTCTGAAAATGGTTTTGGAACCACAGCAATCTGAGTATGTGGTCCCTTCTATAGAATCCTATAGGTTTGGATACTAGGTTTATACTCATTGCATAAGGGAACCTTGCAGCGGGACTGCCCTAATCTCAGGTAGCAGCAGGAGTCAGGATAACTTTGATCATTGCATTTATTGAACAGATCAGCATAGCATCTAGGATTTGTTATATAGGCAAGCATAAGACTCTAGTTTTAACTAATTCCTATTGAAATATGGAGGAAACCACACCTAGAAAGGAGAAGGGAGTTTCTATTACAGACCGGGAATGTCTCTTAGAGGTGACAGACACTCTACATTTACTCCCTCTTTGGATGTGAACAGTCAAACTTCCAGACTGAAACAAACTTCTGAGGTTGGGAGTAAGAGATTTAAGCACATGACTCTGTTAGGGGCAAGTCTTTACCACGTCCTCTTAATAAAGTCATTAAACTGGGCAGGGCTGTAATATTTGACAACTCCTAATTTGGAAACCTGTCTCCTGGGGGTCTACAGAAGGGGTCAGCAACCTTTTCTAGCTGTGGGCTGGTCCACCCTCCCTCAGACCCTGTGGGGGGGCGGACTATATTTTGAAAAAAAATAATGAATGGATTCTTATGCCCCACAAATAACCCAGAGATGCATTTTAAATAAAAGGACACATTCTACTCATGTAAAAACATGTTGATTCCCAGACCATCCACAGGCTGGATTGAGAAGGCAATTGGGCCGCATCCAGCCCCTGGGCCTTAGGTTGCCTACCCCTGGTCTACAGAGACTCAGATTGTTGTGAAAAGTCTTGGGACAATGGATCTTAAAGAAGCCATGCACACTGCCCCTTGTACTTCATGAGACCCTATCATACATTTAACAAGTGAAAGAGTGCTTTAGAGTCTTTTGTTTCTAAAAAAAAAAAGTAGAGGATTTGCATGCAAAAGGTTCCAAAGTTCAATCCCCAGCTTCTCCAGGTAAGACAGGGAGAAAATTGTGCCTGAAATGCTGGGGATCTCCTTCTGAGCTAAATGGTCTGATTCAGTATAAGACAATTCCCAATTTCCTGCATGTGACATGGGATTCTGTGTATGTGAATTTAATGTTGGGGCAGCATAGGGGTACACTACAGCCTGCTTTCAAAACCACAATGGCTTAATAATAATAATAATAATAATAATAATAATAATAATTTTTATTTATACCCCGCCCTCCCCAGCCAAGGCCGGGCTCAGAGTGGCTTACAAGCAATAATAAAAACAAGTTAAATGATTACAACTTAAAAACAAAATTAAAAATACAACATTAAAATATTGAAACATTAAAATATTAAAATGTAGCCTCATCGCAGGAGGCTTTGATCTGGTTCTGCATATAGGAAATGAGCAAAGAAAGGGAGCAGTAGGAAGAAGCTACTGGCTACCTAGTCATTTTTCTCCAACAGAGTTGTGGCACTAAACAGGGAAATGCAATCAATTATGTATCAATTGGAAGCTTGTGGCTTCTTATTGAAAGGCTCTTTGTAGAAAGCAGTGCTTGCATGGGAAGACCTTCTTTGTCAAAATATAATATTGTCATGTATACTTCTCCAACGAGAAATCAAATATAGCCATTGGCTTTCTAACACAATGTGCTAAAATGTGTGGCTGTCAATCCATATGCATATGTCTTTTCCAATCTTCATGGGCATTTAATACTTCGGCACTGAGAAATCAGTATTTGACATTCATAAATTCAGTTTTTATTAACTTAACTGTTTCACATATTCAACCAGAATGGGAGAAAATTGTTAGAATTTTGACTGAAGTTCCTGACACAAATTATATAAACTGAAGTTCTTATAGGATCAAAATCTGAATTTAAGTACACATGAAGGGGGGGTATTCAATCTGATTCCTCAGTTCCAGCCAATTCCCCCCCCCCCATTTACCTGGAGTAGAAGCACCGCAAAGGCATAGCACCTTAAAAGGAAAGAGACACGAAAAAATACACATTTCCAAAGAGAGAGAGATGCACATACAGTTTGATCAAAAGTACGAATCATCCAGGTATTAATATTTATGACAGCAATCCCAAGGATTTCTGAAGCTTTAAAACACAGTCTAAGGATTAATATTTATTTTTGAAGTGTGCTTCATGTTGCTTCAACCCATCATATATTTCTTTGAAAATTGTTGTTTTCTGAAGTGGCCTTAGCAATGAAAATGGAACTTTTGGCAACCATTCATTATCATCTGCCTTTCAGCAAAGATCAGTCAGCTTCTTAATAACTCAGATTATGTACGTTGCCTACGTAGCACCATATGTCAAAGTACTGTAATAGCAGAAGGTCTGTTTAACCTTCAAAGGATATAAATAGCTTTGCTGTCAGTTCATTCCCTTTATTTCGTTTACCTTGTTTATCTCCCCCCACCCTCCAAACTACTGGGCATTTTGGAAAATCACACAGTTAACCCCCAAACTGCCTCCATTGGAATTGGAGAGAATAAGGAAATGGAATGGAAGCATTTAAATGAGGAAAGTGACACTATAAATCTCAAGTGCTATTAATCAGGAAATACCCATGCATCATCTTTACAGCCTGGCCTTCAAAAAAAAAACCACATCCACTGTCTGTCACAGCCTCATCTGCATGGTGTTGGAGGAGAGCACTGGTGCAAAACCAAAAGTGCTTCCTCTCTCCTGTGCACCACAGACCTTTTACACTTATGTCAGGACTATGGTTCAAATGAAATTAAGCATGTAATGCCCACGAGGACTATGGGGTGTGTGGTGGGGGAGGGGGAAAATTAACCCTTTGCACCCACTGTGGCCTCCAAGTCATCCTGCCCACCAGCTGCTATTTGCTCTGAGAAGAAAACAACAATTTACTTTACACCAATGGCAACAAGACTCTCCAAGTGTCCCTGTTTTCCATATACTGGCTTTACAGAAGCCATCCTGATTTCTGATTTGCCCAAGGACATGCGATAGTTCTAGGTGTGTGATCTGTGGTAAACAGATCACAGAGTGTGAAATCAGTTGCAGGAGCAGCCCATATATTGATCTAGCGGACCCTTGTTATTTTAAACAGCATGTTTCTTCCGCGCAGCATTTTAGCAATTGCTGTTTCACCAGGTTGTTTTCTTTTTGAAGCTGTTCTTTCCTTTTGACAAGAAAATGGAAAGATAATTTATAACTGGTACAGGTTGGAAGGAATAGTGATTCAACTCCTGTCTTGAAAGAGAACAAATAAGTTGCCAGTTCATAAATCGAAAGCCATCTCTCTCTTTTTTCTTCATGTCTGAGATAAGTTTTTAAAAGCGAGGTATGTAACACCTTATATAAGTTCTTAACTAGACAACTTTGCCAGGCAAAACCCATCTATTCTGAAGTGTGGCGTCAACAGAATGCACTAAAGTTGCCTGGATCAAGACCAACAATTTGCAGAAAGCCCACACAGAGGTTCCAGACATAATAAACTGCTTCAGTAATGAAGTTTGCTCATTTCAGACAGAAGCTTGGCTCCACAGTCCTGTAACAGTTCAAAACCAGCATGCTAGAGAAATGAGAATAAGGTTGCTAAACAAGTTAAAATATGAAAAATAAAATGTAAAGCCTAACTCCCAACCTTTTAAAAATGGTACTGAGCCAGACTTACAAATATAAATGTTCAGGAAACTATGTGAAAAATGTTGGCTATTTTTTCACTAACATGATTTCAACTATGGTGGTATTTAGGAACAAACAGCAAGACTCCTTTGTTTCTCATTTGTACTCCCCCATCAATGAGTGCTGTATTTTACAGTTTTTAAAAATTCCTAAGGTAAAAAAATAGGGTGGTATTCAACTAAATTTTATTCAGAGTAGACCCATGGAAGTAAATGAACTTGACTTAATTGGTTCATTGGTTTCAATGGGTTTACTGTGAGTAAAATTTAGTTGACTACCACACATATAGGCTAGTTCATCTTTCCTGTCTCCCAGGGTGGTGGCCAACCAGGTGCTTGTGGGAAAGCTGAACATTGGGACAATAGCTTTCTCTCAGTGTTGGCTGGTGCCCATTGGGACTTAGGGTGGAAGGCAAAGGAGGCCAACAGTAGGTGGACCCCAAGCCAATGACAGGCAGTGCCAACTAATTCTAGTTTTCCCCCCATCCTCTTTCCGGTTGTGCAAAATAAGCACAGCTCATTGTCAATAAACCTAAAAGAGCAATCTCTTAATTCATTACAGCTCTTTGCATCAAAACAAACGTAATTTTATACCACATACATATATAACCAGAGTTTGAATATGCATCATATATCTTCAGGGAAATGATATATATAGACAACTGAGGCTGTTGTAATCATTGTTATAAGCATGAGTCAAAATTTTTACTAATCTCTACACCTATGTCATAGAAGAGCATGTTTTTTGTTTTTTAAAAAACAAAATGTGGCAAGTGTTAATTGTGTCATATGGGGTGTTGTTTGTTTGCAGCAAGATCTTACCTTACTGTAGTAGGTCAGTGCTCAGTTGAAGTTGATTTAATCATCAAATGACCTGCAGCTGCTGGAAATATGTGGGCATCAGTGTTAGTGCCAAGAACCAGTGCTGTGTTCACATGATTCAAGCTGTGCTGCTTTGTACTTGGCAACTGTTCCTGCTAAAACTCAACAAGATACAAGAATGTGTTCAGAGAATCATCCTGAGTTAACCGTGAACTCCATCACCTCCTGGCTGCCTTATGATGTTTTATTCTCCCTTGCTTTCCCCTCTGCTGTCTTTGTCTATGCTGAGGGGTGAAAAATAGGTTTATATAATTAGACTGGTGCATATTTTGGTTTTTTTTTTAAAAAAATTAATATTTAGCAATTGCATAATCCACTGTGAAATTAAACACCCATGGGATGTCAACATGGAAGCTGCAGGTCTCAGTGTGCCCACCAATATATCATATGGCATTTTCAAAAATCTGCAATACACACAAGACTATTTCCTCTTCCTGCTCAGCTCCTCTTTGCACTAGCTCAGCCTCTTCTACAGAGAACATGCTCCTTAAACATGGCCACATTTCATCGGATGCTGGCATTGGGTGCCCAATGTTCGATCTGTTCTGAAATGAGAGATGCAAAGAGTGTGCAAAAAAAGAGAAAAAAACAACCTGTGCTGGTGAAGGCTTATAAATTACTGTGATTAAATTTGTTCCAACAAAATTTTGTCTTCTTATTTTTACAGAAGCTTTTCATGTTACAAAACTTGCTTTTCCGTTAATAAAACTTTTCCTTGTCATTTTCACAGGAGCTTGCTATTTATCTGATGCACATTATTCGCTTCTCCAGTTATACATCTGCAAAAAAAATACGTAATAGCTCTCATCAATTCCCATTTTCCTCATTCATAAACCCAAAGACCCTAGCCTTGTTGCTAACCCAATAAGGCATACTTAATATACACATGTACTCATACATCAAATATTCAAATTAAATTAATTAAAGTTGATGCAAACCTCTTTCTTTTTTTTTCTTTCATACAAACAACACTGGCATTCAAATTACATTACATAAGATTCATGCAATCCTTTTTCTGTTGGCAACTGACCCACTGGAGCCCAAATCACTTCAACTGATGCTCTAAGAATATATACAATTCTTCCCTGCTCTCACGTAGGTATTGTGTGGGAGAGACATGTTTTGTTGCAGCTGGGACAGATGAAGGTGCACCATGGCGTTTCTTCTCTCTGTGCTGTCATTCCTCCTCTGGTCACTGCCAGGGATGCATGGCCTGACTGCCTTTGCCCCATCAGCACAAGAATTTATGTGTACATGATGAAATCCCTCCATCCCCTTCCCCCATGTCCTCTTCAAACCTACTGTAGAGGGTTGGGGAAACCCCTAGAACAAATTAAGGGGGCACAGGGGTAGGAGAGGGGCAAAGTGCTGTTGTGCAGGTGTAAATCCCGGCACTGGCAGGACGTGTTAGATGGATTTCGCATTATCTTCAGCCACCCACATCTCTTTGTCTGTATTCAAAGTCACGTTCCCCATTCCTTTAGCATCCATTCAGAAGAGTGATGCCCTATTCATTTTTCTCCCTCTCTGCTTCTCCAGGAGGAAAGGGAAATATTACTTTCCCTCTTGGGATGCCCAGAACTAGAGTATTTTTGTTCTAGCAAGTTTAACAGCAGGTACTCATCCCCTGTGCAAACAACTTTAGTTGACAGCCTCCCTTGAGCACATTTGCCGGATGGATAGGCAGTTAGGGCAATGTATGCAAGGAAGTGGAAGGGACAGGGAACAGTCTGACCTTGCTGGCAACAATTGTACCATTCAGTCAGGCAGTTCAAAGGCTCCCTGTTGCAAAAAAAGCTGCATAGAAGAAACTGTTCTGGTTACAATTATTTTCATTTTTAATTTTACTTTGGGCTGTTCATGCCTGTAAGCCATCAGGAACCCTTTGGCCCAACATCAGCGGCATGGAACTGTAGAACCAACCCTTTAAACAGCTCCAAGAAAATAACAAATGCTTCCAGTTAGAGCTGTGCAGAAGTACAATGCTTTGGAAAAATTTGAATGCAAATGCATAGACGTGGATGGCAGAAGTTATCTATGGAATCTATTTTGGCTGATGTTTTTGCCAAGAAGATGGATAGGCTGATAATGCTCTTGCATCGCAGGGGGTTGGACTTCATGACCTTCTGAGTCCCTTCTAATTCTAAAATTCTATGATTCCATGTTTGTTGGACCTTAAATCAAGCAACGATTCCCTTTTCTCTTGCAAGCTGCACTCAATACTACAGTGGTACCTCACATCTGGCAGGGTAAGAAGCCAAGAATAAAGTTTAAGTTATTGACAGATGCAAAGGATAGAGGAGGCTTCACCCTGCCAGACTTGAAATTATATTATGAGGCATCATGCCTCTGTTGGTTGAAAGAATGGATGGAATTAGAAAACATAGAAATGTTAGATTTGGAAGGCTTTGACAACAGATTTGGTTGGCATGCATATTTGTGGTTGGATAAGAAGCGAGTACATAAGGGTTTTGAAAATCATATAATTCGAAGATCTCTCATTGAAGTTTGGGATAGATATAAAAATTTATTGGAACCAAAAACCCCATATTGGTTATCTCCATTGGAGGTGTTGAGTGTGAAGAAGATTAATATGAGGGGGAATTGGGTGACATATGAGTCTAATAATGAAAGTGGGAAGTAAATGGAAATTGAAACCATATGAGGAGGTTAAAGAATATGTTAATGATTGGCTGCATTATTTTCAGATTAATGAAATGTTTAAAAATTATATGGTACAAAGAGGTTTTGCTGATAAGGAATCAAGGTTTCAACAGGAAATATTAAAAAATGAAGTTAAAAAAAGAAAATGTGATGAAGATGATGTATAGATGGTATATTACACCAGTGAAGTTAGCAAAGATGTATAAAGTAAGTAATAAATGTTGGAAATGTAAAGAAAAAGAAGGAACATTTTACCATATGTGGTGGGAATGTAAAAAAGTAAAAAGCTTTTGGGAGATGATATATAATGAGATGAAAAAAATGTTGAAATATACATTTATTAAGAAACCAGAAGCATTTTTACTAGGAATAATAGGAAATGAAGTTAATAAGAAAGAATGGAAGTTGTTTTTATACGCAGTAACAGCAGCAATAATATTGTTGGCCCAAAAATGGAAACAAGAAGAATTGCCTACGATTGAAGAATGGAGAATGAAATTGACAGATTACGCGGAACTTGATAAATTAACAGGAAGGATCTGAAATCGACGTGACCAGAGATTCACTGAGGACTGGATGAAATTTACAGAGTATATGCAAACATTATGTGATAATCAAATAATGTTTGTAGGTTTTCAGAAAGTTCTGTGAAAATGGAAGGTAGAAATATTGTTTAAAAAAAGGGATAGATAAGATATTAAGGTAGTGCAATATTATGTGAGAAATGTGGAAGAAGTAAACAGAATGGAGAATCATCAGAAAAGCTGAGGGGAGTCAAAAAGAGGAAGTTGGTGATAAATATGATGTTTGTTTTGTATGTTTTTTCTTTATAATGGAAAATTAATAAAAATATTTTTTAAAAAAATACTACAGTGGTACCTCAGGTTAGGTACTTAATTTGTTCTGGAGGTCCGTTCTTAACTTGAAACTGTTCTTAACCTGAAGAACCACTTTAGCTGATAGGGCCTCCTGCTGCCGCTGCGCCACTGCTGCACGATTTCTGTTCTCATCCTGAAGCAAAGTTCTTAACCCGAGGTACTATTTCTGGGAAAGCGGAATCTGTAACCTGAAGCGTCTGTAACCCGAGGTACCGCTGTATTTCCATTTTAACAGTCCAAAAATCTAGAACAATTAATAAGCTGCCATTGGGTTCATTGGGTTTTAGATTTCATTCAAAATGTAGATTATTATGTCACAATCCAGCTAATGCTAGTTGAACCAAAAAGCCCATCGGAAGCAGTGGGGTTTTAAATAAGGGTAGTTAACTTGTTACCTGGGTTTAAAATGCAATTTGGGCTGCAGTCCTATGCACACATACCTGGCAGTAAGCCCTGCAGAACCAGGCATGGGGGAGAAATTAGTTTGATTCCTATTTCATGAGAACCTTCGCACTTCCTGAGCCAATACACAAACTAGAACAAAGGTATCCTTTGGAATGAACACTTCTTTGAATTTTGTGATGCAGTTGCCTAACCCAAAAGGGCATCCATTAGGGGAAAGTACCAATAAAACTGAAAAAGTCCTGAAAATAACAAACAAAATGCTTTATATTTGGGGAAATTATATGCACAAATTCATATTGGGAAATCTGTGCACAAAATGTGTATGTTAGAAGAAAGGTACATTATTATTTATTTATTGAATTTATATACAGCCCTATAACCAAGGGTCTCATACATGGAATTTATATACTGTCCTATACCCGAGTGGTTCATGCATGGAAACCTGCATGAATTAATTAATTAATTAATTAATTAATTAATGCAGAGTTTGTTTTCTTTTAAAAGAACAATGCAAACTGAAGTTAAGGTTGGGAAAATTAAAAAAAACCTGGGAGAAATCAAAACTGACAGACTTGCTCATCGCTATATTGAATACACTGGGACTTAGGGAACAAAGCAAACAAAAGATCTGCTGGCATGAATGGAGTTTGAAATAAACAACTCTCCAACTGATTCTGAGCTTAACCAGGATATGCCACTTGAAGTTCCTCATTCTGGCTCAGCTAGAGATATGCCGACACAAACCAGGGCTCATCTGAAACCGGGGTCATCCCAGGGGAGTGGCAGGGGCATGGTAACAACAGGCCAGGGGGCAACTTACACCTATTACAAGGTCCATTCAACGCAATCACATGCCCTAGCGACCTAGCAGGAGTTACACTGGCAAAAACGGTGGTGTAACTCAAGCTCTGTTTTAAAGGCTTGCTTTTCCCTCTTCCAGGTTCAGCCCATTTTAGGAGCAGCTCCAATCCTAAGTGGAGTTTGGAATACGTAAGTCAATGAAATATATAAAAAGGATTTAAAGAGAAAATCAAAATTTGAAATAGAAATATTAAACAGTGAATGTAAAACAATGTATAAAATGTATAAAATACTGTTGGAGTGGCATTTAAAAGACGAGGAAGTGAAATCAGTAATGATACATTGGGCAAAAGACTTTGGATATAATATACAGCTTGAAGAATGGGAAAGATTGTGGAATGAAAGGATAAAATTTACAGCCTGTAATGCTTTGAAAGAGAATATGATGAAAATGATGTATAGATGGTATATTACACCAGTGAAATTAGCTAAAATGTATAAGACAAATAATAAATGTTGGAAATGTAAAGAAAAAGAAGGAACATTTTATCATATGTGGTGGGGATGTAAAAAAGTAAAGAACTTCTGGGAAATGATATATAATGAGATGAAAAAGATGTTGAAATATACATTTTTTAAAAAACCAGAAGCATTTTTACTTGGTATTATAGGTCAGGACATTAATAGGCAAGATGTTAAATTGTTTTTATATGCAACAACTGCGGCAAGAGTATTGTTAGCCCAGAAATGGAAACAAGAAGAAATTCCGACAAAAGAAGAATGGCAGACAAAATTAATGAACTATGCAGAACTGGACATAACGACAGGAAGGATTCGAAACCTGCAGGACCAGAGATTTACAGAAGATTGGAAGAAGTATATGAATTATTTGAAGAGCAACTGTAATCAACAAATTACGCTAGTAGGACTACAAGACGTTTTGTAAGGAGAAATATATGAAGTGTTAAAAAGTAGAAAAAAATAGAGATATTGGTTATGAGTTTGAAATGTAATAGGGAAAATAAGAAATGCATACTGAGAGATTAGATTGGAAATTTTTCAGACAGGATTGATGGAGGTCAAAAATTTGAATAAGATGTAAAAGTATGTTTAATTACTGTTGAAAATGATATGTTAAAAAAAACTAATAAAAAATTATATTTAAAAAAAATGGAATGAGTAAGTTACAGTGGCATAATTTACCTCAGTATAAATTCCACCGACTTCCTACAGTTTAGATCACACTTCCCAAATTGGAGTAATCACACATAGGATTGTGCTATATATCACAAGTTTGCAACCAATTTTACCTGGATTCCAGCCTACAAATACTTGACACCACAGGATTTACATTGCTATAATATTTGGAGGATGGAGCTGCAATCCAGCCAGACGTGATGCTATTCATTCCAATGAAGCTTTCACAGTCTCAAAGTCTCACAGTCTCATCACATTCTGCCTTGCACACATTTTGATTATGGTAAAAACACTCTGGATGACACCCTGTAAAAGTTATTTGCAATAACCATCTGGCTCCATCTTGCACAATAAACAGGATCCCTTATTGGACAATTGTCTAAAATAATCATTATGTATAGTACCGTTGCTGCAGTGTAAATGAAAATGAGGCAATGCAAGGAGGAGAAAAGCATGTACTGCACTTCCACTTCCCCTACCAATTTCCCACAGCAGTCTAGAAAAATGGTAAAATAAATCAGCGTAGTAAAAATTGATCCCACCATGTAATCAGATGTCAGTATCATAGAACTGTAGATTTGGAAGGGACTCCAAGGGTCATCTCATCCAACTGTTGAAATTCAGGAAAACTGAGCCAATGATCTTCTGTGTATACAAAGCAGAAGAACTCCCACTGGACTATGGCCCTTCTGCATGTTTGCCCCCACATGCACCATTGCTTGTGAATCACAGGTCACAGAAACTGATACTGGGCTGCCATCACCAAAATAATGGGAATCCATTTGTGCACTAAGCAAACTGGAATATTTTCAATTTCTATGCTAATAATAATAATAATAATAATAATAATAATAATAATAATAATTTATTGATACCTCACCCAGCTGGCTATGGGTGGCTCCCAACAAAATTAAAAGCACAATAGAACATCAAACATTAAAAACTTCCCTAAACAGAGCTGCCTTCAGATGTCTTGTTACTCATACAGAGGCCATAGATTTTCATATATGTATGTGGCTATTCTCACATTTGGCAACATGGTCTTGTCCCTGAGCATCCTGGGAGTCATGAAGCTTACAGAACTCTAAAGAGCCAAAGTTCCCTTCACAAATACGTTAATGAATTGCAACTATTATAATGCAAAGTCTGCCTTCACACAGGAGCTTCACACAAGTTTTGACCTGTCAATATAAGCAACTAGAGAGGATATCAGCTTTAACCCTTGACAAAAACTGAACGGACTAGTGACTCTTCGCCGTATCTTTATGCTGAAAGCAGCATGTCTGAAGAGAAGCAAGCCAAGATTTGTTGGAACCCAGTTTTAACCTAGTTAACTTTGCAGGCATCAAATTACATAGGAGTTTGAGAGGTACCACTGCAATTTCCCCCTCAAATCTGACAAGAGCATTTTATTTGGAACAGCCACAAAATGCAAACAATAGGAAAACGCAACTGGCAGCATCCTTTTGATGTTTTGTTGCTTGTTATCAAAGAGACAAGATTTATTTTCCCGTCTGAAGATCAAAATATGAGGGGAGAAACATGGAGGATAATTGAAGAAAGCAAGTTCTGATGGTATCTAGCTAGCGGAGTTGACATCCCGGGAATTGACAAATCTTCTTCCCTACCTGACAGCTTTCATCACATTAAGGAACAAAGCTTCTCAGCCAGCTTGCAACACTTGGACCAAGATTCTGATCTATCACACACAGAAGGAAAGATGGAACAGTTCCAGCAGAGTCTTTAAATCTGCCAGAATATGTTCATTGTCTGCAGGGGTTTATTAACCTACATATATTCGAACACTTGAAATCGGCTTAATCTATAGGCTGTATCTGGGAACGGTAACAGAGCGAAGAACCAAGTACTGTGATTTTATTCACAAATGCATAAAAGCATGAACTATTACTATGCCGAATATTCCCTGCTTTCAGTGTTCAGGTCAAAGCTAGCAATTTCAGTGGGGCAGAAATTTCTCTTGAGAAACATTGAGACTGATGTAAAAAGTATTATGTACGTTTATTTCATCTGGCAATTGCTTCTTTGGCAAAAAGGGGGTGTGGAAAGTGGCGGAGGGGGAAGACTTGGAACTTTACTTGAGGAAACTGTCTCTCCTGCCAAATGGTGAATGGAAGGTTGCATTTATGTGACTGAGGAAATATTCATGGGTGATTCCTCCTGAAGAAATTAACACCAAAACACATTAGGAACTATTTTACATTATTGGGACCTCTGTAATAACATGTGCTGAAAAACTGCACATATCTCAGTAAGGATCACACATATGTATTAACAATGCTTAGAGTTAAAGAAATATATAAAATATTACCTCGATCCAAAGCCAGCTTGCTCACATGGCAGGTTTCTGCCGTAATTAATTGTCACAAAGATGGAGATATTTTGCTGGCTTTCAACACGAAGACGTTTAAGTCAAACTACATGTTGTGTGGAGCCTGCATTTGAAAGAATAAGAAGCAGGCTTGGCATAGGAAGGTGCCTTATATCGAGTCTGATGGTGGTTTCATCTAGCTCAGTGTTCTCTGCAATGATTGGTAGATCTCCAAGGTTTCAGAGGCACATTATCAGCCCTACCTGGAAATTATGGGAGTTGGATCTGGGACCTTTATGCATGGATGCTGTCTGCCCTGCGGGAAGGAAGAAGAGGAAGTGAAAGAGACAGACAAAAGTGATATCAGGGCTGCTCTTTTCGGACTCTCCTACCAAACCAACTTCACATTTTATATTATTTATTTGTTTTGTAATTTAAAATTTGTAAACCACCACAGGTGCCTTGGCAGAAGGTGATATATAAATGCAATAAATAAGTGATGTACTGCTGTGGTCTTCTCTATAGCTAGCCACTTTGATTTGGTGGGGAAATGGTCATGCAGGATTGTGCTTCTGATCTGGATCTTGGCCCTGGACTGCCACTGGAAAGCATGTCATTTCCCCACCCCCTTGCTATTGCCCCTGAAAGAGGACCTCTGAATGCAAATAGCAGCTAGGAAGTGATTTGGGGCAAAAAGACCTGTTCTCCATGTGGCTGTTTTTCCTACAAACAAAAATGCCAGCTTAAGCATGCTTTTTTAAAAAGGAACATGAGTGTCTAGCATCACCTATAGCTTGTGCTGAAGCAGGCTTTCCCTTTCATCAACCCCTTTAAAGTTAGTCAGCATCAATTCCCATTACTAGAAATCATTTTTCATATATATGAGAAAACAAGTTAAAATAATAACAATATATTTTTCACAATAAAGTGGCATGGTCTGAGAATACTATTTATTATGGAATCATCTTATTAAACACAAAAGTTCCTCACTGACAAGGGAGGTCCACTATTTGTTTCTGAGGCTCATTGTTCCTAATTTTTATTTTTATTTCGGACTACACTTCTTTTCTACCCCAGACACTTTTCAATAATCTTTCAAACCTTAGGTCTTTATTCACTCTCTGCACAGTTCCATTAACCACACTGATCACCTAACCAATGCCCACCTAGAGGTTTCCCTGTGCCAATTTCATTAAAACCCAAATCTAGTTTGTTTCCCTTCATTGCAAATGGGCACCTGAACCAGAACTTGCAGATTGCACAGGAAAACATGCCAGTGGAGTTTGACCCTTACGGAGAGAATCTGTATACCTCAGGGACCACAACATATCTTGGGCTGCCCCTCTCTCTGTCTCAAAAAGGCCTTTGCTGTCTCAAAGCTTGGAGCGGCTGTCGGCATCTTAAGAAGCTCTCTCTGTAATAGAGTTTCAGTGCATCTCACATTAAAAAAAGTATTTAGTGAACAGAAGAGACAGAGACAGAACTAAAATCAATTTAAAGCAGCAATTTATTTTGGTGGTATTTTTGCTTGTAAATACTTATTTAATCCCCTATTTTGCCTACTAATTAACACTAGAGGAAGGGGGAATCAATTCTGCTTTGCTTTGAACCGTAATCAGAAATTGCTGGTTTGGTTTTGAATTCATATATTTCAAAAGCAAAATAGCATCTCTAAGACTGACAGCACTGATTTGAACTGTGGACATCACAAAATGTTTTATATTGCTTTTGCTTCATGTAGTCAACAGTGTTTTCTAGTCTTTCTTTTTAAGGGGCAGAGGCAGAAAGGCGATGCAAGCACAGGTTTCGTTAGCATAAAGTGTCATTAGCTGATTAGATCTTAGCTTTGGATTTATGGTTATCTGCTGAAACCTGTGTATTTCATTTCATTTTTACAGCCCCCATGTGTTCATTTTTGTTAACAATAGCCAGTGGCAATAACAGCTTTTGTTCAGATTTAATCTAAATCATCCATTAACTTTTTTCTCCCTTTCATTTTCTCCATGAGTAAACAACAGGAGCTCTAGGCTTCCATCACGTCTAAAATAGCAAATGTAATTCAGGCTTGGGTCTTCTCTCTCTCTACCAGGTGGAGATTGAGTAGATACCTCTTTTATATACAGTTTAGTTGAAGGCACACATGTAAATTCTATCATGCATATGAGTACAATCAAAGGGGTTACAACACCAAACACTGTGGTCCCCCCCAAAAATGAAGATATTTTTTCATTCATTGAAGAGAGGTGGAAAATATGTATTAAAAAGCACCCTACATGGACTACACAAGAAAGACATCTGGTAATATACGCATACATTGTTTTGGATAAGATATGTCCCTTACTAAATGTTATTTTTGAAATTGTGCAGTTCACTGCACTTAGGCAATAGAGCCATCTTTAATTTTCTAAATGGCTATCTTATGCAAAACATTGCAAACACATATGGCGCAAGAAGCAATCTTAAGGAGCGCCAGTTAATGCCACGGTTCCTGTGGTTGGCTCTATCTCTGCCTGACAGACAAGGCCAAGCTGCTACAGATCTTCCTCGCAGTTGGAAGTGGAGCATTAGCTTTGTTGCCAGATGGGCAAGAATCCTCAAAGGCTTCTGTATGAGCTACATGACTTTGTGTACCCTCCTGGGCAGCTACATGAGAATTCAAGGTTGTGCAGTCAGTGCAGCACTTAATTGGGAATCACTGTAGCAGTTCCTAGGGCAGCAAGCAAGCCTCAAGCAAGAGCGTAAGTGGGAGAATGCACTAGAAACACCAGGAACGTGGGTTGGCTTCCCTTTCTCATCCCATTTAGGGCAGAGGCAGTTTTAGGATGGCAGGGGATGCCAAAACAATGATGTAGAATGGAGCACGAGAGGTGGTGGGTGCAGAATTTTAGCTGAAATTTGAGAACCCAAAGCCCACCACTGTTTTGAGGGGGTGTTTCTCCCTGTGGAAAGGAGAATTCCAGTTGCGAAGCCCTCTCCAATGTCAATACTTACAGGAGTGAAATGTGTGGAAGGCTTTCCCTTGCCTTCCTCTTTCTTCTCAGCTTGTGTAGGTGCATAGTGAGATGCTTCCTTTCTCTGAAAGTGTGACTGGAAAAGGGCATTAGGAAAGACCTTGCTTTGGGGTTGTTTCCCAGTAGAGCAGGTGGTGGGTGTGAGGAGAACAGAGGAGGAAAAGACAGAAGACCCTACACTTGGAACTAAAGTGAAGGGGGAAAGCTGATCTGCCTGTGGTCCCTCCTGCATGAGGCAAAAAGGGAAATTTACTGAAAAACATGGCAGTTGTGTTGCTCCTAGACACATTCTAGAGATGAAATGGCTTCTGGTTCAAATGGTGGCTCAAGAGAAGGCTGTTGTTGGACACACACCCCTCATGAGACGTTGAGTTGAAGAGATCCACGGCTCCAAAATTGGACATTGGAAACTTTTTCAACCTGAGGGCCACATTGCCTCATGGAACACCTTCTGGTGACTGCATATCAGTGGTGAGCCAGGCACAAAGGTGGGCAGAGCAATGGATGTTACAGTCCAAGGAAAAATCAGAGGGTTTTTTTAATAATAATAATAATAATAATAATAATAATAATAATAATAAATCACAGTTCAAGAACACATTCCATCCAGACAAAAGGGGGGCTGATGCTTTCCACCCCCAGTTTAAATGATATCTAAGAGCTCTTTTTAGTGATGTATGGAAGTGGGAAGTGAGAGCTGGATCATAAAGAAGGCTGATCGCCGAGGAATTGATGCTTTTGAATTATGGTGCTGGAGGAGAGTCTTGAGAGTCCCATGGACTTCAAGAAGATCAAACCTATCCATTCTTAAGGAAATCAGCCCTGAGTTCTCACTGGAAGGTCAGATCCTGAAGCTGAGACTCCAACACTTTGGCCACCTCATGAGAAGAGAAGACTCCCTGGAAAAGACCCTGATGTTGGGAAAGATTGAGGGCACAAGGAAAAGGGGACAGCAGAGGACGAGATGGCTGGACAGTGTTCTTGAAGCTACTAACATGAGTTTGACCAAACTACGGGAGGCAGTGAAAGACTGCCTGGTGTGCTCTGGTCCATGGGGTCACAAAGAGTCGGACACGACTAAACAACAACAAGATCTCTTTTAAGATTAGTAGCTGTTATTTTGCATGGCTTTATCATTGTTACTGTTGTTATTATTATTTTTTCCCCTTACATTGTCTACATTTATTGTTGTCAGCTGCCTTGATGTCATTCACAGTGAAAAGCTAGAGATAAATTTGCTAAATAAATAACCCATGTCACAGTTTAATCTTTTCCATCTGAGTTCCAAGTGTGATGGTGCACACAGTCAAGGCAAGGGAGGCCTGGCTAATATAGCCTGATAGATTGCATTTGTTGGGGAAAATTGAAGTATTTACTTAGCACATACTTTAATTGACATTTACTTTTCATGTCATTCAGCATCTCCAAATTACTCAATTTAATGCCCACACTCTTTTTTTCCCCCCTCCCCTGATTTTATGATTAATTTTTAAATTTTGAGAAATTTAACATGAACATCACTGCTCATGACATTGCATGGCTAGATGGAAATCTCTGTTCATCCTGTCACATAATTTAAAAATCTATCTCAGGTTTCAAGTGCTATACAATTATAAATAGTTTCAGAACTAGGCATTCACTGAACCATTTAATTTGTTATTTTTATCTCTTCCTTCAAGCAGGCGTTTTCTTTGAATTTATTAAGCTACCCTATTACATTACCACTGCTGGGATAAGACTTGTTGCTATATCCAAACGAAAAACTGAACTTAAAAAAAAAAATAATAATCACCTACCCAACATGGGTTTGCCAATAATTTCTTTTTGAACAATTTCCTAATGAGAGAAAATGAAAGCTTGATTGCGGTTTTAAGCTTAGACCCTAGTTAATAATCACAACTAAATACAGTATCTACTGTACACAGTTTCATGTTGCTGTTGCTGGTTCTTGGGGGCGGGGGCTGCTATTCTCCTGTAAGCAGTTCAGCCCTCTGAACACTTAACACACACCCTGGCAAAAGAGAATAAACAATCAGAAATGCACAGGAGCAGAATTAGCAGGCATTTACTCAATAAGATGCACCCACCTCCGTGTTCAACTTGAATGCACAAAAATCGCTTAATTGCATTAAATGTGTAGGTGCATGTGTTTGTATCAGTATTCATTTTAACAGCACTGCCTTGGAAAAAAAAGAGTTCTTTCTCTTCAAGCACCTGAAACAAGCACTTCAGGGAAAGTTTGACAATGCTTTATAAAGCGTGTTCTCCTTAAAAAGAGAGCACGTGTTGCGGTTGGGGCCGGCATAAACATTCCTAGTTGCCAGCCAGGCTGTGGCAAGGGAATTGATTGGATTGGTGGCTGTTGTTACTAAGGAAAATTTAATGTTGCCAATTAAGGGGTGGGATCAGAGGTTATTTATACTGGGTCCACAGAGTGCTCCTTTCTCTTTCGCTGTGGACACCGGATCAGCACCGGAGTGGTTGCAGCGAGAGATTGGTTCTATAATCTTCATTGGTTTCCCCCCCCCTTTTTCCCATCTTTCCCCTATTTCCTATTGATTTCTTATTCTCCTTTTTTCCTTTTCATTTAGTCCCTCATTCAGTTCCCTCTTGGTGAAGGAGTACTCTCCCCTTGGGCAGCGGGTGGGCTCCTAGCCCGGGTGGCTTAAGGCCCGGGGCTCGCCCGAGCGTGGGCTTTCCCCCCCCTTACCCCCCCCTACGTGGCCTTTCTGGGCGCCGGAGTGACTTACCTGACGGTTTGGGGCATTCCCCTTTTTTCCTCCGTCCTCCTGGGTGACGCAGGCAGCGGCTGTAGCTTTCGCTAGCCCCATTTACAGCGCTCTTTGGGGGCAGGAGTGAGGCCCAGCGGGCCAGCGCCTCGTGGGGCGCTCGGCTGGGGGGGGGATTTGGAGGCCCGCCATTTTGAGGCATTTGGCGGGAGCGCCATTTTGCCTTCTTCCTGGGTAGGTGGCGACATCTTCTGGCCAGACAGGGTAACTGCAGGACTGGCTGTTAATTGAAGTGGGTACTGTCTATAGTCGACCCTAGTGGCGGCCTCTAGTGGCTGACTGCTTAATTGCAGGTGATTTTATTCAGTTGTTTCTTTGCTGGCTGACTGTTAATTGCAGCTGTGTTATTCGGTGATTGCATTCTAACTCTTTAGTGGTGGTTGGTTGTCATTTCCGGCTGGTGAATTTAATTAATTTTAATTTTATTATTATTATTGGTTATTTTATTTTATTTTATTTATTATTTTATTTTGCGTCTTACCTTGTTGGCTTTTATTATTTGTTAATTATTTTCCTTGTTTCCCACCAGTACTAGGAATGGCTCCTAAGAAGGCAGCACAGCGGGCTGCGCCTACTCCCCCTGCGAAACGGCCTATAAAAGGCCCGTCTCAGTCTTTACGTTCTCCTGTGCCTGCCCAGTCATTGAGTCGTCTTCAATCCATGGTCGCTAGCTTGGCCGGTGACCCGGTGGCTCTGGCAAGAGCGGAGGCGCAGATGGAGGGCCTGATGCATCGTTGCTCAACACCTTCGACTTCATCAGCGCTGTTGGCTCCTCTTGGGGGAGCTTCTTCTCCGGTTTCGTCATCTAGTGAAGATGAGAGAGTATATTTGTCAGCCAGTGGTTCCTTACCTGATAGGCAACCGGCCCGGCCCCGGGTTTCGCCGGGCCAT
This sequence comes from Podarcis erhardii, assembly GCF_964252035.2. Taxonomy (NCBI): domain Eukaryota; kingdom Metazoa; phylum Chordata; class Lepidosauria; order Squamata; family Lacertidae; genus Podarcis; species Podarcis erhardii. Next base: position 66,935,603 of record NC_138497.1, on the reverse strand, counting down.
CACGCGTAAGGGGAGGGGGAGTTCCAGGGTTGGAGCCAGGAGACGGACATCAGCACGGGGCCGTGCTGAGCGGGCTTCTCCTGGGCAGCCTTCAGTGACACGGAGTTTGGCTATAAGGCATTCACGGGCGGTCTCTTTTCAGTCAGTTCCAGGTGCTGTGCGCCACTCCAGTGATGAGGAGGGAGATTCACCGTCCTTACCTGCGTCGCAGTCACCCTCAGTCGCGGTCCAACAAGGCAATGTTTCGGAGTCTTCAGCTGAAGACAGCCTTCCTCTTCCTCCACGGGCTTCCTCTGGTGGGCGCCGCCGCCGCAAGAAGAGCTCCAGGAGGCGCTCCAAGCGCAGACGGAAGGGAACTTCTTCTTCTTCGTCAGGTACGTCTTCGCAGAGCTCCAGCAGTGACGAGGAAGCTTCCCTCAAGCTTTACTGGGGCTTTGGTGAGGCCTCCGGGCTCCCCAAGTGGGTTTGGGAGCGTAGGGCAAACTCTCATCGTGCAAGGTATGGGGCGGTGCAAGATTGTCTCGAGGGTGTCTTGGTGCCCGACGTTAAAGTCTCCACCAATTCAGCTAGGGATATTATTCCTGGTGCCCATTTGTCAGCCACATTGCGATCCAGGATTCTTAATGGTCGTTATGTTGATATTTTTAGCCTAGCCCCTCCGCTCGATGGCCAAGAGCCTTTGGAGAAGGACTACGCCGCTCCAAAGAGGCGGGCAATCTTGGCCAAAGAAGATAGGACTTTTGAACGTTGGTTGGACAGTTTTCAAGTGTTTGCTGGCGTAGTCTCCGCGGCTTATCCTAGGAGGTCTTTGCATTTATGGGTTTATCTGTCCATAGTCCGCTCGGCCTTCACAATGGCCGGAGAGACCGCTGCTTTGGCTTATGATCAAAATTTCAGGCGTAGAGCAGCCAAGATCCCTACTGCCCGCTGGGATCGTAAAGATCTGGACGTTTGGACTACTTACGTTGCCCCTCGCATTGACAAGAAGGCCCCTGATCAGCAGAAGTTCAAGGCGCTCCCTCAAAAGGCGGGTCGCCGGTTGTATTGTTGGGATTTCAACAAGGGCGCCTGTCAGCGGCAGCCCTGCAGGTACACTCACCTTTGTGAGAAGTGCTCAGGGAGCCACTCAGCGTCTGTTTGTACGGGGGTGCGGCGTCCTTTTCGTAGGGGCGGGGGCTCTCAGCAGCCCCCAAAAGCTGCCCCCACCCAGGTGCCAGCCGCTGGAGCTGGAAAATAGTACCCTGTTCTCTTTAGCCTACACTCCGGTGAGGCTGCAGCCGCTGCTCTCCTTGTTGGATTCATATCCTGACAAGAAAGCGGCCTCTTATTTGCGTGAGGGGTTTTCTTTGGGTTTCAGGATCCCGGTGGCATCGCCCCCCATAGCCGGGAAGTTAGTTAATCAGAAATCTGTAAAAGACATGCCAGAGGTGGCGCGTAAAAAGATAAGTAAGGAATTGGCTTTACATCGTATGGCCGGTCCTTTTTCGGTTCCTCCTTTTCCCAATTTGCATGTGTCACCCTTGGGTATAGTTCCCAAGAAAGCCCCGGGGGAATTTCGCCTCATTCATAATCTTTCTCATCCCAAAGGCACGTCAGTAAATGACGTGATTCCCCCGGAGCTTTGTTCGGTGCGCTATGCTTCTCTTGATCATGCGATCAAGATGATACGGAAATTTGGGCCTGGTGCCCTGTTGGCAAAATGCGACATTGAATCTGCATTTCGCCTGCTTCCGATTCATCCGGATGATTTTTGGTTGTTAGGCTTTCAGTTTGAAGGAGGATTCTATTTCGATAAGGCCATGCCTATGGGCTGCTCTGTAGCCTGTGCAGCTTTTGAGTCCTTTAGCTCCTTTTTGGAGTGGGCCTTGCGTGAAAAAACTGGCCTGGATGGCGTCACGCATTATCTCGATGATTTTTTGGTCGCCTCAGCTAGTGATACGGGGGACTGTGTTCTTTTGTTGCAGGCATTAGCTTCCTTAACGGAAGAGCTGGGTGTTCCGTTGGCAGCGGAGAAAACGGAGGGTCCCTCCACACAGCTTACTTATCTGGGTATCTTGTTGGATACCGTGGCCCAAACTTCCAGCTTGCCTGCGGATAAGATAATAACTTTAAAAAGTGTCATCAGGGAATTAATTCCCTTGAAGAAGGTCTCCCTTCGCCAGCTGCAGTCGCTGTTGGGCCATTTGAATTTTGCCTGCAGGGTGGTCGCCCCTGGACGACCATTCTGCTCCCGCTTGGCGAGACTCACTTCAGGCTTGCAGGCCCCGCACCATAGGGTGCGCCTGTCTAGCCAGGTGCGGGCTGACCTCAGTATCTGGTTGGAATTCCTAGAGGAATTCAACAGTGTGTCATTGTGGCAGGACACTTTGAACCTCCACAACGACTTCCAGGTGCATTCGGATGCTGCGGGGTCCCTCGGTTTTGGTTTGTTCTGGGATGGCAGATGGTGTGCTGAGCGTTGGCCTTCTGCTTGGCGTGGGGAAGCTATAACTCGGGATTTAACTTTTCTTGAGTTTTTTCCCATTGTAGTGGCCGTGCATCTGTGGGTTGAGTACTTCAAGGACCATCGCGTTTGTTTTTGGTCCGATAACCAGGCGGTCGTGAAAATATTGGCCAAGCAGTCTTCACGTTCTCCTAGGGTAGCGGCCCTGCTTCGGGTTTTTGTCTTGCATTGTTTGCGTTTTAATATTGTATTTTCTGCTCGATTTGTTCCGGGCATATCTAATGAGATTGCTGATGCTCTGTCCCGTTTTCAGATGGAGCGATTCAGATCCCTGGCGCCAGAGGCTCGAGACCGTCCGGAGATTTTCCCGGATCATCTCTGGAACCTTGGCAGCACTTAGTTTTACAGGGAGTAGCTGCATCTGTTGCCCCTTCTACTTTGAGGTCTTATAAAAAGGCCTGGGCAGATTTTTTAGTATTTAATGGACAGACCACGGAGGGTGAGGTTACTGCCCCCCATTCTACCTCACAGGTGCTTAGGTATTTGGCACATCTCTTCCAGATGCGCCGGGCGGCCCGGACGCTGCGTCTTCATTCAGCAGCAATTTCCTTTTTTAGCAGGGCATTTTTTAATAAGGACCCATGTGGGAAGTTTGTGGTGCGTAGAGCTTTGGAGGGTTGGGGGCGTCTCAACCCCTCCAAGACTACTCCCAGACGGCCTATCACTTTTGAGCTGCTGGCACGGATGCGTGATAAACTACGTAGCATCTGTTGGTCTAATTTCGAGGCTCGTTTATTTTCTGCAGCCTTCTCATTGGCTTTCTTTGGGGCCTTGAGAGTGGGAGAGGTGGTCCTTGAGCCTATGCGGGATGGAGGTTCCAGGGGCTTGCTGTTGCAGGACGTGAGCTTATCTCCGTCTGACTTGCATATTAATATCAGAAACTCGAAGACGGACCAGCTGGGTAGGGGAGCCGTTATCCGGCTCCTGGCAACTGGGGTAAGTGGCCCTTGTCCGGTGAGGGATCTTAATAGGTACATGGCTTTGCGACCTGTGGGTGAAGGGCCCTTGTTCGTTCATGAAAACGGGCACCCATTGGTGCGTCATCAATTTTCTAAGGTGCTGCGTAAAGTTATTGCAGCGTGTGGGCTTAAGGCATCTGAATTCGCTCCTCACTCCTTCCGGATTGGTGCTGCAACGACGGCAGCCCACTGGGGTTTATCCGTAAGGAGAATAAAGGACCTGGGTCGGTGGAGGTCGGACGCGTTCAAGAATTATGTGAGGAAATAATGTGCTGTGTACTTACATTTCTGTTTAACCCTAGGTACGGGCACTGTCCATATTTGGATAGTGGGCCACAGTATTGTACACTGGGCCGCTGACAGAGCTCGTCGGGCTGGATTGGGAGATGGCCTGGGCCTTCCACAGCACGTGCAGGTGTCCTGGATCTCCAGAAGGGGGATGCGCTGGAGGGAATTCTTGCCACTTATGAAAAGGCGTGTCCTCCTGCTTGGCCCACCCTCGGCGATTGTGGTGCAGCTTGGGGAAAATGATGTGGTTTCTTTTCCTTGCTATACGCTGCGTACTGTTATTTTACAGGACTTAAGGGAGCTAGCGACTATAATACCTAACGCTAAATTGATTTGGTCACAATTGCTTCAGCGCCGTATTTGGCGGGGCAGTCCTTGCCCAGCATCCACTGAGAGGGTCAGGAAGCGGATTAATTCCGCAGTGGGCAAGTTGGTGGTGAGTTTGGGCGGATTGGTGATTCCTCACCCTCGTATTTCCTTTAAGGAGGAGGTGTTATACAGGGCTGATGGGGTTCATCTTTCTATGTTTGGGAATGATGTATGGTTGGATGCAGTGGTGTCCAAGTTGAGAGTGTGGCTTGCTTTGTGAATGGTGGCGGCGAGCGTAAGGGCTCTGGTGGCGGTTAGGCATTGGTTAAATTGATTGGGAGGGGTATGGATTGGCTGTGCCTACCCCTCCGATGCTGCTGCGAAATGGGAATTCCGTTAAAGGAATTCTGGGGCTTACCATCCCCTTGTCCAAACCCCTGGAATCGGGTGCGGGCCGGGTAAGACCCCAAGGCGCATTGCAGGGAGGAACTGAAGGGTCTGTATCGCAGCCCCAGTTGCCCTGCTTGTTCCTCCACACTGACTTACGCTGGAATCCGGGAGTCAGTGCTATCCCCCAAGGCGGGGGGGGGGGATAGCTAGTCATAACCAATGCCTAAGCAACCATTCACAATATTGTATGATAATAAAGTTGTGGCCAAAATTATGCCAAAAACCTTAAACAAAAATTATGTGTGATGTGTGAGTTTTTGGGAAGGGATGTTTTGGGGACCTCAACACGCAAAGCGTGTTCTCCTTAAAAAGAGAGCACGTGTTGCGGTTGGGGCCGGCATAAACATTCCTAGTTGCCAGCCAGGCTGTGGCAAGGGAATTGATTGGATTGGTGGCTGTTGTTACTAAGGAAAATTTAATGTTGCCAATTAAGGGGTGGGATCAGAGGTTATTTATACTGGGTCCACAGAGTGCTCCTTTCTCTTTCGCTGTGGACACCGGATCACCCGCCCGCCCTCCCTTTGAAAGGGCTTTTCGCTTGGCCTTGCTATGCCTGTCATGGGGTCGTTCGCCTTAGTGCGGGGGCCTAGTAGGAATTTACCTTTTGGCTGATTAGTGTGTGCCAATCGGGTTTTGCCTACTATGTAGCAAATCGTCACAACTTGTAAGGTTGGCGGTTAGGCATTGGTTAAATTGATTGGGAGGGGTATGGATTGGCTGTGCCTACCCCTCCGATGCTGCTGCGAAATGGGAATTCCGTTAAAGGAATTCTGGGGCTTACCATCCCCTTGTCCAAACCCCTGGAATCGGGTGCGGGCCGGGTAAGACCCCAAGGCGCATTGCAGGGAGGAACTGAAGGGTCTGTATCGCAGCCCCAGTTGCCCTGCTTGTTCCTCCACACTGACTTACGCTGGAATCCGGGAGTCAGTGCTATCCCCCAAGGCGGGGGGGGGGGGGGATAGCTAGTCATAACCAATGCCTAAGCAACCATTCACAATATTGTATGATAATAAAGTTGTGGCCAAAATTATGCCAAAAACCTTAAACAAAAATTATGTGTGATGTGTGAGTTTTTGGGAAGGGATGTTTTGGGGACCTCAACACGCAAATGCAAACAAAATCAAACACATATTTAATAGAGTGCCACAAGAAGAGCAGTTTAAAAATCTATTTGCTTAAATTATGAAGTCAGGAGAATACTGTGCATGGTAGGGCGGTGAGTTTTTTGTTTTTTACCATTGTTGCTTTTGATAACATAATAGTGCAGTGGAAATTTTGGGAACATCAAGTCCCTTGAAAAGTCCATAATAGTGTCAAGACAACAAGAAAACTAATCCACGTTGTTACTTGTGGAGCTTCCATTTTAACCTTTGCTGATCCTTTGACTGCTCACATCGAAAAGCTCTTGAAGAAGTGGTAATATGGTTAATCTTCTGATTTGCTTTGTGTAATTTCACACTAGTTGGCATATGGTAGTTGCTTGTGATTTCACCATGCTGTGGTTGAGCACTGGTCACTGGTAGCAAGGGATCACCTTCACCATTCTTTCAGACTGCCCCCCAATCTTCTACATAGTTGTAAGAATATAGGGGTGAAAGTTTCACCACATGCCCAATTACCAGCTCTTCTGCAACAGAACATGAGAAAGCAGGCGGGACCAAAATAAGAATGGGAAAAAAATTTGATTCAGCAATTTGCCCAAATCAAGCAGTAGAAATGTTTATATGTGTGTTAAGAATTCATGGGGTCTGGCGCAATCGCCTTCTAAATCTGGCCCATGGATGGTCCAGGAATCAGCATGTTTTAAAAATGCATCTCTGGGTTATTTGTGGGGCACAGGAATTCATTCATTCTCCCCCCCAAAAAAAAATTATAGTTCAACCCCCCACAAGGTCTGAGGGACAGTGGACCGGCCCTGTGCTGAAAGTTTGCTGACCCCTGGTAAGATCTACTGTATGGAGTAGTATGGAATAGTGCAGGGGAAGCTGTACTCATCATGATACTGTGGTGGGTTTAATGCCAAGGAACTGTTATCCTGACATATTATTTGGGAGGTAGACAAGCTAACTAGTGAAAAGCAAAACATCCTAATAATACTGCTCAGCAAAAGATAATAACTCTAGCAGACAGTAGGTTACTTTAGGTGAATTGCTTGAGGTTTCATGGAAGACCAAAACACAACACTTTGCTATCTACTGGTGCCAGGACAAAGCTATTCCCTCTTGCCCATTTAATAGTGCTTTGTCCAGCCTAATTAGAAATGGCCCAGGCAGCAGGGATTCCACTGCTTCTCTTGGGAGATTGTTTGCTGACTAATAAGTCTCATTATATACAATAGATGTGAGCTGCTTGCTGCTGCCAGAACAGCAATCTTAGTTTAGCTATTTCTGCACAACACTTGGCCAGAATAGCCTTGTAGTGTTCGGCTAAACATTGGCAAGTTTTCTGGACCTGGCAGTCAAGAAACAAATAGTAGTTTTATAGGTTCATTTGTGTCCTGGTTTTTATTTCGTTTCCCATCATCTCTTGTGGTTCATCCCACCTTAACTTCTTGTTCCTCTCCTCCCACTCTCTGTGGCCACTTCCACACTTATATTTAAAGCACTATTATGCCAATTTAACAACCCTGGGGAATCCTGGCAACAATAGTTTGTGAAGGGTGCTGGGAATGGTCAGCACCCTTAACAAATTATAGTTCTCAGGATTCTTTGGGGACACCAAATGGCTGTGTGACCTCTCATCCTCTACATCTGCTGGATTTGAGACACTGGAGGACATAGGAGTCTGCACTACTGAGAAAGTGTGGGTACTGCTATAGCCCCCCGGCCGCGCGACTGCTTAAGTAGTGCAAGCCATGCCCCCCGGTCAACCAGATTGGTCAGCTGTGGGGTGTGACGTGGCCGGGACTCCATGTGACACAGGTGGCATCGCCACACACCTCGCTGTATGCAGGGAGAGCGCAAGGCCTGCCTGCAACACTGCCCCCCCCCCCGGGGAGGGGGAGCGGCCTTCACAAAAATGACCCTCTGTGTCATGGTCTGAGGGTACATGATGAAGTTCAGGAGATCTGGATCCAGCCAATGCCTGGATGGAAGAGCACCTACAAACGCTAAGTACACCCACTTGAGTTCCACAATGGACAAAAAGCAGGCTTTTTAATATATATAAATGTGCTATAATGATATAAATACACACTAAATGTTTTAAAAGCTAGCCAAGTTGCTCTGCCTGTTTATCGGGTTTAGCAAATATGAGCTGCTTAGACATGATGCTGAAAGCATTGAAAAATGAAATATTAGTACATTGCTTCAGTTTGCCAGCTCTCTAAAGCAAACAAATAGACCCTATAGGTGACATCTTTTCTACGAGAAAGGTATAAACATAAATAACCCTCTAAAAGAAATAATTTGTTGAAATAATGCACATGCAACTACTATGCACATTAAAGCCTGTATGGGGAAATTATTCTCTCATTTGATGCACGTATTCAGCACACCCAGCCCCAAAATGGCCTCCTGCCAATTTGCTTTTCAGCTGTACTGCAGACGGGCATGCATAAGACCATGCAGATGGCAGGATTACACTAGCGCAGAAAAACGCAGATTGCACAACCATACCATTCATTGCAGGAAGGATCCTCTGCTGGTTTGGTGCTAAAGCACTGAAGAAAGTGCATGATAGTTTCCTGTGAAGCTGTGCCTTTTTCTTTTTCTTCCTTCCATTTCTAGTCTGTTCCTCATTGGTCAATGATCCCACGGTGGGTCACACAACACGACATGTGCCAAACAACTGAATTTTTTAAAATTACAAAAACTATTGCAATGTTAAACATTTAAATAATCAGATTATTATTAATAATAATCCTCAAGGGATCATTTAAAAAACAGCAGGCAAATAATCTGTAAATATATTATGCTACAAATCCAGGGTTTAGGAATGTAACATAAATTTTGCCCCTTTTTGGATGAGATCAGCATTGTTTCTACCAATGGCCTCATCGGGAAGCTCTCAAGAAAGACATGAAATGGGTGTTCATATCCAGCTTCTGGGAGGATAGGAATCCAGATGCAGGCATTAAATGGAGACATGAGTCCTATTCAAGGAAGATGTGGGGAAATATAGTGCAAAGGGGGCATGGAAGTGTCCCTGTTGGTAAATTACTGCTACAGTTTAGCAGCCTATATTTTTTATTTCCTTCACATTCAGAAGCAGCTCACCAGGTGGAGCAGAGCAACTATGCTACATTCCCATCAGGTGTGTTACTGTTGCTCACTGGGATGGAATGTGGGAGGGGACAGGGAACAGGCAGGTTCTTCCATACAAACATACCAGCTCAGCCAATCTATGCTTCTGACACTGAACATGCACCACCCTGCTACCTCGCTTCTTCGCATCTCTCGGTAAGCAACAGTGACACACCTGCCAGGAAACTAGCATAGCAGCTCCACCCCCTCTAGGAAGCTGCTTCTATTTACATTGCAGTGGTACCTTGGGTTACATACGCTTCAGGTTAAAGACTCCGCTAACCCAGAAATAGTGCTTCAGGTTAAAAACTTTGCTTCAGGATGAGAACAGAAATCGTGCTCCGGCGGCGCGGCAGCAGCAGGAGGCCCCATTAGCTAAAGTGGTGCTTCAGGTTAAGAACAGTTTCAGGTTAAGTACGGACCTCCAGAACGAATTAAGTACTTAACCCGAGGTACCACTGTAGTTAGTTAATTCTGTCACCATTTTCTGAAAATAGAAACACACACTGTTAGCTTATTTGTTAGCTGGAATTTCAGTAGATCCTATAGCCCTGGAGCATAACATTCCTGGGATGAATGACAGCTGCTAAGTAATCCACCTCAAAAACTCTGGAATTGTTGCAAAGAAACATACATCTAAAACACATATTCTGGGGATTGTATCCATAGTTGCTGTGAACAGAACGCTACTTGGGAAACATTCTCACTGGAGAAAAGCGGAAGGCAATGTTTGCGAGCCCCTCTTCCACCCTGCAGCCTCTTATGCTCCCTGAAAAGCTGCTCCGGGGACTTACCAGAAAAAATTGGGAGATGACCCCTTGCAAGAAAAATCATGCCCCCCTCCTCCAGCCTTCTCTGGACCCCAGTCCTTTTTAAGAATGGAAAGAGTCTTTCCATTCACAGAAGTAACACTCTGGATCCAATCCCATTACAATGATTGCGGTATATTAAATTTACAAATTGTGTCACTTGAACTAAGGCCAAGTTTACTCCTCTATTCATCCCAATTCCTGACTTTAAAAATTGAATTGAGGTAGCAGATTAATTTATGGTAATACTAATCAGAAATGGTGAATCCAACAGAACCCAACTGATAAAAATTGAAATGCATAGCAGCTGGTGTTAATATTTCATATTTTTATGATTAAATTTATTTTGTAGCCAGACAAAAGGGGGGAAAAACTTCCCTCAAGTAACTACATTAAATTTGATACTTTGACACAATTATATATATCATACACACAGTTGTAATCAAGCTGTTCCTTACCTCTTTACTTATAAAACATAAATATTTAAACACATATCCAAAGACTGTTATAATATGGCAGGAAATTGAGAGAGCTGACCTTTTTAATTTGTACAATGTAAGAAACTAATGTTTAAGGAATTAACAGATTCTTCAGAAGGTGTGTCTGACTGCGTGAAGTGTAGAATTATTGTTGATGGTTTTCATGCAGGAACCTTTGAAATGTGCCTTTTACCCTACTACTACTTTTATGTTAATTATAGAGCACACACAGCCCAGAGGTCAGCAGAAAATATAATGGGAAATTCTCTGTGAAAGGTAGCTCTTTCAGAATCACCACCAATAAGCTGTACCAGGTGGCTTCAGAAATTACCATGGCACATATTTTACAGTATAATGCTGGGTAACATGCAATGCAATAGAGTATATTTAAAGCATTATTTACAACATTATATGTCCAAAAATTCCAAAATTGCTTTTCTTTGGCAGCCCCATCTCAATTAGCCAAGGTTAAAGGTAAAGGTAAAGGGACCCAAGACCATTAGGTCCAGTCATGACCGACTCTGGGGTTGCGGCGCTCATCTTGCTTTATTGGCTGAGGGAGCCGACGTACAGCTTCCGGGTCATGTGGCCAGCATGACTAAGCCACTTCTGGCAAACCAGAGCAGCGCATGGAAATGCCGTTTACCTTCCCGCCGGAGCGGTACCTATTTATCTACTTGCACTTTGACGTGCTTTTGAACTGCTAGGTTGGCAGGAGCTGGGACCAAGCGACGGGAGCTCACACCATCGCAGGGATTCGAACCACTGACCTTCTGATCGGCAAGTCCTAGGCTCTGTGGTTTAACCCACAGTGCCACCCGTGTCCCTTAGCCAAGGTTATTTAGTGTTTAATACTGTATATCGGCTTTAATAGTTAATTGCATCAGCAACATTTTATTTCTCTGTATTTCACTTAATCCTAATACTGATTGTTGTTTGTATGAGCAGAACTCAGGAGTCCGTTTGCTGAAACTATCAAAGGACACAATCCTATATCTAGATCTGCCTGGATGAGCGAATTAGGATCCAGCAGAGATTTTGCTCAACAGTCCAGTTGCCAGCTACGGTGGGCTACACTGGTTTCCCTGAACCCAATTCAGCCAGAGATATGCCAGCCAGCTAAACCAAGAATGGTAGAATTGGCATTCTGTGGAAGTGGAGGAGGTACCAGGCAGTGAAGGACCTCAGGTGGATCTTAATCCAGCGTAAATTAAGCACACAAAGTGGGGAGAAAGTCACAAAATGGTGTGGAAATGTGATGAACCCAACTTAAGTCTAGAAAAATGAGACACAGAGGGAAACCAAATTTACAAATTCATCCATTGCTTCTTACATGGAACTCTGTTGCCAAGTGTTGCTGCACTCTCTAAGCTCAGCTTTACCAAGCTAATGAGCCAATTTATGCCAATTTATTGCAGGCAATTACACAAGAATCATTATGATGGTTGTATATGAATTATTGCTTCAGGATATTGGCTGGGATCTAAAACAGCTCATGCATGCATGCAAAGCATTTCTGTACATGTCTGGGCATATGTGTCCATTTTACCATCCTGAAGCAAGCCCTCGGGAATGCTCCTCTGGATATGCTGCCAGATTGGGCTTTGGGAGGGCACAAAGGCATAAGTGTCATACAAATTAAGACCACATCTGGCCCTTTGCATCATAGTCACAATCTATTGTTTCCCATGTAGCAGACATTTGGTGGAAACTTTATTTTATGCATGTACAGGGGTGTTACTGGACTGGACCACAAGGGTGAAGTAAAGAGAAAATTAGGTGTACTTAAGTCCCATTGGAGTCAGTAGAATTTACAGCCTAACAGCTCCTAGAACAGCCGGGTCCTATTTGAACAGTAAGACAGTTTTTACCTTATTCATAACATAAATTAGTTTGTATGCAGGCATATATTTCTTTCTGAAATATCATTAAAAAAATCAGACAACCAACTTGATTAAAGCTTGATTTCATATGGTAATAAATTGAAGGTGATCAACTTATTTCTCCCATAAATCACTGGTCACATTTCAAAAACTAAAATACCAATGTAAAATAAATAATATTCAACTAGCTCACTCCCTGCTATATAATTTATGCCATGGATTGCAGGATTTTTCCACAATGCCGCTACTATCACTCATTACAAAAGAAATGATGTTATATGTTTCTGCAGTAAAATAAACAAATTTTTAGGCATAACCTGACAAAAATTTATAGCCTACTGATAATTCTCTGTCAAACAGATGTCCTATGCCTTGGGCACAGCAAATGTAAAACACATCTCATTGGAAGTTCATCAGTATTTATTCAGGCTTCACTAATCAGTTTTCCAGTTTCCTCGTTCACATTTTCTTTTTCTTTTTTCTATTTCTTTTTTTAGGCAGACTGACCTATGCAATTGTTTATTTGTTGTTTTCTTCTTGAGTAGCCATCCATCCATTTTAATGATAGTTCTGTGCTGCTTTTAAAGTTTTTTTTGTAAAAAAAATATGCTATACAGCACCCAGATGTTTTGTGAAATGGCAGTGTCAGGAACTTGCCCTCAAAACCCCAGGAGACTGTTCTTGTTCGGCCAAATGGTATCTAATGACATAAGGACAAAACTAATCTTACAAGGTAACACCAACCCAACTAGCCTAGGCCAGAAGAATCCCAGAGCCTTACCAGATGCCTCTTTTAGATTTGAGAAGCAAGAGTTAAGCAGCAGACTCTCTGGTCCCTAAAAGCCTCAAACCCTACAAACTCCTTAGCAGTTTGACAAAGAGGCCAGTTCACTGGATTCTGAAGCTAAGGCTTTACCCAAAATCAAACAGATACCAATCTTAAATGTGGTAACAAGGGAAAATGTGGTAAAGAGGGAATAAAAACAACCACATGTAAGAGAACCAGGGAAAAGCCTATAAAAGTCCAATTTTAAAAGAGTCAATTAAAAATAGTTAGAAAATCCAGATCTAAAAAGCCAAATTAGATGTGCAGATGGGAATTTTAAAATCAGAAAGCAGTGTGACAGGTTTCTCACAAGTTTATTAAATAGCAGGTCCAGTCTCTGACCTTGGACACCGTAGCAATGAGATAGTGCAGGTGCCACAAACTGCTGAGCACATCCAAAGTCAGGAAAGCCACTTCTTGTCACAGAGGCCAAGTTTACCTAGAGGCTTGTGTAGGAGAAACCTGCTTTTTGGCCAAGGCCTGACCAGAGAAACCAGATTTATTGACAAGCGGTAGACAGACAGACAGACAGACTCAGGCAGTCATCCTACAGAGATATGATTACTGTGAAAGAAGAGCCCTCTTTCAAGATTCCACATATATGAACAACTAAGATGCATACAGTCACATATTCCATGTCCTCTGTTTCAGCTTAAAGTTGTGTTATTTATCAGTAAAGTAGTATTTTGGCTGTAGAAAAATATTCCAGACATGTGAGAGCTACAGTATCACACAAAATTGCCCTTCTTTGGATCATTTACATGTTACACGTTGTCTGTTGTGTGTTGTCTGTTAAGTGTATGTGAGTCTGTTCCTTCTGTCTGTTACAGATAGGTAGCCGTGTTGGTCTGCCATGGTCAAAACAAAATAAAAAAATTCCTTCCAGTAGCACCTTAAAGACCAACTGAGTTAGTTCTAGGTATGAGCTTTCGTGTGCATGCACACTTCTTCAGATACCAGAAGTGTGCATGCACACGAAAGCTCATACCTAGAACTAACTCAGTTGGTCTTTAAGGTGCTACTGGAAGGAATTTTTTTATTTCCTTCTGTCTGTGTCATTTTAGAAATGTTTAAGGGGTTTGTGAAATTGGCCACAACAGCCACAGACTGCCTTTCTTAAGTGTGCATAGTTTAAACTGCAAGCTTGCTTCAAATTTTAGTTTAAAGAAACCATGTTGTACCTGATCAACTTAAACATGGCATGTTTTAACACTGGGAGCCGCCCAGAGTGGCTGGGGAAACTCAGCCAGATGGGCGGGATATAAATAATAATAATAATAATAATAATAATAATAATAATAATAATAATAATAATGTCATTTGTCTACCCAGCCCTGGTTGAAATTAAGGCTTGAGGCTGCAGATCACATCCAAAATATTCTCATGCCATGATGCCATACACTGAAGAAAACTGACCTGTCACCCTGATGACCTACCAATATACAGTGGTACCTCAGGTTACAAACACCTCGGGTCACAAACATTTCAGATTGCAGACTCTGCTAACCCAGAAATAGTACCTTGGGTTAAGAACTTTCCCTCAGGATGAGAACAGAAATTATGCACCGGTGGTGCAGCGGCAACAGGAGGCCCCATTAGGTAAAGTGGTACTTCAGGTTAAGAACAGTTTCAGGTTAAGAACGGACCTCTGGAATGAATTAAGTTCGTAACCAGAGGTACCACTGTATATGATAGAGAAATCACAAGTTCAATTCAACAACCAAAAGCATATTAGCCCAGGTATGAACTCAGAGGAATCTGTGAATAAAAGCTTCAAATTACAGCCTGGGTTGCTAAAGAAACTCTACACACAATAAGCAGATCAAATAAATTAGCTAGCTACCAGTCATCTAACTGACTAGAATCCAGAGACATCATCAGGAAGTACGACAACAGGCGCAGTTTCGACAATGTGTGATCAAACTGTCAGAAGCAGCTTGGGAAGATGTAGACAGACTGATGCTTAAACAGAGACATTTATGTTTGCTTCACAGTGATGGCATTTAGTGCACTGTCTGCACATAATGAATGCCTGATGGGAACAAAATGTTGTTCCATTTTGTTTCAGTTTATTTAATCACCAGAAGCTTAGAAGTAGCCCATTATCCATATACTGATAAGGCAGCCTGTTTCCTGCCTTGATAACAGATGAAAGGAAGTCCAGCTCTACAATAATCCTAACCAACTGGAAGTTTTAAGATTAGATGCTAAATATCAAGGCTCAGATCCAGGGTTTCCCTTGAGCAAACAGAAGGATTCCTTCCAGTGATCGAAGAGAACTGGATCAGGTGGAAGCTCCCACTGCTGGAAGGGGAGGCAGGTGACTTCAAGGAGATTCTCTCTACAACCCTCTGCGCCCCTCTCAAGTAGATTTATAAGGGGTGCAGGGGGAAAGAGGGAATTGGTGGATATCATCTCCCTTCCATCAGCAGGATGATCCCATGAGCTAGGTTTGCTTGACACTGGATCCAACCTGAAAGGCCACTACTAAGGTGGAATCTACGCACATATAAAAAACATTCTGAAAATGCTTTTTTAAAAAAATACATTGAATTTTCCCTAAGACTCACCATCGCCATCTAGTGTCACATTGTATATTGCACTTAAAACACACTTAAAATGTTTCATTTGCAGCTTTATAAAGGTAAAGGGACCCCTGACCATTAGATCCGGTCGCAGACGACTCTGGGTTGTGGCGCTCATCTCGCTTTATTGGCCAAGGGAGCTTCCGGGTCATGTGGCCAGCATGACTAAGCCGCTTCTGGCAAACCAGAGCAGCGCACGGAAACACCATTTACCTTCGCACCGGAGCAGTACCTATTTATCTACTTGCACTTTGACATGCTTTCAAACTTCTAGGTTGGCAGGAGCATGGGCCGAGCAATGGGAGCTCACCCCATCACGGTGATTCAAACCACCAACCTTCTGATCAGCAAGTACTAGGCTCTGTGGTTTAACCCACAGCGCCATCCGCTGTGCATTACTCACATGAAAAAGCAACATAGATCTAGAGGGCCTGCAGGTCAATGCATTTAGCCTCATCACCCAGTTCTTCTCATTTCCTTGTAATCTGAGGGATAACTGCTGAAGCAGGGAGCCATTCCTTTTTGCATAGTCTAGAACCCAGTTCCTTCAGGATTTCCAGCTCAGTGTGCCTCCACTGATCTAAACTAATTCCTAAGGAAGATGGAAGCTAAATCAGCCGCACAACTTTTGTACACACTTTTAAATTGTTTCTAAAGCAAGATTACTATTCAAAGAGGATGCCGGGGATATATTTTAAAGATAATTAGATCTTCAGAAAGGGTATCAGGGATATCATTTAAAGTTATATACACACATACATGCTGGATGAAGTCTTGTGCCAACTTGCAATGCTAAATCAATATTTAACTTGTAGGGGAGAAAAATAAATTAAGCAAATTACTTCAAAAGTGTTTAGACTACTACATGAAACCTAAAAGAAGTGAAGAGCGAAGCTGATTGAAACACATATGAGGTTGCAATCATGTGCACACTTACTTAAGAGTAAGACCTACTTCACTCAATGAAACTTACTTCTGAGTAATAAAATAGAGAAATGCATTGTAAAAAAACTGAAATGCACCACAAGTTTTGGCTAATTAAGGTAACAAATAAATTTATACAGCATATATAATAGATGGAGGCCTAATATTTAGGGTTTGTTGAAGTCAATTTTTCTTTGAGGTGAGTTCTAGTTCTTTCTAAACAGAGAATTAGATGAGCTCTGTGGATCTCAGACAGTAGTTTTATAGCTCCGCTCCTCTGATAACATTATACCTTTTAAACAATATCTGTTTAAATACAAAAGGTTTCCATATAACCACATCAAAATGAGTGTATGAGCCTTGTATCCTAGCAGCAAATGCTCTCTATATAATTTGTCAACTTTTTTTTTTTTACTGTGATTGGAGCAGATATTAGGGGTCTCTTACTGTGTATTTTTTCAACTCATTACCTCTTCATCAACTTTGCAACAATGAGGATTAATCACACTCTTCAGAAGCATCTTCTCAGGCCCATTGCCTGAAATCACGCTCTACAGCAACAACTCTCTTCTTTGACCACCATTGCTATGAAAACCCGTCACAAGGATTCTAAGCTTCTCTGCTTAGGCTATTTATTTTTCTGCTAACCCATTAAACTGCATTCCAAAAAAATATATGGCCATGTCTGCCTACTAAATTGTCAGTAATGTCAAGAATGATTCTATTTTGGAAGAGATGAGCAGCTTGCCCACTCTCTATTTCCCAGACGACAAGAATGTGTGCGTTTAACAACTAAGATCCCTTCACACATGCAGAGAAAGGGGTTTGTGGGGCCATGCCTCTGGCCTCCTTCCCAATGGCAGGTGTCTGAAGTGGGGAAGGCAGTATGTCTTCTAAATGTGTGGGCTTCTCGAGGGTCCCTGACTGAACAGGGATATTGGTCCCAGGGAAGCCTACATGGCTAGAGGTCTACAGCTTTCTTCACTTTAGAAGTACAGGTGGTGACCATTTTTAGTGCATCCAGTTGATACACGACCACCAATGTGTGGGCGGAACAGGGACAGCACTGGGGTTTATGCACACTCTGCCGACATGCGTTGGGGCCAAGAACTGAATCCCCACACAAAATAGCCGCCACCTGCATATGTCTGTTGCTGCCCAGCAGGGCTGTCTTTCTTAGAAACAGATTCCAAGCAATTTGGGTGAATGCAAACAGGAATAGCTTTCTTTTAAGTAGAGCGTACTGTCAGTTTGCATTTCTTAGTGCAGAAAGTATTGATCTGATGTGTAGAGATCTTTCCTATTCTAATTAATTCTAGAGGGTTCTGGAAGCTTCTTTATGTAACAGAAATAAGCAGAAGGTCCATGATGTTTGAGTTATTCAGAGAAGCTGAGTACAGCTGGTTTAAACCAGTTCTGTTATCTTTCAGTACATTTG
This sequence comes from Podarcis erhardii, assembly GCF_964252035.2. Lineage (NCBI taxonomy): Eukaryota > Metazoa > Chordata > Lepidosauria > Squamata > Lacertidae > Podarcis > Podarcis erhardii. The sequence goes on along the minus strand of NC_138497.1, from coordinate 66,917,906 downwards.
TGGGGAAATGCTTTGCAGAAATGTTATTTTAGACAAAATTACATATAAGTGGGCATATCAGAAGAAATTTGCAATAAAATGCTGATGAATTTTCACAGGAACTTTTTTTAAAAAATCATAAATTGATGTGTACAGGTGGAGAACAGAACGTAAGACTGGAAAAATTGAAGGAAATCAAAATGGACATGTTTGTACATCTCTACTCTTATCAAGAAACCATGTATGAACAGAACAACTTCTGCTTATATAGCAAGACTTCACCTCTTCTTCTCCTCCCCCACCCCATGCATGTCACATGCTATTCCCAAATCTACTCAAGGGAGTTGAGGGAACCCCTAGAACAGATTTAGGGGACACGTGGAAGGGAGATGAGAGGAATTTCCGCTTGCACAAAGTGCTATATAGCAATTTCATTATAACAACCAGGAACCAGAATGAGAAATTAAGGAACATCAGCCAGCTGTTCTGTCCCCTAAAACTCTTCTGTCCAAATCGTAGCATCATTTATAAAAATTCAGCTGCGAAGCTACAACAATATTCTAAGCATCTGATAGAGCTGTTGAATTAGTAGGTTTGAAGCTGAAGCATTATATGTTTGAGTCAATCTCTAAAAGCTACCAATTTATTTGCAAAATTACCCAACATCCACACATAAACAATGTTTGGCAGCTTGAAATGGAAATAACACCCATATTAATTCTGGTAATCAAAAACTAATGACGAGGAAATAAAATTGCCCTGATTTTTAGCAAACATTTGATTTTCGCTCACATTAAATGCTTGTGGTGAATGGATATTACGTCTCTGAATGCTGTGAAGTATGTTAGCCTCTGTTTAAAAATATGCAATTCTGCTTGACGAATGAGGATGGGGGGCGGGAAGAGGAACCAAGTTTATCAATCCCTGGATGAGAAGCAATTAAACGAAATAGTGCAAGGACAGAAAATAATAAATGAGAGCAATAAAACATTTGGTTTTATGTACAAGCCAGTGAAAAAAGCAAAAGGCGATGGGGGATAAAGCAGAAAGGAAAGTGAAGTAAGGGATATAGAATTCATTAAATCATTAATGCAAAGGTTAGAAACAATATATTTACTGTTACTAAATTTAATTCAATCCCGTATTTAATACAGGGCATCAGAAGCATTAGCATTCAGAGCTGGGATTAGTAAAGAAACAAATTCCCTACACTATGCTTCTATACCCAGAGAAAACTTGTGCTGTGTCTAAACCTATTCTGTCTCTCAGGGGTGCTAATCTGGTGAGAGAAGTGATCAGAGGCATGGGGTGACCCCCAAATTAAAAGACTGGTGATGCAGGTGGTGCTGTGGTCGAAACCACTGAGCTTCTTGGGCTTGCCAATCAGAAGGTCAACGGTTCGAATCCCTGCAATGGGGTGAGCTCTCGTTGCTCTGTCCCAGCTCCTGCCAACCTAGCAGTTTGAAAGCACGCCAGTGCAAGTAGATAAATAGGTACCACTGCAGCAGGAAGGTAAACGGCGTTTCCGTGTGCTCTGGTTTCTGTCACGGTGTTCCGTTGCGCCAGAAGCGGTTTAGTCATGCTGGCCACATGACCCGGAAAACTGTCTGCAGACAACGCCGGCTCCCTCGGCCTGAAAGCAAGGTGAGCGCCACAACCCCATAGTCACCTTTGACTGGACTTAACCGTCCAGGAGTCCTTTACCTTTTTACCTTTTACCTTTACAATACTTGCTCAGTTGATTCTAAAAAGTCAGCACATGTCTCCAGTGCTTGTGGCTTTAAAGGTTTCCCTGAACTTCACACCGTCAGTGAAACAAAACAGCATAAATGAAATGTGCATCCCCATAAACTAGGAGAAACAACAGAACAACATTTCTGGCTCTTTGAATTTTTTTCCAATTACACTTCAGGGCTTGGAGAAGCATTAGCATGGATAGCAGCTAATGATGATGATGATGATGATGATGATGATGATGATGATGATGCTCTTCTTCACTTTCTGCCCCTTTTGCCATCTCATGTGGGAGCTGAAAGCTTGGGACCGGAATTGCTCTTTGGTCACTTATTGCATTCATCTCTCCTACGTTTTGTGGGTTCATCCCCCTCCCCCTATTTAATATTGGTTGTTCCATGGCAGTTCAGCCTTCCATTACTTTGCCATGTTTGTTGAGTGGCGAGGGGAGGGGGCTAGCAGATGCCCACCCACACCGACCACTGATACAAGGTATACTAGATATACTAGTATGGCACTAGTATATCTAGCTAGGGATGCATCAATCTGTCAGTTTCAGTTTTTCTCTTTTTCCCATTTATCCAAACTTCAGTTCTGTTCAACCCATTTCTGTAGCAGTTTGTGAACTCTTCTTCCAGTATACATATTTTTCTTTGCATTTTCTCAAATAAAAGCAGTTACTTTTTGCAAACAATTTCCCCTAATACTTTTGTACGTCATTTCCACTAATATTATTATTGTGTAGATCTTTCCCTAATATAAACCTTTTTTTGAGGGGGTATGCATTTTCGTTGGTTGCAAAACTGCATCACAAAATTTGAAGGCGTGCTAATTTTGAAAGATGGCTGCAGTTCAGTTTATATATTGGTCTGGGAAGCAAGGATTAGGCAGGTTCCCAAGAAAATGCAAGCCAAATGAATGCAACCCTATACCTGACTTGGGTTTTACTTAATACAGCAGCTTATTAAATCCATCTTCCACCTAGGTGAGGAGCCACTTTAAGTAGTACTGGCATTTCCGTTGATTTTTAGGCTCTGTAATTCACAAAAGCTGTGGTGGGGAAAAATAGGTGCCAAGAAATTTTCACACCACATGTACCATTCAGCTGTTAGGAAAGTGAATAAATGAGGACAGTCACAGGAATGGCGTTGCTATTCAGCAGAGATGCTTGCATAAGTTCCTGCTTTCACCTCCAGCAACTGCCACTTTAGGACAACAAATTCAACATAACAAGCTGGTGCTGTTTCTCGGTTTTGCTAATTGCATAGTAATCCTGTCAGTGCATTGTCATATTAGTGCAATTTCTTTCATGTCATCTCTTTATTATGGAACGCCACAGGTAGCTTCATTTCTGTTGCTCTCATTCAGATTATCAAGATGTCTCTTACAAAGCCAAACCCACAATCATCAAGTCACTGGCTGTGCAGCTGGATTCAGTGGGCCATAACACCAAAAGAAGCTGGTTTGGGACTATTAATTAAGGGCTGGGAAGTAGGAGTTCCTGCTCAGGAAGAGGAAGCCACGGACTGCAGGTAAAATTGGTCTGGCATTCTGAGGGTCAAAACAAAGGCCCAGGGAAAATAATCACAATTATTTGCAGTTCAGTCTTCCAATTTCTTGTCTCATTTCACTTCAGTAAGTACAAAAGAACGGCCTGCTGGATCAGGATACTGGCCCATCTAGGTCAGGATCCTCTTCTTGCAGTGACCAACCAGATGCCTGTGGGAAGCTCACAAACAGGACCTGCGTGTAATAGCACTCTCCCCTCCTGTGGTTCCCAGCAGTACCCCCAGTTTGAAAGGACCCCTTCTTTAAGTTCTGAGGTTTGTATCATATCCTCTAACACGTCAAGGCAAAAAACCAGGATGTGCATCTTCCAGGGGGTCCTTATTTTCTAGGGACAGAAGCTGTTTCCAGATTTACAGAAGCTGTCCTGGTTTCTGATCTGATCCTGGAATGTCCCGCTATTTCCACTGGAAAAATGTTGGAGGATATGGGGTTATCTGACTCCTGAGCCATCTGAAGGCAGCCCTGTAAAGGGAAGTTTCTGAATGTTTACTGTTTTATTATGGTTTTATATATGTTGGAAGCCACCCAGAGTGGCTGGGGCAACCCAGTCAGATGGCCGGGGTATATGATTGCAACTATTATTATTATTATTATTATTATTATTATTATTATTCAGGTAGGTAGCCGTGTTGGTCTGGCACAGTCAAAATATATATAAAAAATTAAAAAATTGTAAGCTTTTGTGTGCATGCATACCACTTCAGGTATCTGAAGAAGTGTGCATGCACACGAAAGCTTATACCAAGAACAAACTTAGTTGGTTTCTAAGGTGCTTCTGGACAATTTTAATTTTTTTTTTAATATTATCATCATCTTCATCATCATCATCATTGAATAGGGTGTCCCTATTTTCATCGGAGAAATGTTGGAGGATATGTGATGCTCCCGTGAGAGTTACGGATGTGTGTGTGTATTCACGCACACACAAACAGGAGAGAAAGAGAAAAAGTTGAATGGTACTTACTCAGATAAGTGACTATTGGGTTGCAGCCCATCACTTACCTGGCTGTAAGTCTCACTGAATTCAATGGGTTTTTCTTCTGAGTAGACATGTACAGGATTGTGTTGTGATTTAAATGAGCATAATGTACTTGTTAATTTCCAGAGTGTGACAAACCTTCTTTTTGAAGGCATACTGTGGAAAGTCTTAACATCTCCTGAATAATCCTGTTCAGCGCTTTCATCTAGGCAGCCTTCATTCACAAGGTATGGGCAAAATCCTCAAGTCTACTCCAACTGCACATAGCACAAAATAAAAGGAAGGAGTTACGTAGAACCAACTTTTTTCAAGGTAGAATTGCACATTTCTAGATTCCTGATGCACTGTTGGACAGAGTTGCTTTCAAGAATTGTTCTTTTGGAACAATTGTTTATTTATGAAGCACCTAAAAATAAAATAGGTGCTGTATAAAGTACATTTCTTTAGATACATGTGGCCCATGGGCTTAGAGTCTGCGAAAACTGAACACAATGGGAAAGGGAAAGAAGAGAGGAGAGGGGGAGCAAATAAATCAAAATAAGGCAAAGTCAACAGATCGATTTCCAGGCTGCTGTGTAAATAAAGAAGTAGAGAACATACCTCGCATGTCAGGTGGGAGAAAGTTCCCGTGACAGGGTTCTGTGAGGGATGGGCAAGAGATGGGAAAAGTGGCTCTGTGGTTTAGATGAAGAATGAAGAACAAAGACTGCAAAGCAGCAGGGAAGGGGAAGAATGCATTCAGAAAGGAATGAAACAATGAAGGCAGAAAGTGGGAAGAGGAAAGGAAAACAGGAAGATCAAGTAGAAAATTTTATTGCCAGCTTCTGACTTCAGTTCATTGATAAACAACCAATACCCTTTTCAAAGGCCTCTTTATCTTTCTGATGTCTCTCCCCAGCTACCAGTTTTAGAAGGCTTTGGTGGGTGCATGGTTTGACTAAAATTGGGGCAGTCACAGTTTGGGCTTCAAAAATGTATTTCAATGAGCCCTTCCCCTTTAACATGAACACTCTCCAAGTGCTCTGACCACTGAACTTCTGCTCCATGACAGAAGCACTTCCCAGCTCAGCAGCACAGCACTTTCTTTTCAGACATAAGGCTTCAGGTTGGGCTGAGAAAGACTCCTGACTGAAATCAGGGAGATCTGCTGTAATTTGGTGTAGATCAAATGAGGGGAAATTTGTTTGACTACAGATCTCATTCTTGCTAACCGTTAGATATGCTGGCAGAGGCTGCTGGGAATTGGAGTCCAATCTGAAGGGGCATGGCTTCATCATTCATAGTGTAGACTCAGTGGAAGGGTTTCAGAACTACTGCAGCCCAGTAGTAGAAAGGGCTACTGCATCAATAAGCTTATAGAATTATGGCAGATTCTAGGATGTGCTCCACTCTGCCATGGGTCGCCTCTGTGTAACTACAGATTTACTAGCCAATTCCACCTTTGGAATTCATTGGCCTCTCAATGCCTGCCCTGCAGTTGCTTTTTTGGTCTATTTCAATGATACGATTCTATTTCTATTTCTAAAGTTTGTTCCAAATCTTAAGTACTCAAACTACAAATGATTATGATTACAAAGTCTCCTTTTCAAATTGTTCACTGGAACTGTGGAAAGGACATCCCTCTGTCACTGTTTAACTACTGTGCAAACAACATGGTGGTTAAAAGGTCTGTTTTAAGAGGCAACAGATCTTGGGAATGTTTGGGTAAAAATAAAACGAGTCCCTGTGGATCTGGCAGGGTTTTGTCAAAGTACCAAAGCAGGTGTGAAGCTGATATATCTTGCCAGTTGGAATCTCCCCCAGCAAATTGCCTGTAACTGCCTAATTCAAAAGCGCTTGGAAATATATTAAAAATGAATGGACTCTGGAAAAGTAAAAAATAAATGTTTGCCAACTGCATTTAAGAAGGGAATCTATAATCACAGCTGCTATCTTCACATTCAAATTTATCTCTCGTCTGTATTCATGCCTTACAGCAGGCATTCTAATGAAACATTTTTATTACTTGCTTTCCCCCTGCCTTTAGCTATTCCAAGAAAATGAGAGGCTACCACAATATTCAGCTTAAAAGAAAATGTCCCTATTGCACAGTTCTGATGATGGGAAATATTATTGTTAAACATCAATATGACTGGTGGTACTATACAAATAGCCTGCATAGTGCATCATACCTTGACTGTAATGTGTTTGTTTTAAAATGCATATCCTACTAGACTAGCCAACAACACACTATCATGTTAGTTTAGCATCCATCCATATAAAAATACATAAGGCATTATTTTTCCCGGTGTCAGGAAAGGTATCCCACATGTGGAAAGGAACCTCATGAACCTCATGAAAGTGAACAAAATCATTTTCTCCCTCTTCCTCCAGTCCCCACTGTGACTGATGTGGGGAGGAATGTACCCAACCAGAAAACTACACCACTATGGAGAATATCTGCATGAATATCTTCTCAGGGCTTTGTTTTTCACTTTGGAGCTCCATCTTGTAGGACTATGCAGAACAGAGGGAGCACATTTTGTCCCCATTGCAAAAGTGTCTCCAGCTGGTGACTGTTCACTTACATGGGTAAGGAAAACAAATGCAGTTGGCAACACCACTGGGAATAAGCTCAAATTCTCACTGCCCTCATCACTGAGAATCAAACTCTGCCTCCTTAACTCTACTTCTTAAGTTGCATGTTCCACCCCTAGATTTTGCTGCTTTGTCACCTTCCAGAAGGCTGAGAGTGTCTTTGGAGAATGTAGAGATTATAATTTTCTTGAAGAGCTCTTTTCTCTAAAAATACTGTATGCTCAAAGTCACATAGCACATATTTTAGAGGGAAGATTCAGCAGCTTGAGGAATGAGGGGTGTATAAATTACTGTCAGGGTATATAGTATGCCGGGAGACATCAGGAAGGCAGAATAATATTTGCGAACAACCTGCTGACAGTTCAAAAACATATTAGCTGCTCTAATGTAACCATGGAACTCTGCATTTTGTTTTAAGTCCATTATACTTTTTTTTAAAGCTGACACTGAATTTTACATCAAACAAAATTTATGGTAGAATTTACTACCAAGGAGGAATACCTGAAGAATGACGTGGGAAGCAAAAAAAGAGATTTATAGCACAATCCTAACCATGTCTACTCACAAGTAAATTCAATTGGGTTTATTCCCAGGTAACTGGGGTTATGTTCTGAGTAGACATGTATCAGAATGCGCTATCAATAAGAATATAAAGGTTTTTTTGGGGGGGAGCAGTTCTGTACATTCCTGCAACTTTATATTATTGCAGTAAAAATAACACTAGGAAAAATTCCATAAGGACAAAATACATTTAGTATTTGTATCATATCAGTGATTTATTTTAGCAAGTATGCTGTTTCTTAATAAGTACATGAACTGTCATTCCTTATATGATCTCCATTTATTGGTCTTTTGAATCAGTGGAGAACTTTTATATAACTGTAATAAATCTTATACCCTGGCTTTCCTCTTAACAAGCATAGATAGCAGAGCACCCAACTAGGTGTCCAGAAATAATTAGAATGAGCACTTCTTCTTTGTTACTAGAGCCCGCTTTATTATTATAACCCCCACCATCATGTTGGACACCTTGTTCATTTTGTCTTCTAGTTTCTTTTGCAGAAACCAAAGCTGAAATCCTATGGATTTACCTGAGAGTAACGTCCACAACGAGAAGACATGTATAAGATTGGAATGTTAGTTGGCTCTGACTGCTTCGTAATTGACCCCAATCCTCTCTGGAAGCCACCCTTACCCTTCGGCAATTCAAATTTTGTGCACACAAATCTGAATTCTGCCACCCACACGCTGTTTTGCAAAATCTGCAGAATGTCTCTTATGTTAATTTCCTCCCCCCCCCCCCGCATTCTTGTGTTGATAGCCATGGGGAAGCGCATGCAGCTGGGCAGAGCATGGGACTGTTGCCTTAAACCACTAGGAAACTTTTTCAACCCCTTCCCAGTTTCTGTGATTTTAGAAGGCATTCCACACACAATTTCAAACATATATTTGCAGCCAAACATATATTTGGCCTTAATCACTATCGTATGAGTTGTTGTTCAAGGGAAGGTGCACATAGTTTGCCACCTAAGTACAGAGGTTGCCACCATGGTGCCTTCCAGATGTTGCCTATCTGGCCATGCTGACTAAGGCTGAGGCAAATCCAATTATACCAAGTTGACTACCCCTGGTATAGTGTGTAGCCTGACTCTTTAAGACTTGTGCTTGTATTCAGCTAAATCCTACTCCAAAGTCAGTGAACCTAAGTTGGTCATGTTTGTTAACTTCAGTGTGTCCACTCCGAGTAGGACACAGAGTACCACCCACAGACTGTAACAGCAGTTTTCTCTTCTCCTTGGATGAGTATGGTTTTCTCCTTAATCTCATGAGGTCTGAAAGTTCTCCCCTCCTCTAAATGGCACTCCTCAAACTATCCTTCCTCTCTCTTCTCTCTCTCTCTGTCTGTCTCTCTCTCTCTCTCTCTCTTTCTCTCTCTCTCTCTCTCTCTCTCTCTCTCACACACACACACACACCTCTCTTTCTGTATTATAATTCATTATGGCCTTTCCTGTTCTGTGCTTCTTCCAATAACTGTCTGATCAGGAGATACAAACTAAGTCCAAAGCTGAACTACACTGTGTCGCAATTTCCCTTAAATCCTGCACATATATTGATTCATCAGCTTGTTTTAGTGCTCCCAGTGCATATGACAATGTCAGTTACTGATTCTTAAGCTATTATCACTACTTAGCATTTGCTTAGTGCTAAGAATGTGCTTTTACTAAACTGAAATTACCTGTATGTGAAATGTTAACGTTCAACCATCTTTAGACTTTTCAGCTTCCATTCCATTGGTGGAGCTTGCCTTTTCTTTCGAGTATAACATTTCAATTCTCTTCTCCAGCAGCTCCATCTGTTCTCATTTTAACTTGACAAAGAGGAGTCACACAGCAGAGAATAGCAGATCTCACGCAGTGCCTCTCTTATGGTAAGCACGGCACTTTAATTAATTAATTAATTTTTCTTCAAGATATCCTATGCAATGTGCTGCAGCTGGGTAGTTTCAGCTCAGAATTAACTTTGGATCAGAAGTGAATGCATCATCTCTGCCAGCCCAGCAGAAGTGGAGAAATTTTGCTATCTATTTTGAGTTCAAGAGAAATCTAAGTGCAGCTGAAGCCATCAAATAAGTGCCAACAGAGCATTTGCATAATATCTATTAGCATATGACTAGCAGAGCCCATTATGCAACAAGAATAGCTTTCTTCCCAGAGCGTAAAGTGAGAGTTTGCTCAGCATTTCATTTGTATACCAAGTGATGCTCTTTCATTTCTAAAATTGCAACCCAGTCCTGCTAGGTTTCAGTTGTACGCTGCCTCCATCGTCACCATCATAACATGCTCCTTAGTTCTGACAAGACTTAGGGCAAAAGAAATGGTGGATTGGGAATGTGGGTTAACTTACCCATACAGAATTCACCATTTTCTCCACCAGCTGAACTTGAGAACTTCTGGACTTGAGCCTTCTCTGTTGATACCCAAAAGTTGCAGGATTATCGAGCAGCAGCAGCTGGTCAGGGAAAACACACCTGCCACTTTAACTTTCCAATAATATCGCAGACAGTCAGTATTTCAGGCTCTCCAGGGCTTCTCTTGCAATGGCCTTGGAAGCTGAAGTTGGTGTACAATGAACCAACACACTGTTCCCACTGTGGCTGCCAACAAGATACCAAACCACTGCTGCCATACACTGATAGTAGAAATACTCGTGACCAGCTCCAAGGGCCATGTGGATGTCATCCTCTGGCATACAGCCTAGCAAAACAAGTGATCGCATTACAATTTGAATTCAAATTAAGAATTTAATTATTCAGTGCCCAATCCTTTCCTGATTATAGTAACTAGAGCTGTGCTGAAATTTCTCAAGGGGCATTTTTCTGAGAAAAAAATTGTTTTTCTTATTCTCACTCCCATCTAGAAAAAGGCCACATTTTTACAATTTTCTGTTAATATTCCCCACATTTTTTCTCTTTTTTAGTTTCTGACATTCCACCACCCCCTTCTCCCAGTGCCCTGAAATGACGTTAAATTTAGTGACTCTGCAGCATTTCACCTGGCAGGCAACCCCTCTCCCCTAGAAATAATTGTTCCTTCCCCTCAGTAACTGAATTACAGAGCTTCACTCAGCTTCAGAAATAATTCAATGTCTTTGTGATTCAGCCTAGTCCTCTCCTGCATCTCAGACCTATTTGCATGCCTAGCAATCAACCAGTGGCGTAGCGTGGGGGGTGCAGGGGGGGCCGGCCGCACCGGGCGCAACATCTGGGGGTTAGGGAAATCCACGAGTTAGGGGGCGCAAATCCACGGGTTAGGGGGCGCAAATTACTTGCCTTGCCCCGGGTGCTGATAACCCACGCTACGCCACTGCAATCAACATATCTCACAATAAGGAACGGAAGGACTGAACAAGCCTGGGGAAGGAAAGTGTTAGGCAGGCATGTGGATCTAAGGAGTTCAGCAGCAAAAGGGGGGGGGGAGAGACTAGTTGGAAACACAGCTGAGTTACAGAGGATGTGGAAAGGGAGGAAGCAGGGAGCACGGGAAGAAAAAGTGGGGCAAAGCAAACTGCAAAAGTGTTGCGAACTCGCCCACCTATTCAACTGCAGAGAACAGCACCTGGCAGTTAGAGGTTTAAAACATTGAGAATGAGGTTATTCCTTAGGCCACTTTAAATGATAGCGATTGATGATTGAGTGTGCCATGAATTTGTCTAATCTCTTGACCTCACTCTTTTCTCTCTCATTCCCAGAGGAAGAAGAGAAGTGTGTGGTTTGGTTCATTTCTGCTGAAACAGTAAATGTGAAAAATGTGCTTATTTTCTTTGCTAGGCATTGCATTTATTCTCCTGAGAGAGTTCTTTGAAATATCTGTGCATGTTACCTTTCCCCCTTATCTTGTTAAACCAAGCTTCTTTCTGTAAAAGCAAAGCAGACCATAACGATAGCAGTGGACAGTAGGGAGGCATCGTTCTGATTCTGAAAGACATTTGGATACATTTATGGGTTGCGCTCTGGTGCTTGCCAGCAGAGCATCAATGTGCGATGAGGGAGGAGAAGAACTCTATGCTGGTGGATGGCAATGAAGAAATATGAAGGTCGCAATTCAGTAGGATGTTCCCCAGCACAAAGCCCAGTGAAATGAGCGAGGACTGCACAGGAGCACGGAAGCATCAATTCAGTTTTGTTTGAGAAGAAAATACAGTTTGTGCCCCAAAAGTCTGTGGCAAGCCATAACCTTTCTGCCAAATTTCTCTACATGCTATTATTGCTTTAGCAAATGGCTGTGGTTTAGGTCTAATTCAGCTGTGCAAACTATGGAGGTATCAGTATTCAGGATTGCCTTTCTTCAGTGTGTGATTGGTTTGGCTACACCTGCTTTGGTTACATCCAGACCAGATTACTGTGATGCACTCTATGGGAGCGGCCTTTGAAGATAGTTGAGGAACTTCGACTCCAGAAGCCAGGCATCCTGGATAAGTCTCATTGACTTCATATAGCTATATAGGTTATCTATGTTTTAAAGCCCAAGTTAAGCTGCTACTTTTGACCTTTCAAGTCCTAAAATGGTTTGCATCACTTGCACCTGAATGAGACTGCCCAAGTTTAATGATCAGCTTCAAGGTCCTTGCTTTCTAGGCTATCATGAAGGTCTGTTAGACTGGTGGGTATGAGAGACAGGAAGAAACTGTGCTATATGGCACAGGAAAAGCAACAAAAGTATAAGTAAGGGTATATTTGTGTATTTGTTGCTGCTCATTTAATTAGGGGGATTGTACAGTGGTACCTCTAGTTACGTACTTAATTTGTTCTAGAGGTCCATTCTTAACCTGAAACTGTTCTTAACTAGAGGCGTGCTTTCACTAATGGGGCCTCTTGCTGCCGCTGCGCCACTGGCACACAATTTATGTTCTCATCCTGGGGTAAAGTTCTCAACTCGAGGTAAGTATTCCAAGTTAGCGGAGTTTGTAACCTGAAGCGTTTGTAACCTGAGGCGTTTGTAACTCAAGGTACCACTGTATATTTGTTTTTATGTGGTTGTATGGGTTTTTTGTGTACCACTTTGGAAGGGCTATGTCCCAGAACATGAAACAGAAACCCTTTTAAGAAATAAAATTTGTTGAAACGGCTGAGTCAGGATAGGGCATCCAAATAGGTAAGGCGATCTGTTGCAGCTAGACAAGGAGATGACAATCCTCAAGTAACATTTGTACTGAGATAATGCAATAAAGCTAGATGTCTTTGATACAGCCACGTTGAGGGAGAGAGAACAGCCTCTGGTGGAAATGGAAAACGTGGGGAGAAAGGTTACCGACACTACAGTTTGCATTTCAGAACAAGGGACTAAATAAGGAGGGACAGCTGTGTGAATAGAAGGAGGTTTGGTGAGTCATTGTCATCAAGTTAGGTTCTACATCTTTTTTTAACTCAGAAGAAACTCAGAACCGCTATCTATGGGAATTCTTTCAAAGCCATTGTGTTTAGAATTATGATACAAGCCTCCAATAATCTGTGGTGAAAACATGACATTTTAAATCCAGTGGGCTTGATGTTTTGGACCTAGTTTAGGCACAAATATGTTAGCAACAGGATGCAGACTGTCGTAGAGTCAGAAGCATCCAAGAGACCATTTGGTCCATCCTTGGTCCCAAGGGCAAGGCCCACCCACCTGGCTCATATTGCATAATCCAAAGCACAATATGCCACACAAAGAGAACAGAGGCACTGCGGGGCAGCATGTGCAGAGCAGATAGTTCCAGATGAATCAAGCAAGTAAACTAATCCACATGTTTGATGGCAATATAACCCACTCCTTCCACACCCAGTCACTAGCCAAACTGACCTGAAAGGAAATTCCTTCCTGCATCCAAATATGCTTAGATGATCTTAATCAAGAACACACTTAGCCACTGGATGATCCTAAAAGGACATGGAAGTAGCAAGGCAAGAAAAAAATTGATGAGCACCGTTCTATGCCACCCAATAACTTCTTTGTTGTTGTAGCATTCCTGGTGACCAAGTAGAAGGTGAAAAAGCAGCCATGATCACATGGAGGAATGACTCTTCCAAATCCCAGTGGGTCTTGATGGAGAATTGGTGGAGATGCATTCCTTGCATGTGGTGGTTAAGCTTATGGTATGAATCAAGAACAGAAAATCACAAAATATTACAAGTAAATTAACCTAGCTCTCTCTTAACTGAGCTTCTAGAGCTCCATGAAAATTATCAATGGCTATTAACTATGACAGCTGAACTGAACCTCTGGGTTCTGATGTGACAAAGTTCAGAGGTGATAAACCAGGTGATGGTCCAAACAACAGTGGGTATACATCAAGTTTATGTTCTGACTTTCCAGAGAAGGAATGCAAAACCAGATGACCCTTAGTCTGAGCCTTCTTGGGAAATCTGTATCATATATACCAGGCACCCCCCAACCTGCGTCCCTCCAGCTGTTTTGGCCTACAACTCCCATGCTCCCTAGCTAACAGGACCAGTGGTCAGGGGTGATGGGAATTGTAGCCCAAAACATCTGGAGGGCCAAAGGTTGGGGATGCCTGGTATATACTAACAGCAGACTCATTCTCTGAATGCCAGTCTTATGTAGCTAAAATAGCACCACATATACACACAGGAAGGAAGTGTATTTTAAAAGAAAAGAAAAGAAAAAAGATGTGTAAAAAAATATTATTATTATATTGAGGGGGGAGTGACACTTAAGGAAAGAGAGCCACAAAAAGCAGGTCAGTGAGGACTGAGCATGCTCTGTAGCCACAAAATGGGGGCTGCATGTTGGGTACAGGAAAATAAATGCAATATCCTGAAAAGGAACAGAGTTGAATGGCTGACAGAAGCACTGAAAAGGATCCCTCGTCACTATTGCACACTTTTAAAAGTCTTGCAGCATCTTATGTACTAACATATTTATTATAGCATGAACTATTGTAGTCAAGGATGTAGCATTTTTTTCTATACTCACAGTCTTCTTGGTCTTTGAACAGAGACTGTTTAGAATCTGCCCTATATTTTGCAAATCCAAAATGTTTGCACAAAACTATCGTTCTGCGCCTGCAACACTAGAGCAATATCACTGCACTGGCACAACACTTGCCATGAGTTTTTGTGATGCTGCTTCAGCCAGCTGACTGCACAACCATGGCTGCCCCACCTATGAGGTGATACATGGCTGTTGTCTCAGGCGGCAGATTTGGGCCTAAGGAGCATGCCACTCGCTGCTTCCACCACTGCAGGCACCCTCCCTGCTGCCTCCACTGCCACAGACATGCTCTGCCACTGCTGTGGTCACACCTGCAGAGGAGGCGGGGAGGAAGCAGAATGTGCCCACAGCAGAGGGGCCAGCAGCAGGGCAATTTGCCTTAAGCAACAAAATGTCCCAGGCTGGCCCTGTGCACATCCTATCCTAAGAATTGACATGTCACGACTTCCGGGTTAGCGCCTCCGGCAATGGCGGAATTCCTCTGATCGGGAGGAATTTGCTCCGTGGAATTCAGGGTCTGGCTGCCACGGCGAAGGCGGAGACCCATTAAAAATCACAGGCGGGAGAAGCCTGTGAACGTGGAATTCGGCCGGCACCTTTTGCGCCTCCCCTACTCGGGGGAGACCCGGTTTCGGGGATCCGGAGCGATGTGGGGTGAGCGGCGTGGTGCTTCAAATTGACTGCTTCTTTCACGGAGTGAAGCCGCATTGCTGTTGCCGGAGAGCGCTGACTTTTTCCTGTGGACAATTTGATTCTAAACAACTACCCGTGAGTAGAACGGAAAATTGGATTTTTAAACATCTTAATTTGGCACCGAAACGGGGAGGTTTCAAACAGGAAGTCCGCCTTCCACTTTTGTAAATAGATTGAAGCAAAGAATTTGCAAGCTAAAGTCCTGGAAAGTCCTATGTAAAGGATTAAACTTCCATCGGCTAAAATCATTAAACCCCCCTTGGAGGCAGGAGAAGAGGGGGGGATTTTTGGATCGTGTAAGCCTGCAGGAGAGAGTGAAGAAAGTTGGATCACCTGAACCTGGAAACGGACTGCTAGTAAGACTGACGTTTTTGGGAAAGTTCATTGACTGTGACAGTTAGTTAAATAAGAGAAATACATTATTTCCATTGTCTCCTTCTGCGCTTAAAAAGGAGTAAAAGTAGTTGAAAGTTGAAACTAATCTTACTGCTTGAACTGTGCTTAAAAGGATTGATACAAACAGAAATTGTTTCCTCTAGAGGGAGCCTTTGAAACTGTTATAAGAGTTGGGCTGCTGGAATCTCCAGCTGCAAGAGAAAACCGTGAGATTGACCTTGGATCGCTTGAGAATGTTGACAGAAGAAGCCTTAGTGATTGCACTAGGCAAGATAAGTGAGTCATTTGAACAGCTCCACAAGAAGACGGATGTGATGAATATTAAAATTGATATTTTGGGACAAAAAGCGACTAATTTGGGACAAAAAGTGACCATCTACACAGAAACTATTCAGGAACTGATACAGGAATCTACTTTGACATGCCAAATGGTGGATAAAGCGAGGGAGAAAGTTGTGGTTGTAAAGTAATACAAATGGAGAGGGAGAGAGCCCCAGCCTTACAGAGGCAATTTGATGACTACAAGTTGTTGCCCTCTATGATTGAATTCAGAGAAAGTCAGATTGGAACCCTGCTTGGACTGGAGAAGGAAAGTTGGATAGATCATCTCATGCAGGGATTTACTGACTTTTGGGATCTGGACTTGGGTCAGGAGGAAATTGGAGTTGTGGGGACCTTCAGATTTGGAGGGATTTTGAAACACGTCCTGAAATATCTTTTGGATTTTAGTTTTAACCATGGAGATGTGGATGACATGTCAAGAAGGAATAAAAACATTGCTAGGCTGGAGCTCCCCTGAGACCTACTCTTCAGGATCAAAGGAAGGAAATTAACAACAAGATCAGCAGAAGACAAAGTATACGAAGAAGACTTGCAGAAGGGACCTGGAAAAGAGTTAAGAGCCTCGGATAGAAGATCACCAGGTTGATGGACTATATGGATTTGACGGAAATGACTGGTAGAATCCGAGACCAGGGAGAAGAGACGGTGGAAGAAGATTGGAAAAAGTTTAAAGTTTATTTATAGAAATACGGTAAAATTAATAAGTGTTAGAAAAATGTTGGAATGAAATTATATGGCTTTAGTAGAAGTGTTATAAGAAGTTAAGCATAAATAAGTATTATAGTATTAATGGAAAACAAGGTTAAAATAAGTTAAGATATTTATATGACAGAAAATAGTGAAAGATGGAAAGGAATTGCTGAAACAATTAATAGAAGTGGAATACAAAAAGGGAGGTGAGAGGAAGTCGATGAAACAAGGGAATGAAAGATAAGGCATTGAAATGGTATGATGTATGTTTTTAAATTGTTTTTGTTCTGTTTTGTTTAGTTTAATGCATTAATGTTGTGTGGTGTATTGTTTATATATTGTATTGTATTGTTTTTTCTTTCTTTTTTTCTCCTTTTCTTTTTCTTCTTGTTTGTAAGGTTTAAAAGCAATAAATATTATTTAAAAAAAAAGAATTGCCATGTCACAAGATTAGACAACTAGAAACTTAGCATACTGTAGGTCTGCATTCCAGGTTGGGTGGGTGCCCTATTAGTTTCAAATAGTATGATATAACACGTAGTGCTTTTTTGCATTAAAAATGCTATGTAAATCCGAAAGACATTGGTTTGCAAGGGAGCAATGCCTTTCCTTACTGATATGCTCCTGTGCTGCCATTTTTTGTGGTGTGAACTACTAATTGCAAAGAGTTTCAAACATAACCTATGTAATTTAATTTTCAAATAGAGTTAGTTCAGCCTCACAAAGCAACTTAAAATGCATGCTTTTCTTCACACTAGATCTAGTGGAAGTGGTTTTATTGCATACCTTCCATCTTGGAATGCAGTGAACATGTGTTAAAAAAAAAACCCACTTCCACCAGGTTTAAATGGTTACATCTGTCTTCACCCCTTAATGGGCACAATCCAACACAGGCTTGAAATCAATGGGTTTAAGTGTGCTTAATTCTTATCAGATTGTGGGTGCTATCTTGTTCTTTTATCTTGAACTAGAAAAAGTCATTTGGCATATTTCTATTGTGGGGAGAAAGATGCTTGAGTATAATAAACTTTTACTCAGTCCAAAACTATACAGTATGCAGTAAAGTCAAACTCTGGCAACTGCTACTCTTTGCTACTTGGTCAAATGGAACAGTTTACAAATTTGTTACAGGTCTGGAGGCCCCAAGCCATTTTAGGTATTCTAGGCCAAAATATGCATTTTTGGGTCTCATGCCTGGAAGATGATAGGATGCATGGAATGATATAGGAAACACACAGAGAAAAATCCAATGATCCACAAAATATGAAAGCCTAATTTTTAAAGAGCTATTGTTGCATGCTATTGATTTTCATACTGCAGGAAAACTGCACTTATTGAAAAACCTATGCAACTCCACATTTGGTGGGGGGAGAGAGAATTAGTGAAATGATAAATTAAATCCATGCTTGGCCTTTTCATCAGTTATTTCACAGTCAAAACGAGTCCAAGCCTCCCAAGGTTAGCTGTATCTTCAGAGGCATCTTTTTAATATATATATATAGTGCACTAGCTATGCAACTCTAATCTGACATCACACTCTGCTCATCAATCAGAGTCAGAAGTTAGATCAGTAACAGTTGATACCTCTTCTGGATGGAAAATTCACATATCCCATCAAAACTGTCAGTCACTTCCACTGTCAAGTGTTCCAACCTGCTGGGTGGATGCTAAAAGCATTCCCAGTTATTGGGTCCTCAGAGTCCTTCCCGAATAAAGGCCAAGAAGGAAAAAGGGTTAAAACGCTTGACAGCACTTTATCACGGGGGGGGGGGGTAGTTTACAAAATCAATATACCAATAAATCTCCCTACACTCTGAATGTTTTGTTGTTTGCAAATTGACTGGAGAAATCTATGGTGTTTTTAATACACAAGTGCATAACTAGATGTTACAGGAGGATAAATGGCTGGTGCCAGCCCATGTCTCCCTTGAGGGTCCCCTTCGCAATGCCCAGTAAAACAAAACGAGTGATGTTATATCATCAAGTTTAGGGTCTCCCTTCTACCTGCAAGCAGTATAATAAATTGGAACAGAGGCATGGAAATGCAAATAATACCTTTATTTTTCTATATGTTACCAAGAGGCATACGTGTGAGATGCAAATCCATGGCAGCCACGGGTTCTCCATGTCATCTAGTTATGCCATATGTTTTCATGGGATGCCCAAATAAAAGCTAAAGATATAGAGGCAAAACAAATATTCTAAACAGCAGCAGATGATCTAGCTACACTGCGAAGGATAGCTGGAAATTGTCACCAAATTTTGGCATTTGGCAACCTGCTTAAAATGGCACATGTGTAAGTCTTGAGTTGAAATGAGGATTTAAATCAATCCTTGGGTTCACTACATAGTGTGTGTACATGTGTTTGTAAATATTTGGGAAGTAATGAGTGCCAAGTGGAATGG
The DNA here is from genome assembly GCF_964252035.2 of Podarcis erhardii. Lineage (NCBI taxonomy): Eukaryota > Metazoa > Chordata > Lepidosauria > Squamata > Lacertidae > Podarcis > Podarcis erhardii. The sequence continues at coordinate 66,899,051 of NC_138497.1, read as the reverse complement.
GAGCCTAAGGTTTGGCATCCCCAGTAGTGACTGAGCCTGCTCACAGATCTAAAAGAATATGCAATGGAATCTAGCAATTATTATTAATAATTATGTGATTGTGTGGTTCATAAAGCATAGTTTGGGCAACCTCTTCTTTATGACGAATATTTCTGGGAAATTCTCAGATGCTGGAGCAGACCAACCCTTTTCCTGCTGCTGATCAAAACAAGGCCCTTCCATCAGATAATTATGGCTTCTCTTAAGCCTCTTGCTGTTGGGCTTAACTTATATTTTCCTTCAGGAACTTCCTCTTTTCTCAACCTTACCATTCCAACAATCCACATCAACTTGCCTCTTATAGTTAAAATAATAGGCCAGGCAAGCCTCAGTTGAACTCTTGTCCGCCATACTGAATTCCCAAGAGTTCCAAATAATATAGAAAATAATTCTTAGATACAGTACTGTCATTGTACACCTTCTTCTAAACTCTGCTTCTCTGGAAAAGTCCCATGGGCACAATAGCAACATTCCTGGTGCAGGGATGGATTATTAATGTCTATCATTCAACATTTTTCTCCAGGTCTCCTTGCCAGTGGAGGTGTTGGTTTTATAAACCCATTCAGATGCTATCATACAATTGCATAGATGGAAACTGGAAAGCTGACAGGATCCTCGACCATCATTAGAAACTTCTTAGGAAAACTCTCACAAAAGGGAAAGTGATCTTATCTTTTCAAAATGTTAAAGTTCAGTTTGGTTTGAATCATGTACTGACATTTAAGACCATTCTCATTTTAAAAGATGAATTGGTTCCCTATATGGACTCTGTCAAGAGCAGGTGTTTTATTTTTAATCAAGTGGGGGGGAGGGGAAGAAATCAAGATAGAAAGGTTTACTTTGACCTTGAAACTCCTCCACTCAAACGAAAGACTCTGCAGCTCCATGATGAGACAAATACAGTATATGGCATCAAGCTGCTTGACAACAGTTCTGAGAGCATAATGTATTCATGTCAAGCTGCTCTTATGCATCTATAATAATGCATCTATAATATTTTCAAAACAAAACCACCCATGGGATACTTACAGTTTGGGAGCTTTTACCTCTTGGGTGCCATCTTTTACATTTAGTTCAATAAACCCACGGAGAGCAGTCTCTTTAAGATGAAAAAGTGGCTGACCTTTCCTTAAAATTGCCACCTGCCAGTGCGCACAGTAATCAGATGGGAAATTTGAAAAGAAAAGCCAAAATTTTCAGCCACTGACTTCAGACTCTTCATACCAACTCCTCTGGATTTCAGAAGATTTTCAAAGATTTGACATCAAAGCATGCCATTCAACTAACTAAGCTTCATAAAAAGGCATTAATAAGCGGAAGTGGATAACCATGATCTTTAACTACCAGGATTCCCTTGGATAAATGTTATGCACAGTGATGCAGTCAAATAAGGAAGGCATTATAGATCTTTGCTATGAAGCTTTTAAGAAAAATTATGGAATTCATTTTCCTGTTTAATTATAGTCAGAAATGAGACATGTTTTTTCCCAAAGATTTAAAAGATGGCATGATATTAACATATTCAGGAAGGAGGAAAGATTAAATGCCAATTTGCATACTGAAACAAGAGTAACATACATTTCAACTAACATCTAAGTCAGCATAGAATAAAGCTCAGTCTTTAGAAGTTAACGGATATTGATCTACAGAGTCTCCCAGAGGGGTAAGAGGATAATAAATAAATCTGTCCAATGTTCACAATACAAAGTAACAGAAACTGGCATGTGGATCTGAGAAGATGCAGAAAGGAAGGTGGTGGCAGCCAGTTGCCTAGAGGACGCCTGAGGGTGACCCTGGGGAAGAAGATTTGGAACCTGGTTCACACTGGTGGGAGAGGGAGTAGGGTTGCCGTATTTCAAAGAGTTAAAAGTTGTTGAGCTTTTTTGTTGAAATTCCCCCTGGATGTCATTTCTGCCTTTGGAATCCTGGCAAGCATTGGAGCCAGAGAGTGAGGGTGAAAGGGATAGGCTCATTGTGGTCACAGACTCTGATAGGGAAAGAGCAGGGATTTCATCTCCTGCCCTACAAGACAGCCCTGTTCTAGCCCTGCCCCCTGCCCCTTTCACAACTCAAGAACAGAGGAGAGGGCAGGAAAAAAGAGCAAGGCAATTGAGAGCTGAGTCATGATGGAAGACTGCTGTCATGGAGGCTTAAATGAAGGGCGGAGGGACCAGACACCTAGCTCCTGCAACTCATTTACCTGAAGTGTGTGTGTGTGTGTGTGTGTGTGTGTGTGTGTGTTGGTTCTCTGACTGTTGAGCAATGAAAGTTAATTGCCGCCAAGTCACCTGCCCGCTTCTGATTTACAGCATCAGATAACAGTCGGCAGGGCTGTTCTGGCAGCCTGACATTATGCCTTTGGACAATGATAAGTTGCAGTCATGGTGCAAACTGTGTATGCTTCCATGCCCAGTTAATGCTCCTTTTCCAAAAAGTGGGGCAGATCATGGTAAAGAATGCACTCATGTTTTAGCTAGCCCTGCCTCTCCTTCAGCCTCCCTCAGGAAGCCCTCCTTGCCCTTATATTAACATCATCATGTGGACAAGCAGCTCACATTCCTATCCCAATATTTTTGGGTGCAGCCTCACCCTCAGAATAGATTTTGTGCAATTGTTTCTTGGTGAACCACATTTGAGATAAGAAGTGGAATATGGATGACTACTGTGTGACTCCCATCTTGAAGCTTTGCATTCATTTCTGTGAGATGTTCTTTTCCCCCCCGACCATATTGACAATGCATGATAATGAAGCATTTTGATTGCATCATTAGCATGCATTTTAATCAAAATACATCTTTTGTTTTTTGCCGGTGCTGGTTTTGCCTCAGTCGCTTAGTATCATGAAGTGACTGCTGTTGGACAATGCGCTGTGATAGATGGACGGCAGGGAATATTTTAGTCCTGAAAGAAAGTGTTGCTTACAATAAAAGCAAAGATAAATGATGAGTATGGCATTCTGTTGCTTAGACGGGGTGGGGCATTTGCTAGACTATGCTATCAGGTTGATTCTCAAAGCTGGTTGGCACCAGGCTGGTCTGGATCCACTTTTTCATTGGGAAAGGGTGCATATTGTACTAGAATACCAGTTATATGTGAACAAGGGCCTGAAACAAAAGTAGCAGGATATTGTAGAGCCTTGTAAGTTACTATTTGTACTTAGTGTGGTGGGTTAGGGCCAACTTGACCTCTAGGCAAAGTGAGGTATCTGCCTTAGGTGGTAAATGTTGGGTGGTGGGAGCACACCTCCTGACAAGTCTGTTGCCCCTAGGTGTGATGGAAGATGCTGTCTCACCTCCAGTGTTTAAGGAAGATTCAGGTGCCTGGGTTTCTTGCATTCTGTATATAGATTAGTTGCCATCTGGTCTATGACTCAAGGTGCTTCCAGACTGCTGCTGTTTTTGAGTGGGATTCAATCACATACCAGCAAATTAAAGTTGTGCAGCTAAAGTTGATTTGGCACTCTTGCACAACAAATCATACTCCCCCAACCCCAAAACAGGACTTTTTGTAATAAGGAAAGTAATAGGAAAGTGTGAGATAACATTTGCGTGATGCAACATCATGTAACCTTCCTGCAGACATCAGAATAAATAATTAATAAATAGCTCACATTGTCTAATCTCCCTGGAAACAAATCAGAATGAATGTTCAATAAACTGTCAACTAAAATGCATTCACAAAACCACCTAGAGCCCTGAGCGAAGAGAGAGAGCAACTGGTGGATAAAATAATGACATATAACCACAACCAAAAGGAATTAAATCCACCCAAGGGCAGTTCATTGTTTAGGGCTAGAAAACACAAAGGGGAATAAAATTCCCTCTGAAAGTTTTGTACTTGACTTCTTATTTTCCACATTCATACAGTTCTATACAATTGCAAGGAGCCATAGATGTGCACAGACAAAATGAAAAAAGTCAGGACCATAAAAAACATCAAACTGTACAATTGTACACACACGCATATATATAAAGAATAATAACAGTTTCTGAACGCAATGGTAAATTGCAATGTGTATTGAAAGAGAGAACAGAACTGAACTTAACAGCTCAGTGCAATAAAAAATACTTTCACTTGCCAAGCAAGATAAAACCACTTCTGAACACTGTGATAGAATACAGTGTACATTAAGGCAGAGGAGAACAAAACCTAACACTTAATGCAAATAAGTGGCACTTGTTGCCAAGCTGCTTTGACCATAAGTTATTCTTCAGTGGTATATACAGTATTAATAGGTAAATTAACTGCTTCAGAGTGGATCCAGAGTACATAAAAATACACAGAATGTGTATTTATATTTGCATCTTACTTGCATTGGCCCCTGCTTAAAAGAGAGCGAGAGAGAGAGATCTTAACCATACTGCAGTTAGAACTCACCATATAGTTTAAGAAAATACTGTGGGGAAAACACTTCCAATCAACAGACTTCAGAGGTCTGAAGGAAAAATTATCTGATTGACAGATCCATGCACCATTTGTATTTTTTAAAAGTGTTTTCTCTTAGGGCTGAGTGAGTGGACACGGTTTTGTGTGAGTTTAGTAACCATATGTATGCATACATGCACACAGACCTCATAAGTGTTTCTAAGATCAATATTTTGTGTATAATTTGTTGCTGAACACTGTTGTTTTTACAAATTTTAGACACAGGTCACTTTACACATGCAAACTGTGATACAGTTTACAGGTTCTGTATTAACTCTCTGCCAGTTTCCAATCACAGAACAGACACACACAATTTCAAAGTATTTCTTTGCTTCTGTGCTGTATGGAAGGCAGAAAGTAGATTGAGATCTGCTAGTTTATCTCCAGGTGCTTTTGGCGTATCAACAAAAGGTGTCAACTCCTAGTTATTGAACAAGAGCAGCAAAAAAGCTTCTTCTCCCTTGCTAAAATGAAGGAAATTTTGGGAGTATATTTTTGAGCAAAAGGCTTGGTTTTGTACTGAAAACAAATGCTTGAGTGAAGTATCTGCTCAGAGGCATCTTGTTACTTAATTCTAATCTACGTCCACCACCACCACCCCCCGAGCCAGAAATAGCTTTGGTTGGTGGACCTTGTGATTCTGATAGAAAAAAATAAAAACAAAAATAGATCCTACAAATCTGATGTAGTATACAGCAACAACAAATATTGCTAATTAGCCACCACTGTCTACTATTAATCTTGCTTCCCACCTCTGGTGCATCTAAATGGTAGTATAATTGTTTCAGGATGGAGTTTTCATCATTTTTTGAAAATGCAATTTTAAATATACTTTTGAAAATATTGCCTCCATATCTTATCAACAGTGTTCTCACGTCCAGCTCTGTCATGTAGGCTCCAAGAGTGGAATCTATGCTAATGTTTGTGCACAGTCTGAACACTGAAACATAATCCAACGGGACAGGAAAGCAGAAAACGAGCTTGGTACGCTTGCAGGTTGCATTCAAAATGTCAACTCTACCCAATAACAGTCAGCATAGTTTGTATGGCTCCAAGGTATTATGAGATACACTCTGAAGACTCTTCTCCTATTTCTGTATGATTCAGCAATCCATCCCTGTCAGGGCTTTAGATGACTTTCTCTTCGCTAAATTTATTGCCAAGTTGCACAATTCTCAGTTAGGCCCTATTTGCTGAATGCTGATGTTATTTCATGTCCCACAACCTCTGCAAAGTTCTGCTCTGGTAGCACTAAAATCCAGATACTGTAGAGAATGAAGGAATAAATCAGGTTCTACTTCCAATAAAATTGTTTGCTCTTTAGAAGGATAGTCATCCGACTTCAGTACCAAAGTACCAAACACTTCTTTAAATCTCAGCAGTGATATTCAGCAAAATGATTGGAAATGTGCCATTCAGATATGAAATGTAGAAAACGTACATTATTTATTTTAAAGCAATTATACACTGCTTAATATGTAAAAAACAACAACCCAACCAACGTGGTTTAGAGTCTAAGAAACATTACAACATTACAACAAAAGCACCATAAAAACAATAAAACAGAAACATAAAAACATAAAGTGAAGAAATGAAAAAAGAACTAGAAGATTCAAATTCGTAAGCTAGGGTACTATGGAGCACAGTTTTCCATAGGACAGAGATGGGGAACCTTGTAGCCCTCCAGATGTTGTTAGACTACAACTCCCATCATTCCTGTTGGCTGCAGTTGATGAGCAGCATCTGGAGAGCCATAGATTTGGGTGGAAGATTTGAGGCACTCCTCACTAGCAGAGTTCCTCCTCATGGTGGAGGCTGGCAGTGTTGAGCAGGTCTGGTGGATCTGAGTGTTGGATTACTCTGCCCCTTATGCTGCAAAGCCACGACAATATATATGACCATTAGGTCCAGTCGTGGCCAACTGTGGGGTTGTGGTGCTCATCTCACTTTATTGGCCAAGGGAGCCGGCCAGCATGACTAAGCCGCTTCTGGCGAACCAGAGCAGTGCACGGAAACGCCATTTACCTTCCCACCGGAGCAGTACCTATTTATCTACTTGCACTTTGACGTGCTTTCAAACTGCTAGGTTGGCAGGAGCAGGGACCGAGCAACGGGAGTTCACCCCGTCGCAGGGATATATATATATATATATGCATAAAGATGTGGAAAAACATGTCCTGTCTGTCTACCTACCTATCTATATAATATTCATGCACCTTGTCAGACACACACACACCATAAAATGTTGAAATTTTAATGCCATTTTCAGATATCACCATTTTTATGATCAGACGTTTCTGCTGAACTTCACCATTTGAGAAGAAAAAAAGGAAGCAAAGATCCTTCTTGCTTTTGCCAGCAGAAATGCTACCGCACAACCAGAACTACTGCTCCACAAACAGGTGGACAGTTTTCAGCTGGCAGAACATGGCACTGCAAGAATCAGACACGCGATGCACAGCTATCAATGAGTACATCTGTGTGCTAAGTTTCAAACACCTTTCCTGATACCACATAGACTGAAGCAGCAAAACTCTCAAGAGTCCTCTGTAAGATAAAGAAAGGCAATATACTTGAAGTGTAAGCAGGAAAAGAAGGCTCATAATGGTTTAGCTTTGAGAGTAGCAAAGCATGGATGCACCTACCCCATTTCCCAATCTCAGCCTTTCTCCATTCCACTCCTATGGGAGCCTGCAGCATTAAGCAGTGGTTGGTACAACGAGTGATAAATAACTCCAGGCAGGCAATAAACTGCCTGTAAGCATCCAGTGCCTACTATCCAGCTCCCAAAATTGATATAATCCTTTGCCAGATAGTCCATTCTACACAAATGCTGGTATTTCCTTCACTCTTCACCACAGTGATGTTGTGGAGAAATAAGAGTCTGTCTTTTGGCAACAACTCACATGTGCAAGCATTTATATCTTGCCTGTCCTCCACCAAGGAATTTGGAATGATGTTCCCCTTTCTGTGTACTGACCCAACCCAAACCTGTTTAGCGTTAGCAAGTTAGTTGCATTGTACATATATCCTCAGATCATGCCCTGAAAATATATGAAAATTGTTTTGAGACATGCTTGCTGGCACTTCTAAAATGTTACTTTACTACTACCACCATCAATGGCATCACAAAAGATGAGAATTAGAAACAGTGTTGGAATGTTTCAAAGAAAATGAAATGTGCTGGAATGTGTCAAAGTGAAGTGAGTTGAGAACTGCTGAAGAAGCAAGGGTTCCAGTTATACTTTCCTCTTTCGTAATAGATTATGATAATCCATAGTCCATATCTTATCTAGTTTTGTAAGTAATGAAATTGATGGAAAAGATGGAAAACACTATACTCCTGCTCCAGTTTCTGATCAGAATAAAAAAGCTCAATGAGTCATTCTCTTTCTCTCTTTCTTTACTGTTTATCCAAATCTGCTTCACATGCTTTCCAAAATGCAGATATGCTGGGGAACTTTCTGTTTCACATCTAGATGGGCTGGAGGAAGTTAGGAGAAGCCAAATCTTCACTTAGGATAGTAAATAACAAGCTCAGATTGGATGCTTTATTAATGTTGTTCTTGAGCCACATATTGCTATATTGAATTGAATTAGAATTGAATTGAATTTTCTTCAGATTTCATAATAGCATTATTTTCTATATTAAGATAAATGAAGCAATGTATACCAATAAACCGATATATTCATTTTTGTTGCAATCTTCAATCTGTGATTGCCACTGGGTTGGGTTATGCCTTACTCCCTGTCCAACTGTGTTGCTTGTGAACAAATTCAAATTTTGATTGGAGGACCCAATTAACAATGGCGCATTGGCCAGGTAAGCACTAGCTTTGGTTGGTTCCTCACATTAGCTATTAAGTTTCTTGCATTCAGGTTAGTCATTCCACAGTCGGCTTCCAGTTCATGAATGTTGTGTAGATGGGGTAGATCAGGAAATGGTTGGTCACAGGCAGTGTGCAACTTGTAGAGACGTTAGAAAAGCACATGAGATATAGAAGGAACCCATGCCATTTTCCCCAAAGGCTGCTCCCAACACTTCAATAGGCATTGTAAATTATTATTGTTTAACACCATATATCAGAGGCTTTCCAGATAATGCTGGACTCCATCATCCTTGACATTGGCCATGCGGGCTTGAGCTGATGGGAGTCAGAGTCCAACAAAATCTGAAGGGCCACCAGTTTAAAAGTCTCTGAATTAAAAACAACAGCCCTAGAGAGTGCAGGAGTGGAGCTGGAATGAAGATCATTTACTTAACGAACAAATCAGCTAAAATATTTAGCCAGTTGAGCAATCTGGATCGGAGGATAAAAACTGCATCTGCTGGCAACATTTGTGTAGACACAAACACAATTTGTTTAGATGTCGGCTGTAAATTGCAGCTGATGCTTCAGCTACAACTCATTAATAAATCTAGCATGCATTCAGTTTTTGTCCCAAAGTTTACCACTGAGGCAAAGTACAGGGAAGAAATGAGACTGTGCCATACACTAAAATAAATAAAATAAAGCAACCCATTACAATTCCAGCTTGGGAGTACTGAAACGTTCATTTCCATTACATACCTCCAAATTTGCATTCCCTTATGACAGCATCTGAAATAAATCCACAATGAACTCACAGAAACAGTTTCACGCACTAGCATTTGGTGGTCGTATCATGTCTGATAAAGAAAAGATGGCTGTGAGCATAATTAATACTAATGCACAGCAGACAATATTTCTTGTGCTTATCACTTGTATTAATGTGATTTATTGCAGATGAAGGGGGTAAGAGTGGGAATAGTGGTTCAGTGAGCTTTGCTTCCTTGTGTTTCAGAGACTTTCAGCAGCCTGAGCAGAAACAATCTCCAGAATACAATTATGCAAATGCTTTATTATTTTCAATTAGTCTGAGTTAACGCTATATAGAGTCTACTCCCAGGGTATGAAGTTGGCTGCGAAATGTTTGTTCTTGATTTTAAATCAATATTGTTTCAGTTGTTTAATAAGGGACATAATTATCAAGCCATTTTCCCCTATCACAATTTCATTTTAAACATATTTGATTTTGAATGAAGGAAAAACAGATTTTCTCATTATTTTAACAATCTCTCATTGGTATGCTTTTAGGTTCACTGCCATTGCAGAGCAGGATTTTGGCCTCAGGATGCAATCCTATATACACTTACCTGAGGAGTCCCAAGGAACTTAATCGGGCATAACTCTGAGTAGACATGCAGAGGATCGTGCCGTTCGTGGAAGACTTGATTTAAATCCTATCATGTTTCAGTGGGCTTTTCAGTTATTACATTGTCATTAAAAACTATTAACTATGGACTTAATGAAACTGCAGTAGCAAAGATGCAGCCACCTAATGCATCCTGTGAGCAGAAGCCTTGCACAAGAACAGGCATAGGCAAACTCAGCTCTCCAGATGTTTGGGGACTGCAATTCCCATGATTCCTAGCTAACAGGATCAGTGGTCAGAGATGATGGGAATTGTAGTCCCAAAACACCTGGAGGGCCGAGTTTGCCTATGCCTGCACAATAACTTCTGCTTATGCAACAGGGCTTTCCATCCTCTCATCCCGATCCACACATCCCTTGAAATTGGCTCAGGAGGCTCAGGAGAACTTCCAGAACTATGGGAAGGGATTAGACAGGGACCATTCCATCAGGCAAGCTGCAATGCTGGTGCAGACAGAACATTTGGAAGAGTGAGATATTGAAATCTACCCCATGTATCTTTTTACTACCCCATGATAATCACCACAGCACTGCGATGATGGCTGTCTCCCACCCCTGCCTGTCAGTGATAATTAGGGAGCCCAGATCATGACACATAGGTCACAAAGGCTGCATTTTTCTCCTAAGGAGGGAAGCAGAGCTCCGGGAGATAATTGAGAAGCTCCCATTGTTAACACGGCTGGAACTCAGAGGAGTCTCATGCCACATTTGCTTTAGCAAATCTCTAACCTGATGTTAAATGTTTCTTCCAGAAAGACTATAAATGTACACTGTACATTATTTTCTCAGATGGCTTCCAATTCAGGAACAGACATGATCCAAACATGTTGAGCTGGCCTGGTTGAAGTGGAGTAAACCATTCTCTAAGGCCAATGAAGAGGAAACTCATGGGGTCTGCACTCAATATGCGTGAGATTAACACCAGCTACTAACGAATGTTTAATCAAGGATCGAGAAAACGGACTGCAACCTGGCCTATCACACCAGGTAAGTTCTCACAAGATTCTGAACTGATGGCATGGAGTTATCTCCATGCTCACCTCTCGGTAGACTGCTATTTCAATGTACCATAGATCTCTTTCTGTCCTCCGTTGTATACACTTTCGGAGTAGCAACAGTGGGAGGTGCTAATATTTCCTAATTGTAGGAAATCATCATGGCACTTTTTGTTTTCCTCTACCTGAGCAATAGGGGAAGTGGGGATGAAAGAAATGGAATGAGAGTTTGGCTTGCATGACAGAGTCTCTATCTTCCAGGAAAGCTAAAATTGTTTTATGAAGGATTGGATTCTTTCTGTTCCATGAAAATGTTGCTGTACAACCAAATCAGAGGCTGGTAACGTTTAAAGAGTTGGATGTGTAACTTATGGAAGAGGAGTGGGAAATTGGTATCTTTGGGTATCTCTTGTCATTCTCATCTCTAGTAACAAAAACAGGAATTGCTGAAATGCACTGTGGAGATGTCACTGATAACATCAGCAGCTAACCCACTTTCTCAGGATGATATTAATTATTTTTTGTTACACTTTTTTTCCATATTCATTAATGAGGTGTAGCTTTTACTTAACAGATCTATGACACTGAGCACTCCTAAGATTAATCCAGAGTTTCATTGCACAACTCACTTCTGGAAAGCATCAAAAATCATGCATTTTCCATTTCCCCTCCTATTCCTTTTATATTTATTCACCTGAAGTGCTGTAGTATAATTACATAAGATAAAAGTTGGTCAAGCTTAGAAACTGTTTTTCCATATGGTACTAATGTCAAAGATATGCCTGCTTTAATCAATTAACCAATAAAATTATGTCCTGGAAACAGGAAAGGAGCTGCCTGTATATCAATAAGCAGACACTACCCAATGAAGGTCACACTAGGCCATCCAGTTCTTGCTGGAAATATAGAAAAACAAAAATAGTGGTTGTTTTCATTTCATGTTATTAGATTTGTATTAACTGTAGCATGTTAGAAATTGGGGCACAATACATGTTTACTTTAGACAGAAACATGGATTTTTGCCATTGTGTTAGAGTGATAGAATTTGGAATTTAACATGGCCTATGGAAACCAATAAAATCCATCTGTTTCTTAAGGAGAAGAAAATGCTATGGTAAAATACAAGTGATCCCAAAGCTTCTCTTATAAAAAGTATCCCTAAAAATGGTACTGAAGGCACTGGACCTAACTGATTATTTCAGATGAAATGTTAAAATATGCCTAATGTAAAGCACATTACTCTTCTTGCTCATCTTGTATCATCTCAATATATATGCAGTGCATTTGTCTACTGTGATGGAAAAACAATCTTGCCTCTGCATCAGCAGCATAATGATTTGTTACTAATGCTCGAAGCATTATGCCCTGGCTGCTCTCTATGGACACATTCACCGGTCTTAGGACCAGGCCCTTGGATCTCTTAAACCTAAGCTACTTAGGTTACTCCCCAAAGCTCTCAGGCTAGTAAATCTCACCCCTGTACTCCTCATTCATATTCACAGACTGAACATGTGTTCCTGGGGATGCGTTCTTGCTTTTTCATATGCCAGTGGATTTTTCAACTCTGAATGTATTAACCTAATTGAAGAAAACATTCTAAGAAGGACATCCAAAGGGCAAAGGGTTAAGGCATGAGGACACTTTAAATACCAAAACACACACACACAAATTTGATTCCTACCCTGCATTACAAAACAAAACAATGTCAACTTTACTCTGATTCCAATATGCTGCCATGACTTTCTCTGGGAGTTGGGAAATAATATGTCCTGCCTTTCTTTCCCAGAGCTATTTTGACCATTCATTCCACTACAAAAGTATATGCTCTCATAGGCCACATTCAACTAACTGGTTGTGCTTGCCAAAAGTCAGCGCAAGTCCCACTATCACAACGGGCTTCTGCCCCCCTCTCCTCCCCCTGTTCCCACACATACCCCAAAACAGTTCTGGGGATTATGAGAAGCCCCCAGAACAGCACATTAATGGGAGCAGAGGAGAGATCATTTTGTGGGGGAAGCAGAAAGACTTTTGTTGATGGAATGATCATAAAAACATAGAATCATAGAATCATAGAGTTGGAAGAGACCACAAGGGCCATCGAGTCCAACCCCCTGCCAAGCAGGAAACACCATCAGAGCACTCCTGACATATGGTTGTCAAGCCTCTGCTTAAAGACCTCCAAAGAAGGAGACTCCACCACACCCCTTGGCAGCAAATTCCACTGTCGAACAGCTCTTACTGTCAGGAAGTTCTTCCTAATGTTTAGGTAGAATCTTCTTTCTTGTAGTTTGGAACCATTGCTCCGTGTCCGCTTCTCTGGAGCAGCAGAAAACAACCTTTCTCCCTCCTCTATGTGACATCCTTTTATATATTTGAACATGGCTATCATATCACCCCTTAACCTCCTCTTCTCCAGGCTAAACATGCCCAGCTCCCTTAGCCGTTCCTCATAAGGCATCGTTTCCAGGCCTTTGACCATTTTGGTTGCCCTCCTCTGGACACGTTCCAGTTTGTCAGTGTCCTTCTTGAACTGTGGTGCCCAGAACTGGACACAGTACTCCAGGTGAGGTCTGACCAGAGCAGAATACAGTGGCACTATTACTTCCCTTGATCTAGATGCTATACTCCTATTGATGCAGCCCAGAATTGCATTGGCTTTTTTTAACTGCCGCGTCACACTGTTGGCTCATGTCAAGTTTGTGGTCAACCAAGGCTCCTAGATCCTTTTCACATGTACTGCTCTCAAGCCAGGTGTCACCCATCTTGTATTTGTGCCTCTCATTTTTTTTGCCCAAGTGCAATACTTTACATTTCTCCCTGTTAAAATTCATCTTGTTTGTTTTGGCCCAGTTCTCTAATCTGTCAAGGTTGTTTTGAAGTGTGATCCTGTCCTCTGGGGTGTTAGCCACCCCTCCCAGTTTGGTGTCATCTGCAAATTTGATCAGGATGCCCTTGAGTCCACCATCCAAGTCGTTGATAAAGATGTTGAATAAGACCGGGCCCAAGACAGAACCCTGTGGCATCCCACATGATGTTGAATTTTCCCACCCCCTTCATGAATCTTGGCTTGATGTTAGTTTTAAAAGAAAATATGTATAAGTAAGTATATTTATGCTTCTTGGTGGTTCTGCCCCTTCCTGAACTGAGGGGTAGGGATATTTGCCCTTAAATGGCCCTGTTCTAGTCAGTTTTGTGTTCTGTGAGGTAGAAGTGTAATTACAGGTTTGTTTTCTTTTCTTTCTTCTAAAACTTTTCTTCCTCAAAATTATCTTATTTGTAGATTGTGCCTGTCACAGTTCAGTAGGACGCTGCCACACCATTGTTTACAATTGGATGGACAAATCCAATTTGAGGGGATGTTTACCAAATCCCCAGTTCCCAAACTACTACTACTATTACTGTTTTCTCCTTTTGTATACCAGAGAGACAAATTCTGATGTAGATTCTGGGGAAATTCACAGGGGCGGGGAGAATCCAATTACATGTTTAATCACTTTAATACACATTGTTTTCTCAACATCGAGATACGATAGGGAGTGCCTATCTGTATTTTCCAAAAACAGCTGAAGACCTTTTGTTCCAACAGGCTTTCCCAGCTGGACAAATCAGTCTTTACCACAAGTGCCCAGTTTTGTATAGTTTTGAACTTCTTTTGAATGTATTTGCTGCTGTTGTGTTTATAATTATGTGCAAATTGCCTTTAGAAGGCAATTAATGAATCAAAGATAAGCCTAATAATATTAAAAGGTTTGAACCGGAATGATTTATAAATCTGTTTAGCTTTTAGAACTAACCCTTTAGAACTTTAAAGTTAGCAGTTTCAGGTATTTTATCTCATTGTATGTCTAATACAATTTTAACTGTTCAGCCATTACTGTACCCAAAATGAATTTAAACTCCAGTTAATTGTGTTTTAAGCAGTTTCATAAGTGCATTGCTGACTTGGGGCAATATTCAGTTAAGCTTTTGTTCTAAGGCATTCCCTCCCTTAGCAATCAGCAAATCTGCTCCAGAGGATTGGGGGAACCTTCAGAATGTGTTTGGGGGGGGGAGGGAGAACATTCCATCACACAAGAAATCTGAGCACTGATAGAATGTTCACCTTAGTGCTGAAACTTGTTCAAAAACTTGGTGTAAAGGGTTTGATGTGCAGAGCAAGGAACGTACTACAAGCTATTACCTCAGTCCTGAAAATACAAATCATGAATTTTATAAAAATATTTTATGTATACACACAGTCACATATCCACATATACCTCAATGCCCTTTGAAGCCATATGACCAAAGATAGTCGCTTTCAGAACCTCTCTTCTGCAAGGAACTCCTACTTAAGCAACACTTTGAAAAAGAGTTACTCTCAAATTTCCCCTTACAGCCTCAGGATACAAACTGAGTGTATGTACCTGTGCGCTTATGAAGGTCAGCAATGGAAAATACAGCTAAATATAATACTGTCTGGAAGCAGCCATTTCATCAGGCTGCAGCATAGAGTGATAGGAAAGGGAGGCAGGCCACTCCATCAGTTCTGCTGAGAATCCAGCTCCATCTGGCTCCTCCTCCATCAAGTGTCACCTGACAGCAGCAGAGGAAGAGATGGAAAGCAGGGCCCTTCCATCAGCTCAGCATTTGGTTCCTCTCTTGCATAAACAGTTTTCATTCTAGCTGGTTGTTATAAGAACTTTGTAACTCAGAATTAGTGCTTGGTTTTCTTTTTTTCCTCTACTTCCCTCTCTCCAAATCCCTTCCCCTTTTGTTAGACCATAAACCAGAGTGCTGGGACTGTCCAGTTGCTGATCTTTGTAAGCTGCTCAGGTAGATTTTTCAGTCAAAGAGCAGGGCAAAAATGCTTTAAAATGTGACAAAATGGGTTTTGATGCATCAACTATGAAGCACATTTGCAAGCATTTTTAGCTCTGTTCCTTCTCGAAATAAACACATGCGGCAATCAGTCCCCCATTTTAAGGATGAATGATGCTAATAATACATGCACAAGCACTTCCAATTTGATGAGCAGCACAAATATGTGATAGTCGGGTACTTACACACACACACACACACACACACACACACACACACACACACGTTGTAACAAGTGGCTCTTAACAGGTGACGCATTGCGAGTGGCTTCACCCTGTCATGCCTAAAGGTTTGCTCCCCCCCTGTGAGATACTAAAGCTCCTTAGGCTACAGACGAGCAAGGGAGAGAGGGAGTCCATTGTCTGAGTTTGCCCCCCACCCCCAGTCTGTCTAACAGCTGATATCTAATGCGACTGGAGACATCAGATTTGCCTACCTTTATAGACCTAACAGACTTCGACTCTTAGCAGCTCTGCTTACATTCTAACTGTTGCTTGCAGTCAGAAGGGAAGGAGGACAGAAGAGTGACTGAATCCAGACACCCCTAGTTTGCAAAATCAAACCTTGGGTTAAGTACTTAATTCGTTCCGGAGGTCTGTTCTTAACCTGAAACTGTTCTTAACCTGAAGCACCACTTTAGCTAATGGGGCCTCCTGCTGCTGCCGCGCCACCGGAGCACGATTTCTGTTCTCATCCTGAAACAAAGTTCTTAACCCTCTTTCTGGGAAAGCAGAGTCTGTAACCTGAAGCGTATGAAACCTGAAGCGTATGTAACCCAAGGTACCACTGTACCAAAACTTCCTCCTCCCGCCTAGTAGGCCCTGGGAGAGGCTCAAAGAGCAGAATACACTTAGAGGAAGGCTGGTTCCTAGGGCAGGGCCTTAACATTATTTTTTGTCCACACTCTAAAGTGCAAAGCTAGAGTGCCATGGAGGCATATTCAAATATTTCATATCATTTGGACATTCCCTGGAGTCTTTGCTGTGTTTTCCTCTCTCTTCTGGTATAGCCAGAACTAAGAAATCACAGGCATATCTATGAGTTTGAACCTAACAACTCCTGGAAATATGGAATTTCCAGGTGTCCTATTTATCTCCTCAGTCACAAGTCTTAAATATCTGGTGCATGTGTTTGATAACTGGTTGATACATTTGCAAGTGGAAAGGATGGGGAGAAAACCAGAACAGGTAGACTCTGCTTCCAGTGACTGCCTGGCTCTGCCTCTCATTCATTACACTACCCACCCCACCAACTCCTGTAGTAATCAACCACCACTGAGAGCCTTTTTTCTGTGGCCTTAACCCATACAAGGCTTCAAAAATAAATGGGAAATGATCAGTTTCACTTCTGGGGAGGTGTAAAAATATACAGGAGGGGCAAAATATAGTTGAAAAGCACTGAGGGCATGTCCTTTAAGGAGACACTCGGGAGTTGTGAGGAACAATGAGCCTACTTGCCCTGATATATGCCTCCATTTTCAGAGGCCTGAGCTGAAAGTAGTATTTTCATCTGGGGCGCCTGGAATTGTTCTTTTTGCAGGCAAGCCACCACTAATGCAGCATGATTAATGCTCTGTGCTTGGCAGATATTGTGAAAGAAGTCAACCTTCCCCTTCTCATATTTCCTTGTCAATCTTCATATCTGATTATTGCCTCTGGAGGCTGTTCACTTTTCATGTCATGCCTCTTCTTTCCTTCATCTTTGCCAGAAATTCTACATGAGAGAAAAGATCCTTGCGCTTACTTATATCCGCTGGTTTTGAAATGTGTCCAGTTGGCTCCTTGGAAAATGGAAGCTTTTCCATTTGAATGAATGCCTTTGTTTGACTTGATCCATCACTTCAAAAAAATAAAATAAAAAAATAAAGCATTTAAGAAAACAAAACATTTATGAATGATCCAACATTTCCCAAATGGTTGTGATTGTTGTTCAGATCAATAAAGCTCTGGCACGGCATATATCAATGCCCTTTTGTTAATTCCTAGGAATGATAAGCAACCAGTTCCCTGTTCCAAGTTATTCTGATGATTTCTCTTACCTCATGTCTAGAGTGTTACCCTTCTAACATGTTGCACTTGTTAGAGAGGCAGTGACAAGTTCTGCTTAGTCCTTTTTTTCAGAGCTGTCTTTCCAAAATCCCCATGATTTGGAGGGGAGCTCCAAAAATAAATGAAATTTCTGCACTAAGACCAGCACAATTCTGCAGCCTGCATACAAATTGTTTTGTAAATGCCTTCTCCTTCTGCATCCCTCACACAGCTCTTGTGCAGAGGCATCAATTGCTCCCCCTGCTGCTCAACCTGTCACTCAAGAACCATGCAAGTCCATGGAAGTTGACATTGAATGGCAGCCCAAAAGCATTCTGTCAGTCAATGCCCTTTTCCGAATTGGTACTCTACCTCTGTTGTGTTAATATTTTGTGCTTTACATGGTGTCATGCCTCCATCCTCCTAGCTTTAGCATGGTGCACAGTGGCTGGACATTATTCCCAAAGCTAGCTTTCTTGCTCTGGAAAAAAAACATCATCTCTGCAGATGAATGAGATACCAGAGCATTTGCCATATCAGAATACAGCACCAGTTAAATGAAATCTATATTGATGAAACAGATCATAATAACACCTTGGTGATATTGGAAGACTGTTATATCACACTGAAAGATAATACACCTTTTCCTCCTCAGTACATTACAACTCTTTGAGCAGACTATTTCCTTCTTCCTTGCATTCTCATGAAGGCGAATTAGGAATGCAAAAGAAAACCTCCCCGCCCAAAATATCAGACCGCACACCACTACAATTGGTATTGACTTTGGCACAACAACCTCCCTCTAGACCAATTTGAAAATTAAATGTCTCCCTTTTGAAAGATGAGGTCTGTAGGACACAATTGGAAAATGAGATCAGGGAGTTCTTTGAAATTAATTTGCCCTCAATCCCATCTATAGCCATTCTAGTGGATACTTTTAAAACATACAGTAGAGGGGGAATAATTGCATACGCAGATCATAAGGAAAAAAGTAGGACCCAACAATTAACAGAACCAGAAGCTCAGGAGAAGGAAGACATAGACGTATGTGCAGCTCCACCCTTTCTGAAACTTCTCAGACAAATACACAGGCAGAATTATTAAATAAACTTTCTTTGAAAACAAAACAGTGGCACACACATTTGCATTAAACATAAAACAATCCACTGGGAAGAGAGATAATGAGTGGTTATATTCCTATCAAGATCAATTGTATGCATATGTTCCATTATTTAGAGCTTAATAACAATAAATTATAAACCGTCAACAAGGTGTTTTAGGCATTTCTTTTCAGAACTCTACAGGCCCAATACTCAAGTTATACAAGAAGCCATACAGGCTTTCTTGGGAAAGGTTATGTTTATGAGATATACGAACACAAAGGTTTTAGAGAAGACTGTAAACAGAATAAGCTAGTTGGGGATATGCGAGAGGGAGGGAGGCAAGTTGCAGCCCCCAATGTGAGTGATAGCAGGTCAGTGAAAGTGGTTTAACTCCTCCTTCAATGCTGTATCACCAGCACAAATTTTGAGTGCTTTTAAAGTGTTATCATCTTGCTAAGAACATAGGAGGTGATTGTACTTACCAAATTGGGTTTTAATGTTGCAGCACCTTCCTTCTCTGTCTTAAAAAAGAAACAACACACATATGGTTTCCATGGTAATTTTTTTTTCCCAGATGAAGAATGAGAAACATTCTTCCAAAATCATATTGTAGCCAGCTGATTGCAATATGTTAGATTTAATACTGCACATTTAATACTATTTTCCACCTTTAGGAGCAAGAAAAAAGCACCTAGGGAGGGAGGGAGGCAGGCTGAAATTATGGGGTCCAGTTGAAAGCTCACAAAGTACCGTAGTTGGGGATACTTGTTCAAACTGTTCTATTTATGTGATTCTGTAATATCCTTCCTGCTAATATATTCCAGAAAGAACAACAGGTTTTTTGGTTAGTGATACTGGACCCACAATTTAAAAAGAAAAGAAAGGGAATTTTACCTTAATACAGAAGCTATTCCAGATTTAGTCTATTTCACAATAATAGCCTATTCAGTACATTTTATGCGGGGACTAGAGGGATAATAGCTTAGGAGCCTCTAAAATAGCAAACGTGTGTATAAAATGAAATTCCACAAATCTTACCATGGCAATTGTGTGGCAAAATCCTAGTTTGTAAATAACAGCACAATCCTATACAGGTCTACTCAAAAGTAGATCTCATTAAATGCAAAGTGGTTTACACTCTAGTAAGCATGTGAAGTTTCTTTCTGACAAATCAGAAATACCCATGGAAATTATTAGGGCAGTTATGAATGTTTAATGGCATTCATTTTTTGTGTGCAAAAAGTAACATTCAGGTCCCTCCTCCTAAAAAAAAGAATCCCCAATGATGAGGGGGGAAAGTTGCAGATGATGATCACAGGGTCCAGGTTGGTTCATATGGGGAAGTTACAAGAGCATAGACGACAGGAGTTAGGCTATCCCTGTCTTGATATGGGTGCAGCTGGACCACCAATTGAAGCTGATAGAAGGTACTCTGCACCACCAATGCCACCTGAGCCTCAAGCAACAGCAGAGGATCCAGAAGCACACCCAAGCTGTGTACCCACTCCTTCAGAGGGAGTGAAATCCCATCACCAGCAAGCAACCTCTCATCCAACTGGTCTAGGTAACCACCCACTAACAGTGCCTCTGTCTTATCTGCATTTAGCTTCACTTTATTGGCTCTCATCCGTTCCATTACTGAGGCAAGACAACTAGGCAACACCTCCACTGCCCAGTGCTATTTTTCTAGAAAAAGAGGCACCAGAACTCACCATGAATGCCTCCCTTGTTCTCTTATAATGGCAGTCGTGTGCATCTGATAGGTACCGGAAATGAGTTCCAGTGAGCTCCAGCTGAACAAAAGCCCTGCCACTGCAACACCTGCAGATGTTAAGAAGTCGAGTTGTCTTTCATCAACATATCTCTGACAACATACCCCAAAGCTCTGAATCACCTCCACTCAGGAGTTTCATATAGATGTTAAACAGCACGAGAGATAAAACTGAACCCTGGTGAACCCCTCTTCAGTGGCTGAAGAGCACTCCCAAAGCATCACCCTTTGGAAACAACCATTCAATCACCGTGAAAATTAAAACTACCTCCAGGCCTATTGATTTTTAAATCAGAGAATTAAACATTGTTCTTACTGCCTCAATTCTTATGTTATTTTGTTTGTTTGTTTGTTTAAATAATTATAAAAAGGCTTTAAGATTTCTGCTGATTATACATATACTCCAACCTTTTAACGAAAACTTGGGAGGCCAAATAGAACTCCTTGCTGCAGGTGTTCAGAAATAGTGCCATCTAATCAGTCATTTAATGTTCTAGTGATGAGGTAGGTGCCAAGAAACAATTTCCCTCACCTCTAAATTTCACCTTATAATTGACACAATTATTTCAAAACCATATAACTGCAGTGTTTGACAGTAAATTCAGCATCAACTCCGATCTGAACTTTGCAGAATAGCATGCAACCTATGTGCTGAGTCACGTGGCAGAACAGAGTCTCAAACAAAGACATGCTCTCCCAAGCCCACTTTACCAGCATGTTTGCACTTCTGTCTCAGCGACATCTACCCTGGCTTGGTCATGCACACAGAATGGAAGATGGCAGGATCTCCAAGGATGTCTTGACGAGAAGCTGGCTTCAGGTACTAGGCTTGTTAGTATAGCAACTCTGTGTTACAAAGATCTGCAAACTTGACATGAAGGCTAGCAACATTAACCCCGCCAAATGGGAATCCCTTGCAGACGATTCCAGTGCCTAATGGGAAGCAGTGACCAGAGGAGGAACGACCACTGGGAGGAGTGCAGAGAGAAGAAATGTTGCAGCAAAACTAAATCCCGTCATCTGCTCCACCTACCATAAACATGTCTCTCCTGTATCAGTCTCTACAGCTACAACAGGCGCCATAACTCTCCAGCAGTTTGACTTTACCTCCAAAGGCACATTCTTCTATTGTCTCCTGAGACAGATAGATGCCAACAACATGCTGAGTTATGATTGTTGGGTATTTTGCATTGTTCAAGGACCCAAATTTGTTTTGAAGATTATTACTTCAGGACCTAGCCAATAAAGACTTCTCAATATCAAAAATCTTCCAACTGGCTCACAAAGTCAGATTTAGTACTTCAGCCAAGCAAGATATTACATTTCCTCTGGAGTCTGATACAATTATTAGAAACACAGCACAGGATTTAAGTGTGTGTGTGTGTGTGTGTGTGTGTGTGTGTGTGTGTGTGTAATATATATATATATATGATAATGTGCTTCTAGTTGTCCGGCTTTTTTGGAAAATATAGGGACTATACCAAATTTTCTGCAGTATGGTTCACTGTGTAGAGAATTCAGGACTTCAAACTAGACGGTGCTTTGGTGTTCAAGTCTAATTCAGAGAGTTCCAGGAAATTCTTGAATGCTAACATTGACAACAATACTTTTTGGGTGTTGAAGTTTACCACCATCTCCTTATTTATACTGAGTTTCTAATTTGCACAGTGTTTTACAGACCTCATTGTTTTTGATTTCACAATAACTCTTTGATTTAGGTCTTCGTTATCCCCATTTTGCTGAATAAGGCAATTTACAACTCGCTTAAGGCTAAGTAATCAACCCAGGCCAGGGGTAGTGTCTGAATGCAGCTCTGCAAGTCCACTATCCATAGCACTATCCTATTTCTCAGATGTGCTCAGGGTAATGATAAACAGTTATTCCTGGTGCTGTGTAGCCTGATTTTGCTCAGTCATTCTTGTGTATGCTATGGACAAAAGCAGCAAGTTGTACCTTCTTCAGTTTCCCTCAGCCTGGGGTGGGGGACCTCCTGATGTTGTTGGGATTCCAGCTCCCATAAACCACTGGCCACACTGGAACTTGATGAGAGTTCAAGCCCCAGAACATCTAGAGGGCCTCAGGCTCCCCATCCCTGCTGTAGGCTTAGTATTTGCCATTATGTTTCTTTACAGGTCATTAAAGAGAGTGCCTAAATAGCATATATCTAGTAGCAGACATGTGACCAGTCATGAACCTCAGGGTGAGCTGATACCTCAATAGTCTTGGCAAAATTAGGTGGATATAGATGGCATACCTACAAATTCTGCTTCTCAGGATTGGCAGGATGATACATACAGTGCATAAAAATGACCAAGCCTATCTTGCAGTAGCTTGGTTATCAACAGCCCTAATCAGATATTGTCTGCCCACGAGTCTCACCCAAATGTTCAGATGTTAAGTGCACATCAGTTCCCTTTTTAAGATGCCACACAAAATGTATAGACATTAAGTTCATGAAAATTCAGGCATGGGGACATCAGGTGTGTGACATTACCAGGACTGGTCCTGCTTCCCCCTTCATGCATTTAGCATACAAGTAAGGCCTTGTATTGCTCTCAAAGTGAACACAAATGGACTAAAAGAGGGAAGGGGGTGGCATGTGAAAGCCTTCGCCCAATGTGTCTACACATGCCCACTCTGCTTCAGAACTTCCCATGTTGAGGCAGAATTCTGAACAGTGTTCAGAAGAACATGTTTAGAATTCTCTTCACAGCTGAGAAGCCTGATAAAAATCACAAGCAGACTGGGAGAGTGCCTTGCTCATTCCTGCCCCTCTCCTCTTTGGGCCTACATACATTTCAGGTAAACCCTGAATTGGCCTGTGGATATAAACCTCTGAATAGCTTGCCCCCCAATGCGATGCAGCCCAAATCTGGGACACCACCTTCCAGATCTGAAGTCCCGTGCAATGCTTTTTCAGGCACAGCGCCCAAAATTTGTGTTTTGGGATGCCTTGCGTGATCTCGGTCTAAAATCATGCAAGAGCAAGGTGTCCCAAATGGCTGCCAAGCTCCCATGGGGGAAAACGGAGTGTCGCAGTTTTTCCAGGGCAGTTGATGGGTATGGAATAGGTCCTGTGTCAATCTTTAAAGTGGTAAGTGGGTTTTTTACCAACACAGTTCGGGCGCACATTTATATAAAAGTAAGTCCTATCAAATTCAGGTCAGTAAGCTTAGGATTGCAGCCTTACCTGGGAATAACTTTCATTGAAATCAGTGGGACTTGCTTTTTAGGAAAAATATATAGGTATGCACTACGTTTTAACCATGTGCTTTTCACACTGCAAACTCTTAGTCACATAAATATCCCACAGCAGCTGCAATTCTTTGGGAATACAGTAGTGCCCCGCAAGATGAATGCCTCGCAAGACAAAAAACTCGCTAGACGAAAGGTTTTTTCGCCCGCGATTTGCCTCGCAAGACGAATTCCCCTATGGGCTTGCTTCGCAAAATGAAAACGTCTCGCGACTTTGTTTCCTTTGTGTAAAAACCGTTAAAACCAAGGGTGCTTAGCTTGAGCAGCTGCAGTTGCGACTTGACTTCGAGGAGCAACTGTTAGCACGTGGTTTGGTAGCCTTTTCTCAGACTTTGCTCACTTTTGAAGATTTTCCAAAACTTTTCCAGAACTTTTCCAGAACTTCTCTTTCATCCATTTGGTAAGTTAAACTTTTAAAACTTTTTTGGGGGGTTTTGGATTTTGGGTTGGGGTGTTTGGGATTCAAGGACTTGGTGTTGGGAAGGGGTTTGCGATAATCTGGGGGCTTGTGGGCCTTTTTTGGGAACTTTTATGATTTTCTGTGACCACTGGGCCAGGTTGATTTTTTTTGAAAAATTTTCTGAGTTTGAATTTCTGAGTGCTGGCCATGTTGTTATTTTTTGAATTTTTTTTTTGTCTGGGTGGGGAAGCAGTTGGGGAGGGGTTTGCAGCAGTTGGGGAGGGGCTGGGGGAGCAGTTGGGGAGGGGTTTGCAATTTCTGTGTTGTGGGTGGGTTGGTGCGTGTCTGTGGGAGCAGTTGAGGTTTTTGAAGACATTGGTGATTTTTGAAGCTTTTCCTAAACTTATTTTGCAGCCATTTGAGGTTTCTGAGGACGTCGGTGGTTGATTGTTGAAGCTTTTCCAGAACTTCTCTTTCATCCATTTGGTAAGCTAAACTTTTAAAACTTTTTTGGGGGGTTTTGGATTTTGGATTTGGGGTTGGGGTGCTTGGGATTCAAGGCCTTGGTTCTGGGTTTTAATTTCTGTGTGGTGGGTGGCTGGCTGCTTTTGTATTTTTTGGGTTTGAAGCACATCACTGATTTTTTTTTCTGTTTCTGAGTTTACGAAGGTAGGAGCTGTGCTGCCATGGGACCCAAGAAGACTGCTGCTGCGGTGGCCGGCGAGAGGAAGAAGGAGAAGGTGACACTGGAAATGAAGAAGGAGATCATCTGGAAGCACGACGGCGGAATGCGTGTGACGGACATCGCCAGGGAGTACGGCAGGAACCCATCGACCATCGGGACCATCCTGAAGATGAGGGAGAAGATCCTGGCGACTGATGCAGCCAAGGGAGTCACCAGGATCGTGAAGAACCGCCCAGCTGTCCTGGAGGAGGTCGAGAAGTTGCTGCTCATCTGGATAGAAGAGAAGCAGCGTGCAGGGGACACAGTGTCTGAGGCCGTCATTTGTGAGAAGGCCAAGGCCTTGCACGCTGACCTCATCCGGGAACAGCCAGGAACCTCAGCCGAGCCAGAAGTCTTCAAGGCTAGCAGAGGTTGGTTTGACCAGTTCAAGACAAGATCTGGCATCCACAGTGTGGTCAGGCATGGAGAGGCTGCCAGTTCTGATGTTCCTGCGGCTGAAGACTTTGCAGCGGAGTTCCTGGAGGTTGTGACGACGGAGGGCTACGTTCTGCAGGCAGAGGCTGCGCAGGAGCAGGCCTCACTGGAAGAGGAGGAAGCAACTGAGGAACGGCTGTCCTCCGAAAGACTGAGGGACATTTGCCAGAAGTGGAAGGAGGTGCAGACTTTTGCAGATCTACACCACCATGAGAAGCACGTGGCACATGACGCTGGGAACTTTTATGATACGAGGGTCATGTCGTCTTTCAGGGAGCTGCTGAAAAGGCGGATAAAGCAGCAGACTATGGACAGGTTCTTGACCAAGAAGCAAAGAGTGGAAGAGGAGCCTTCTTCGAGTGGTCCCCCAGAGTCTTAGAAAATGTACTGTACACTTTGTTGATTTTTAAATGTTTTTCTGTCATGTTTATAAAGTTAATTTATTTTCCCTTCAATTTTTGAACTGCTCTTTACAGTATGTGTGACTTTAAAGAGCAGTTAATAAACTGTTGTTGTACCAAATTTGGCTTTGTTTGGACTTTTTTTGACCATAGGAACGCATTAATTGATTTTCAATGCATTCCTATGGGATTTCGTGCTTCGCAAGACGAAAAATTCGCTAGACGACAAAAATTGCGGAACGAATTAATTTCGTCTTGTGGGGCACCACTGTAGATGCTTGAACACTCACACACACATGCAAATCTATAGTATCTCCGTTCTTATTGTTATAAAAAGACTGTGCATAAATACTGAAATGAAATATAGAGAATATGCTGAGAAGAGGATGCACCTTCAGCAAAGAGAACTTTTGTGTATCAGAATGCTCAAAGAAAAACCATAGAGAGATGCTCCATGGTTGTTCAAAGAAAAATGATAAACCATAGAGAGCTGTTGCCATACTGGAACAAAGGAGAAGGTTCTATAGAAGACTGATGATGAGGATGGATGACCTATTCTACCTAATGACAGGATATGTCTGTGATGCCTGTTTGAAATGGATACTTTGGTATAAAGAGGGACACAGGGAGACAGAATTAAAGAGGGACAGGGGGAGACAAAATTATTTCATAACCTTTAAAGCAGGCTTTTATACTTTATATATCTCCCAAGAGGACCATGACTTTCAGTCAAACTTGGAGAATGCTTCCATCTATACCACACAACTTTCTTCAGAGCTTTTTGATTAATTTTTCCCAAGTGAAAGAGGAGTCTTTGGTGCTTAAATATCTTTAGGACTGAATGTGAAAAACCTTTAAATAATAGCTGAGTGATCACATTTTCATATGAGGATATTAACATTTCTATCTCACTAAAGTGCAGGCTAAAAAATATTCGTTCAGGATTTAAGTTTTTCTTGTGTTTAATCCCCCATCTATGGAAATTAACCCATAATAAAACAGAAATTTAAGAAGTAAAACATATAAACTTGGATAATAGCAAGTTGAAGGTAATAGCAAGGGAGAAAAGGCCACTCTTAGCATTTAAAACTAAGTATCACATCATCTTTCAGACTTCGTTGACGTTTAAGAGTAAAAGTCAGCATTCTTTGGATAACTTAACAAAGAGGTTCAAAACAAAAAAAAATACATATAATGGAATTAAGAAGACAGTTAGAATTCAGGGCTATCTAATGAAGCTAAATGTTGAAAGATTCTGGACACATAAAAGAGTGTATATCTTCACACAGCACACAGATAAACTTTGGAACTCACTTCCACAAGAGGCAGTGATAGCCACCAATTTGGATGGCTTTAAAAGAGGATTAGACAAATTCATGGAGGGTGAGGTTATCAATGCTTGCTAGCTATGATGGCTATGTTCTGCCTCCACAGTTGGAGCAGTAAAGCTTCTAAATGCTAGATGCTGGAAGCCACAGGAAAGGAGAGTGCTCTTGCGCTCAGGTCCTGCTTGCTGGTTTCCTATGAGCATCTGCTTGGTCACTGTGAGAACAAGATTCTGGACTGGATGGGCCATTGCCCTGATCCAGGAGGCACGTCTTTGATGTGAGTATTGTCAAGGACTCATCTAATTTTGAAAGTGGAGGAAAGAACTGTAGTAAGTGAATGCAACAGTACTGTGGAGTCTGAAGGAGGGCTGACCTGCCTTCCAGGAGCCGCAGGGGCAGAAGAAAATAGAAATTTTACTTACCACAAATTTCTGTTCTCTTGATCTCTTGTAAGGCAGTCCTGCAGTCCTAAAGTGTCTGTCCCTGGAGCATGTAGGTGGGGATGCTTTTCCACCCTATCCTCTCAGACCAGAGTGGAAGGCCACACAATTCCTCAAGTGCCATCTGTTAAACAAACAACAAAAAACCCCACCTAGCCACTGAACATAACTGTGCTCACAGACACCAGCTATAATATCATTCCCCCAAAAATGGACCGTTTTTCAGAACAAAAATTGCACAGTAAGGGAAATTTCTACCTTTTTTAAATCAAGGTTCTCAGAGGACATGACCATAAACCTTGGAGGACATGTCCCTAAACAGAGCAATAAAGCAAGGGAGGCCTACTAAAGGACCAGCAGCCAATTAAAACAAGACTTTGTGCAACATCTTCCTGGTGAAGTGCTATATCTGCCAAAGCATCAGCATCTATCTTCTAATGCTTAGTGAACATATGCATTTGAAAAGTGGTTTCATAAGAGCTAGTAGAATCCAACTTAGGTCCTAAGGATCTTCAGCTCACTGGGCAGGGCCAGTCTGGATAAGCAGAGCAGCTTATGAAGATTGAATCTGCCTACATGCTCCTACATGCCTTCTGCGGTTAAGGACTGCCCTACAGTGTGGGGATGTTTAGGGAGGCAGGAGAGGATATATTATTTTATTACATCCTTCCTAACTTGTGTCAGCAAGTTCTATAACTCAGCAGAGTCTTAAACAATCCCCCTTTTAAATTACACAGCGGTTAGCTAGTTGCAGGCTCGTCTGAGCCTCTCTATTTAGGATTCCTGGTAAGATGCCTTTTTATATCCCTCCCAAAAGAATAGACATGACCATCTGATTAAAGTTAACATAAAACTAGTTTACTTGCAATCATCCAGTTCACAATAAGATCCCTGAAAGCAGACTTAATTTACAGAACAACGTATAACTATGTGAACTATCCCACAAGGAAAATAGTCTCAAGTGACTGCGACTCAGCAGGTAGGTAGCCATGTTGGTGTGCCGTAGTCACAACAAAATAAAAAAAATCCTTTCAGTAGCACCTTAGAGACCATCTAAGTTTGTTATTGGTATGAGCTTTCGTGTGCATGCATACCAATAACAAACTTAGTTGATCTCTAAGGTGCTACTGGAAGGAATTTTTTTATTTTGTTGCGACTCAGCAGTCACTTCTCCTAACTCTTAGGAACACAAAAATGGAGAACAAGAAGAGCAGAACATGGAGGCCATGTGCTTCTCTGTCCAGGAAGAAGCCACGCCCTCTTTAAGTCACATGCAAAGGAAGTCTTCCCAGCTCAGGAGGAACCAGCAAGTTTTCTCCTGAGTGATACAAAGCATTCCCCAGCATGTGCATTGTATGAATGTTGCATTTGACTGCAATACATTTTTACATCCCACATACAGGAGACCCAGAGAAGGTTAGGTTCTAGATTTCATTTTTGTTTCTACCCTAGCATTTGTGGCAAGGGTATGATTCCAAATCCTTCATTTTCATCCTGGGTAGTAGGATCAGGGCTAGCTCATGAATGAGGCAAGGTGAGGTGACCACATCAGGGAGCAGGATCCACAGGAGCAGCAGATCCATATGTAGTTCTTCACTCACCACTTCTTCCCTGGTGGGAAGGAGACGCCATTTTGTGGGTCAGCTCAGGTGCAAAGTGTCTTGGGCTAGCCCTGAGTAGGATCACATCTGAGCTGAACAAATTTTTGATACGAAATTATAGCTAGCTAGCCACAGTCAGAAATAGAATGCTAAGCTTGGCTTGTTCCAACAAAATAATTATTCGATTCTTAGTTTGAATGTTCTCCAAATTTCTCAGGAGATTCCAGTAAAGCTGAAAATTGTTGATGCTTACAGGGAGGTTGTGAAGAACAGAAAATAATTGTGTGAAGGAAGAACTGTTCCAGTTGCCTTTCATTATTATGAACATCTCTTTTCCCAAGGTGCTCACAACGCATTCTGCTGTAATAATTTATCATCTTGCTTGTTCCTAACAAACTGTCGGCAGTGCTTAGATAATTAGGACTCAGAGTCCTGGCCCAGCTAAGCCATACTTAGGGAAAATATGTTCTATCAAAACACGTTCCCCGAGATGAAGCAGATTGGAGAGGAGACGCTTTGCCCAGCTGATTTATTCTGTGTGCTGCATATTGAGAATTTCAAGCAACTATCCCAACTTAATAATTTATTGTATTACTTCTACTGGCTCTTTTATTCAACCCAAGTTACGAGATACAGGAATATATTCTGAAGATATCATTCAGTTG
This sequence comes from Podarcis erhardii, assembly GCF_964252035.2. Lineage (NCBI taxonomy): Eukaryota > Metazoa > Chordata > Lepidosauria > Squamata > Lacertidae > Podarcis > Podarcis erhardii. The sequence continues at coordinate 66,869,351 of NC_138497.1, read as the reverse complement.
AAGCAATTTTTTACCACATGCAGTGGAATAGCAAATCAATAAATCCCATACCCCCTACAAAGGAAAGGTTAATATCATTTTGTCTGGTATCCTGGCTTTACTATTTATATTACCTCTTTAATCCCTTTATTGGGACGTTGCGTGAATTTAGCCTCTTCAAGTATGCCCAATTACTTAGGTTTTTTAAAAAAATAAAATGGAGCCAGAATTAATCAGGCTAAAGTGGGGGGGGGGCTGTCTTAAAAACCCTAGTTCATACAGGAAATGAACAGAATAACTTATTGTTACAATTTGTGAGTAAATGATATTTTCACAATGTCATTTTCTGACATTTAGAATCCTTTTTTTTTTTTTAGAACAAGGTGGTCTAAATCTTTTGTTGATATACATGTGCTATATATCGCCTTAGCCACAGATCAAATGCTTTATTTGTAAATAATAGCCTGCCATTCAGAATGCGTTGATTCATACTAGCTTTCTGTGGATTGGGGTTAATGGATCGTATTTGAACTGCTAGGCTTTCTAAGAATGCATCATAGTGCTAAATAAATCTGAATGATTGTGTATACATGGAGAAAGGCTGCTTAGAACTGGGCTGTGAACTTTTTTTCCCCATCAGCCATGATCATCAAAATTGAATCTAGTTCAGTGTGTGTAAATTTAAAGCCTGATTTACACTAGACTCTCCCCATGTAGTCATGTACTCACAAATTTAACTATCCATCCACAAATAAATAAATGTATTCTTGGCCATGGATTCTGCTTATTCTTCTCAACATATATTGCAATATCTCTCTCTTGTACTTTTGCCTTTAAAATGTTTTTTTAAAAAAAAAAAATAAGAGAAAGAGGGAAAGAGGTTTTCTTCCGCATACCCTGATATCAGAACTCTGAAAACCAGTAGAATCAAGCAGTAAGGCTTTTACTGGACTATAACAACCAGAGAGTACATATTTAAATGCTCTTTTTGTGGGCAAGGGTGCGGAGTCTTCCTGCATATAGAAAAACAACATGTCAGGAAAGACATAGGAATGTAAGAAGTAATTCAGAATTTTACCTCAGGTCCATCTAGCTCAATATTGGTGGAATCTACACACATATAAAAAAATGCTGTGAAAATGTTTTTTTAAAAAAAATTTAAAAAATACATTGAATTTTGCATAGCTCAGTGCTGCCATCTAGTGTCCCATTTGTATTTTGCGCTTTACAACACATTTAAAACATTTTATTTACAGCTGTGTAGCTGGCTACATTGTCTCCATAGACTGACAGCGACTATCTAACCACTACAGTCTAACCACTACACCATACATGCAGAGATCCAATTTTGATACTTTTTTTTTATCAACTGGCCAGGGAATTCTTACCATGTTTATCTCATTTATTTTGGCCTAAACGACAAATACTGATAATACCAAAGATGGGAGATCCTGAAATTGTTCCTCACTAACCAGACCTTCTTCACTGGGCTAGATTTTCTGTCACAAAGGGACAGAATGCTCCTCTTAAAAAGGTAGTGAAACATTGAAAGCTGATATAAATGTTTCTGTAAAGATCTTGGGACCATTTCTCTCAAGATAGATATCTTTATTTTTACACTGCAGCAGCAAACCTAAATCAATGTGTCTTGGTGACTTACACGTAAGTTCCCAAACAAAAACAGACCTACCACAGAGGAGGCCTTTTGTTTCAAGGCTCTTTCTTCAGCAGGGGCCCATTTCACTTCAGGCAGATGAGAGCGCTTTGTGCTTCATCAGCCATGCCTGTCCCAAAGTTGCTCACATACAGGGAGGTGGTCATTAATATTAACAGAGGCATTAGGGAAGACAGTAGAAGTTGGAGCCCTATTCAGGGAAGAATGACAAGAGAGTGGTGCCAGTAACATGAGTAGCATGGAGTATTTAATGTTTTCATTCAAGCTCTAGCATATGGAACTCAGTATGTAAGGGATGTGCAGGTGTGGAGAGTGTCCCAATTGAAAGCTGCTTGAAAGTTTGCTTTTCTTCCAGACCATTAGGGTGATCTCTGATGACTTATCTGGAAAACCTAACAAAAGCTGCCCAAAGAGCCTCAGCTATATAGGTGCCAGTTTCAATGAGTCTGAATTTTAGGTCTTCTGCAGCAGCCGCAGCTGCTCTGTAGTTAAGAGGAGCTGGGTTTTGGAACCAAAGTGTGGCTTTATGAATGCTCTACTTTGTCTGGAAACTGCGGGAAGGAAACACATTTCTTCTTGCAAAGATTCTTGGATTGAACTTTGAAACGTTTAAACACAGAGCCCTGTACTTGCAGCCCCACTTCATATTGATCCCTGCGTGAGTGGATTTACCATCTTACTGTGGCAAAGTGCTGCACGTAATTAATTTGATTCACTTTGCACAAAACACTCTGGAACACCAGAAAAGCAGAAAATGTTTAACTAACTGACCAGGCACTTTGCTGTGAGCTTGGTGAAATGGAAAAAAAGCAGTCTGTCCTTCCCACTATCAATTTTCCTGACAGGCCATCTTCTCTTTGTGTTATCTCTCTCAACCTTTTATGAGGAAGGCCTCAGAAGATGAAGGGGGAAACGAAGTGAGTAGCAGATGTGCTCAAGTTAAAGAGCCACTGTCATTGCAAGCTTGCCTAGGAGTAAAAACACTACACTGTGGGGGGGAACGTCATTGTGAAGTGCTTGGAGGCTTGTCTTGCTATACTTTGGTACTCAAGTAGATATTATTTCATCCAAGTTTTCTTGCACGGTAACTTATGTCCACTCTAGTGAAGAGAAAAATTTAACTGGTTTGAGACACTGTAACTTAAAACACTTTAAAGATTATAGCAACAAGGACACCCTTGTAAACTTACAGTAAGAACTACTAGAGTGTTTTGACAGGCCTCTGATCAAGTTATTGTTTTTTGCCTTTCAACTCAGTTGCACAGATATAGGATGGGGGACACCTGGCTTGGCAGCAGTACATGTGACAAGGATCTAGGGGTCTTAGTAGAGCACAAATGTAACACACGTCAACAATGAGGTGAAGCAGCAAAAAACTAAACTAAACTAAATTAATGTAATTCTAGGCAAGCTGGAACATGTGCAGAGGGGGGTGAGCAAGCTTATAAGGGGATCTGGAAACCAAGCCTTATGAGGAATGATTGAGGGAGTTGGGTGTGTTTAGCCTGGAGAAGCAAAGACTGAGAGGTGATATGATAACCATCTTCAAACTTCTATAGGGCTGTTACATGGAAGATGGAAAAAGCCTTGTTTTCTGCTGCTCCAGAGGGTAGGACCCAAACCAATGTCTTCAAGTTACAAGAAAGGAGATTCTAACTAAACATCAGGAAGGACTTTGTGCTGGTAAGAGCTGTTTGATAGTGGAACGGACTCCCTCAGAAGGTGGTGGACTCTTCTTCCTTTGAGGCTTTTAAGCAGAGGTTGGATGGCAATCTGTCATTTATGAGCTAGTTGAGATTCCTGCATAGCAGAGGGTTGGACTAGATAACCCTCAGGGTCTACAATTCTAAGATTCAACTCTACAATTCTAAGATTCTATAAACTTTAAACAGTATGTCCCCGGCGTGTTACATGTTTATGAATAAATTATCATCACCATCATGGTTAGCCAGGCTTTTGGTAACCTCATCACTTGGAGTTCTATGCCTCTGGAAGTAATTATTATGTGCAACAATATAACTCTGCCAGCACAATTAATTTCCCAAACATGTGCACTGCCCAAGAGGTGAGTTTTAAATATGATATATTTAAATTAGACAGAAATGAAAAATCCATGTCACACAGGTGACAAAAAAATCTGATCGAGGTTAAACTTCCTAGCATTCAGGCTGAGATGAAAAAATAGACTTTTCTGAGGTAGTAAAATTTATCAAAATAGAACAATGTGGAAATATTGTGGAAATATTGGAAAACAGGGAACAAGCAAAGTCTCTGTTTATGGAAAGCAAGTCTGGATTAGATGGATCTTTTGGGCAGCACCCACTTCAACAGGTGTTGTGAAGGCCTAAGAGACCCTCCAGGTTGATCCTATTACAGGATCTCACTTTCAGAAGGCTTGTGCTTTAGCTATCTGGAGCTAACAGGAGACCTGAACAATTTACAGTCAGCTCTGTGACTTTGATCAAATCACACAATTTTTTTTCTGCTTCTGTTTTCCCATTGGTAAGAGAAACTTTTAAAAAAGCACTCAACAGCCTTTTCATAAAGCACTATTAAGGTTGATGACTGACTGATTGATTGATTGATTGATTGATCGACTGATCGACTGATCGACTGATCGACTGATTATTTTAATTTCCATAACACTTATCTAAGCAGTGTTCAAAAAACTGAAGCAACTCCTCCAATGTGGTGTAATGGTTAAGAGCGGTGGACTCGTAATCTGGGGAACCAGGTTCACGTCTCCGCTCCTCCACATGCAGCTGCTGGGTGACCTTGGGCTAGTCACACTTGTTGAAGTCTCTCAGCCTCACTCACCTCACAGAGTGTTTGTTGTGGGGGAGGAAGGGAAAGGAGATTATTAGCCACTTTGAGACTCCTTAAGGGGAGTGAAAGGCGGGATATCAAGTCCAAACTCCTCCTTCTCCTCCTCCTCCTCCTCCTCTTCTTCTTCTCACATGATTTAAAAACTCTCTGTGTGCTTTGACTTTGTCATAACAAAGATAAGCATGCCAGGCATACTGTAGATCAAACCCCTCCAAATCTAGTAGACTAATACTTTTTAGCTCCATCCAATCTTTCAGCCTCATAATAGAGTTTAAGACTGGGAAGAGCAAATCCACCTCTATCCCTTTCATCATTTAGGATTTTAAATTTAATACGTGGCTTCTTTCCCTGCCATATAAATTTCATCACGTCTTTTTTCCATTGTAACTGAAAGTTACAACAAGGTACCTCCACATAGGCGCCCTTGCTGACCCATTTTCCTGGCAAGGCCACTCACAGCACTCATGTTTATTTAATTTCTTTATGACATTAATATGCTGCACCATAACATGAATCCTAACCCAACTTACCTGGAAGTGCACCCCACTGTATTCCTTTTGAGTAACTATTATTAATAATAATAACAACAACAACAACAACAACAACAACAACAACAAGATTTATAAACTGCTTTACAAACAAAAGCTACCAAAACAGGGAACAATAAGATAAAATACAAAAGATTACAAAACCAATAAACAAAAAGCAATGGAACCTTTCCTCCAACCGAATGGTTGATATTAATATTATGGGTCACACTGATGCTGCTTTGCATGTTCTTATTTCCAGCATGTGCCAACTGGTTTCATTTTATTTAAAAAAAAAAAATCAGATTTTCTCATTTTACAGAACATATCAAATAATCTTTTTATACCTTTAAACATACTGTCAACCTCCCTCCTCCCCTTTCTGCCGTTACATAAGTTGTATCTTTCTTTTTCTGAATTTCCAACATTAAAACCTAAATGTAATTAATCTATTGCATTCACATTTTTAATATCACCCTCTGCACGTGTTTTTATCAATCTTGTTGATTTCAACTCTGTCATAATACAATTGTGATAATGTTGTGGGAAAGCTGTGCTCAGTCCAGATTGGGTGATTTCCCACACATAATGCAAAACGGTCTTCTTGTACTGGCTTAAATTGTTAAATTGATTAAAATTGTTCCATCAACACATTGAAATGGAACACACAAAATGCTTGTCATGCAGTTGGCAGCTGCCACATGTAGTGATTTAAAGTGGTCTCCGTGTGGTGGCAACAATGTGCAAACAAGGCCTCGGATCACTTGTTAACTTCTGTTTGCTCCCAAAGAAAACCACAATGGAAAGCAGAGGGGATTGAGCCTGATTCAGTCCTATATTACACAGGATGTAGGCACTCAAAATCATGATACATAATTTCAAGTAAGCTGACCCATTATTGGGAAGGTGTTGTGCGGAAGGAAACAAATCTGAGACGTGGGTTGCAAGCTTAAGAGCTGCAGTTATATCTAAAATGTATTGAGGTGAGATATACAGTTTTCCCACCCAATTGTCGCCAAAATAAATCTGCTCCAGGATGACAGCTCCTCAGAAAGAGATGGGCATCAACAGCAGTGATGGAATATGTCTTATTTAATGATCTAACTCCAAATACAGCACAGGGATCCTGAATAGGCTGTCATGGGAAGAATTGGACACACAACAGTTTAGGTAGGCTGGAAGAATTGCTCTAATTGGTAATTCTGGAAGCAAAGTTGCTACATTTGAAAGCACTTCACAAAAGACTGGTGTGTTTCCCCTACCCATCAAATTGATTATTTCACATGTCTTTCTTAGAATGGCATACCTGTCTAGTCTCATGTTGGCCTCATTACCATATTATACAAACACTTCAGAAACACTGATGAATTTATCTCCTTGCAGCCCTGTCAGGAAAATGAGATACTTTTGTCTGTATTTCATTAATGAGAAGCCAAAAACCAAAATATTTAAGAATGTGTCCTTGAACCTGATAATGTCCCCAGCTTGACTGGATGGAGGATAAAGAGGGCTGTGTGTGTAGAAATTGGCCTAGTTCATTAAGCTAAAATTTTAGATTTCTGACTCTGGGTCCACCCACCACAGTCATGTATCCCCCAGAAGTTTTTCCCAAAAGGGGATGTGGCCCTGGGGCTGAACAATGCCCCCCGGGCACACAACAAGGGCTGAGAAAAATGCTCTTAGGAGAGGCAGGTATATTTTTGGGGCAGGGCATTCCTGCCCAATTTCTGTCCCTGTCAACCATGTTTTGCCAGCAGGAGCCTGTTTAGAGGAAACCATGATGCCCAAAAGTTGTGGAGCTTTTTTCAATTGACTTGCCTTTTGGGAATTGCCCCCCCCCCCCCGACAATTCTGCCTTTGAAATCCCAGTAATGTATGGGGTGTGTGGCAGGGATTACAAATTATTCTGTGGTGCTATTGCTCCACAAAACTGTGGCTGTTTGATCTGCCAATAGAGGTCTCTGCACTTAGAGTTCTCTCAGCGGTTCTTATTTTACCAGTAAGTAATCATGATGAACTTTTAACTTGTGTGTACTTCCTCACATATCCATGTTGCAGCTTATGGTGGTGCTGCAAAAAGATGGCAAATGCGGGCTGAATGCTGGCGTTTGTAAGCTACAAATTGGGTGCATTGCAGACAGACAACTAGTTCACTTTAGATTCACATTGTGTGAATTGTCTCTTGAATTAAGTAAGCTGGAGCAGTAAATAAATATTCAGCATAGTATTAATTTTAGCAAGCTTTTTCCAAACAGTTCAGAAGTAGGCAGAATTATATGGAAAAATATGGAAAAAATGTCCTGTGTTACTGCTGTTACACAGATTTTGTGTGACTTCCCACTCTCCTGAAAAGCAAGCCAGTAAAACAAAAATAGGTATAACTTGTAGAGCCTGCATAGCAAGAAATCAGATATAAAAAAACCAGCATATTTACTAACATTGAAGGCTTAAATCTGTCTCAATAGGAAAATCAACACTGGTGCATTGAAAATAAATAAATGAATAAAACTTTTAATACCATTATTGAACCTTAAATACCTTGGAAGATTTACTTTAAAAGAAAATGATAATTACTTGATAGTAGAACACGTACTTTTCCCTTAACACACACTGTTTTGTCAGCATTGTAGTATGAGTGCCACTTTAGTCTAGAAAATTTGCCAAATTAAATTCAAGGCAGAAAAGCTCTAAGGTGAATTAAAATATAACACAAATATTGACAGCTGTCCCCTGGTATGTATTATTCACACCAAGTAAGCAGGATCATTAAATGCTTCAGTTTGCTGCAATTTTCAACCATTTAAGTTGATGAAGAAAATATCAGAAAAGAAAATTCTTACAGGTTTTAGCTAAATAAGTTTGTAAAAGCTATTCCAAATTGCTAAAATATTACATGTGCGCAGACGATAGACCTCTGGTTTCCTAAATTAAACACCAAAACTCTCTTCCTCCTTTAGTTTGTTGGAAGATATGGGCTTTTAAAAAACATGCCCCGTGAACAGTGAAGGATGTTCCATGAGGGCAAATGAGTCCATTAGTCTTGATGTTGCCCCTTGTAGAACATAGCAGGAAGGAGGATGGGGACAAAATTAGATTCAGTTGGCATTGCCTTTCATTGTCTCTGGCTCCAACTTCCTGTTGCCATCCATGTTTTCTGGCCTACAAGTCCCAGCAGGCATGAACCACCACTGTCAGTGAGGACTAACAAAATTAAAGTGTGCTTTTAATTCAGAAATAAAGCTCCAGAACCAAAGGACACCCTTGAAAGCAACCTTGGTAGAGTGGGAAATATATTTACATGTGAATTTCCACATGAATTTTTGAGTTTATTTTTATGTGCTTGCTTTATTCTGCCATAACATTTAGGCATATATTTGCATGGTAGGTTACACTGCTCAGCTCTAGGCTGTCATCCTGTCATTATCTGATGCTTTATACTGATGCCATTTTTCTATGCTTTGGTAGAAAACAAACTTTGCTGTGTGTTTTAAGTTGATGGAGCTACACACAGCAAGAGTAAAGTAGAGAGGAGAGAGCAACAATATCCCAAAGTTTTATCAGTAAGAGATGCCATCTGGAGTCCCTAACAAGCTCCCCTTCTCAAGGAGGTAAATTAAAGACCATCCTGTGATAGGCCTCATTAGCTCTGATGTTTAGCTCATTAGCGTTGACAGTAAAACTCATTGCTCTTAGAACTCAGAAGCACATCTGGGAGGAGGGTAAAAGACACACACACACCCAATACATGAGAAAATGCAATGAGAAAGATATGGGTGCATAAGACATTTGTAACTTCGTTACACTGCATTCTTAACTTTCACCCACCACCCCATATCATCTCCAACATCAAGGCATGGAAACATGTAAGTACTGTTTGTTCGCTTATTGCTGATTTTTTAGAATAAAGGCCACAAGGTGGCAACTGTTGCAGCAACATCTGCTATATGGGTAAGTAACTGGTGCTTAACTGGGTAACACAAATGAGTAGAAAAGGAAGAAAAAATCTGATTGTACAGGGCAGTTTTGTGTTGGAGAATGAAAACGACATTAGACTTGGAATGCTTTATACTCCTGTACTGAAACTGACTCTCATACTTTCCAGACTTTCATACTTTTGTGTGGGTCTCTCATTCAGTCAGGTAGATGCCCTTTGCACAATAAAAGTGCTCCTTCATAACCCTTTGCAAATAATGCAGGTAACAGCAATGGCTAAACAGTACCCTTGCACAACAAAACTGCTTTTTAAAACAAGGACTTTTGCAGTCAAAAAAAAGTGATGGGAAACTACAGTCAAAAGTGCAGGATAGCAACCACTTGATGGCAACACTGCGCAACTTGTGTGCAAATGTTGTAGTAACAAATTGGGTTGATTTCTCATTGAGCACTTTGGCCCCATCTGCAATACAGTGGTACCTCGAGTTACAAACGCCTCAGGTTACAAACGCTTCAGGTTACAAACTCCACTAACCTGGAAGAGTTACCTTGAGTTGAGAACTTTGCCCCAGGATGAGAACAGAAATCGTGTGCCGGCGGTGCAGCGGCAGCAAGAGGCCCCATTAGCGAAAGCACACCTCTAGGTAAGAACAATTTCAGGTTAAGAACGGACCTCTGGAACGAATTAAGTTCTGAACTAGAGGTACCATGTATACATTTAAAGTGGTGTCATAACACTTTACAGAGTCATGGCTTCACCTAAAGAATCCTGGGAGCTATAGTTTGTCAAGGGTGCCAAGAGCTGTTAGGAGACCCCTATTCCCTTCACAGAGCTACAATTCCCAGAGTTCCCTGGGAAGAGGAATTGATTGTTAAAACACTTGAATGATCAGAACTATTTAGGACATACCTGTCCAAATTGTGGCTCGCCCATCATTTCTGGTAGCCTACCAGGATCTTGATAAGTCTCCCGCTGATGCTGCCGGCTTGAGGTTGCAAAGATGTGGTAGGGGTACTACCAGGCCACAATAAATAAATATGGTTAAGCACTTGGGAGAAACACTGTTGAGTTACATGTCATACAAGCCTGATTTAGGAGGACTTGGTTAACTTACTTAGAACTTTTATCCCCCTATCTTCTTCCACACTCTGTCATATTAAACATTTACACTGTAATTGTAAGAAACTGCCTCTTGTTACAGAATCTGCAGCATTAGATTGTAGTTTGGAGAAATTAATATATGTGCTTTATAACACTAGACATTTCCCCCACAATTAAAGTATAAAACTTTCATAGGGTAGGAACCTGGAAAAGATTATCTAAATGTAAGTTAAAAAATAGTCCTGAAAAGATCAGAGGGTTCATCAGCATATTTAGGACTCTGTGGGGGCTTTCAAATCACAGCTTAACTTTTATGGGAAGAGCTGTGTTGCTGCGAAGTAGAGAGAAGCCTGTAAAATAAAATGACTGTGACATTTTTCTTCATGAGCAGTTGTAGGAATTGACCTAGTTCGTTCTTTGAGAATATTTAGGGTTGCATTCAATGCTAGTTCTATGCAGAATAGACACAGTGAAAGTAAGAGATTACTAACTCTGCTGCTTTCAGTGGGTTTCATCTGTGTTGACCTTAGTTGGAAACAAACTTATTCAGTTACTTCATTACATGTTCTGGAGCAGGTCTAACCAGTGCCCCCCAAAATAAATAGATAACATATGTATTATCTATTATTTATTGGCTAGTTTTGTATCCCACTTTTCCATTAAATGTCCCTCAAGGCACAAAAGAAGGAAAATTCAAAGGAAAAATAAAAAACAGACAGATAAAACAGCAAAAAAGCCAATTTTAAAAGCCACATTGCAGGTGTATGGTGGCCAAGGAAGGAGTCTCTTGCATCCCACTCATAAACATTTTGCTCCTTTTTCAAATTCCCTGATGGCTATGCCCAAGTGGCTATGGGGTACAAGGAGCAAAACAAATACATACTGGGAGGATTGTCGGGTGGGTAGGTAGCTGCACACTACACAAGCACATTTATCAAAACAGAGTCAGTATGTTGGGCATGGGTATTTTTGCAATGTACAATGATCCTCCTGATCCATGGTCCACATCGGTTGACTGTTCTGCCCAACAGGGAAGGCAATAAATTCATTCCAAAATGGGAGGATGAAGATCAAATGGGCAGCTCAGTAGCATTGTTCATTTGTTTCCCATTCTGGTAAAGCCACTGCTGTGTTTTTCAGGCCATACACACGGCACACAAAAGGCTGTGATTTTTATGGCAAGCCTTTAAAAAGCTGGTTAGTTTCTGTACATTTGGAGAGAGTCACTTTGCTAGTGGCTTGCTGGGCTGGTGGTGACACAGGACCCAGTCCATGCCTTGCAGAGGCGTTTTGTCGCTGAAAGTCTTGTCGATTGAATAAAATAATACTTATTCATTTCAATAAGATGGGAGTTTTATTAGGTTTTTCCGTTATGAGTGATAATATTAAATACTTTATTGCCAGAATTACAATTGCATGCTGCAGCATGACTTGCCGAAATGCTACTTACATTATTAATTAGGGTCGTTAATTTTGTTATTAAATGAGGGCAGAGAAAGAGGGCTTCTCAGCCAAGCGACAATCTGGGGACCTCGAGCATCGCTACAGTGCTTTGCTTCAAAGGAGCGGAATTCAGGAAGGCTCCTCTGTATGAAAGCCATACAGTGGGACATCTTTGGAAATCCTGAGCCCTTCTTTGTAGGTTTCCAGAGGGTGACCACCTGCAGTGGATGGTAGGGAACCTGCTCTGCTTGCATAAGATAAACAATGCACACATTTGGAAAATCAGGCAACTGCTTAAGGAACAGAAAACAGAGAACAGGAATAAATGGAAAGTTCTCACAGAGAAAGGGATGGAGGAAGTGGGCTTTCCCCAAGGATCTGTTATTGGGACTGGGACTGGCAGTGAGGTAACCAGGTTTGCAGTAAAGCTGGCTTAAAAATAAAAACACTTTTGACTAATTATATATTATTATTATTATTATTTTCAGGTCTGGTTCTGTGTTCCCTTTGTTCTCTTAGAATTTGTTAAATGAATTGAATATAATTTACTTATTAATCTGAACGTAGATTTGGGGAGGGAGTATGTTCATTGTATTCTGATTTTATAAATGTTTGTTAGCTGCTTTAAGTCTCTTTGGAGAAATAGGCAGGGTGGAAATATTTTAAAAATAAAAGTAATATAATGCTGTTCTTCCTCTTAAAGCAAACAAACTGCTTGTTGTTGTTACAGCAAACTGCTTATGGGTTCATCAGAAATCCCATGAAGTTTCTTTGAGAGATAGTGGACATTTTCAGACAAGATCTGCCTATGATCCAGAACTGTGTGTTGCCCATTCCACACTCACTCACTCCCCCAAAACCTAACTTGCATATGCACTGCCAGTGATGAGAGGCAAATGTGCTTTAACACTGAGTCAAAAGAAGACTCTCCAGGAAGAATTCCAGTCAGAGAGAGGGAAATAGTCAGATGACAGACACATGCAAGCTTGTTTATCTAGAGTGACCCCTATGGTTCACCACCTGAGGTGGAGTTCTTAAAATACCAAAATCCAAACAGTGCCATAATCACAAGGTTGGAGCAAAGCAGCTTGAAATGATTGGAAAATTGTTCTTTAACATCTTATGCACCGGAAATTGTATATTGTAGGCAAAAGGTGTTATTTTTCTAACCAGAATTGCCATGTACAAGTAAACAAGTTTTTTTCACAGACCTGAAGCCTGCCTTACCCTAAAGTTAATTGGTAGGCCTTCTCTTGCTACCAGTGTTGTCCTGTTGTTCTTGTTTTTTAAAAAAGCAAAAACAAAAACCAGTTCTCTATTCAGCACACCTTTTCATAGCCTTGTGCAAGGTACACAAATATCTTTTTAAAATGTTATGCCGGCCCAGGTAAAATCTTGCCCCCTCCACAAACACTCTCTCTCTCTCTCTCTCTCTCTCTCTCTCTCTCTCTCTCTCTCTCCCTCTTTGTAGCACTGAAAGGAAATGTGTTGGGCCGGATATCTTCAGGAGCTGCCATCTTCTTTCCCCAAAATGTTTCTTGCCTCCAACAAAGCATTAATAATACTAGGGGCAGGGCCCAAAGAAATTGGGAGACTGCAGTTGGTGGCCACTGCAGTCCTCCAGGCCACTGCTTCTCTTCATAGTACTGGTTTTAAAATTAAAAATAAAGATTAAAAAAAAATCCTGGTATGAGCCCAAGTGGGCAATGTGGGGTGTATGGGTAACAGCACTGATTGACAATGCTGGATGATGGCACTGGTTTGGCTGGGAGCTACTAATTGCAGAGGGTTGCCCTTACCAGTATCACATATTTTATTTAATGAATTGTAAAGTCTACTCATCAACTTTGTTATGGGGCAATGGACCAAGCGGAGAATAAGATACCATATTATTATTTTTAAAAATTGACAAAGATTATAAAATGCAGCATTGGAATAAAAAAACCTGCCCTTTTTTAGTGGTTCCATTTGTAGAATACTACACAACTCAGAACTACCAGAGTTCAACTGTTGTTTTTAAAAGACAAGTTGCTCAAAAGACCTGAATGAACAGAAAGGTCACCTGGAACTGAAAAGACCCATAAAAAAGGAACCAGGTGGCCCTCTCTGGAGATGCTATTCCATAGCTGGGGTGCCACCACAAAGAAGGTCTTCTCCCCTAGTGGCTATCAGTATCATTTCACTTGGGGGAAGTCCATGGAGTAGAATCTCTAAAGAGCTAAAGGTTTCAGTACCTAACCTGGATGCAGGAAAGGATTGGGACCCAGTGGAGCTGATAAAGCACACCCAATTCCAAACTGTAATCTTATAGCTCTATTTTGAATCCACTGAAACTTTTGGACTTTTTTTTAAAAAAGAGGAAGAAGAAGCAGCACCACATACAATGAATTCCAGTTGTCTAAACTGAAAGAGAGCAGAGCATGGGTAACTATTTCCAAAGTATCCCCACCCAGGTATGTTCATGATTGGTATAACATGGGTAGCTGATAAAGGGCACGTTTGAGTCACAGAAGTTACTTGAGCTTCCAATGATGATGCTGGATTAATAAGTTCCTCGAGACTATGGACCTGATCATTTTGAGAGGGTGTAATCACTCCAAGAACGGACAGAACACCACTGGCCTGGGTGGATGAGCTACACAACCTCAGCACCTTCACCTTTCCTGGACTGACACTTGGTTTATTCATCCCCTTCCAACAGTCTCCTCCTTCACAAAGTGACCCCATTAGAAACCCAAAAGGCTGAGCGCAGTCCACTAGATGTGTTTTGTGTCATCACTGGATTCCTTATTGCACATTGAGTAGCATGATATATTACCATGAATAATTGAATCTCATTAAAAATTAAAGCTCGGTTATAATTATTTGAGAAGTGAACAGAACCCGTTTTGTAGTGTGTTGTCATAATTCTTGAAATATCCCTTATCTATTATCTTGCATAATTCAAAGTTTTTTATAACACACGCCCTCAGACTTCAGAGATTACAGACCTTGAATGACCCAAGATTGATAAGACTTACTCATAAAATAACACCAGGAGACCAGTCCAGGGTTATACATGCACTGTAGCATTAAATTTGTATCATCTATGAAACACGAGAGAGCAACATCACTTTTTGCTCTGACTCCTGAACCACCCACCAGCATTATTCAGAAGTAAGCCCCAATCAGTGATATCTAATGTTAGTCATGCTCAAAGTAGGCCCATTGAAACCAACTACATTAAGTAATTTAGTAAGTACAGTGGTACCTCGGGTTAAGTACTTAATTCGTTCTGGAGGTCTGTTCTTAACCTGAAACTATTCTTAGCCTGAAGCACCACTTTAGCTAATGGGGCCTCCTGCTGGAGCACGATTTCTGTTCTCATCCTGAAGCAAAGTTCTTAACCTGAAGCATTATTTCTGGGTTAGCGGAGTCTGTAACCTGAAGCGTATGTAACCTGAAGCGTATGTAACCCGAGGTACCACTGTAATTGAGTATCAATAGGACTTAAAGTAAAGGTAAAGGTACCCTTGCCCGTACGGGCCAGTCGTGACCGACTTGGGGTTGCATGCCCATCTCGCTTAAGAGGCCGGGGGCCAGTGCTGTCCAGAGACACTTCCGGGTCACGTGGCCAGCGTGACAAAGCTGCTCTGGTGAGCCTGCACCAGCGCAGCACACGGAAACACCGTTTACCTTCCCGCTATAAAGCGGTACCTATTTATCTACTTGCACTTAAGAGTGCTTTCGAACTGCTAGGTGGGCAGGAGCTGGGACCGAACGGCGGGAGCTCACCCTGCCGTGGGGATTCGAACCGCCGACCATACGATCGGCAAGTCCTAGGCGCTGAGGTTTTACCCACAGCGCCACCCGCGTCCCTTCAATAGGACTTACTCTCTGGTAAATGTTGACATTCCTGCATTGCAGAGGGTTGGACTAGATGACCCTCGGGGTCCCTTCCAATCCTACAATTCTATGATTCCATGAAATGTGTATAGTATTGCTGCTGACACAATACATGTCAGCTCAGAAGCTGAGCTCCCAGGCAAGTGAGTACGGTAAATAATTACAGCAGGTGTGGGCAACCTTTGCCCTTCCAGATTTTGCTGAACTACAACTAACATCTCCCCTAGTCATTGGCCATGCCTGCTTTATCTGGAGAACCAAAGATTCCCCACACCTGCATTACAGCGTTGACTCCTATAAGTGAGATAAATTAAACAGGTTTGCAGAAGGAAGGCAGGTAGTGTTAACCTAAAAATGAAAAATATGGGTGACCTGTTTGTTAACTATGCATTTCAAAGACTGTCAAAAAATAAAGAGATAGATGAGCTGAATTACTTAGGAAGTAAACAGAAAGGCTACATCTTTTTATGTTTCACTTAAATCTACTTTGTAATCTGTCATTGTTAGGGCATTTATCTCAAAGCTTCTAACAGTTTATACCTGAACAGCTGACAAACGGGAAGAGGCAAGATTTCGCATTCTCAGATATGAACACTATCTCTGATACACTTTAGGACACTGTGTCTGATATATTAAATGCTGTGAAATGTGGATACACCACACAGTTCCTAACCTTATAACTCTTAAAACGCTTTAAGTTCACACACAGGTCAAAGCTAAAATAAATTTACAAGAACAAGAGCATTTGCCATATATACAGAAATAAACCCCTATTTTGAATGAATTATGAAAACAGGGGGAAAGTTGGAACAACCTCAGATAGTTTACTAAGGGCACTTTTCTGAAGTTACTTTGTAGTACTGGATCTCCTACATATTTTTACACCACCAAGTTAATATCAGAAGCTATGGGTCAAAGAGGGGAATCCTCTGAATAAATACTAAGCACAATTACATTGTTTTAATGCTGGACTAGCTAACAGAGTCTCTTAGAATATTTATTTGCCACTCTGGTGTGCATTTACATATCGGGAAGCTCACTATCTCAAGAGCTCAAGAAAGGTCACAGGATTTGTGCTCTCATTTTCCTGTTTACAAACTATTGTACTTATCTTTTGACCCAAAATGGAGCAAGAATGAAGAGAGTTAAGTTACATTGATCATCCCATTTCATAAGCTTGTGCATAGCCCTCTAAAAATCCAATAAACAAGCTATTTGAAGATTTGAACAAGCTAAGTTTGAAGATTTCATAATGAATTCTTTGACGTCACTTCATGCCCTCATGATCCTATATTGAAGATCTCTCTCTCCCTCTCTCTCTGGACACACACACACACACACACACACACACATATATATATATATATATACACACACACCTTGGAGTGGTTTTTTAGTTCAAAAGCAGGACAAACACACACATGCGCACACACACATACACGTACATGTACATGTATATGTATGTCTGTCTTGCTTTTGAACTAAAAAAAGCAGGTAACACACAGCTTTAAAATCCAAAAATATGCAATGATGAATAAAACTGCCACAAATACTGTAGTAAAATGTTAGAGGAAAGTAGTGACTTATTACTTAAGCAACAAAATGGAAAAAAAACAGGAGACAAGGAGAGTAAATTCAATTGCTCCATGAAAAAACAGTTTTTGCTCGCTGCCTTAAAGCTACTACTAAATAGGCATGATAAAATAATTTTATATTTGTACAAATGGGACCAAAACATGGAATGTTGCATTATATTTTCAATAGAAACAGATGCATATTATTTGATATATTTTAAAGCTTCCTTTTCTGAGCACATACATTCAGTTGGGCTTTCCCTTAAGAGGTTGTGAAAGCATTTTTAGATAACTTTTAACCATCCTCATCAAAACAGAGAGACACTTCTGAACTAGCTTGAGTAACAGGGTTTAAAATATTCAAATAAATCCTTTTAATAAGTCAAGCAGAATCATAGGTAAATTGAAAGGTTAATATAAAAATGGAGTTGGTTTCATGCATGCAATTAACTTCCCTAAACAGTGGAGATTTGGGTCTGGTCTATAATTGAAAGGGACATTAGGGCACTAGAATGTTTTTAGGAGAAGTCAGGCTGCCAGTGCTTTAAGAGCAGACTCCCTAAATTAAGTCATAATGCCTTCAAACAAAAATAGACCGAAAATTTCCTGACTTGCTCTGACCAACTGTGGTGGATCTGGATTAAGCTCTTTTGAGCAATCTGCACTCCCTTGCTCCCTATTACGGTAGCTTCTGCAAAGAAAAAAAAGGCTGAGACTGATTGGAGTCCCACAGAAGAGGTCCATGGAAGCTTGATAGAACATTCAAACAAATAGGTGAAATAAGAATAAATAAATAAATCTTCAAAAACTGAGTCTTTGCTTTTCCTTCTTACTGTATTAACTAAAGTGTAACATAGTTTTGCTGAATGAACTATAGCACATTCCTCCAGCTACACCACCTCCAGTTTTTAGCAATTGGCTTGATCTGTTTCAATGAGTAATCCAGAAGGGGACTTTGATTGCACTCTCTGTTTGAATGTATATTTACTCTTGCTTACAGGACCCAGATGATCTCCTCTTGCCCAGACGTCCTTGAAATCCTAGTGCTGCTCCAGTTCCCACTGTCCCAGCAGAATCTACCTGATAGATATATTATTGTAAGGAGAAAAAAAGAATAATCCCAGGTATGTTGTTCCAGACCTGCATTGATATGCATGAAGTTAAAGCAAAAGTTCCTATTAAGAACATGAGAGCCACTGTACTGTAGTGGTTAGAATGTTGGACTAGGAGACCAATATTCAAATCTCCACTCAGTGATGAAACTCACTGGGTGACGTTGGGTCGGTCAGTACCTTTGTGGGTTGTTGTGAGGATCAAACAGGGAGGTATGTCACCTTGAGCTCCTTGGAGGAAATGTGAGACAGTGTCATGGACTGGTTGGATGCAGATTGGAGGGAGGCACCAGCAAGGAAAACCCAAGGGAAGAAGACTTAGAGCCAGAGGGTTGGTGGTGGGTCAACAAAACATGGTCAGAGGGAGAAGAGGAGGCATACTGGGAGGAGGAGATGTCAGAAGCTGAAAAGGCAACAGGATTTAGTGAGCAGGAAGAGGCTGGGGCAGAGAACAGTCCTGATTCAGATGCTAGAGAGGAGGGGGTTCAGGAGGCAAAGATCAGGAAGGCTCCAGGGAGTCTCTCCCTCCTGCTGTGACCAGCACCCCTCCCCCTAGTCTCCCAGAACATGTAGAGAAATGAAGAGAGCGGAGAGAAGGGCAAACTGGACAAATAGCTCATGGAGATCTTTGTCCCCATTCTTTTTTACAGTCTTTTCTCCACAGTGCCTCATAGTGGCTCCAGTGGCTTTTGTCTCACTACCCGTGATCTATAATGGTGATAGTAAAATTCAGCATTCACTGTCAAAAGTTTGTGTCAGCCTGAAGTGAGCGAACCACAGCTGTTAGAATGGAATTGAATCAACATACAGTATCATCAGCCTTCCATGAGGCTTTCACTTGAATTGCTGTAGGGCATCTGGAAATCAGATTCATCATGATAGCAAAGCCACACGATGTCCTACTAACATTTGCATGCTATTTATAACCCAGTCATACATAAAACATGTACACTCTCCAACACTGGAATCAACTGAATATATACAGATGGTGAAGCAACACTCTAATATAACATCTGAAGCTTTTTCGTCCCCAACTTGGCAAGACCTCTCTTTCATATGTTTATCTGTTCGGAACAGCTCAGTAAATTATAGGGCATCTGCTTTATAAATTTATAAATAACCCCATCCTTTATTGCTTTGTTAAAGGAAAACCCAGTGAAGTATTGAGATTGAAGGCAGATGTGTCATTTAAGGACAAGTGCCACTTTTTATGTGCCAAACAGAATGTTTCAGCATCTTTTTTTCTTTGCACCCTAATATTTTCAGAACTCATCTGATTATTTCCTTGAGCCAAATTTTATATAGTTTGAATCCTATTGTAATTATTATTCATTGAATAATAGCTATTATGTAGGATGAAGACTATTCAACCTTGAATAATTTTAGACTATTTAAAACTGATCTCTTTAGTGGTTCATTGTGTTTTAATTAATTGTGGTTTTCTAGTTTTTGAATGCAGCAAACTTAAAATATACAACTTTTTATTTGTATTTTTTCCCTAAAGGATCCAAACAAAGTTAACAACTTAAGAAGCAGAGGAGGAAAAGGAAGGGGTACGTTTTGATTTATTCTATTTAAAAAGTGTAGTCTTGGGTATATGAGGAACAGTATAGGTCATAGCTAATAAAATGACTGATTAAAAGATTGTTTCCATATCTACTTTGTTTTCCCTAAAATATGAGTTCTTGAAATATTGGATTTTTGACTTTCTGTCTGTACAATACGTGGACTCCAATGATAGCAGAGAGCAAATTCAATTCTGGCAATTTACGCCTATCTGGAAATTAATCTTCCCAAAGCAATTTCATTCTTTTTTCATTTAAATACACCTAGACAATTCTGCATTTCATTTGGGGAAGGGGAAGGTTTGCTTTGCACTCTGCTGTGGAGTTAAAGCTTATGATGTTTCCAATTACTGTCAGAAACTCGCTATGGGTAAAGATGTGCATTTGGCTCACAGAGTTTATTCCAATTCTCTCCTCTGATAGAATCTGGAAGACTGCAGTTGCCCAGAGGCCAATTTCAACTCAAAGAATAGTAGCAGCATTGTGGTCCAAAATAAATCCAAACTGAAATAAAGTCCAGAGCCAAATCAAAGTTGTAGAGCCAAGGAATGGAGCCAAAAGGTCAAGCCGTGTCAAGAATTAAGAGTCAAGTCCGATTGTTTAGGAAAAGAGAGACTAGGAATATGGCTGGAGGCTCAGCAAGCCAAGATGGACATAGCAGTAGGCTACTTAAGGACATCATGCACACTAACAAGCAGAATAAACTCAATTCAATTACGGTAGTATTGAAAGGTGAAACTCCCTTATTTTCCCTTTCTCAAACAACCGAAGAACAGAAACACAGCCATCCTTCAAAATTCACAACTTTCTGAATTTTGCAGTGCAGTTCTCCTACCAAACAATGTTTACCCAAAAAAATGTATATATTAGGGAGAAGTTTACCTATAAATATAATAATGGAATTATATGTGGATTGTACATGGGGACATGGCTAGCGTAATTGTGCAGATCACTGAAAACTGCATATAAAAATGTGTTTATTAGGAGAAATTCATACTAAAACGTTGATGAAATTTTGTAAAGGTTTTTTAAAAATACAAATCCCCGCAGAAGTGTGAAGAACTGAATGTTAATGACTACAGAAATGAGAAAATGGAGAAGCAAAACTGACAGATCAATCCATCCCTACTATGGAAGCAACACCAGACAGAAGCAAGGGAAGGGTTTGAGATTGGCTGAATCACAGGGGACCAGTCATGTTAACAGCAATGCCTACTGCTTTTATAAACCAGATCCCACAGTCAGCGAAGTACCTAATTAAGCATTTGCTGACATGATGAGAGTCAAGCCTGGTGAGATTTCATGCAAGCCCCCGTCACTTGGATGAGAATCCTGTGCACTCTGGTACTGGAACCTAGGACTGCAATCATACACTCACACACTAGGAAGTGCATCCCACAGAATATACTGGGCCCACTAATATTAGTTCATCCCAAGTAAACTTTCCAGCAGGGTTACTGGCAGCATCAGAAACATGCAGCAGGCACCTGCAAACAACTCACCATTTTGACATTCTCATAGTCGCCCAACGAAATACTCCTTCAGAGCCTTTGGAAAATGGCAGCTTCCCAACCATTCATTACTATCAATTGGGGGGATGGGGACAGAAGGGGTGGGAGTGTGTCTGGGTTCTTCTAGCTTTGGAGTCCTGGGATTCTTGAGTGGGGGGTGGGAACCTCTGCTGCACTTGCCTGCTCCCACCCTGCATGATAGATCTCGGTACCAGCGTCATTTTTGTCAGGGAGAAAGGAGCAAGCCTTGATGGAGATACACAGGGCCGGATTTAGCTTTGATGAGGCCCTAAGCTACTGAAGGTAACAGGGCCCTTTATATGTCCAGCTGTTCTTTGTCAACAACAAATTGTCACTGTTTTTTGTGATGAATATATGCTATATGATAATTTATGGACCTAATAAGTATCTAAAACCAGTAATATTTTAGGGAGCAGGCTAGCAGGCAGGGCCTATTATTTACATCATAGGAGCCTACACAACACAAAACACTGTTGCTGTGTGTAGGTATTATTTTATTTGTTTTTTATCTTATATTTTGGAAATGTACATCCAGGTTATCTTCCTTTAAAAAAATTTTGGGCCCCCAAGAGAGTGAGGCCCTAAGCTATAGCTTGTTTAGCTTATACGTAAATGCCGACACTGCAGATACACAAACATTTGCACATGCCTGGAGGTGTTCAGTGATGTAATGTGTGTGCAATCATAAAATCCGATCTCAAGTTGTCCAACACAAGGCACTGAAATGAAACTACATATGATAGTGCTTTGTTAGAGAACATTTACCGTATTTTTCGTCCTATAGGACGCACTTTTCCCCCTCCAAAAATGAAGGGGAAATGTGTGTGCATCCTATGGGGCGAATGCAGGCTTTCGCTGAAGCCTGGAGAGCGAGAGGCGTCGGTGCACACCGACCCCTCTCCCTCTCCAGGCTTCAGGAAGCTATCGGAAGTTCCCCGCGGGCTCGCAAGGCTTACGGGCAGCAGCCTGCAGCCCGAAGCACAGGCGCCCTCCAGAGGACGCCCCGTGCTTCGCGCAGGTGTCCGCAAGCCTTGTGCACCCGGGGGGAGTTCCCCCGGGCTCGCAAGGCTTGCGGGCAGCAGCCTGCAGCCCGAAGCACGGGGCGCCCTCCAGAGGATGCCCTGTGCTTCGCGCAGGTGTCCGCAAGCCTTGCACGCCCGGGGGGAGTTCCCCTGGGCTCGCAAGGTTTGCGGGCAACAGCCTGTTCTGGGGGCTGGGGTCGGGGGAAGCTCGGGCTTCCCCCACCCCCAGCCCCGCAAGCTCCCAGAGCAATGCAGAAGCTGCCCTCTGGGACCCGTTCTGGGGGCTGGGGTTTGGGGAAGCTCGGGGGGGGATCCTTTATTTCCCACCCCAAAATCTAGGTGCGTCCTATGGGCCAGTGCGTCCTATAGGGCGAAAAATACGGTAACCTTTGCAAAATGCCCTTGACCGAATAACACATGGTTCTGGTTGCGATCTTTCGTTTTCTAGAGTCAAAGAGGCTGGGCTAAAAAGGCAGGTCCTATCTGGGCTCCTCTGCATCTTCTGTAAAGAAATGCAGCTCTTACAAACAACAGATAGGTAACATGGGGACTCCCTGCCCTGCTCCCAGTTGATAATGGCTTTTCCAGCTCTGAGATGTTAAGAAAACCGTAAAATATGGGTTTGTTTGCAACTTGCAATAATGGCAAAGCTTGCCTTAGGAGAACTGTTTTATCATAAGGTGAAATACAGTGTAAATGAGCCCCAAAATCACTATATTGTAGCAGAGGAATTATTGTGTCCAGGTGTTTGCTTCTGATCCTACCGGTGTCCCATTTGACTCTTTGGATGTGGCTGGAGCAATATAAAGCGTTTTGTCTTAGATACTTTCAAAGGGTAATCTTTCAATAGTGCTTCAGGAGCCAAAACAAGAAGACATTTGCTCATCCAGCAATGTATCCTTATACCCAGGAGCTAAACATCCATGGCTGGTAACAGTTAAATAATAAGTGCTGGAAAACAAAAGCTTTTGCATTGTGTGAAGATAAAATGCGTGTTGTGTTTCTGTTTCCCAGCTCTGAGAAATATATAGTTTTCTGTAACAAACATACAGTAACAAAAATATGCATTCCTTATTCCTACAGTCAAGCTCTAAAACTATGCAAACTCAAGGCCAAATTAGATGTGATTCTAAACACATTACTCTGAAGCCTGTCAGGTGCTTTTAAAATATTCTAATAAGAATAAGAATAAATACATATAGTTTCCCAATTTTCGTTGGGAACAGACTACAGAGTTCACCCAAGTTTAACCCTTTTCTCCCTAGCCACTACCACAATAACCTAATGTGGGGAGTCGTCGTCCCCAACTAATACAAGTCCTGAGAGAAGATTTTCATCAGGATCATAGCTAGAAAGGAACCAAGGAAAATGACCCTCCCTACATGCTGGCTATTAATTTTAAAAAATCTGCCACATTGCCAAATGTCTAAAGTCATGTCTGGTGCCTAATCATAAACAATATGGAAAGTCTCTGATTATTTGTGTTTAGTTGCCCCCCATCTACCAGCTAGGAACAGCATAGACGAAGGGGGTGAAGGATTCTCATTATTTCAGTCCAATCAATAATTCCCCGAGGCTGAAGATAAGCAAGTACAAACACAAAAATTTGAAATACCGAAATGCAAATTGTGCTGTTCACATCCCATTGCTAGTATATTGCATGTATGAGGGAGAGTCTGTCAGAATGAGCTATGTCGCTGGAATGATTAAACTTCAGGAAGAACTTTCTGGCAGTAAGACCTGTTTGACAGTGGAATGGACTCTCTTGAGAGGTGGTGGGCTCTTCCTCCTTGGAGGTTTTTAAGCAGAGATTGGGTGGGCATCTGTCATGTATGATTTCATTGAGATTCCTGTATCACAGGGGGTTAGACTAGATGACGCTCAGGGTCCCTTCCAACTCTACAATTCTATGTTTCTATGATTTATTTGTACACTGCGATTTAAATAATTTCAGTCACCATAAAAGGCACGATTTAAAACAACAGCCTCATTTGAGGTCTAGGGCTCATGCAGTCTTACTCACCCTCTGATATGGCCATGAGGAGAGGTACAAATGTTTCCATTTCCATTGTATATTGCCATGACATCTGATCCTGGACAAACTGTAGTTAATCTTAACTAGTTACTTGAAACAAGCCAATGCAGTTTATGGAACTAGCTTACTTCAATTTACCATAGTTAAGATTAACCTCATTTTGTTGTTCAGCTTACATGCTGAACTATGGTAGACCTAAATGAAAGGAGAAGCTACCAATATCCTTGAAGTCATGCAAGAGGAAGAGAGGGGAAGCTCTGTGGCTCCTTCTCATAACTGTGGTTATACACCTCATGTTCACAATCTATGAACTGTGTTAGGTGGACAAGAGAGCAATGAAGAAATAATTCAGAGATTGGATGAGTGAGTATGAGATGGCAGCAAATGTACAAGTAAGGCAAAGCTTGGGTGACTCTGGAGGCGAAGAAAGTGGTCTAGAAATAGGATTTGAGGGAGGAGAGTATGAAATCTGGTTGAAAACAGATTGTCCTGGACAGAGGGAGCAATATTGCAGATAGCACAGAGGAGCGGAGGGGTGGAAAATGAGGTCAGTGAACCAGTGTCAAGCAAAGAGATGCGGACAGAGATGTGGGGAGCTTTCAACATAAGTCTTGAAGCTGAAAGTTGAGGCAACAGAGAGCAGAGTGTTGAGATTTCATGAGAAAAGTGGCATCATTGTGTCATCATATATTTCTGGAGGTGCTTTGAACTAACTGATATGGCAGGGGGAAAATTGTGTCAGAAATGAGCAAAAGATAGGAAATAATGGACTTTGGAGGGGATGAAGAGGATGAAACGGCAGCATTTAGGAAGTCATTTGTTGGACATCAGGTAGCTGCCAGCAAGAACAGTGGTTAGAGCAGTGATGGTAATGGATAAGGAAAATTGAGAGAACAACTGCATGACAGCTAAAGTTATCCTTGACACTAAATCAGTAATAGGAATCAGCTGGTTTCAAGGAGACAACATCATATCTGTAAATAGCAGTTGGAGATTGTGGATTGCGTGCAACAAAGACATCCTGCTTTCAAAAGGGCTTCCACTTGCAGCTCAGAATTTCCCCTCCCTCTCATCTCCCCCTTCCCAAAATCTGCTCCAGAGGGTTGGAGACACAAGGGGAGAGGAAGTTCCAAGGTGCAAGTGGAAGTCCCTGCATGGATGGAATGGCTTCGTTCGATACAACCCTGTCTCTGGTACCATTTCTGTTTGTAAGATTTAATTGCAAGTAGGCCTATTAGAAAGTTGGATAATACTAAGTTCAGTCTTTTGAACAGCTCAAATCAAACTGGGTCACCCCAAAGCTGATTTGCAGCTCGAAGGGGATAGGGGTGGCAAAACATCTTGATGGCAGCACTCAGGCACTTAGCCATGTGAAAACAGGCTTCCTCTGTCTTGGGAAGGACAGCCACAATAGATCACAAATAAGAAAAATTAGGAGTTCTGCAGTTTATTTCTTGGGTTCAATGGCAAGGGCTTTATCACTGCAGGGGATTGGACTAGATCACCCTTGAGGTCCCTTCAACTCTACGATTCTGTTTTATTTGAAGGCAATTAAATAGGAGAGTATTTCATATTGCTATATTTCAGTATTGCTTTATGCTGTTGATTGTTGCCTGAGAATTACTGATCAAACTCACAGTGCCAAGTAATGTTGCACATCACACCTATACCATACAATTCCAGCATTAAAAAATAAATAAATCTCATGACAATGTTTTGCAGACATTTATAGCACTTCCACACATTAAAGTAATTTTGGGTGTGCTGGGTCTTTGCTGCCCAAGGGTCTGTGGTGATGGGTTTCCCTCAGTACTGGCCTCCCATGATCAGATATACGCTTTATGGGGAGGGCAGGAGGGAGGGAGCAATGAATTAGTTAGAGCCAATGTCGAAAAAGATTTTCCTTTCCACAGAGAACATCTCCAGAGCTGACCTCTGTCTAAATAGTGCTGTTGTTGTTTTTTAAAAAGAGCTCTTTGCATTTGCAACTGAATGGCTGCACTTCTAGCCTCTTTCACAAGGGCTTTATCTTTGTCTTGCCATCTGATTCACAAGCCAGTTTGTTGCAGAATACACAAAGCCTCAATTTATCAAGACTTCTTAGCTCCTGTCACCAATGCACAAATTTGCATCCTTTTTACAACCTCATTGCTAATTGTTATTTGCAAAAGGGGGCAATGCTGGATGCCAGCAATCACTTTCTGCTATTTTATGAATATTCATGAGTTCTTCATAGACAACACTGACATCAGTATTTACTGTTACAGATAGGTAGCCGTGTTGGTCTGCCATGGTCAAAACAAAATAAAAAAATTCCTTCCAGTAGCACCTTAAAGACCAACTGAGTTAGTTCTAGGTATGAGCTTTCGTGTGCATGCACACTTCTTCAGATACACAGATGTGTATCTGAAGAAGTGTGCATGCACACGAAAGCTCATACCTAGAACTAACTCAGTTGGTCTTTAAGGTGCTACTGGAAGGAATTTTTTTATTTTTATCAGTATTTACTGCTTAATTTCTTTATTGTGCAGCTCTGTTTCCCTTTTATTTATTGGGGTTTTTTTCCACTGCTGAGGAAACCATTAGCACAATAATGAAGCCATCTTTACTTCATTGGGCGTATATTTTATGGCAAAATATTGCTTGCCTAACCTGCCTTGAACTGTGCCAGTGGTCTATTAATATTAATAGCCAGTATGAACTTCCCCAAATCTAAGCAGCGGTCTGTAGTAATTCTGGAGCTGCTTACCACAAATCCCTGACAGAGAAATTGGTAGCTCTGGGTGCCTTATACGTGGCCAAGCTGCAACAGGAAGAAGTTTGAGTGTTGCAATGTAATGGATGGAACTAATTTCAGTTCTAGCTTAAGGATTAAATTCAAATGACCAACTTAAATTTAAGTTTTATTATCAATCTGTGAGAAATGTAATGCACCACACTAAAATAGGTTAGCAACCATCTTCCTCATGGGTTCCACACATCAACCCAATCCTAAGAAGTGAGGGAGCTGGTGGACAAGCAGATTCATAAATCAACATAATGCCCTGAGGCATTAGACTTAAAAAGATGGGATGCTCAGGTGAACACCAATTTCTTGGCCTCCTTGGAAGTCGCCAAGTAAAACTGTCATTCGTATGAATTCCATTCAGTGGCTGCCTGCAGGCACTTTAACAGGGAGAGAGAAATGGCTCTTGCTTATTTGCCTATTTTAACTCATTGAAAATAGATCATGGCCTAACAGTGTGGGCTGGTTCACACAGTTACTTCTCCTTCACATGTGCAGTTCCACCCAGTGACTGAGAAGTGTGAGCCGCAGACAGTACATATGCACGGCTGCAGCAATTCCAGTGACTCCAGGCTGGGGAAAGTGTTGGTCTGCACTTGCCAAAATTGCTTTTGGCTCCACTCTTGTTGAGCCTGTGTTGCACACATCCCCATGTGATTGTGGACATGTTAACATGCCAAGGAGAACTCCTCACTGCTCACATGTAGGAGAAACCCATTGTGTGAACTGTGTCTCAGCATAGGTAAAGGTAAAGGGACCCCTGACCATTAGGTCCAGTCGTGGACGACTCTGGGGTTGCAGCGCTCATCTCGCTTTATTGGCCGAGGGAGCCTGCGTACAGCTCCCAGGTCATGTGGCCAGCATGACTAAGCCACTTCTGGCAAACCAGAGCAGCGCACGGAAACACCGTTTACCTTCCCGCTAGAGGAGTACCTATTTATCTACTTGCACTTTGACGTGCTTTCGAACGTCTAGGTTGGCAGGAGCAGGGACCGAGCAACGGGAGCTCACCCTGTTGCGGGAATTCAAACCGCCGACCTTCTGATCGGCAAGTCCTAGGCTCTGTGGTTTAAAGCATAATAATAAACTTAGGTTGGCACATGCAGGAGCAAAAAGCAAACAAAAGATCTTAAAATGCATGGCAAGACTCCTTGGCCAGCACCCAAGAGGCAAACCTGTCTCACAGTCACATATGACCACTTAGGAACATCCTACACTGCCAGAACTAAATTGGAGACAGTGTCCAGAAAACAGGCATCGCCTTACTCAGGGATGAACACAGCATTCCCCTTTGTGGATGTCCTTGCCACGATCTCCATAGGGTCCCTTCATTCTCCCCCTAGTAGCCTATTGTAGCATTCCACATGGAATGTGGAAGAGTTCAGGGTTTGGATATGCTGAAAAAAAATTCTATAGTGCTTGGGATGGTGCACAATTCGTTTGCGCTGAAGGAAACAATGTGGAAGAGACACAGTAGGGATAAGCCTTGCTGAAGACCTAATATGAACACCATATGAAGAAGCTTATTAAAGATTAATACCCAGGGATATTTGGTAGCAATTGCATCAGCATCCTACATCTCTCTCTGGTCTAAAGCTGTGTGCTGCCGCTAGCATTTCCATTCGCAGAGATACAAGCTGCTGGCAATTTTACATTGTTTGAAAGGCACACAGTTCTTCAGGATGATTTCTGAAGTGGGCCTGAAAAAGCACATACTTAGTACACATAAGTAATGGTGATGCCTACCAAGACTAATACACTCAAAGCTTCCCAATCTACTTGCTATTTTATCCCCAGTAATGGACGCAGTGAATTGTTATGTACGGGCACATTAGGTAGCAGACAGCTAGTGCTCTAAATAAAATAAAAGCGCAAACAAAATCATAATTAATGGGACCATTAGCATGACAGCAAATTCAAAGATGACTAGATCATTCAGTACGTCCTTTTATCTGTTAACATCCCTTTTTTAAAAATGTGCTGTTTTGACATTTTACATTTGCTGTCAACTTGTTTCTGAAACTTCTCTTATTTTCTATTATGTGCATATTGTCTTTTGTTCATCTTTACTGTATTATTCTTTGATGCACAGTTGTTAAGTCATTGAGAGACTGAATATACTCATTACGGCTCTTCTGCTGTACCAAATTAAAGCCTTTTTGAGATTGCCAGCGAAACCTGGAGTAAAAAGCTATCAGTATGCATAAAAAGGGGACGTGTTTGATCACAATAGTGTGCTCATTAAAAATTTCTCAGAACTCCTTTTCCTCTCTCCTGCCTAACACATTAATGTTGGAGTTTGGTATACACAGCAGCAGAGCATAGAAGTAAATCGTCTGGTATAAGGCTGGTAGCTGAAGCAATAAAGAAACTCATGGTTCATTACTCCTAGGAGACAAAGCCATTCAGACTACAGGCATGCATGTGGCCATTTTGGACTCATGAGCTTGACCCTAACTCAATGCTGGGGAAGGTGGAAGAAGGAAATAAAGCCTGAGGGATGGGGGCAACTATATATTCACAAGTAGTTACTTTAGAAGAAATCAGTGAGGAACAACCTGAGTTGCTGGGCATTGGAGGTGAGCAGAGTGCTGTTGGCCACTGTGAGAACAGGATGTGGACCAGAAAGGCCTTTCTCTTTCCCCCACACCCCTTTTTTCCCTTCCTATTACTTAGCTCATAAGTTCAAAGCCAGTCTGAGCCACTTAAAAATATATATCGTCTATCCTTCCACACCTATTTTCAGTTTGTAGGAGTATGATACATATGTTTGCGTTAGAGGTTTTCCTTTCTGCTCTTGGCCTGCACATGGCATGAGCTCATTCCCGTTCAGTTTTGTAGCTGCAGCTGCTCATGGTTTTCAGAATGTTGATCAAAAGGACAAATGAACAAAAATAATTTCTGTGGTTCCTGCTTCAGCTGACAAGTCATGTAATGAATCTTCTTCGTGGCTTCTGGATTTTCATTCAAAACTGCTTTGGCAAAACTACTGCAAAACCTGCTAACGCTACAGCAATTCCTTGTGCATTGCTACCATTCCATATCTATTTCAGAAATAATCATGACTAAAATGTAGACTTGCTTGTTTCTTCTGTAACTTAAAAGTACCATCAAATGAAGTAACACCTCGGCTAGGATCCAGAAAGCACCTCAGATGCACGCAAGGACTTCTGTACACTGTGAAGTCTCCATTCCCCACACAGCCACCATCCAACCACTTTTCCTTGTGCTGAAGCTAATACTGAAGATCCCTTGGATTTTGGAAACAGCTTGTTAGACAACAGGAAGGGCTGTGGTTGGAAAGGATGACTTGGCCTTTTGGATCTTGGCTTTGAAAATAATCTTGAGCTTATGTCTAGAAATGCCATATAAAAATTCTTGTTCTTCTTGTGAAAAAAAATATTTTGAACAGATAATTGATCCAAGTTGAGGATTCTCATCAGCTGATGGTACTTTAAAACAATGTAATATGTATTATGAAGTCAGATCAGAGCAAAATCTAATGCACATTAAAACTCTACTTCTCTAAGGCCCATCTGCATTATACATTGGGAGCAGGGTCATACCACTTTAAACAGCCATGGCTCCCCAGCCCAAGAATCCTAGGAACTGTAGTAAGTTAAGAGTGAAGAGAGTTGTTAGGAAGCCACAATTCTCAGAGTGGTTTGATGGTCAATCACTCTTCCCAGGAAATTCTGGGAATTGTAGCTCTGTGAGGTGACTAGGGGACATATTGTGATGGTTCATAGTCTTGGGAATGCCCTCCTCAAAGAGGCTCCCCTGTTGCTATTAGTTTAGGTTCTAGGCAAAAATATTTCTGTTTTCCCAGATTTTCAAGGACTGCTAAATTACATTAGAGCATTTTTATTTTATTATTTGAATGCACTTTTGGTTTGTTGTTTTAATTTGCTTTATTAAAATTTGAGTGCTTTGTTCTTTATTCTTAAATTAAATTTATCTAGATGCACTGAAAACATAAATTGAACTTGAAGGCACAGAGTCTAAATTACATCAATAAGTAAGTAATATTTAAACAATGGGTGCACAATGAGATATGGTCCAGGTTACTGAAATCAGTGTACACGATCATTTCAGAAGCAAAGCAACCTCATTTTCTATTTAAGAAAATGTTCAGAAGATGAAAAATCCCTCTGCACAATCTCATACCACCTTTCAGTGTCAGCAAAATGCCAGTCTATTTAATTCAGTGCAAGTCTTTCGAGAATGATTTAGAGGAAGTGGAAAACTTGGGTATATTGTATTGTAAGAACCAGACTGCATTATATTTCCTGTCATGTACCTCTCTTCTCCTCCCCCTTCCACCTTGCCCTCACTTCCACACACATTATTTTCCTTCTACTTGATGCAGAAGGTCTTCTGTAACCCTACATGAGGCCATGCACATAGCAATCCATGTTGACATAATGCAGGGGCAGTCTATCTGTCAGAAGAGCAGGAACGAGTCCTTGATATGAATGCTGGAGACAAAAATGTGTGTATCCTTTTCCTCCAGAGACTAAAAAACATGACAAGGAATGAAATGAAAAGGAGCCAGAAGATTTACAGCTGTCAAAATCACCTCCTGCCCAGATAATGTTATTGATCAAGAATTTTCTAGCAATGACGCATTCAATTTCCTTTCATTCAGAGGACTCTTATATCGCTGCATGTCACAGGGTGGGATTGGGGAACCCCCCATAAAAATCTTTGACTCGACTAGGAAGCTCACCAGTCAATCACCACCTGTCAGCCTCAACTACCTTGCAGGGTTGGTGCGAGACTTAAATGGATCGGCAAGAACTATGGACACCTCCATGAGATCTCTGGAGAAAAGGTAGGATAAAAATGTAGTTGATTAATTTATATCAATGAGACGCTGTGTCTCGTCTGGAAATTATGGACCCACTGAAGGGTTTGTGGACAGCTGCACTGTCACATCATGTGCAAGCGACAGCAAAGGGTAAAAAAAAACCACATGGTAGCAATTAAATAAATTGCGCATGAAGCATTTGTGGCTAGTCCAGTTTGTGTGAAATCATCAGAAGTCTGCATTCATATTTGGTTAAGTTCAGTCAAGGGGAAATCAGTCATAAGGCATTTACTCTAATCTACCAAAGCTGAGTACAGGCAGAATATCTGTAATAACTGGGGTGGGAAAAACAGATATACCCCAAATGGAAAACACTCATGCACCTTGGCCACTGGCCATCTGTTTAAGCACTTTGAGGGGGCCCGATGCAACATCCTGACATTGCTCTGCAGCCAGCATCAACAATTTGGGGGGGGCAGCACCCTCAAGAAACATGGAGGGGGGCCACCATGCTTTGGCCTCCTGGAGCTGGTACCTATGGCTATCAGCTAACACCTGGAAACACCTAGACTGAAATTGTGTAGCAAAGAGGATTAGAATTAAATGCAGATGACCAGGTTCAACTACTGAGTCCTGTTATGGAAGCCCCTGAAAGGACTTCTGCAAGCACGTTACCACTTTCTACCTTCCCCTTTCCACTCCCATGACTCCCTCATATTAGTTTGGTGGGGGACAGGGATGGAGAACTCCCAGAACAGCATACAGAGAGAGCAGATGGGGGATTGTTCCATCCGACAAGCGGAACTGCCTGCATGGGTGGAATGATTGCCACAATTGCCATACTGAATTGTTCCCATTTGGGGGGGCGGGTTGGGGTGGACAGATATTTAGCTTTATTCTGTGTCATTTTTATTTTACAGGAGTTTTCTACTCACACAAATGATTTCCAAATGTTCGGGGGTTTGGTGTTCCGCTTTTGTTGCACTATAGTGCAAGGGTGCAGCTCCAGCTGGCAAAAATTCAATAATATTGGGGAAGCATCACAGAATATATAATAAAAGGGAATGATGTGTGGATGATCCACTATAATTCTGCCCACTTAGAAACACCAGTGTGCAGGATCCCTAAGATCCTGGACTATATTTGTAGTAAGGAGAAGAGTCTCTGGGATTCACACTTCAAAAATCCCCCATGCTGCTTTGGAAAATCCCTTGCCATATTGGAAGTAGGCACCAAAGCCTGAGTTTTAAATGAGGCTTGTTCCTCTTGTACTTAAACCAGCCTTTCTCAACCTTGGGGTCCCCAGATGTTCTTGAACTACAACTCCCATCATCCCTGACCACTGGTCATGCTGGCTAGGGATGATGGGAGTTGTAGTCCAACAATATTTGGGGACCCAAGGTTGAGAAAGGCTGACTTAAACAGTATTTGTCTAATCTTCTTTAAAATCCAAACTGCAATAATGCCTCTTTCTTTTAAGCCCATTGTTCCTAAATAGTGAAAGATTAAAACTGAACTTTCAATGTCCTCTTTGCCATTGAGAAGGAATGCTTTTGTGATTAAAAAGGAATTATGTTTTACATTTTGTAACCCTTATATAAAATTGGCAGCTAATGATATTTAGTTTAGAATTGAACATCTAGTATTATATAGTTTTAATTTAGTGTATAAATCATGCCCAGCTTACAAGGGCTTTCAAGAAATGTAAATGTATTCATTTTAATGTGGTAATTTGCAGAAGACTCTGGAGAAAATAAATGTTGTTTTAACAAGATCCACCTGAGATTCTGCAGAGATTCATCTTCTGAGCCTTCCAACTAACATGCCAAGTTTTACTGTGCTTGAACTCACAATTGCAGACTAGACTACCACACTGGTAAAAAGACAGCACAAAGGTGTTCACTAACAGTGCTTGCTGATAATATAGCATTTAACACAATTGACTTGCTATGTGTAACTGAAAGCTGCAATTCTTCTAGTCAACTAAGGTGTCAATCGAAGCCTGCAGAGGTGAGGCTAGATGGAGCAGCATAGTCACTACTGCTTCTGCAGGCCCACCATGGACACCAGCCAGGGTGGAAGGTGGAGGCGAGAGAAGAATACATGTTTGCTGCACCAGCTCCCATGCTGCTCAGACTTCCCCCAAAAGGCAACATTCCAAGGATTGGTTATGGCCAAAGGGAATGTCACCAGTGGTTGCTTCCCCCCAACATTTGGGTGGGCACATTGGGATGCTCCTTGCTCATAGACCTTCCCACCAACTGTAGGGCTCCCCTGACAGTAAAGGCTAGCAGGGCCTGGGTGGAGAGGCACGTCCAGCCTACCCAACATGGTGGATCAAGGGTTTTAAAAGCTGTATCATGCATAGGGGTGTTAGGGGTAGGGTAGTACCTCTGGTGGGGGACACACCATGCTCTTTCTGTCTCCACCCTGTGATCAGCTCTCACCTGTGGCTCCTAGAAGTTGTCAGCATGTGAGAGTGGCCACACCCCGGGAAACAGCTTCGACTGGCTGACTCAACCACATGAGGTAGTCCCAGACCCTCAGTGACTTCCCCTACATATGAAGACAGGCTCCAGTGGATTGAGTGGATGAAATCAATACAGGGACTGGTGGTCAAGAAGGCAGTTTCTGCACATGCTTTAGAGACAAGTGAGGGGCAGATGGGGCTTGTCAACCTGGGAAGGTAGCCCACCTAGCAGAAGGAAAACTCTGATCCTAAACCACGGCTGCCTTGTGGAATATCACAGAGAAGAAAAGGCTAAGGAGTAAACCCAACACAAATCCATAGTGGAGTCCTTAAGATGGTTGGGTGGTGCATTGTACGCCTCCTTCCAGTAACTCCTGCAACTAAGCTGGTGCCAAACATATTTCTCTGCTTTCTTTTGGACCACATCAGTGAGGCCAAGAGGGAGGTCTTGTCATCTGGGCAGCCCAGGACCTTCATATACACTGCCCAGACTTGCACCCCAGGGAGGTCACTTTGGTACTGCTAATGCAGCAGTTTGACCTCACCTCTGGAGGGACAGTCCATTGTGTCTTGAGAGAGATGGATGCCAAGCACTGTATATGTATATGTATATGTATATGTATATGTATATGTATATGTATATGTATATGGTTTTATGAAACACCATTTCCCTTCCCTCTTCCCAGCACATGCAACCTAGAGCATGCTGTTATAAGGAGTAGAACAGTCTTCTCTAAGATGGTGCCTTCCATACATTTTGGATTACAACTCCCACCCAGCACACCTGGAACGAGAGGACATTATACCCCAACCTTATTTCGCACCATGTGTGATTATTCCTCAGTCCTACAGGCATAACGCTCAGGAAGATGGCTTCACCCTCCCTCCCTTCACCCCTCTTATTCCTGCCTTTTCTTTGCTATAGCTATGGGATTTATGCTTGTTTTGTTTAAAGCATTCTTGCCCTACTACTCTTCAGCTGAAGAGATCAATAAAAATCCCAGCCCTCAGGCTTACCATTGAAAAGACATAGCACAAAATGAAAAAGGGATAGGGATGGAAGAATGGGGGTGGCAAGGAGAGAAATCTCAGATACCAATACTTTAGTTATAAAGTTCTTTAGTTATAAAGTTCTCATAAGGACTAGCTGGAATAGAAATAGTGCAGGTACTTTGGGTTTGTTTAGGGCTGGTTGGAAAGGAAGGATGGGTGAGGTATAACATACTGTACAATTGCACTAAAAATGCTTTTTTAAAGTAATTACTATACAGTATACCTTTTTATTGTGGAAAGCATGTTAGACTTGTGTTGATAGTGTTACTGCAATTATTATTATGAGGCATAGAACTAATCACAACAGCTGATCTTAAACCCTGCTTTTTATTTTGTTTTGCATCTGTTCCTCAGCAGGCCTTCAACCTAGTCAAGCATCATGTGTCTGCCTCACCGGGATCTCCCACTTCTGAGCTCAGAAATGGTGTTGCTGAAACATTTCTTCTCTTCTGTTAATTTTTAAACTATCATATCCCCTCCTGCTTTCTCTTGCACTTGGTTGTAACCTGTGAGCTGTACTTCTGAGGCAAAGAGGAAAGAAAATACACAGAGATTGGGGGGAAAGTGTGAAGGGGGGAGAATTCAAAAGCAGATCTAAAACAATGTACACAAGTCCCATGACTGAGTAATTAGGAATCAATTTACATTTGGATCCAGGGTCCTGGGTGATGGGATCCATGCTGGGGAGGGGGTATTGGGCCAGTTTAAACATTTTAAACATTTTCAACTGTCCATTTTTGACCATAAGTCAAACTGTTGGTGCTTACATTTAAATTGTGTAGAACCATGTGCATTAATCTTATGCATCCCCTAAGATCTGATGCTCAGTCCTAACCAAGTACAAAGTTGGAGACTAAGTGGCAAAGCAACTGGGCTTGCTGCACCCACCCTGAGCAAATCTTCCCCAGATGCATCCCCAATGCCACCCAGTAGCAAGCAGTAAAACCTTGATTGTTTTCAAATGGTTTCGCCATAAGATGGGCTGAAGCTATGTTAGACAAATAGTTGCAGTGGGTAGCATTATTGTTTTAACTGCTGCTTCTGTTCATCATTCATTTTTTATTGTATTTGTATTGTATTTTTAAAAAGACTTGTACGTTGCCTCAGGTGCCTTCAAGCAGCAACTGCAATTTATAAATAAATAAAACGGCAGCCTGGGCTGAGCAGCCCCCAGTGCAGAAGTCTGTACATGGCTTTCTATGTGCTCATAGTTCCATAGGTATGGAGCGTTTGCGCTTCCATTACTTTTTTCACAGGATCAGAAACCGTGGTTTGAAAATGTGGATTTCAGATACTAAGTTAACAGAAACCTTGGTAAGCCAAAACTGCAGTTAAGAAAGAGGAAAGGGAGATTTGCTCTAGAGAGAGGATAGGATACACTGCAGCTACTACAGTAAGGAAGGGATTTGTTTCCAAACTGGTTCTCAGTTTGTTAACTGTGAAGTATCAGGGAGTCAGGGCAACATATGTACCAGTCCTATGGACGGTGAATTTTGTTGGCCACTTGTCTGTGATGCAGAGTTTGGAAAACCTTTTTCATCCAGGGGCTGCATGCTGGGTGGGTGGGACCCGAGGCAAAAGTGGGTGGAGCAACTGGTATTACTCATACATTTGTACAGTAAAAGTCAGAGGTTTCTAAATGCACCCACCTCCCACAACTTTCCATCTTCTTATCAAGGCAAGCAAAAGGTAGTATTGTAGTTCAATGACACATTCCAGCTAGGCAAAAGGAAAAAAAGGAAAAGGAAAAAAAGAACACAGTGTGAAGGGCTTAGCCAAGGACCATATAGAAAAGCTTGGAAGGCCACATTCAGATGCTGGGTTTTTGGTACCCCACCCCTGTGTCAGGAGCCAGAGTCAGGGAGCAGGTCAGCAATAAAACACTGGTGTCAGTGAAGTTAACTCTTTATTCAAACAAACAAAACAGCACAAGCCTAGTGATCACAGCAACCCTTCCCAGTAGGTCTTGCCCAAATGAAGCAGTTGCAAGGACTGAAGGTCCCTGCCTTCCCACTGATCTCTTAGGCTTTCTTCCCCAGCAGCCTAAGGCTCCTTTTTCTCCATGTTTTGAAAGACCAGGAAGCCTGCCTGCCTCTACTCTGCCTCTTGAACCCTCTCTGCCACATCCTCTTCCCACTCACTAAACCCCCAGATTCTGGCACATCCTCCTCCAAGTCTGCTCCCTCTTCTCCCTGCAATCATTGTCCCACCACCACTCCCTGGCTCTGAGCCTTCTTCGCTTTGGAGGTTCTCCAGCTGGTGCCTCCCACCATTCCTCTGTATCCAGCCAGTCCACGATACCCTGATTTAATGTGACTGCTAAACTGGAATGAAACAGAAGTAGGTTCAAGAGCTGGGATTTCTGACTTGCCCACAATTAACTTCAACATCTCATGAATGAGCAACGACAACAAAGCAAACACTGAAGTGACTCCATGAGCTGCAACTTGTTAAAGCAGGCAACTGTCTCATAAGCACAGTCCTATCTATAAAGCCAAGGCTGGCTGCTTACCAATTATACATCCTTGCAAGCTAGGTCCAGTTAAGCTACATGCTGTGAGGCTATTAAAGACCTGAGTTCTCAAAATGTGCTGGTGGAAAAATGTATCAAGTTTGGAACTGCTGAGCTAATAAATATCCATAGGCAGGCTTTAATTGCCATTAAAACCAATCTGTACAGTTTTAAGTTTTAATATCCTGGCTAGAATCCAAGAGTAACTTAAACAATTAACCCAAAGGACTTGCATTCGCCTAAGGATGCTAAGAGTTTTTGTTTTTTCATTGTACAGCTGACCACCATCCTATGCTTTTGAAACACCCCCGGTTTCAAAATAGCTTTTCAGAGGTGGGGGAAAGCTGGTGTTTGAGACCAATCTGAAAGTCCCTTGGGCACATGAGCCATGCCCCAGACATTTAATAAAAGCTACTGCAAATGAAAACTTAGAAACAGCCCAAGACACCCTTTGGCCTCCCTGCATCTCACAGCTGAAACACTGGGCAGAAGCTCTAGAAACATTTGCCGTTTTATAGCTCTTGCTGTATCTGCTAAACAGACAGCAAACTCGGGGGCTCTGCAGCTGTCCATCTGGCACCTTTCACCCTTCATTAGATTCACTTTTTTGGGTTGGAAAAAAAAATTAAAACCTGCCTATGCTGAAGCCAAGTATTCATTAAATCCCATATTAAAACACTGTGTTCCCTGTAATTTTAGATAATTTAACTTCCTATAAACACAGACTATTCATCCTTCAGTCATTAACCATCTTTTTTGGCATCCTAGTTATCAAATTGGATTGGAGCCTGGCTAATCCTCCATAAGCGCTACAGGTTTCCCTCTAATCCATCTGACTAAATCCCCTAAAGCAAAACTTTTTTGTTGCTTGGCAGGAGGTGGGGGGAGGGAAGGCAGAAACGACATTGCCCTGGCAAGGGACAAACTGTTTGTCATAGTGAGTGGACCTTTCATTATTTAACAGCAGCAAATAGCACCATGTGGAAGATTAGGACTCTGCCTCGATAGCTTGCTATCTCAGCCAATACAGCAGAGGCTACCTGTAGAGAACTTTATCCCACTGAAAAATTCATGCATACACAGAGAGCTCTGGTTTAGACTTGGAGTGAATTGGAGGTTGTCTCCATATGTTCTCAAATAGCAGGAGAAATGTTCGGCTACTTTCCGCCTGATCCTTATAGAGACCTGCAGCTGATGCATTTTTGGAGATGCGCAAAGAACAGTGGCTGTTCTTGAAATACAAGGGGAGTAAAATGGGGAACACCTGAAACAAGCTGGAAATAATCCACGCAGTAGCAGACTTGCAACATTGAAAGAGCACCATGAAGGTACCAGATGAAAACACATGAAACAACAAAAAGAGGGACAATTATTATTGGCAATGTTCATTGTACAAATTTCCAGTTCAAGCTCTATAAACCATTTAGTGCCATTTGCGAGGGGAGTGTTTCCATGAGATTTAACAAAATCTTCTGTGAGCTGGTAAAACTCATATACTTATACATGCCAGATCTACTTTAATGGGGGCTGCTTTTGAAGACTTATTGGGGACTTCCAATAAAACTCTCCACTGAATTTTGAACTAATTGGGATCAGGCACTGGGACCACATCTTGCCACTTCTGAAACAACTACACTGCCTGCTGATCCATCTCCATGTTGGCCCTGCCATGTGGTCGGGTGAAACAACCAGTTTCAGGTGCAACCATAAGGAGAGGCTCCTTATATAAGTGTTGACCCCTGCAATGGGCTGTCATTCAGGCACATCTCCAAGCAGCAAAATGATTTGGGCCAGTTTTTAAGGTTTTAAACTATTGGTACTTACTTTTAAAGCCATATGCACCTTGGGAATGTGTTCCAAAAGGACTGCTATTACCAGGTATTATTATATCATCATCATCATGTATCTTGCATAAAAGATGCATACAAAATGCACATTTTCCTCTTGAATGCATTAGGAAAGCATTTAAAAATATGCATTTCTTGTAAAAAGTGAACACAAAATGTGGGAGCTCTGTACAAATTAAAAAGACAACTAAATGAACTGGACTCGTTGGCAGGGTTTGAATATACATACACAAATTTATTGGTTGATAACATGATAGATAGATAATGTAAGGATATGTACAAGTTTATAACATGCAGAGAATATTATATGCTGAGAAATCAGAGAGAGGAGCTGAGGGAAGTCTCGTGGGGGGAGGGTTTGAAAGGGGTAGGAAAAAGTGGGTGGAATAATGAATATGGTATGTTTTGAAATTTTTGTTTTGTTGAAATTGTTAATAAAATATTTTTTCCAAAAAAACTACACACAAAATGTGTGCTACAGGACAGAATGGGATGGAGTGGCATGGAAAAGGACAGAACGGGTGTGTGAATTATTCCTAGTGAGACCAAAATGGGATGGAATTAGCCCTTCCCTAGCCAGTGCAAACATGTGCCGCCACAGGAAAGGAAATATGAGGGAATTAACGATATTACTTTTGGGAACCGTACTGAAGATCACAGAATGCTGCAGATAGGATTGCATTGTTGTAGTCTAAAACATCTGGAGGGCACCAGCTTGATGAAGGCTACAGGGATGTGTGGACATTGCCTGGTACATTCATTGGCTCTGACTATGTATCAATAAATTGCTGTGACAGCACACCTTAATCAATAACACAGATATCAGTACTTCTGATATTTTCCGGACATAGCCAGCAATCGGCCGTCAGGAACAGTGGGCAAAAATTGTTGAAACGTCTGGAAAAATCCAGATGTATGGCAACTCAAAAAGCTCAACTCACTTTTTTATATATGGCAACCCTACCCTTGGCTCCAATTACTGAGCTGCAGTAATTATGTCTGTCTTCCAGATTGCTACTTAATGCCTGTTTAGCAACTGAGCAAGTTGAACAGAATTGAGACTTTGTCCTTGACATAAGCCTGTCACTAGGTACAACACAATAGTTTTACTGTACATTCTATTGTATGTTTCCCCCCTAAATATTGGGGCTTGACAATGATCAGCAAATGTGTGGCATTGACACCAGTCATATATATAATCATATATAAAATCAATTTTATTGTAGATGTACTGAAGATGAAACGCATCACATGTTCACCTCCAGGAAAAGAATGTATTGGGAAATTTGATCTTGTCATGTCACTGAACAAAGAGATATCTGTGTGAAGCAGCCAAAACAAGATCCTATATTAAGCAAGTCAGGTAGAGCCCTTCAGCTATGTCTCACTCACTCACCACTGAAAACATTCAATTTCTCTTTGATGCTAACTTTTGGGATGCAGCTCTGCATCTGCCCAAGAGATCCACAGGCTCCTCTCACGTCTTCCACCCTACCAGTCCCAATGGGAACCAGCCACCACTACCTTCATGGGACATGTCTAACAATGAAGTTCTACACTCGTTGCCTGGGAGGAAGCCTCACTGAACTCACTTCTAAGAGCTGAAAGAAGCTCCGAGTCTAGTTGGAGAATTGGTGCAGCAGAATGCAGCTTAGAAAAAGGGCAGAGATGGGTCTCATTGCTAGAGAAAGAGTTCAGGGGACCCTAATTCTGGGCTGCATCAATAGGAATATTGCATCTAGATCAAGGGAAGTAATAGTGCCACTGTATTCTGCTCTGGTCAGACCTCACCTGGAGTACTGTGTCCAGTTCTGGGCACCACAGTTCAAGGAGGACACTGACAAACTGGAACGTGTCCAGAGGAGGGCAACCAAAATGGTCAAAGGCCTGGAAACGATGCCTTATGAAGAACGGCTAAGGGAGCTGGGCATGTTTAGCCTGGAGAAGAGGAGGTTAAGGGGTGATATGATAGCCATGTTCAAATATATAAAAGGATGTCACATAGAGGAGGGAGAAAGGTTGTTTTCTGCTGCTCCAGAGAAGCGGACACGGAACAATGGTTCCAAACTACAAGAAAAAAGATTCCACCTAAACATTAGGAAGAACTTCCTGACAGTAAGAGCTGTTCGACAGTGGAATTTGCTGCCAAGGTGTGTGGTGGAGTCTCCTTCTTTGGAGGTCTTTAAGCAGAGGCTTGACAACCATATGTCAGGAGTGCTCTGATGGTGTTTCCTGCTTGGCAGGGGGTTGGACTCGATGGCCCTTGTGGTCTCTTCCAACTCTATGATTCTATGATTCTATGATTCTGATTCTATGATTCTATGATTCTAATTCCTGATCCTATGCACTGTTTTCATGGAAAGGCAAAGCTCAGCCACAGACACATGGAAAACTTTGGGAGGATTTTTATTCCACACCATTGCTGCTTTAAAATATATCTGTGTACTGTTATTGCTGAAATATCCAGTGTAACTGAAGGTTAAATCTAGGTCTAAGGATTCAGAGAGCATGCTGGTACAACCACTTTTACTAATGGTCAAACTAGTCTATTACGGTGCATCATTTCTACAGTACACTTGGTCTTCAGCCCAGAAATAGCAACACCTGCTGTGCACGTTCAGAATGATCTACCACCATGCCAACCCCTGCCCTCAAAACCCACTGTCATTAATGATATAATGCGGGTGCAATAGAGCAGAATTGGCCAAGCTACCAAGAACAGCTGCAGGAAGCACATTCCCAATACCTAAAGGTATTGGGAGCTGGTGGTGGAGATTGCAATAGCAAAACTGCTTTGTTGGCTAGAAAGTGGGGAACCATAATGTATTTGCACAGACCATAATCATTATCTATTCCAAACTTGATTAAAAATATTATACAACTCCTGTACAGACATAGGGCAGGCAACAAATCTAACAGATTGTGATTTAAAGAGCATTATGCACAGTGTACTACTGAGAATGCTTAGGTATATCATCTCATGGGGCCAAGTGTTTCTTTCTTTCTTGGGGAGGGGGGAAGAGACAAAGAAAATAAGCTTTATGGGTTCTATGTGGGAGAACTGCACAAGAGCATCTACTGTGAGCTGGAGGAG
Source organism: Podarcis erhardii (assembly GCF_964252035.2). Lineage (NCBI taxonomy): Eukaryota > Metazoa > Chordata > Lepidosauria > Squamata > Lacertidae > Podarcis > Podarcis erhardii. Next base: position 66,826,570 of record NC_138497.1, on the reverse strand, counting down.
TTTCAACAGCACAGCAGGGATGCTGCTCATGTTCTTAAAAGCACCATCACTCAAAAGTGTGCAAAAGGAAACATCTAGATCCTTCAAATCCTTTCCAAAATGCTTCTGCATTACCGAAGTGTTTGAAATGCAGGGAAAGGCATCTGTCTGGTGAATGATGATGATTCTGGTCTGTCAAGCTGTTAATGAGCAGGTGACAAGTATATGCTGTTTTTAATTGTTTTAATATAATTTTATTATTGTGGGTCATCATAGGTTGCCTTTGGAAAACATTTCCATGCCATTTTCTTGAAGTGGAGAAAGGAGTTGGTGTAATCAGGACAAGAAACATCATCATACCAGCTGTTCAACAGTGGAATTTGCTGCCAAGGAGTGTGGTGGAGTCTCCTTCTTTGGAGGTCTTTAAGCAGAGGCTTGACAACCATATGTCAGGAGTGCTCTGATGGTGTTTCCTGCTTGGCAGGGGGTTGGACTCGATGGCCCTTGCGGTCTCTTCCAACTCTATGATTCTATGATTCTATGATTTAGGGTTTTGAGTCAAGTGTCATCAGCATACTGATGAAACACAGCTGTATTTCTCTTTTTCATCAAATACAAATGAGCTGAGCAGGTGTCTGGGGTCAGTAGTGGGCTGGATAGGGACCAAGAACCTGAAGCTAACTCCAAACATGACAGAGATACTTGTTGGATGGTGATAATAGTTGACCAAGGACTATTTGGGCATGATCTGTTCTGGATGGGGTTATACTCCCCTCCAACGATCAGGTCCACAGCTTTACAGTGATATTTACCCATTCAGATGGACCATGAGTGTTGTCTGTGGCATAAAGTCTACTTAGCCAACTTAGACTAGAACACCCGCATGCTCCTGACTACAAAAACACGAGCTGGATTCATCATGTCTTGGTAACATCCAGGCTTATGGTAACACCCTATACATGAGGCTCATACAGAAGGAAAAAGTACCTGTAAAGAAGCCACATTTCAAATTGATATTCCAAGCTGGAAGGGTGTATTAGGTCCCATTCATACTCTACCACTTCAAAATGGTAGCTACTTCTGCAAGATCCAGACCAGTGCTTCAGTAGTAATGGCTGTGGGGTTGTTGTTTTCCAGACCAGGACTGTAATAATCTGAAATACATAGTTCCTCTCTTCGGGTGAGGCAAGAGCATCACTGAATCCAGGCACACAGCGTGACTCCCAAGCAATGTGAATTTGCTGAAGAGCAAAACAACTAAATGGATGTGAAGTAAAAAGCTTCGTACCACATGCAGAGGGGCTAGCTAGGGCTCAATGAAAACTGGCAGGACTGAACAAACGTTTTGTTTCTCTCCCCACATTGTTCAAATTCAGTATTCAAGACTATGGCATTACACCTCAGGCACAACCATGAAATACTAGAAAAAGACCAGCAAAGAGCACTCATTTCTGACTAATGTTAGCAAATCAGTGTGCATCAGTTCTATGTGTACTCCAAATCAAGACACAAATTGTGGTGATTTGGGAAAGGTTCTCATTCTTTCAAGTCAGATTGCATTGTTAGTAAGGTCTTTCAGGGCAGATCAGGGGCTCCCGTAGCTTCTGAGTAGCCCCGTGTGTTTCCAAAAGACACACAGCCTTCCACTGCTCCCCTGAGAAAAGACACGAAGCAGACTAGAGAATGTATTAAGCTTGAGATGGGAAGGGTTAAATGGGTAGGAGGATCTTTCATGTTGATGGACAGGTCTTGTGTTTGATCATAGTGAATGATTTCCCTGGTGCACTTCAATCATAGTGATTTGGGAGGAAGGATTAAAAGCTGTAGTTGCTTTTCATGTTGATCTACGACTTTCCCAATGCAGTCAATGGAGAGAACTCTTGAACAGAAGAAAAAATTTCCCCACCCCAGTCTTTCTTGGGTATCCATGCTTTTTCTTCCACCCCCATTCCCATTTTATTCCTATTTTATGCACTTGAAGATGGTATAGGCTGCCTTTGCAGGAGAAACACCGCAGCTATCATTCTAACATTTGACAGGCTTCATCTCCTCAGAACAGGTGATCATACCTACATATTGCATCCAGTTCTGGAATGGGGGCGGGGATTGATTTTTTTAAAAGAAAGAAAAAGACTAAGATCTGTTTGGAGCAATATATTTTGTAGATAAGACTCAATTAGCTTTATTTAGTTTGGAATATGAAATTAAAATTAGATACCAACATTTGAAAAATATTCTTGCTATGTATTGTTATTTTTGTTTAATTTGTTTTTGTTTCTGCATTTTTAATTTAAAGCATCAAAAATAAAAGTGGAAAAATGGAAAGCAAAGCTTTAACAGCGCTCTGTACAAAGGTCCCTGGATATATCTCCCTTCAATTTGGCAAGCTTAGCTCATTCCACTATGCTTGCAAATTTCAACCACTTCCACGGAAATGAAAACAAGTCCAAGCCATTTTAGATTCCTCCCAAGAGGCTGTTTCCAACTATTCCAACCCATTGTGATAGCACTGGCCATTGTTATATGAAAGATGGACTGCACTGCCTCCTAACGCCATATATGCTTTGCTTTTAACGTGTTTGAGAAGCTCCACTCTTCACAGTACTGCACAGTACTGCTCAGGCCCACAGTCCTCTCTAGACTGAAAAGTTATTTTTAACTCTGTCCCATCAAGATGTTACATGTGTCGTAGCTCCTATCCAACACATGCAGACAGTGGCTCTTACTTGGAAATGATTAAGATATCTTTCTTCGGGAAAGGAATGCAGGGAAAGCAGTGGATGTAGCCTACCTTGATTTCAGCAAGGCATTTGACAAGGTGCCCCATGATATTCTTGTAAAGAAGCTGGTAAAATGCGGACTTGACTATGCTACCACTCAGTGGATTTGTAACTGGCTGACTGACCGAACCCAAAGGGTGCTCATCAATGGTTCCTCTGTTGGGATTCGCAGGATCCTGGATAAGTCTGCAGGCTTCAACAGGATGATGCAATACTCTGCTGGGTCAGAGTGACTCAGCAGGAGTGTGATTAGTGTGATTGGCTATCACCTGTTTTAAAAGGAAAGCCTGTTTAACAGTGGGTGTGGTTGCTGTGGTGGTTGTGCTGTAGTGTGGTGGTGCTGTGGTGGAGAGTATTCGTTTGTAAGTACTCTGTATGGACTGTTTCTTTTGTAAATGCCTGTATATAACTCACATTAAAAAAGACTGCACTGGAAAAACCTGGAACTCTTAGCGTCTCTGCTGAAAGCGCCGCGTGGAATACGCGACATCCTCTTCATCCTGGAGAAGAGTGACTAGTGGGGTGCCACAGGGTTCTGTCTTGGGCCCGGTCTTATTCAACATCTTTATCAACGACTTGGATGATGGACTCAAGGGCATCCTGATCAAATTTGCAGATGACACCAAACTGGGAGGGCTGGCTAACACCCGAGAGGACAGGATCACACTTCAAAACGACCTTGACAGATTAGAGAACTGGGCCAAAACAAACAAGATGAATTTTGACAGGGAGAAATGTAAAGTATTGCACTTGGGCAAAAAAAATGAGAGGCACAAATACAAGATGGGTGACACCTGGCTTGAGAGCAGTACATGTGAAAAGGATCTAGGAGTCTTGGTTGACCACAAACTTGACATGAGCCAACAGTGTGACGCAGCAGCTAAAAAAGCCAATGCAATTCTGGGCTGCATCAATAGGAGTATAGCATTTAGATCAAGGGAAGTAATAGTGCCACTGTATTCTGCTCTGGTCAGACCTCACCTGGAGTACTGTGTCCAGTTCTGGGCACCACAGTTCAAGGAGGACACTGCAAACTGGAACGTGTCCAGAGGAGGGCAACCAAAATGGTCAAAGGCCTGGAAACGATGCCTTATGAGGAACGGCTAAGGGAGCTGGGCATGTTTAGCCTGGAGAAGAGGAGGTTAAGGGGTGATATGATAGCCATGTTCAAATATATAAAAGGATGTCACATAGAGGAGGGAGAAAGGTTGTTTTCTGCTGCTCCAGAGAAGCGGACACGGAACAATGGTTCCAAACTACAAGAAAGAAGATTCCACCTAAACATTAGGAAGAACTTCCTGACAGTAAGAGGTGTTCGACAGTGGAATTTGCTGCCAAGGAGTGTGGTGGAGTCTCCTTCTTTGGAGGTCTTTAAGCAGAGGCTTGACAACCATATGTCAGGAGTGCTCTGATGGTGTTTCCTGCTTGGCAGGGGGTTGGACTTGATGGCCCTTGTGGTCTCTTCCAACTCTATGATTCTATGAATGGTACAAGCTCAGCAGCAGACGCATTGCTCAGGAGACATGATTCAGCAACAGGTCAAGAAGTTCAGAAACAACAGAGATGTCCCAACAAGTTTCCTTACCCCTCCTGCCAAGCTTTTGAAGATGAGGCATGGCATACACATTCATGAGATTGTCTTGCCTGGTGGGAATTTCAGGATTGCAAGCATACATACTGCTAGGGTGGGTAGGTACGCTCATGTCTGCGAAGGTGGCACCTGCTTCTAGGTGGCAAGACTTCACCCTCCTGCAAAGGTTCAGTCACTTCTGATTCCTGTTCACTCCTCCTTGTTTGGCTGATCAAAGCCCTCTCCAGCCCTCTTTGAGAAAGGTGGGAGGGGACACATGGCATTACTGATGCTGCCTCCAACAGTGCCTAAAGTCAGGGTGGAAAGGAAAGATCCCCTCCTCTACTCAGGTTCCCCTTTAGCAGCACCCCTTTCTTCCTCCTCTAACAGAGCCTGCCAGCCATGAGTCCCACAGCATCCTGACAGTGCTGTGCGACTCATGACTACATGACTTTGGGGGTTATTTTTGCAAGTGGAATATCCTTTGATATAAGAATCCTACAGAAAGGCTTAATTTTCTTGCCCAAACACAGTTAAGGAGCCTGAAGAGGAATCATTTATTCAACAGAATGCTTTAATTGCTTCCCCTATTTTCCTGGCAATAGTTTGCTTTTCTAAATAATGAAAGAGTCCCCCATCCATAGGAAAGCAAGGCATTATACCTCAAGGCCTAACAAACACTATGAACGAGCCTGATTGCTTCATAACATTGCCTCTGCACTGCAATTTTTGGGAGGTATTTCACACAACACATAGCTGTTATGTGTTTATTTGGGGAAAGTGACCCTTTTGCTTATGTTTACATGAACTTAAAGATCTGAAACTATTGTTCTACAAAACGCATGTACCCCTTATGATATACTCTATTGGAGTAGAAGAATAATTAATACTCAATCTCAGTTTCTTCTCTCATACACCAGTCATTACATACCCATCTGCATATAACATAATTTGATAACCAGCATGTCATATAATAAGCTAACTAAAAAAAATCATGGGTGGGCGGCCTTAAAGGTGGGTTCCTCATGCTCAGATTCTTTCAGAAATAGTTAGAAATTAGTTGATTGTTAAAGGATTATATACATTCTGTATGCTCGAGGCATGAAGTAATATTTTGGCTCTTATTCCATTACACCTTAATCAGGTGCATTATATATTTATTTGAAGATATCAGTTCAAGTCCTGTTCTAGGGGGTAACATGCATACACGGGAGAGGGGGGTCAGGATTGTGTCAAGAACAAGCCCATCACTCTGACCTCTGAGCATTCCTATTCAACCCCATCTGCATAGCTGCCTAATTACATAAATCCCATTGTGTGTAAGTTCCAACCACACAATCTGTACTCTACAAACAGAGCAAGTGCTACATATAGAACTTGCATAGGGCTTCAGTCATTCAGACTGACTTCTGCCAGTCCATAAGCAGCCATTTGACCACACTTCTATGGCACATTTGCACCCACTGTGTAGCAAAATGATCCTGTCCCTCACTTAACAGGATGCCACAGATGACCAAACTCTCCAAATATAATTCTGTTGTTTGCATTGGGCTCAATCATGAACACCCACAAAAAACATCTCATTTGGGGCATTCTTCCCTATCTGCTGAGAAAAGAAGCAGCACTAGAGTTGTCATCACAGCTCCAACAACGTCTGAGCCCACATGTGTGTCCAGCAAGCATGTGGCACCTCCCCCCCCCATACACTTCTGACAGGAACAGAATCTTTAACATAGAAACAGGACATATGTTTGTTTCAATGTGTGTATACCTTTAACCCTTTGATCCAATAAATATCTTTCCACACCAAGAACCAGTGAAAAGACTGGTTTGTTACAAGAAACAGACAGTCCAACAGGGTAAAGATATGGTGTGCAGGATCACAACAGGCAAGGCAAAGAAAGCACAGTCTATCAGGACCTTGGACAGAACACAGTGGCAGGTGCCAGTCAAGAAAAGCTGTTGTCTCAGTAGCATGCTAAAGCCTGATGAGGCCTTGCAAAGGGTGGCTGACCTGGAACCTGCTGTTAATCCTGCTCCCTCTGAGGAGTTGTCCATTTTTGGATGAGCTATTGCCTGATTTGGTAGCTTCTCTCTCCCACATGTGGTTGTTGAGAACTGCATCAAGGGAGCGCCTTCCAAGTTGAATAAAACCACATCCTCTGGCCTGGAAAGATCTGGAGTGGTATATGATGGTTCTCTGAACAGTGCCTCCTCCTCTCCAAGTCTTTCTCTGAGCCAAAGGGAGATAGAGGCCAAATAACACGAAATTGTATCCATAATTATACTAACAGGGGGTACATGTACAAGCTGACTCTGCCTCTTAAGGTTGTTGCTGCTGCTTGCAGTTGTTTCCATTCAGTGGTTAGAAGAAATGCTAAACACTCAGAATGTGTTTTGTGTATGCATATCTAGCTGGTGGCACTTCTAGGAATGTCTCCTTTATGGCATTCTAGGGCTAGACTTTGACCTGAGTTCACTTTAGCCATAAACTCATTGGGTAACTTTGGTCAAGCATCTTTTCTCTATTGTACTTTGTGTCCCACATCTGTAAAATGGGAAGAACAGTGTGATCTATGCCACCTTGTGTAATTCTCAGCAGCAGACTTTGCAGCTATGAATCGCGGCACTCTCCATTTTATTGCATGACTCTAGCTCTTGTATTCTGAGAAGGTCTGAGCCATTCCTTACAGCTCCTCACTTTTATTGGCTTGAATTTAGGAGGTCCAGCAATCACGAGATGTGTTATCACCAAGGGCAAAAGCTAAAGAAGTAAAAACAAGAAATGTTCTGAAATGAAAGCACTGGGTGTTTATTGAATTGTGAAGTTTGCTTTGTTAAATGGGAGAATACTCAACTCCCACCAGAAACCTATTCATTTCCCTTTAGGACCCATCATGCTTTGTTAACATGAGGAGTGAGATGTTTGAAGGTTGTTAACTTCCTCAGAAAGAAGTGAAAACAAAGTGACATTCAACCACACTAGCTCTGAGCAAAACAGCTGTGGACCATCTGATGAGAAGAATATGTTCAGAGTTCATGTTCTGCTTCTTTGCAACACAAATATCACTGAGTTCACATTTACTTGGTTCAGCACATTTCAGGAGAAAGACTATTGCACCAACTAGCTTGTTTTTCCCCCTTAAAAAAATAAATCCATGATTGGGGTTACAGATTTTCAGTTTTATCATAGCTACTTCAGATGCCTTGGAATATCAGTTAATGTCTTACATTTTCTCCCTAGGGAATGATAAAGTAAACACTGGGCAAATAAAGCAGAAATAAAATAGTGCCATGTTACTAATATAAATCTGGAGTTAATGGACTTTGGTACTCTTAACATTATCTGGCCTTTGCAGAAAGTATTACCATCTCTAACAGACATCAGCAGCCAATATAGTCCCAGCACATTTTGATGAAACCTTACCCCTTCCTTTAGTCTCACATATCTAAGTTTGGATTCATTCTTTTCCACAATCACACACACACATACACACAAATTATTCCATAGCAGGTAGACAACTCCATTTATCTCTGGTTCTGTGGATTTTGAGCACAGTTTCTGAAGTCTTGGTTTTACACCATTTCTAAATACAAGTCTGATTACTCAGAACTGTCATTAGGCATTCACAATAATATGGTGCATAGAGATATTCATTATGAGGGGGAATGAAAAAGAGAGCATGGAGAAGGATATGGTCTTTGCACTGTGCTTTTATTTCCGGTTTATTCTGTTTAGTTTCCCATAATGCTCCTCTTGTGGTGCCACTCCAGGGCATTGTGGGAAATTTAAATAACAGCTCCCAGGCGAGTTAATTGCAGCACCGGTACTCCTACTGCTTCCAAATGCCACCTCCACCATATAGAGCCACCAGAGGCTACTGGCATAAGAGGGGGCTCACTGGAGGGTACTTTGCCAAAGGACCCTTCAAACCTGGAGCCAGAGCTATACAATGACATTACAGTGGTACCTTGGGTTAAGTACTTAATTCGTTCCGAAGGTCCATACTTAACCTGAAACTGTTCTTAACCTGAAGCACCATTTCAGCTAATGGGGCTTCCTGCTGCTGCCATGCCGCCGGAGCACAATTTCTGTTCTTAACCTGAAGCACTATTTCTGGGTTAGCAGAGTCTGTAACCCAAAGCATATGTAACCTGAAGCATATGTAACCAGAGGTACCACTGTACCTCAGTGACTTCCTATTGACAACAATATATCCATCAGTGTCATCTGTCCTTTGACCTTGAAGTTGGACTTCAGATACCATTGAAAGATGCTTCAGTATTCATCAGAAGATATGAGGTAACTCAGCACAACTGAGATAGATCTGGTGTGTCACCTGCTCAACCTCAAGCAGCATCATTTACAGGCAACACTGAGAGTACCTGGGAGTGACTTGTTTAGAACTGAACTTGAGTAAATTCCACCTGACACGTAAACAGGATTTATGGCTCCGGGTTAGAAACAGTAATACAGAGTGTCACCTAGTGGCAGCAGCAACACCAAACAACTGAAGGAACCCTTTTAAAGTTTTTAATTGCCCACAGAACATTATCCACTTTGCCAACTACTAATATGCCCAGTATCAATAAAATGAACAAAGAAAGACTTGAGCACTTGTTGTCTTACCTTGTGTGCTATTGGGAACGGATGTGCGGTCTTTTCAATGCTTTATTTGTGTTGGTGTGATTGGCAGCCATAATTTATTTGCAGCAGCTCTCCATTGTTATTACAGCTGCAATAACGCAAGGGAAGGATGCGGGGATGATATGGCATGGCAGTTGCCTTGGTAACAAAAAAGTCATCACTATGACATGAAACTTAAAAAGAATGGGTATGGGAGGAGTTCCTGCCCTCTTTCATAAGAACAAATTTTGCAATAAAAGCAAATTACAGCTACAAAAATACCTTACTACAGTACAAATATAACTCATCCCAATGATTTTATTGAAGTAGGCAGACCGACCATTGGATCGCTTATAGAAGTAGGACAAGTGGCAAAAACATTTGGCCCCTGGAGCATCACCACTGACATGGTTTGTCATCATGCTTCCCTGACCTGGAGAAAGCACACTGTCTAGCACTGGAAAAAGATAACACAGCTGAATATAGAGATTTGATGGTTGTGGGGCAAAAAAAAAAAAAAAAATCACATACCAGAAATGATGGGATATCACAGCTGCACCTCTTCTGCTGTTTGGATATTTCAAACTCTGCAGAAATCAGAAAAATGAGGCTTAAAATTGGTTTCAACAACAAAATCTCCACCCGACATGTCAGTGCTTATGTCTGAAGGTATCTCATGTAGACTTATTGTGAGTAGGCATATCTTGCAGTTTTATTGACAGAAAATAGGATGCTATCACATCTAAATTAGTAGTAGCACTACAATTTAAGAACTCTTTCAGTCTTCAACAGAACTTCTTGATCAAAATCCCCAACGTTGAATCACTACACACAGCAATTGAATGGATAAATAAGGCAAATCAGTTCAGTTGTATGCTTATCAGGCATTCTTGAAGGGTCAGGTGCTGATCAAACAAAATCAGCTTGAATCCATGCTATGCTGGTATTCATTATGGCATGGAAAATAATTTAGCTGATTTGCTTCTCCATAGGATTCAGTGATCCTCTACAAACCAATTAAAAGTCAACTAGTTTAATAGTGTTTGTTCTTATGAAACACTTTTCCTTCAAGGAGATTAAAGTACTTCACAATTATTAAGTAAGCAGCAATACCAGTTGCATTGTTTAGCAAATGGGAATCTTAGTCACAGCTGAAGTGGCCTGCTTAAAAAGTATAGATGCATCACATGGGGGAGTAACTAAAATTCCACAGAGAATTCTGTGGGCATAGTAGTTCCCACTAGGGATGTACAAATCTGTAAATTTCCATTTCTCATTTTTCCAATTTTTCCACATTTCTGAATGAATTTGCAATTAAAAAAAAAAAGTCTGCATGAAAGTTCATCATCATTTTAGTGCAAATTTCTCCTAATATTAACATTTTTGCTTAGCTCTCCCCCTTGCCCCTCTCCCTCTTGGTAAGCAACAGTGACCCACCTGCAGGAAGCTGCTTCTGGAACAGACACTTCAGGAGGCTGATAAATATTTTCTGTATCTGTACTTATGGGGGGGGGGCACGCACACGCGCGCACACACACCACACACACATGCAAAACAACACCAGCCTAAGTCTTCAGTGCTTCTCAGCCGAAGGAAATAACCCATTAATGGGGCCCTGGAATTTCTCACCGCTTAGGGGAGTGCAAAATGATACTGTCTCAAATGTAAAAGACGTATGTACATTTTATTAGAAGGATGACAGGTCTAATACAAAAGCTTCTGGGGTGGGGGAATACAACGGAATTGCATCAACAATATTATTATTTTCATTTCTGAATATATGTTCTTAATATCATATCGCCTGTGCTGAAGACAAACCCACACATTTTTAAATTGCTTTATTTGAACTTTGAAATAGATGGGAAAGTGAAGCACACCGTGCAAAAAATATGTGCTAAATAAAGTGAATGTCAACAGCAGCACAGCAGTGGCACGGTAATGAGAAGAGGTGTAATTTACACAGAAGCATTCAAATGCTAAAAGAGCAAAGAAAATAAATCACCGCTCTGGCTGCGCCCCTCCCACCAATAAATGCATTGCTATATATTTAGGATTAACCTACTATATCACATAGCAGCTCCTTAAACATTTTTTCACTTTTTACATGGCAATGAAAAGCAAGAAAATAATCAATTCCCAATCCTTGACATTGTACAATTTGTTCACTACATTAACCTTTTTTCCTTTCTTTGGCTTGTGTTGTATGACATTTATTTTACAAATCGTGTCCTCCTCCCAGAGAGCACATGTTTTGGTGAGATCATCAAGACTCAAGACTGACCTCACTGCTATTGTGGGTGGGAGCGACTGGATAGCCACAACAACCCGACTGGTGGTACCTCGGTTGCTGGGGTAATTCTGGCCAATGGGATTGTTTCATGCATTAACCGAGGCACCACTGTATACTGCTGCATGTTGAGTTGAGCTTCCTCTTTTTCACCTCATACACCAGATCGCCCACCCGCCCTCCCTATATTTTGGGTTCATTATGACCTTGCTATGCCATTGTGGGTTGTCTGTTCTTGGGACAGGGGCCCGGTAGGAATTTTCCCATTTAGCCAATAGGTTCAAGATTCAAGAAGATTCAAGCACCTCACAGTTACCGGGAACAACACTGAACTTACCCTTTTCTTGAATCTTCTTGAACTTATTTAAAAAACAAGAAAAAAACGAAAAACTGAGTCAAGAATTTGTAAGAACCTAGTAAAATCTGATATTGCAAGTTCACTTTATTTTAGGTAGTTTGTATATTTTCATGGCACTCTGTAAGTAATTGTCTCTTTCTCACATATTTGATAAATGGTGTAAAATTATTTTTGAACAACTGTGTGAATATTTGTCGCCAATGTGCTGTACGAGTTGCACTCTCTTTATTAATGACACAGGCTGCATTTTTCTAGCATAACTGTTTAAAGTGGCATGATACTCTTTTAAATGTACAGTGGTACTTCGGGTTACATACTCTTCAGGTTACATACGCTTCAGGTTACAGACTCCACTAACCCAGAAACGGGTTAAGAACTTTGCTTCAGGATGAGAACAGAAATTGTGCTCCGGCGGCACGGCAGCAGTGGGAGGCCCCATTAGCTAAAGTGGTGCAGGTTAAGAACAGTTTCAGGTTAAGAACGGACCTCCGGAACGAATTAAGTACTTAACCCGAGGAGCCTCAGGCCTTGGACTCAAATGCAGAGCTCCAAGCCTCTCTAGCTGGCCTTCAGGTTTCTCCTCAGGACACACCTCCTCCTGGCCACACCCCTCACCAGCCCTGCTTTGAACCCTCCATGGATTGTTTGTTTTTTTGGTCAAGCCATAATGTACTCCTCAACTCTAACAATGCTCTATGTTTGCCTCGATGGAGGATAAGGAGTGTTCTAATGCTTATTGGATGGATTTCCCCCAAATTGATTTTTGAACTTTGAATTTTATTGTTATTCATGCTTTTATACTGTATTTTATGCTGCTCTATGTTGTATTAAGTGTTTTAAATTTGTTGTTAACCACCCTGAGCCCGGTTTTCTGAACCAGGAAGGGCGGAGTGTGTGTGTGTGTGTGTGTGTGTGTGTGTGTATAATTATTATTATTATTATTATTCTGAGAGGGAGCTGCACAAAGGGGAATAGTTGCATTTGTTGCTCCATCCATTTTGCCTATGGCCCCACCCACAATTGGCAGGTGACCCCTGGAAGGTTTCTTAGGGGACTATATGGCCCTCTGGCAGAAGACGGTCCCCCTACTTATTGAAGCACATTATGCTGTCTGTTTCTCATGCTGAACTAGAACATGTTTTCCCTTCATGTCAGTAAGCTCTTTTGAGAGGCCTGCGTGTCACCTGCACTTATGACTAGGCTAGATCTGCATGTGTAAAACACCCACACATTTCCAGATGATATTCTTTTCATTTTTCATCCTCTTTATAACACTAGAATGAACACATTTTGTCTAATTCTGTATGCTTTCCAGCACATGAATAAACTCATTTACATTGTCATTTTCTGCCTCCATCAGCAGCTACTCGACTATTTATTCTGTGTTACTCTTGCCATTCTCTGCTGGCAACTTAAAATAGAGAGCAATGCTCAGATTTCACTTATATTCATCTTACTTTGCTTATTCAGTCAAAGGTAACTCCAGAGAAACAGACGTTTCATCCATCAGCAATTCTCTTATTTTCTCCAAAACAAGAAATGAAAGAGATGGCGGGCGGGGGGGGGGGGATACATTCAGGACTAGCGAGCAGAGATTACACTTTCAATGTAGCATATTAAATACCAGAAGAGATGGGGGGAACAGTTAATAGAGTCTTTATGAGCTACAGTTTCACCCAGCTGGTACTATGGGTGGGTAATGATTCTGCAAAGCCAATCTCTATCAGAAACCAGGGTAAGGTGTGCATATGGGCGCATTTGCACAGACAGAAAAAGGAATATCTCTCTGGATTGCTGGTGGCTGTAAAAAACAACAACAACACCCTTACCTCAGTTGCTGTAACCCCGTCTCTATTTTATGCTCCCTCACACAGAACATAAGAGTTCCTTTCCTTGCTGTGATCCCAGCGGGCTTTAAAGTCTATTGTCCCAGCAATTCTAAGTAAAGAATGCAAGGACAAGGGCATGGAAGAATTCCAAAGTGCTGGTAGCACTGGTGAAACCAATCCCATTAGCCCTTATAATTACTATAGCGACATAATACAGCCCTGAGCCAAATTGATCACACAGGGGTGCTTCACTAATGGCTTTTTGTCAGTCTTGAGTGCCACATGCTTCAGTGCAAAAATAAAAGGCTGAGCTTTTTGCACAGACCGTTCTTAGCACAGCAGCGACAACACATGCCAAATACCACCTTTCAGCTTTACTTGACTGAAAGACTAATGTTAACTGAAACAGATGAAAACAAATAGTACAAAATGTAATGTAAAAGCTTTGATTCTAACTCATTCTTCTCCTCTGGGGAAACATCTTGCTTTGCTGAAGACTGGCAATCCCAGTTCTCCAACATGGCAGTACTGTGGTTTCTTGTTGTAATTGGGGACATGTGTGAGTTGGTTCTATTTTTTTACTCTCCTGTGAGTAAAAAAATAGGGGGAATAGCTTTCATCTAGCCCTATCAATTATATATCTTCAGTTCACCCAAGGTACAGAACATGTGCAAATCCAACACAGCTCCATGGAACCCAGTGGAACTATATATGGAACTTGCAGTCCAAAACATCTGGAGGGCACCAGGTTGCTGAAGGCTGAGAAAAGTACAAGTAATTGAAATTTCTGACTCTCCCTCTTCTGCAACTCCCACCAGTCCTAGCCTAACACAGCTGGAGATGTTCCTGTCCCCTCAAAAAAAAACCTGGAGGGTGCCAGGTTGGCGAAGGCTGACCTGTCTTGCTGAGTGAAATATTATTATTTTGTTTATTCATTTATAAAAATATTCCTCTACTGCTAATTCATAAAGAAAACATGTGTTCCATGTAAAACCATATATAGAATATAAAAATATAAAACCACCATTTAAAAGAAGATGTCATCATAAGAAACTGGCCAATCACATAATATCTATCCAACTGACAGGGCCTGTTTACACAAGAAAGTCTACAAGTGAGAATGCTTGGCAGATTTTTGTCAGGAGAGCACCTTACATTGCTGGGCAGGTCACACTTAAATGCTCTATTTCTCATAGATACAAAACAGGTCTCATTCGTAAGTGGGACAGTCAGCACTGCAGTGTTCCTCCAGCAGATCTCAGTGATCAAGCTGGGATATGAAGGGATCTTTAAGGTCCTCTTTGTCAGATTACATTGGAACCCTCAACATAACTAGTTCCTTTAGTGCAGGAGAGACAACCCGAGGCCTTCATCTAATTTCATGCAGTAGGGGAGAACCCAGAGTACCAAAGGAGGATGGAAATGGGGGGAGATGAGTGAGAAAGTGGAAACAGGTGGAAGGAGGAAGGAGGGAAAGCCCTTTGTTAAGTGATCAGACTTTGGGATATGGGTGTGAGTAATTTAGAGTTACTCTGTACTACCAATGTGGGAGAATATTCAAAGAGTTGCACAGAGTGTGAAACTTTATCGTACAGAGGAAATTATTAATGGATAGGTGTCCTTATGCATCCAAGGACATGCTAACTCTGTATAAAGGATCACCCAACACATTCCCTTTCGTAAATCAGAAGACAGCTGACAATTGCAATGAAATCTATTTTCACTATTTCTACCAGCATATTCTGGAAATCACACTCCTAGACAAACGAACACCTTATCAAGAATGAATATTACGGTAAAAAGGGGGATTCTAAATGTATTTGTTAAAATTTGCAGCAACAATCGTGTTTATCACCAAATGAATACATTGTGGACTCATTTGTTCTGCTTCACAGAAATGAGACAGGTTCTGATAAAGTCAACAGGGATCATCACAAGACGTGTCTGTTCAGACTCTTATTAGGTGTTTTATTGTGGCTGAAAGATGAGCATGCTGTCAGGTGAATGTAATAACCCTAGCGCTTTATTATCTGCAAAAGGCAGAAATTGAAAATGAAAACTGATCCATTCCCAGAGTTTTGATCAAATTTTGATCACAACAGGCTTCACGCTGTTCTGCTTAGGAAACCAAAACTGCCCCTAAAACATGTCAGGATAATGCAAAGAACTCTGAATTAATTCAATCAAGTAATTAGCAGTGGGTTTGCATTTGCTAAAAATTGACAGCCAGGTCACTTTTTCTATCAAATATTGATGCCAAAGCAGAAATATCAAGAGAAACTAAAGCTAGCTTAGTCTTGCGAGTTTACTGTCTCCTTCTGTGTCTTTTGATCATTACTGATCAAAAGGATCTAGGGCAAGCCTCCTATTTATTTTTACCACAAGTAAATAATCAGGAAATGAAAGCTGAAACCTTACCATAGGCAAGGCTAGGATCAGCAATTGCTGAAGCCTACGGAGAGGAGGTAGCTAGCACGTCTTTATATAATCTTCTCTGGAGAAAACGCCTCACACACAGATATAATTTCGCACAGCGTCAGCAGACTCCGTGGCTGGTGCAGCAGCAAAGTTGTTCTTCCAGCCACAATTTAAGCACTGCAACCAATTTGGGGTTTGTAGTCAATATTGTTCCTACTGCACTAGAAACCACTAGAGAGGGATTGGCTTCCCTCTAGAAAATTGTTTTGGTGAAAAAGTCTATTATGTGGCTATGACAGAAGGCACTTTCAAGTTATATCTATAAGTGACAGGCCTAAATGGCTAGGGCATGTACGGTAAGTGCAGCCCACTTAAAACAGGATTTTTGTCTATTAAAAGCAGCTCTCTGCAGTTCTGTCAACACCTTTAAAAGCAACAAAGCAAAGCTAGCAGAGGAGTCGTTTAAGTTAACTTGGCTCCCCCCCGCCCGCCCGCCACTTTCCCCAGAAAGGGCTCAAGAAACCTGTCCTCAGCTAAATCCTGTAAAATGACTTTTGGAGTTGTCCCATAACAGATAAACATCCGCCATTACAAAGGATGGTTTCATGGGGCTCCCTGCATTAACAGGCCATCCACATAAAGTCCCACTTTAAGATCCACATTCCAAGCTTTAGTTTTTGGAATTATCATTTATGTTCTGCCATCTGCCAACACATTCTAGGAGGGTATGTGCATTAAAATATATCTAAAAATAAACATTATGTTTAAACAATAAAATCACCAATAAAACATAAAAGCAACTCAGTCACAGTAGGTAATTAGCTCTAAACGAGGTAACAGGAAATGCCTGGCTAAATAAAAGAGGATTGCATCTATTTTCTCTCCTTTTTTTGTTTATGGGCAGCTTAAGCTAAGAGTTCTGGAGATGGGTCAAATCCAAGAGTTTCAATTTACTATTTAGGAACTGGAACAAGTTATTTCATGGGGAAACCATTTTCTCTCCAGAAACCTAAGAAAATGGAATCCTTTACAAAGGTTACATGTTTCCATTGCATTTCAAGGGCATACAAAAATAGATCTGGCAAATAGAAGGGGAAGAAATGGAGGCAGTGAAAGATTTTACTTTCTTGGGCTCCATGATCACTGCAGATGGTGACAGCCTGCTTCTTGGGAGAAAAGCAATGACAAACCTAGACAGCATCTTAAAAAGCAGAGACATCACCTTGCGAACAAAGGTCTGTATACTTAAAGCTATGGTTTTCCCAGTAGTGATGTATGGAAGTGAGAGCTGGACCATAAAGAAGGCTGATCATCAAAGAATTGATGCTTTTGAATTATGGTGCTGGAGGAGACTCTTGAGAGTCCCATGGACTGCAAGAAGATCAAAACTATCCATTTTTAAGGAAATCAGCCCTGAGAGCTCACTGGAAGGACAGATCGTGAAGCTGAGGCTCCAATACTTTGGCCACCTCATGAGAAGAGGACTCCCTGGAAAAGACCCTGATGTTGGGAAAGAGAAGGGGACAACAGAGGACGAGATGGTTGGACAGTCTTCTTGAAGCTACCAGCATGAGTTTGACCAAACTGCAGGAGGCAGTGGAAGACAGGAGTGCCTGGCGTGCTCTGGTCCATGGGGTCATGAAGAGTCGGACACGACTAAAAGACTAAACAACAACAAATAGCATAGAAATATTCCTGAATTTAGTTTCTTCAAGTAAGGGGTCAACTCTTCTTTCTGATTTTTATTTGTGTGGTGTGGGCACACCATTTGCTTCTGTGAGTGGGTGGGTTCATCCTTGAAGCAGACCAAAACACTGAATTATGAGCAACTATGGTGCTCCTCAGTTCCAGAATCCTCTCTGCAGAGCTATTTTGAGAAACAGAGGTATGCCATATAGATCACTCCTAACTCTCACCCCACATAATTACATAATGCACTTTTCTAATGTACGTTTTTCTTCACCTTCGTAGAATTCACAGTGGTCCATTGATTCTTTGAAGGAAGCTCTTCCTAATAATGCTCATTTAAGAAAGTCTCTACATGAGAGCTTGCAGGGGGCCCAAGCTGTGACTTTTTTCTAAGATACATTCAATCATTTAGGGGGTTAAAATACATTAAAGTATTTTCTAAGATACATTCAATCATTTAGGGGGTTAAAATACATTAAAGTCCCCACACCAGTCAACTCTAGGGCACTGGTGTTTTTTAATTAATAACTAAACTAGCGGTTTCCATAGGTAGTATATACAGCATGAAGCTGCAAGTAGGAAGCCGTTCTGAACAACAGGATTATTCAATTGTCCCTTTCATCTATATTAAATGGAGGTAGAGCTATAACCTAATGGTGGAGCATCTTCCAGGTTCAGGTTCAGTCCTCAGCATCTCCTGGGAGGGCTCTGAATGTCCCCTGCCTAAAATCCTGGAGAGCCACTTGCAATCACTGCAAACAATACTGAACTACATGGAACAATGAACTAATTCAATCTAAGGCAGATTCCTATGTAAATGGGTAGGATCACTAGAGCAAGCAAGAACAGAGTGATGACCTCTGTAATTGATAACGGTGACTAGGCTTGCCATGCGTCAGGAAAATTTCTGACATGTCCTGGTCTTCAAGTGTAAAAATGGCATTGGGGGCAATTTTGACGAAGTGGCAAAATGTCAGGGGAAACCTGTATGTATGGCAACATGATGTAAATAGCTCCAAAAGCTTAAAATCTCTAATTTGGGGGGAGGTTTCTCAACAACAAGCTTAACAACTTTGCGGGTGTCAGAAATTTTACTTTTTGAAATATGACAACCCTAATGGTGACAATCCAGCCTTGAATAACAAAATATCCAGACGATGGAAAGAAAAAGCTTAGGAGTCCATCACGTAGCATATAGAAATACTTTCCAAATCATATCATAGAAAGTAAAAAAAAAACTTAATTATTATTTACTGTACATTTAAAAGTGAATGTCCAAAGTTCTTAATTCAAAGTTACTGTACCGAATCATCAACTCGTGTACATCAACAAGAAATCCTAGGATATTTGAGCTACAGTTCCTTACTGATTCACTGGCCACCAAATGATAGAGCTGTTCATTTTTTCACTGCTTCATAGTCTTACCGCATAATGGCTAAAATGGGTGTCACCTCCAAAGCTACAAAAGAAGTCCAAGGTATGAAGCTGCTACTACTTGTTGGAAAAGGAATTGGAAGGCACAAGAGGCATGACTGGGTCGTAGCTGTTTCATTACTCTTTGCCCATAACTCCTAATCCAAGTAAAAGTTGTGTTTCAACAAGGCTGGTTCTTATGGATGACATACAAAGGAGTGGCAAATATTGCCTTACCATTCAAGGAGATGTTTCAAAATGGCTTCAAAAATCAACGTTTGCCAAACGTCGCAACAGTCTGCAACAGTACTGTAATTGTTTTTAGATGTTTTCAGATGCTTTGATTGTTTTAGCATTTGTGCATTTGTCGCTCTCAGCTCCCTTGGAAAGAGTTCATGTTCCAGAAAGCATGGCCAAGAGCTTAAAAGCTCTTTTCATGCCAGGTCTGCTTGGGTTACCTGGTTTGAAAATAGCTTTTAAGCTCTTGGCCTTGCTTGAGGGGCAAGGTCCTCTTGCCGTGCCAGCTCTTGAAGGCTAGAGATGCTCACATGAGATCTCACAGGAAGTCTGGTTGTCCCATGAGCTCTCATGAGAGAATCCCAGAGTCTGCCATAGCCAATATACTGAGCAGGCCTTGCTGAGCAAACTTAAAAGCTTGTGCAGATGAGGGATTGCTGTATCTGATTTATATATAGAAATAAAGAAGTTGAGCATAGGTAGAGGCAAACAGCTGAAACATCCCTACAAAGCAGCAAATCCTCTGCCCCTCCACGAGGCACTCTCACCCCTTTAGATGCTTCCAAAGCTCACATCTAGCTCTTAGCTCTGTCTTTCTCTCATAGCGTCTTTCAAAATTCCTCTCCAACTGCTTCTTTGTTCCTTTTTATCCAGAGATCTAGTTTATAGCATCCTCAGCTGGTTAGGTGAAGCAGACGTATGCCACCTTCCTCCAGGCTCCGAGGGTTTCTCCTGTTCAGAATAAGGCATATCCAGCTGTTCCTTAACTACTGAAAAAATATCCACTTGCCCAGGGCTTTTTTTCAGTGAGAACTCGTCAGAACTCACTTCCGGCACCTCTCAGGTGGCTTCCATTGCCATTATAAGAGAACAAGGGAAGCTCTGACAGCGGAAGAGGAGCGCGGGGGGAGCGCACCTCCCCCAACAGCGCGATCCCAGTGGGGTGCCATCACAGCTGTCCTGCCCACTCACGCTGGGCACCACACCCTGCGGGCAGCGTGCCACACCCCCGCCTGCTCTCCACCCCCCAGTGCCAGAGCATGAAGCTCCGCCACTGAAGGGAAGCTCTTGTGGTTAGTTTCAGCACCTCTTTTTCTAGAAAAATAGCACTGTGCCTGATATTCTGGGCCATTAGCCAGTAACATGTTTTAAAAAAAGAATGGCCAGGCCAGCATTCGTAACAGTAGGGAATATTGCTGAACGGCCTTATACCAGGGGTAGGCAACCTAAGGCCCATGGGCTGGATGCAGCCCAATCACCTTCTCAATCCGGCCCGCGGACGGTCCTGGAATCAGCGTGTTTTTACATGAGTAGAATGTGTCCTTTTATTTAAAATTCATCTCTGGGTTATTTGTGGGGCATAGGAATTCGTTCATTTATATTTTTTTTTCAAAATATAGTCTGGCCCACCACATAGTCTGAGGAACGTGGACTGGCTCATGGCTGAAAAAGGTTGCTGACCCCTGCCTTATACCAAGGCCGACCAGTAGCAGATCCTCAGGGTTATAGGCAGGGCTTTCCCCCAGCTCTTCTGGAAGATTCCCTGGATCAAACCTTAGTGCTCTACCACTGAGCTATTATTTTTCTGCTTAAGAGTGGTGGCAATGCCAAGCTGCATGTCCAGAAGAATCTGGAGTTGATTGGGTAGTTGCACATCTTGAAAGGTGAAAAGTTAATCTAAACATTTTAAAGTGGCACTGGCATGGCTTCTGTGGCAAGAGAATGTAATGTTAGAAGCAGCCTTCAGAATTGACCTAGCAGTAACAGCTACAGGCTGCCATGTTACCCTTCACGTTTACAGTGTGTCCTCTGCCATCTCTATGAACCTGACATGACAGGATCCAGTACAGAGGAATATAGTGGGGACTTTATTCAGTTTTTGTAATGGCATTTCAGAATTTAGGCTGAAAGGCACTAAGTGCAAAATATTATGACATCAAATATGCCTTTCAAGTTTCCTGGTTTTAAATAGAAGCTTCAAAAGAGGAGGAAGCACTTTTACCACACACAAAAAACCTTTTAACTAGGCCACATACTGAACTCAGTATGAATCATGGGAATGTTATGATTCCATCTCTCTGAGGAGCACAATGCTGTTTCCAAAATTACTTTTGACCAACATGACAAAATGGATTACAAGTCTTGAGCCATACGTCACATCTTCCAAATTCAAAGCCCTTCATCTCAAAACCTAGTTATGGTTGCTTTGATAGCAGTTCAGCTGCTCAATATGTTTTTAAAAAAGAAAAAAAAGAGTGCCTTATGGAAATTAATCAAGTCTTAGGCTGCAATTCTACACACAGCTTGGGGGAAGCCTAATTGAACTCAGTAGGACTTACCTTGTGGGACTGTATTTGAGTGAAAGTGCACAAGACTCAGCTATTACTCTTTGAAATTGTGGAACCGGAATCTGCAACTTTTTGAATTGCACTACCCCCTCAGACCCATAGATTATTGCTATATGCCTATAACAGAAAGTCCTGGCAATTCATAAACCTGAATGCCAGAGCACAATCTATAATATTTCTTAGCTACTCTCTCTGCCTGAAGGCTCACAAGACAACTTACAATATACTGATTTACAACAGAGAGACTCTTAAAAGGACTGATGGAGACAATTTCATTTTGAGCATATGTTTTGCATTTTAGCTACAAGCTGAGGTGGAAAAAATGCATATGGGGGGAATGCATATATCTTGGATGTTCTTTCTAAGGCTGCATACACATTATGGATTTAAAGCACATATTTTCCCCAAAGAATCCTGGGACCTGTAGTTTATCCATCATAGAGCTACAACTCCCTGCACCCTTGTTGTTGTTGCTTAGTCGTTTAGTCGTGTCCAACTCTTCGTGACCCCATGGACCAGAGCACGCCAGGCACTCCTGTCTTCCACTGCCTCCCGCAGTTTGGTCAGACTCATGTTTGTAGCTTCGAGAACACCGTCCAACCATCTCGTCCTCTGTCGTCCCCTTCTCCTTGTGCCCTCCATCTTTCCCAACATCAGGGTTTTTTCCAGGGAGACTTCTCTTCTCATGAGGTAGCCAAAGTACTGGAGCCTCAGCTTCACGATCTGTCCTTCCAGTGAGCAGTCAGGGCTGATTTCCTTAAGAATGGATCGGTTTGATCTTCTTGCAATCCATGGGACTCTCAAGAGTCTCCTCCAGCACCATAATTCAAAAGCATCAATTCTTCGGCGATCAGCCTTCTTTATGGTCCAGCTCTCACTTCCATACAGCACTACTGGAAAAACCATGGCTTTAACTATATGGACCTTCCCAGCACCCTTAGCAAACTACAATTCCCATGATTCTTTGGGGAGGTATTTCAAATGTGCTTTAAATGTGTGGTGTGTATGCAACCTAATTCTGCTTCCCTCAGAACTCTTCCTATTCTGAACATAGTGACTTGTGATACATTAGAATTTTCCTCATTACAGCTATTACCATACTACAGAAACCATTTGCATCTTCTATACTCCAAATATATATATAAATGCCTGCTTGTTTTAATGAACCCTCCACAAAGACCATGAAGTCTCTCTCTGACAAAGGAATGGTCAGTGTCTGGTGGATTCATATAATTGGCACCACCACCCAGTATGGCAGTGGTACATGATGCCAGTGGCCAGGAATTATGAGTTGTGGTCTGGCAGCACGTGAAGTAGCCTATGTTTTCCATTCCTGCTTTACAGCATCTCCCATGCCACCAAGATCACATTAGAAATGTTCCTAAACTTACCCTTGGTTGGCAAAGTTCACATGTGGCAACTTTACCACTCATTTCTCATGTGTGTTGTGTTTCACTCGTAAGAACACCAAAAGTTCTCTCTCTCTCTCTCTCTCTCACACACACACACACACACAGAGAGAGAGAGAGAGAGAGAGAGAGAGAGAGAGAGCGCTTAGCCGGTTTTGGATATTTACTGGGAGGCTATTTCACATAAATACCTCCTCACATGAAACTAAGGTCATAAAATTAATATATGAAGGGTCCACTATTTGTTTGTTTTTAAAGTGTGTAAATTAGGCCACAGAATGACCATTGCAGGCCTCTTCATAACTTTACACCAGTCAGTTTTTTCCAAAGTTGATTTGAGAAGCAGCATTGTCCTTAAATAAGACTATGACAGGGCATCTGGTTAAACAATCAACATTTCTCTCCAGGGATTTTTTTTTCTCTCAGAGTATCTTCTATATATCAGTCTTTGGGCACACAGAGTAAACACTAAAGTGAATTTGATTGGGACGATAAAGATTTTAAATGGGTTGCCCTAACTTAAATCATTCCTCCTGACTGTCATTTTAAAATTTCTTCTCTGGCAGATTCAAGAGAATACTTGTGAACCAGATTTATGAGACCCAGGTCCCTTTCCCAGAGAGGATATTAGACATGTACCAACCAGTCTGTCCTCTCCAGGGAAAGAGGTCAAGGGTAAGGTCATATTGTACTTCCAGTCTCTTCCCTCACAGTAAAATCGGTTTCAGATGAACTACATTTTTTAAAAAAAGGTTTGCACCATAAATCAGAGATACAATCTGAGGCTATGAATATCGGCATACAGAAGAAAAATATGTTTCTATGTGTTTTACAGACGTTTCAAAAGGCTGTTTGCATGGTTTGACTCTGCCACTAAATTTGTTCTGGTGTTTATTGTTCTCACCATCACATTAAGCAGTCAACCAAGCTTTCAAAAAACATACATCTACTTGGAATAAAGTAGTGTGTCACATGGAGAACAGATACCAGTGAACATTGTTTCACTTCCTTCTAATGCTCACAGTGTAAAATCCTGCCAAGGAGTTGATGAGATATTGTTCCAGTTCAAGTGTAAACAGTACAAATCTTTGCATGTATTGTGTGTTGGTTTTGCTAAGCCCAAGTCACCTTGTATGTTCCTCCAGCATGAATTTTTGCAGCTGCCCTTACAGTAGAGACCCATCACAGTTCTGATCCTGTGACTAGTGGGGCTTCTGGGCCAGTAACAGTGTCCAAGTGACAACTGAATAATATTATTAATCCTCAAATTAAGCCACATGCAGAGCACATATAGATCTGTCTGAAGAAAAACACCTAATTGCTAAACAGGTGTATCAATCCACCCAGAATGTTTCCTGTGGCGGGTGGACTTGATGCTACACTTCCTTCAGCAGGGGTGCTAACAATCCATCCTACTGTTATGCTCCACTGTAAATAATTATTTGATCAGAGTCTTCACATATACTATGGAACAGATGGAAGCAGTTTTCCTAGTCTTGGGCCTTTGAAAACTGTTCTATTTCACTCTATCCAGATAC
The DNA here is from genome assembly GCF_964252035.2 of Podarcis erhardii. Classification (NCBI taxonomy): domain Eukaryota; kingdom Metazoa; phylum Chordata; class Lepidosauria; order Squamata; family Lacertidae; genus Podarcis; species Podarcis erhardii. The sequence goes on along the minus strand of NC_138497.1, from coordinate 66,802,088 downwards.
AAGTTGAAAGCATGCTGGCAAACTAGAAATGCAAGGTCTCATCACATATTATCAATCCTTTGAGCCATCTGTTAGATGGGAAACATTTAAGGGGTTGTGGTGTCTGTTTCATTCTACATGAATATTCAGCTTTTGCACAGTGAGAGTTAAGTACACGGATGGAAAGAATATTGTTCCCATAAGTCTTCAAGTGGAAGGCAAAATTGCAAAAATGCTTTGGACTTTCCTGGAATACATATTTTTTGCTCTTATAAATAACTCCATTTGGCACAGAACAATCCACTTGCATCAGCTTTGAGTTTAATTATATCTGTTTTCCATATTAATTCCAAATGTCTACACTGCACAAAAACAAACTTTAGCATCTATTCACAGCATGAGTTGATGAAATACTCACTTCCATAAATCTAGAGGTTCAGTTGTCATCACTAATATAATCCATTATTTATCATCTTCTACGTTTTTACAAACCGGCAGTGCCATTTGTTCATTTTAAAAGTGAAACAAAAAAAGTTTCATTATCTTTTAAATAGGCCGAGAGACAAAGTTCATTTAAAGGATAATATGGATAGTTTTTATGTTGTTGAATTTTTTAACGAATAAAAGACATGGCTAGTTTGTGGTGGTGCATTGGCATTCAGCAAGCCGCTGGGATATTTCTGCTAGCAGCAAAAACTTCACAGTGAAATGTAGTTTCTTTGGGGAATATACAGCAGTATCATACAGTCTGTCCAGTTTGTTCTAAGTGAAATAGTATGCAAACAGAGCAAAATACAAAAGAACAAAATCTGTGAATCAAATGTGACCAGTATCTGTAATACTGGCATTCTGCTATGCAGCATTTGGAATTTTAAGAATGTACCATGGGTGTCAGTGACAAAATGACTGCTGTGAGGGTGTGACATAATACAAAATGGCAGTCCAGTCAATGGGGGAAAGGCACCTGCACTAACCATCACTGTGTTTGCTCACAGATAGACACTCTTTGCACCTCTTCTCCAGTCATAATGATTGGAAGGGTGGTGTCCTATCCTGGCATTCAATGAAACGTTGGCATCTGTCGATCTAGTGCAAACAGGAACCGAACAGAAAGAACCAATGTTCTCTCATGCACTGTGGATTTTCAAAGAGATGTTTACAGAGATGGTGCGTGTCACAGCAAGCACTGGTAGGAACAATGGCACCCACAGGTGCTGCATTGGCTACCTCTAAGCTAAAAAAAGAATCTAAACATTTTGTGAAATAAATAAATAAATCTCAAGTACCAGATACCTGGGAACAGGGAACAGCTGTTACCTTCATGTGCTGCTTTTCAGCTAGCACAGATATCTGGCTGGACACTGCTGCCAACATAAAGTTGGATTAGATAAGTCTATGGACCAATCCGCCAGGGCTCTCTTTCTGCCTCTGAACGCCAGTTGATGGAAATCACAAGCAGAGAGAATGCTACTGTATTTAGGGTCCTGCTTGTTGACTTTCCCTTAGCATCTGGTTGGCCACCGTGAGAACAGGATTCTGGACAATATGGGCCTTTGCCCTGATCCAGCAGGGCTGTTCTTAACATGCCCTACTGGGTAAAGATTGGGGAAATGGATCAACTTGAACTGCATGGCAACTATCCCCACCCCAACTCCCTTTCTCCATTGACTCACCTAGGGCTTCTACTGGCATGATTCATTTTTCTCCCCAATAAGAAAGTTTTGCTTTTTAGTTAAAAGAACAACTAACCTTTCATTGCTGTGGAACAAAACCGTCTTTGGGTAATAAGCACCCTGCTTCCTCTTTTCATTCCAATCAATGCACCTCTCGTGCTATCTCCTAGTCATCTACTGTATTTTGCTTTCTGACAAGGTACCAAGACAGCTAGTGAGGAAGATGAGAGCCTCAAGTAAAGCTTGATTGCTCTTAATATCTCCAAAAGGAAAAGGGAGGAAGGCAGCTAGCCGATAAATATTAAATCAAATAGCCAAGTGTATTTTCTCCGCACTCCAAAGAGTTTCTTCTACAAATGAAACTGCCAGCATTGACTATAAATGTTTGTTTATTATTGATCATTTGGGACCTGCAGGTCTCATGAAGTGCTAGAAACTGCAAATTCTCCATGCTTTAGAAGTTTGGCATTGAGCATTCTTATATCAAAAGTGTGTAGATGGAATCTTTTTGAAAAACATATATTTATTTGATGGTTTTTCTTTCATCAAAGCTTGCACACACACACACAGATGTAAATCCTCTTGTGTTAAGAGGAGCTCTTATTCCCTAGCAAGTTCCCTCCAACAGAAGAAAGCTTATGAATTAATACATGAAATTGTGGAGCCCACCCCTCATATCATGCAAAATATAGTCTATTAAATTATGGATGAAATTTTGGAGGGGAAAGGGGGCAACAGAGAGAAGTCAAGAAAGTTCTCAAAGAAGCGTCAAATAGTAGAGTGAATGAATCTCCCTATTAAGAAACCCGAAATCATGCAGGAGTCAGAGCAGGGATGCCAACAGGATTTCCTGGGACTGGTACACTGTATGTGGATTGGGGCCCCTGCATCCTGCCCCTGCCATTTATTGACAAGAAGTGCTGCATATGTACATATATTGGCTTAACCTAGCCTGCCTCATAGCACTGTTGCAAATATAAAGGTGTACACCATCTTGCGCTTCTGTGTCAAGAAGCAAGATGCAGCACATACTCAAACTGTGGAATACACTTCCAGCAGAAAGCAGTGATGGCCACCAACTTGGATGGCTTCATGGACCTACCAATGGCAACTCATCCCATTGGCTATAGCTGGGCCTCTATGCTCAGAGGCCGTATGAATCTGAATACTAATTACTTGAAGCTATTTTACTCAAGTCCTTCTTGCAGGCTTCTCATAGGCCTCTGGTTGACCACTGTGAAAATATGATGTCAATTGCTGAAGCATTAGAACTGCCTCCAAGGTTTGTGCTCTAACTTTCTTCAGAAATATGTAATTGACTTCAGAAAGGAAGGAAGGAAGGAAGGAAGGAAGGATGGATCTGGAAGCACTGCTGGCCTTTGGGCCCCTCAAAATCCTGTCCCTGCTACCCATCTGTTGGCAGCCTGGGTCATAAAATTAAGAATTGGCATATTGTTGATCTATCTAATCCAGCACCACTCTGATATATTTCTCCAAGGCCATACAATATCGTTTACATACTTCCTGTATTTTTTTTTTTAAAGAGAAATCTACAAACTACATTTCCCAGTGTTCCTGATGTGATTCAAATGTGCTTCAGACATATGATATGTAAACAGTCTGAGTTGTGTTGGGCTAAATGATAGCTTAAACATAAACACTAATCACAAATTATTCAGAGGAATCATTCTGAAAAATACATATAACCTCTGCATGCATCCAGGCCACTGCATTAGATAGGAGCTGCTTAAAGATTACACCAGCTGTGTGTTGTATACACAGATAGGTGCTTTTCAGTGGCATCCATGTGGCCAACTATTATGCTTAAATCCAATCAAACACTTTTGATCAATCTAGCAGCAGTAATTCTTGAATAACAGCAACTCCAAAAAGAGGATCAGCCTAATGTTCTTCCAAATAAAATATATTTTAAAAGCAAATAAATTACACCGCATATCTTCTTTTAAATGGAAAGAAAGAGTGGCCCTGCCCTCTTGTACTGGCATCTTCATATTCTCCTCTGTCACCTCAAAGCTTCCTTTTTACATATGAAAGACAACCATCTTGTCTGAGATAATGATCATTAAAAGAGAGAGAGAGCTTGGTTCCATTTCTATAATCAATCAGTCAGTCTTACAGCTGTAATTTCCTTCCACAGTACCCCCTGCAGAGTAGTTTCTACTGAAGTAGTAGCTACGTACTTTTAAATATTTTAAGTTTTAATTATATGTTCAAGCACCCATAGTTGTCATATTTACTGTCAAGATTCCTTAGTTACAATTTTCAGTGCCACCTTAAAAGGACATAATTTCCATATGTATTTTAACCTACAGAGAGCAGTTAAAGTCATGTAGAATAATTTCATTTCAGATGGAAGTGCTATAAATCTATTGAAATTTGGCAGTTGAAAATAAAAACGCAATAATTATGGGTTCGTAAGAAGAGAAAGAGAGAGGGAGGGAGTTAATAATCACAGACCAAATAGCATTTAAAACCCATTAAGCATTTGGCACAGACCAACAAATACAGATGTGGGAACCTTTTGGCCATACAGATGTTTCTGATCTACAACTTCCATCAGCCCCAGTAAGCATAACCAATAGCCAGGGATGGTAACAGCTGTGATTCAACATCTGGAGAGTAAAAAATTCCCCACAGCTGCTTTAATTAATGGTGTTAATGTTCATTAAACATTATATGGTTTCATTCTTAATTTACATTTCCCCCCCTCCCAGCAGTTATTATTCTGGGGTGGAAGGGGGTAACCTAGTTATTTGAAAGGGCATAATTTAGCTTTTCACTTGTGTAAAATATAAATGACAAAAATTGTTATACCAGGGTGGACCAGCTATGGCAGGGCAGCTGCAACGAGAGGAGGAACTTCAGATGCCACTAGGCTTCAGAAGAACTTTATGACAGCAAGAGCTGTTCAACAGTGGAACTGGCTCCCTTGGAAGGTGGTGGACTCTCCTTCCTTGGAGGCTTTTAAGCAGAGGTTGAGTGGCCATCTGTCGTGGATGCTTTAGTTGAGATTGCAGGGGGTTGGACTAGATGACCCTTGGGTCCCTTCCGACTCTACAGTTCTATGATTCTATTCTATGTATTTAAGAACATGTCTCCAAAACTGGCTACATAAATGAGTTGATAGAAGTTTTAACTACCAAAAAATGCAATTTTTAGATTTTCCATCAAAACCATCCATCCCTCCAAATTCCCTATTTTCTTCTTTCCCTTTCACATAAATTTAGATCTTGCTAATCCAATATCATGCCCTTGAAAGCTTTTTATTCTTCATCTGTCTTTAAGCTTTTTGTAAAATCACCTACCTCACATACAGCAGAAAAAAATGAAAACAGAATCTATTCTGAGTATCAGAAATCTGTATGACAGACACATCCACAATGGTTTGGGGAGAAACAAGCATAAAATAAAGGAGCTAATTAGGAAACCATATATTCATCTAGAACACCATCAACAACATGTTATCTGTGTGGTGGTTGCTACTTAGGTTCTTCTAAAATTCTAATTATTAATTAAGCTGGAGTTTTTAGTTACGTTCTTCCAAAGGTTTGTCCTAAAGAAAACACCAATATATCTTGGTATCTTCAATGGCTTCAAATATCTGCTGCACTTTCATTTGAAAGACTTTGGGTGCTGATAAAAGCCTGTATCTCTAAAATGATGGAGCATTCATAAAATAAGAAACTTGCCAATAGTTTGTGAGCTCTAAAAAACATGTCACATGGTATAAATTAATGCCTGGAAAATTAAACCCTTCTTCCAGTATTGGCCACTACATTATTTTAAGTGAAAAATGAGGTGCAGAAGTGCCCAAAATAAACTTCCATAACATTGTGCTAATCTTTTGTAAATGTGCTTGGGGAATATATAAATACCACCTAACATATATACATTATGTGTCAAGATATAAGCGTATTAACCTTGCTCCAAATACTAAATGTGAGCAGTGCCCATCTTTCCAACTCACAGGAGATTTGTTATCAACCTGTTTACGTTCATTTTAATCGCTTGAGACATATTTCTAGGAACCAAAATACCAAAAAATGTTATGACCTCTGGGCACCAACAAAAGCATCACTTAGTCTACATGGTGGATGATTTACACTTGCCCACAGGCATTCATTCAGATCTTAGATTAGTTCGAAATTCTACCAAAATTATTGACTTAATTAATTATGTTATGGGTGCCTCAGGTATACTACTAAATAGTAACCAATCAGCCACATAAAGAGCTAGTTTTAATTCCACTTGCTCGTGAATAAAATCACAAATCTCCCTATTCTGTCTAATTGTGCATGCTTTCAATGTGGGCGACAGGAGGCGGAATTCATCAGTTATGCCACCAAAAATGTATTCTCTGTCAGGCAGTGGAAACTCTTCCTACCGAATACATTTGTTTAGCTCCTTTGGATCTAAAGGATTGTATACACAATTGCAGAGTTCCATCTTTCATTTTTTTTACTAATAAGTAAGTTCTTCTGTTTCACTATTTCCAAAAAATACAAAATGGCTTCTTTAATTCTTGTTTTGAGACTGGGAACTTTCTAGGAGCACAAATCTAGAAGCTGATTTGATACTGCAGAACTCTATTTTGTACTTGATGGCTAATATAGCTACACCCTGAAAGACATTGTTCAACACAGATGCCTTATGGACTATCACACCTGCTTATTTGACTAATCCTAGAGTTATACAGGTCTTCAAACCCAGAATTAAGGCTTTCTCCTCTATAACCACTACTCATCCCCAGGATAAGATAATAGCTTTAAACAGTGCTGTTTTTCTAGAAAAGGAAGTGACGATACTCACAATGAATGCCTCCCTTGTTCTCTTATAAGGGCAGTGACGCCCACCTAGGAGGTGCTAGAACCAAGTTCCAGTTTGTTCTGGCTGGGGAAAAAAGCCCTGGCTTTAAAATTTTGTCCTTAATGCACTCTGATTTCCACTTGAACCTCTTTTGATAAGCATCAGAAATAATATTTTTATGTTCTATTGTATTCCAGTACAGCTATCCAACAACTCTTTCCAGTTTCTTCAGATGCATAGAACTTTCAGCATTGGTTCCAGTGTTGTCCTACTGCAATGCTCAACTTCTCTGATGTTGTCAGACTGCAACTCCCATCATTCCCAGTCAGCTTAGTGGATGGTCAGGCATGATGGCAGCTGTAGTTCAACAACTTCTATGGACCTAAGGTTGAAAAACAGTGCCCCTCTGTACCTCTCTGAGTACAGGCTCCATTAAAATGATTGTACCTCTTGCACAAGTTACAGCATTTGTCCTGTAACGAGACCTTGTTGTACATTGGCACAACGTGTGTATCTCATTTTGTCACTGTCTGGGGCTAGATTTCCCTGCCAAATTGTGGCTTTGCTCCTGGTGTCTCCAGCTCACTAACTTTTCTGTATTTGTGGTCATTCTGTGACAGCATTTGAGGCTCTTTTCAGAGGTTAACTGTGTGTTAGATGCACAGTGACGAAATTTAGGAGGCTCTGACCCAGCGTAAGTATCCCAACCAGGGACAACCTAAGTAAAGCCGGGGCTTTTTAAACAATAAAACCTAGCATGGGGATCCAGTCAGATTGAGACCACAGCACATGCACCCCACCAAAATATCACCACCACCCTGGTGCAGCCTATAGCTATAGTTAAAAGGTTCCCATCCTTGGGACCATTTCTGCTTTCACTTTAGCTATGCAGGGAATGGTTATTTGCCAGGATCAAAGTAAGGATCAAACACAATTCTTTAAGAATTCAATAACCAAAAATTGTCATAAAAGCCTTGTTGAAGCTTATCAGGTGCTTTCCTTTGTTAGAAGGCTGTCAAACTTGATTTCCTTTCCATTCGCCCACCGTTTTGTAACAGTATGTCAGTTATCATTTTAAAAAATAAAATAAACTGAAGCACTTTTCAGAGGCATTATCTTGACTTTTGTTTGCTTTCGTGTCTACGCCACTTTTTTTCTTGGTCTCTTTTTGTAGGACTTCATGGCTCCATATAGCACACAACAGAGTTTCATTAAATTAGACGGACGATTTAGAAAAAGAGATGCCGTTTGACGGACATTTCTAAATCAGACTGAAGACTATGCAGTGCGACCCTATGTGGTGTTCAAGAGCGACATCTGCTGGCAAGAAAGTAGAAGGACAGCCACTGAGGCCGTCGGGGAAAGCTTTACACATTTAATTACACAGATAGCTACTTATCCATGAAAATGAACTATCCAGGGCTAATTAGAAATACCCAATCTGCTAAAATCATGTGTTTATTTTTGTTACTCCATTTTCCAGATGCATTCCATTTCCTTTATGATATGTAGCATCTGTTTGTGAAGCCCTTGATTTGTTACATTAGGATGCTTTTCAAATGTTCTCAGTGCGGGAAATGTCTTAATATAAAAAGAGGTTACAAATCACAAGGATCAAGTATTAATTCAAAACAGGGAAATTGTGGAAGCAGAGAATGTATGCATCCCCTCTATTAGCAGAGATATTCTCATATTAGGACAACCGTGGCCAATCAGTTGTGTAAATTAACATACATGTTTTTTGTCAATTCATGATGAGATCAGATTGTAATATTACTTAACTTGGTGCAACTCCCCAATTTGCAACCGTTTCAAATTTATATTGGTGCAAATGAAAGCAGACATTTACCCAGTGCATATTTACATGTATTTACAACTAGGTTCCCCATTCATTTCCCCAGCTCCTTACAAGACTGATTAGGAGAGAACACAAAACTCTGATCACTGGGACAGGCATTTATTTTAAATGTCCAGATTTCAGAAAACCATAATAAAAAACAATTCATCGCTGAATCTGAAAGTGTGCCAAAGACGTGGCATATTTTTTTGTTTTCTGCCATAATAATAAACTTGGCAATATACTGCCCTTGCTCCAAATTATTGTAATTCTCCAAACCCAACAAGGTGTGACACATCAGCCCTAGTGACTTTTCCCCCTCAGACACTAGGAAGTCTGCTACACTATCATTAGCACATTCATATATCAATTTGTTAATAACAGAATATATACAATTCCAACTAGGCAGCCAGTTTCTTAAGTACCCCTAACAAATTATAATGCCAGAGAAGTTTCAAAGTTGCATAGAATAGCCTGGATCTGCTATCTAACAAATATATTGGCTGCTCGTTTGTTTGCTTCAAGTGCCTATGACAAGGATTTAGTGAGTCACACGGAATCTCCAAATACATCTACATATTTCATTTCATTTGAATTCCATTTGAATTTTTTAGCTTTCCTACAATGGGAGGAGTCTTCTCACTTTTTTTTAGTGGCAACCTGCAAACATTTCACTCACCCTTTGTGATTTCAGCCGCTGGTGGGTCTTGAACTGGTGATGCACAGGACTTGCTTGCACAAATGAACACCTAAGAGTCTCCTTGTTGGCCACAACTAGTTTTCCCTGCACAAAATTTATATGCAGTAAATGGAAGGCATGCATACAACTATGTGTGGAACCAGGGACCCCCCCCTTTTTTTTTTCAGGGCTCCAAATCAAACATAAAATTACAAGCATCTAGGACTGAACATAATGGGATGTGGCGCATGGGCAGTGGGCAGTGGGCATGATTCCACACATTTCCCCCATGTATTGACTGAACATGTGAACATTTTGTCTTATTACAACACAAGTATAAACCCAAAGTAGGAACCCACTTTTTTCTGGTCCCACCACTTTCTCCACAAGGGATCCATGGTGCTTATTCTGCAGGATGCACAGGGTGGAATGAAGCCAAAACAAGCAACAACAAAACAATTTTGAAATATCTATCCATCTACTGAAAAGCTTGCCGGCAATGTGGCTGCAACCAGCTAGCCAGTAAAGTTAGCTTTTGGAGGTAATGAGGTCATGGAAACTAAAGATGAAGCTGTAGAGGATGCAGTTAAAAATTTGATATACTATGAACATGGTCTATAAGTCTTTCAGGCAGTTAAATTGAAGCATCTCAGTGGAAAGGTGGGGAATATCAAGGAGGCTCCGCATTTTCCAGTACAGTGGGACCTCGGGTTACAGACTCAGCTAACCCAGAAATATTACCTCGGGTTAAGAACTTTGCTTCAGGATGAGAACAGAAATTGCGCAGCGGCGGCAGCGGGAGGCCCCATTAGCTAAAGTGGAACTCCAGGTTAAAAACAGCTTCAGGTTAAGAATGGACCTCCAGAACAAATTAAGTTCTTAACCCGAGGTACCACTGTACTATAAGGCATGGCTAAAATATATGGTCATGGTTTCTGTTAAGGCCATTAGCTGCCATACCACTGATTTGCTCACCATCCAGCCATTTTAAGCTTAATATTCCATATGTTGGGCCTACTTATACAACGTTTTGGAGGGAAGGGAGTTCCACATATGGGTGTAGAAAAGCCCCCCCCCCCCCCATTTAGTAAATATCATGGATCCAGTCCTGTTTCCAGGCCAAGTTTCCTTTATTTGGAACCAAGAATGCAAGATTTACACATTATCCACTTCTTATAAATCAAACCAGGGAAAGCCATAGAGTTGGCAGGTATGGATTGGTGCTGTGCTTGGCTGCAGCTGTGTCACCAGGGCTTGACATTTGTGTGGTTTGTACACTTGTTTGTGGCCCTGGAAATGTGAAGAATGATCTTGGGAAATAGCAAAGTGATTCTAGATGAGGCTCAGAAGATTTACTATTTCCTGGGTCCATGCTCATGGAAGTAAAAGCATTCTTGCTGTATTAAAAATTACATTAATTAAAAGTTAATGGCATTTTCTGCCTCCACCCAAGTGGATAAAGAATGTCAAACATGATCAATATGAAAGAGTAGATCAGGTTGTTGTAGAAATAATATTTCATAATATTTATGTAACTTATGGACATTTAGGGCACAATCCAACTAAAGGTAAGAAACGTTTATATTTTATAGTGGTGTTAGTATATTTATGACCTGCCCTTCACCAGTACGTCCTAAGGCAAGTTACAACAACATAAAATGCAGTATTAAAAACAGTTAAAACTATTGTGTTTGGGTAGCAGAAAAACACATCAGTGGGAAGCAGGTCTCTCAAACACAACTGTCCTTTATTGCTACATAAGTAGGGTGGAAAATGAAAGTCCACACTCTGAAATGAAAGTCCATATGGTCTGCAGTATGCAAACCACAGGAACACAATAAGTCCAAAATACATTCCACTGAAATACAGCATCTCTGGGCATACATAACAAATTATAGCCACAGAAATAGGGTGGATCTTGAAAACACACACCTCAGGTGCCAAACGCCAAGACTAAAGAGGTGTGATTTCACCATTCCCAAAAAGCAGTTTAATGGAGGTACAGATACAACCCTGTGGGAAGGGAATTCCACAACTTAGGGGCCCTTTCCTGGGCCACCACCACTGCCCCCCAACTACTGAGGGTAGTAGAATGTCCAAGAGCATTGCCCCCTGCTGATCTTAAAACAGAGGAGGTCTCTCAAATATCTGGGACATTCAGGGCTTTAAACACTAGCATAAGCAACATAAATCATGCCTCAAAATGAACTGGCCCATCTGACCAGGCGTCCCTACCCACTCTGGGTGGCTTCCAACAGGATATTAAAAACACAATAAAACATCAAACATTAAAAGCTTCCCAAAACGCTTTGCCATGAACCCTTGGCCTACCTGGCAGCAAGTCAGTATGTCAAGTCCCCAGTCCAGGGTCAGTCCAAAGATCAGGAAACACAGTCCAGAGTCAAACCCAAAGCACAGTCCCATAGAATTCTGGGAGCATTCAAGCCAAGGTCTATCAACATGGGCAGTTGAGCAGACACAGCTCTGCTGCTCTTTTATACATTGCATGCTGATTGCAGCATCTGGGCTTGATGAGACATGTGACCCTCACCTGTTCTGAGCCTACTCCAGCCGAGGAATCACACCTCTCTTCCCAGAGCTAGAGAGCCCCACCTGGCCAGCAAGGGAGTTGGGCTGAGAGCCCTTGCTGCCTCAGCCTCCCGCTGCGCCCTAAGCCTCAGAGCCCACCATGTTTGTGGAGACCTCTCTGGCTCTGGTGATGGGTCCTGCTGCTCCAGTTCATGTGCACTGAGCCCCCCATCCCCTTGTCATCCTCCATCACCCTGCTTGCCCCAGTGTGTCCCAGTCCTGGCTATACCCCTCATTAGGATCCTCTTCCTCCTCCCCATTGTCCTGCCAGTTCATGTCACACTTAAAACAAAACTGTCTTAGCCCGATGATGGAAAGTCAGAAGGTAAGGTGCTTGATGAGCGTCCCTATTTTGCTCCTGGTGGAGACTTACATAAATAAATAAAGTAGGGAATGAATAAATCACACAGTGAACCTTACTTGGTTTTTAAAGCAGAAAGATTCCATGCGTCTTTATTGCTCTATGTAAGGGCATGGCCCCAGTACATATGTAGCTGAGCATCTTTTCAGTAACTGCATTCTTTCTCAAACATAATTTCTTGTTTCTCATGTTCCACAGCAAATGCATTGAAGAAAGCATTCAAACAACTCTCGCACAAACAGAGCTAATTCACCCTTTTAAGCTACTACTACCTAATGTCCTGCAAACTGAATTTCAAGCAGCTGTACATGGGTACAAAGTGCATACGCCAATAGTAAAGTCAATATGAACAGTAAACTCTCTGATATATTTATACTGCTCAGCATCTGATGAGGTTAGGGCCCTACATATAATGAAGAGTACTGGAGCAACTGTTTTTGATATCTACAAGGCCTTGGAATCTTTGACCCCAGGTGCTGTTTAAACACCTATAAAGCAAATTGTGTAGACATATTTCAGAGCTGTGTGATACCTTTCCATTAACATCTAATTGGGGTATGCTAGGAAAATGCACAAACAGGCAATAAAGTCAACTTGAGTTTGATAGGGCTTATCAAGCCCGCTTAATTAATTTTTCAAGGTTGGAGCCTTCATCCTCCATTTGATGAATGAGAATTCACAAAGGTAGCTCCCACCAGATCCTTGGCTATGAAAAAGAATGCTTCCTCTCCTTGAGGCCATCACCCCATGCAAGATGATCACTGGGAGTTCTGTCGCAGCAGTATACAGTATGCCCCCCAAAATTTAAAACATATTGTGCAATAAGTTAAACATTTAAAGTCCAGTACAATAGCCTTGTTGGATCAGACCAAAAGTTCATCTCATCCAAAAGCTGCAAGCCAAATACTTCTCAGCAGTGCTTTTTTCCAGGGGGTACTCAGGGGTATGCAGTACTGGCACCTCTTTTTTGTTAAAAAGTATGACACTGTAACAACTTCATGGTGAGTACTAGCACCTATTTTTCTAGAGAAAAAAACACTGCTTCTGGGCATTCACAAGCAGAAGTGTCTCACAAGGTAGGGCAGAGACTCACTGCTAGCTTCCCAGGAGGTAGATCACTGTTGCTCACTGTGAAGGAGGGGGGGAGGCAGCAGGCAGGCTGGCGCAATGCAAACACACCAGCAGCAACACCACATGGGCACCACCAGTATGTTTGCACCTTCCCCACCTCTTCCTTCCAGCAAGCAACAGCAGCCTACTTGCCAGGACGCTAGTGTAGTGGCTCCACCACACCCAGCAAGCCCATTCTGCTCACAAGTAGAGCAGATAGGGCAGATATGGGGAACCTCTGGCCCTCCCAGTGTTGCTGTGCTACAACACCCGTCGGCACCAGCAAGTATGCTCTGTGGCCAAGGATGATGGGAGCTGGAGTTCAGTAACATCTGGAGGGCCAAAGGTTCTCCACACCTGATCTAGGGAATAGCCATCCCTCATCTTTGTCCTCAGCATTTGGTATTTAGAGACATGCTCCCCCTGTACATGGGGACTCTATGTGGCTGTGAGAAGTGGGTCACTTTTCACAGAAGACTTAGCAAGCTGCAGTTTCTTAAGAGCCAGCAGACAACGCTGGGCACACTACCAACAGAGAAGACAACAGCGGCAGGCTAACTCAAATCCTGGCACTGCAGTGATTTTAAAGATTCAGTTCGCAGCCCTGGACTGTGCTGTAAAACACATTCCCAACTGACTAACCTACTGCTCAGAGCGCAAGACCATCCAGTTTGCTGAGCTACCACCTGGATTGCTGCAGCTGCTCACTCGTAAAAATCATGGTAGACTCTGGGACACTGGCTGAGCAGGGAGATAAATTGTTCTTTATTATGCCTGTATTGTATTGTTTAGTTATGTTTACTGGGTTTAAGTGAAATGTGTTTTTGAGATTACACACTCCTGGTGTGTGTGTGTGTGATGGCAAACTTGTCATTCAGTCTGAATTGGTTCCCCAGTTTTCCAGGTGTGGGTCCAAGCAAGCGAGACAAACTCATTGCAATTTATGACCCTGGACCTTCAGAAGCCCTAGAATTTCAGATGACTTTTTATATTTATGACTGTGGTATTTAATCCTTACAGCATTTCTGAAGAAATGCACGCTGCTGCCTTTTTAATAACCCATTGGACAATGTGAAACTATGGCATTTGAAGCAAGTGACCCTGCCTTAGAAACCAATCTCAGATTTGAACTACACAGAAAAATGGAGTGTTTGGGAAAGTGGCTTTCAGTTTTAACATATGAGCCAATTTTTTAAATAAATAAATAAAAATATCAGGGGAGGGGGGAGAGACATGTGTAGGGATAGAATTAACTGTTTTACCAAGCTTGGCAATGATCGCTACGTTCCATAAAGGAATATAGGAAGCTGCCTTACTTTGAGTCATATCACTGGTCCCCCTATCACAGTACTGGGCAGATTTCAGGCTTCCCGTCTCTACTTTGTTTGTTGTTGTTGTTGTTGTTGTTGTTTAGTCATTTAGTCGTGTCCGACTCTTCGTGACCCCATGGACCAGAGCACACCAGACACTCCTGTCTTCCACTGCCTCCCGCAGTTTGGTCAAACTCATGCTGGTAGCTTCGAGAACACTGTCCAACCATCTTGTCCTCTGTCATCCCCTTCTCTTTCCCAAAATCAGGGTCTTTTCCAGGGAGTCCTCTTCTCATGAGGTGGCCAAAGTATTGGAGCTTCAGCTTCACGATCTGTCCTTCCAGTGAGCTCTCAGGGCTGATTTCCTTAAGAATGGAGAGGTTTAATCTTCTTGCAGTCCATGGGACTCTCAAGAGTCTTCTCCAGCACCATAATTCAAAAGCATCAATTCTTCGGTGATCAGCCTTCTTTATGGTCCAGCTCTCACTTCCATACATCACTACTGGGAAAACCATGGCTTTAACTATACGGACCTTTGTTGACAAGGTGATGTCTCTGCTTTTTAATTTGCTGTCTAGGTTTGTCATTGATTTTCTCCCAAGAAGCAGGCGTCTTTTAATTTCGTGACTGCTGAAGCAGGAACCGGCAAGCCACTCCAGTATCCCTGCCAAGAAAACTCCATGGACAAAGAGTTCGCTTTTTTCTAAGATCTTTTTACTTAGATCAACATCCACCAGCCAGAGCATGATCCAAAAAAGATACACAGGAATATGTCTTTGGTAGCAGAACTGAATAGAACTCACAGTCCTTCCACACTGTGATGGCCTGGGACTCGGGCTCGGAACCAGAGGAGTCTTAGTCCGCACCAGATCCTTTGCCTCAGGCGGCATCTGAACCAAGTCTGGGGCCTGATTCTGAAGAGCCCCAGTCTGCACAGGTTCCCCTGCAACAAGCACCAGCTGGGCCGAGTCAGGGGCCTGAGCCTGCCCTGGCTCCAGATGCGAGGATTACCTGGTTGCCTTCAGCCAGGCAATCACTTACAGCTGCTGTGCTATCGGTTGGGTCAGGAGAGGCTGAGGCAGCGTCTGGGTCTAGTAACCCACCGACAGCTCCCCAGCTGCAGAGACTAAGGTCTGAGAGAAGGAGAGACCTGAGTACTTGCAGGAGGAGTGCTCACCTTCGGGTGAGACAGGGAGGTGAGTCACCGGGGGATCAGGACCGGCTGTTACCCCATCAGAGATAAAAGGCTGTCAGACCTCGCCCCAGGTTGCTGGAGCAACATTGCTGTTTGCCAGAACCTGCCTGATCCTGTGCCTGGTTTTCTCCCTTGTGTCCTGCCTTGGCCTTGTCGGACTCTGTTTCTCGTGGAACTCTTGGATTCAGGACCAGACCTGGACCACGTTACTCGGGTTACCCCCGGGCCCAGCACACACACAAATTATACTCCTGGTTAGCCCAGTTTTATTCATTTCAGCAGGTGGCTCTATAGTTAACCATTTTTGAATAGGACACCATCACTGATCAAATCAAAATCTAGAGATTTGCCAGTAGATCCAGACCTACCTTCTGCCCATCTCCGGTCTACACTAAGTGGCAACAACTCTTTAGGGTTTTATGCAGGAGATGCTGGAGATTGAAGTTGGGACCTTTTGCACGCAAACCATGCACTCTGCAACTGCAAAGTGGTCCCTCCCTTGCAAAACAAACAACTGTTCAACTTATATTAGTGGTGTAGCATCAGAGCAACGATCTCAGTTGAGATTATTGCAGTTCCTCTCTCGCAATCAAGAAAATGATTATTCAGTTATTGACTACAAAAAAGATTTCTAAGTTATGACACTGTGGCACAGATACTGAAAGGTGTTATTAGATTTTCGGTAGGGCTGCTCTAACTCTGCTCTGCTGACATGGGTTGCCATACATCCAGATTTTCCTGGACATTTGTAGCGATTCTACCCAAACAATAATGTTTTTGATGGCCGAATCCCGGCTATGTCCAGGAAATTCCATACGTATGGCAACCCTATAAAGGCCAGCATTAGTGGGCCAGCACTAGCATGCCTTTTCTAGCAACCACCCAACAGAGATTCCTCCTCTATCTTATGAGAAGGGCTCTGCTGTTTTCAAAGACTCAAAGTGGTCTAGAAATATAATATGTCCAAGGGTCCCTTAAACTGACACTTTGTCAGGCTGCTGCAAAGCTCCAGGTTTGGTTTCAGAGACTCCCTGTAAGTTGGCATATTTTAATCCTGACTACTACCAATTACTGTGAATCACTTGAATTTTTATTTTTTAAAAAGAGATATAACTGGAGTTTTTTGTGATGTTTTTTGGAATCATTTCCACTCATCTCATCTTTGAAATTCCTATTTGTGCACTAGACTCTCTAGCTAATTCTACATTTCAATTAAAGATCCATCTTTTTAAACTGCTTTTAATTAGCTTTCCTTTTAACCAGTATAATTTTAATTAGTTCCTCACTGCTGATTTTAAGTTCACTGGCATTGTGCTTGGAGACTTTGTAAACAGTCTCAACTGCACTGTTTCACATTGTTCTGTTACAATAATAAATCTAACACACAAGGGCATCAGTCCTCAGCTTGCTTGTTCCAGAGTAGTCCAGCACCACGAACACAAATCCAAAGAGTGCTTAATATGTTGCAACACAGCATTTCGCATGTGCTGTTATGCTATATGACTCACAGAAATATAAACAATCAAAGGTGCAGCAACCCAAAAGAATAAGTAACTACACAAGGTGGGAGATCGCAGTGAAGGGAGGAGAATGTGATGACTATGAGAGATATGCTGTGTTCAGACACAAACTTTGTAACAAATTACCATCACCTGGGCTATTAGTGCAACTTCAATCTGGACTGTGGGAACAGCACAGGTCCACAAACATCTACATATATTAACATTGTATCCTACATATTCAATATACATTTATATCCCATGATGGTTAACAAAGTAGTAAGATACACTACTAGTAAAGTACAGTCATACCTTGGGATAAATATGCTTCAGGATAAGTATTTTCGGCTTGTGCTCCACAGCGACCCGGAAGTAACGGAGTGTGTTACTTCTAGGTTTTGCCGCTCGTGCATGAACAGACGGTCAAAATGACGTCACGCACATGCGTGGAAGCGGCGAGACGCAACCTGTGCATGCACAGATGCACAGTCGTGTCTTACATTCTATTCAGGATGCGAAAGGGGCTCCGGAACGGAGCCCGTATTTATACAGCAGCATCGATGTCTATAGTCATTTGCAGAGTTAATAAACCACAAACAAAAACAGAAAGCCCTGAAGGAAAAGATATAGACAAACCCAGACACCCTTCTCCAAACCTTGCAGTGAACTACAGATGATTAAAGGGCAGTGGTGTAGCGTGGGTTGTCAGCACCCGGGGCAAGGCAAGTAATTTGCGCCCCCTAACCCGTGGATTTGCGCCCCCTAACCTGTGGATTTGCGCCCCCTAACCCTAACCCCCAGATGTTGCGCCCGGTGCGGCCGGCCCCCCCTGCGCCCCCCACGCTACGCCACTGTTAAAGGGTCCCCACTGATCACTACTGAGGGAGCAGGAGGACAACCTGGAAGGTGTTGACTTGCGACGGGACGGCGAAGAATGAGGCCGCATGGCTGGCATGGTGCCAGGCAGGTGAGTGGGAGGCAGGGGGCATTAGCCCCCTGCTTGAGGCGGAGACCGGCTCCCGCCCACAACCACTCCCCTCTTTTGCAGGAGGAGAGTCTTTCTCATCAGTGCCTTCTCCTCTGTGTCCATGAAGGCTGATCGGCTGCAGGTGGTAACTCTGCCTTCTCCTGCTCCAGGCTGCTGTTCAGCAGGCAAAGCTGACTCCTGGCCCATGACAGTATTCCTGGCACTTGGCTCACTTCAGACAGATGCCCACATCCCTGTAACCATTTTTTGCCTTAAACCAGTCTTTGCCTTAAAGGTTTTTACAATTAAGGCCATGTCCACACCATCTTTTTAAAGCACAGTTATATCAATTTAATAGTCTTGGCTCTCCCCAAATAATTTTGGGAAGTGCAGCTTGTTAAGGGCGCTATGGGTTAAACCACAGAGCCTAGGACTTGCTGATCAGAAGGTCAGCAGTTCGAATCACCACGACGGGGTGAGCTCCCGTTGCTCAGTCTCTGCTCCTGCCAACCTAGCAGTTCGAAAGCACATCAAAGTGCAAGTAGATAAATAGGTACTGCTCCAGCGGGAAGGTAAACGGCGTTTCCGTGCGCTGCTCTGGTTCGTCAGAAGCGGCTGTACGCCAGCTCCTTCGGCCAATAAAGCGAGATGAGCGCCGCAACCCCAGAGTTGGCCACTACTGGACCTAATGGTTAGGGGTCCCTTTACCTTTACCTTTAAGTTGTTTTGAGGACTGCATTTCCTCACAGAGGAACAATTCCCAGAGTGGTTTAGTAATCAGTCCCTCTTCCTAGTGAACTCTGGGAATTGTAGCTCTGTGAGGGAAATGGAGATCTTTGAACAATTCAGCAGCCTTAATACACTACAGTTCCCAGGTTTCTTTAGGGAAAGCCTGGCCTTTAAAGTGCTATGATACTACATTAAACAGCTGGTGCAGATGTGGCCTAAATTCCACCAGTGGAGAAGAGAACCAGTGAAGGGGCATGGAGATGCTATGGCCCATCACTTTCTCAAAAAATAACTCTGAACACTATTAGCAACAGCATTTCCTAGCTTTGATTGACTTGCCTGCCATATCATCTAAACAACATTAACTTCCCAAAATACTCTTTCACACACAAACATGCATACATTGTCTCTTTGAATGCTTATTAGTTAATTGTTTAGACTCACCGGGGCTGTAATTTTACAACCACACAATCAGCTCAGAGGAAGTTCACTAAATATCTAGCAATGAAGCCATTGCAATGTTAGTGCCGCTCTGTGGGAGATTCTTTCCATGGAAACCACAATTAACTTCATTACAATCTTTCCTTGTAGAAAGGGCATAACAACATGTCTGTGTGGATTATTCATTGTAAGCCCCTCCATAATGAAAGTGAACCTTCTTTTTTGTGTGTGCGAGCAGTTCTTTGTTTAAAATGTCCATGGAGAGCATGAAGCAGATCCTCAGAGCTGAACTATGTAGAATACAAGTTCACATGCGCATGGGCACACTTGTAGTCTAAAGCTCTCATGTTCAATATCATCTGCTATTGACACTTGCTTGGTACTTGGTCGTTCTGAGCCATAGTGGAGAAAATCTCATTTGCTGTAACAAGGTGAGCATCAAAGGACCTAGAATATATTCTTTGGCAATTGCCATGTTGATTTTTATCCAAGAAGGGGATATATGTGTGTGTGAAAAATATCAAACACTGGAGCAGGCTCGTTCTTTCTCTGGAATTATCCTTTCCATAAGTATTATTATTTGTGACTCCTCACATTTCTCAGGTGTACCTACACCTTGGGTTTTTGTGATGTGTGAAAAAGGAAACACAACCAATATTTTAAAGATAGACCAATTTCTGATTTTTCTTTGTTTGCCATTTGTTCTTTAGTCATGGCGGACTTTGGTCTTTCAGATTTCAGTGGCATCCTGTACAAGGTCAAAATCCCTCCCCCCCCCCCACTTTCTATTCTGCTCAATTCACTACATCATAATTGCAACTTCTTGTGGCACCCCCTTGGCTTGGCGAAAAGTGTGGTAGAATTGGTTGTTCTGCCCTAAATCTGCCTCTGCTTTAGCATCCAGGAATGAAGGTCTTGAACCTTGATGTGAGTCTTTCTTCTGTGGAAATCTCTTTCCCTCCCCTAAGGAAGTCTGACATGATACGTCTGATCTCAGACTACGAACATTTCAGATGTTCTGATTCAAATGTACATATCCTCAGAAACAGAGTTAGGACCTATGACTAAAATGAAAACTGCTGAAAAGCTTTGCCCTGCCCTGTTCTTACTTGCAGCTTGCCCAAACACACACATCCTGCTGGGTTGTCACACCAGAACGTTGCCTCCAGTGTAAAAACCCAGATGATAAAATATCACCTAGCAGGTATATTGCAACAAAAAGAGACAGCAATTTGTTTCCCAATGGCAATACATCTAACAGGCTTCTTTCCAACCTCATTGATTGGACCCTTCGATTTCAGGTTGGTAGGAACTGCCACTCTACAGTGTGTGATTAAAGAAACATGTTTTATGCTAGATGCCGGCTAAAAACAGAGGTAGCTGACAAAAAAACTGCCTCATAACAGAGTGATATATGAGGGCTTCATTTATCTTGCTGGCATTTAAAATAAAAACAGGGAGATTAGACACTCCACTTCATACAAGTAGGATTTATGTGCTCCTGTGCAAATCTGTTCAATGGAGCCCTTTGCACATTAATTTCTAATTAACCGCAAAACGTTATAGAAGCTAGATATTTTATAGACATTGATCAGAG
Organism: Podarcis erhardii; assembly: GCF_964252035.2. NCBI lineage: Eukaryota > Metazoa > Chordata > Lepidosauria > Squamata > Lacertidae > Podarcis > Podarcis erhardii. The sequence continues at coordinate 66,781,295 of NC_138497.1, read as the reverse complement.
ATATAAACATAAGCAGGTGAGATTATTCAGAGAGTGATGCATGAGGCTTCAGGATACTATTAAATGTTTACTGAAAGAGTAAGAATAAAACAGTTTAAAAAGCTTCAAAATGCATAAAATGCCAAAAGAACAGAAGTGTAACTTGCCACATACCTAATACAACTAAGAATGTTCCTCTGGTGAACAAACACACAGGAGTGAGTGAGTGAGTGAGTGAGTGAGTGAGTGAGTGACAGACTGCACCTCACTCACATATCCCAGGCATTTTTACAACCCAGCAGTTAAACTTCTAAGCACATAAGAAGATCTGGATCAGGCCAATGGTCCATCTAACCTAGCATTCTGTTCTCAGTGTGGCCAACCAGATACCTATGGGGAGACCACAAGTAGGACATGAGTGCAAAAGCACTCTCCCCACACATGGTTTCCTAGCAACTGGAATCCAGAAGCATACCGCGTCCTATAGTAGAGGGAGAACATAGAGGGAGTTAGTAGCCATTGAAGAAGAAGAAGAGAAGAGTTTGGATTTGATATCCCGCTTTATCACTACCCGAAGGAGTATCAAAGCGGCTAACATTCTCCTTTCCCTTCCTCCCCCACAACAAACACTGTGAGGTGAGTGAGGCTGAGAGACTTCAAAGAAGTGTGACTGGCCCAAGGTCACCCAGCAGCTGCATGTGGAGGAGCGGAGACGCGAACCCCAGATTACGAGTCTATCGATCTTAACCGCTACACCACACTGGCTCTCTTATCATCATCTCACTGACAGCCTTATCATCTCTATACTCCTTTTTCTGAGGGTTCCTCTGCTGGTGTCACCTTGGCCGATTGAACCTTGTTTGGAACCTTCATAAGAAAGCTTAGCCATTAAAGAAACACAAAATATATCATATTGTATGTGTGTTTTTCTCCTCTAACTGTACAAGTCACATTATTTGTCCAGTGTTGTCTACTCTGACTGGCAGCATTTTTCCACAGAAGTCTCTTTTTGGAGGTGAAGGTGCCGGGAACCTTCTGCACTCGGTGCACCTGTTCGCCTACAGATCTACCATCCCTCCTTTAAAATGTTGCCACAGTTGAGGCTAAGTTCAAAAGCATAGCGTTAGACTCCATCTGCACTATACATTTAGAGTATTTTCTTACCACTTTCAGCCATGTTTTCCTCAAAATAATCCTGTTGTTTGCAAAGGGTGTTGTTGTTAGGTGATCCCTATTCCTCTCACAGAACTGCAATTCCCGGAGTTCCCTAAGGAGAGGGATCAATTGTTAAAACATTCCCTGCATCAGGTCTATTTGGGAGGAGACAAAAGCATAGCATGTGCTCTGTCTCAGGGCCTTGAGATGATCCAGTACAATCTACAAAACCTTCAGTTCCTAACTGCTCAGTGATGGTGCAGCAGCTCCATAGGGAAGCTTCTAACCTAGCATTGCAGGGCTAGCTCTGTCTACTTGAATTTGGCTGACTAGTTCCTCTGCCAGTCTCTGGCACATCTGACTTGGTTCATGCTGGACAGCTCCCTGGCTGCTCATGGTCTCTTGCTCTAATCTTGCCACTAAAGCTTGTGACCTTCTGCACCAGCTCAGGCTTGGTGACGCACTGGAGCCAAACATTCATAAAACTCTGTCCAGAATATGAGAAACTTGTTCCTGTGTAGGGAGCTTGACCATCTCCCAGCAGACAAAATGAAAAATCCTGTTGCAGTTTATATGGGAAGGAATAGGAAACCCAAAACATGTTTCCCAGGAGGGAGATTCGTTCTGAACTGGAGCCTCCTCGACTTCTGTCGGATCCCCCACCCCCATCAGTTACTTTATTTTATTTTATGTGCCATCAGTCTGGTTTCATCCTGGTTCAAGTGGAACCTGTCCCTTTTGTACAGGTCCAGCTTGCCCCAGAATGTACCCCAGTGCCTAACAAATCCGAACCACTCCTCCCGACACTATTGCCTTACTCACACATTGAAACTAAAAAGCTGCGCCACTCTAGCTGGCCTTGCACATGGGACCAGTAGCAGGTCCTGGCTTTCAGCATCCTATCTTCCAACCTGAATTTGGCTTCCAGGACCTCATGCCTACCAGCATATCCTTAGAGTATCCTAAGAAAGGCTCCTCTTTCTTCCCAGCTACAGAAAAACCAGCTTCTGTATCCTTCACTGATTATGCTCAAATTGCTTCTCTTCCACCATCACCACTCCTGACTAGTCAATTAAACAGTATAAAAACCTAAAGAGAGAATTACCTCCACAGCCTCAAAACAAAAGCAATTATGATTTAGCCCATGGGTCCACTAATTAAAATTTGCCACCACGGATTAACTAACTGATTTTTTTGTTTATCAGTCTACTGCTTAAAGGTTGCTGCTCTGTTACATATATTGCTTCCCCCCCCCCAAGATCTCCTTGGGGGGGGGGACAGCATGATAATACAAGCAGTGCTTGAGGTCAAGATCAACATTATACCATGTCCCTATCATGCATGTATTTGTAGGGGGGGGGGAGTGTAATAAACACACACTTATTTTCCAGAGTATAGGTGTTTGATTCCCTCTGCTGGGTGAAAATCAGACCTGCAGCACTATTCTGAATAATCCAGTACAGTATCATACGAAGCACTTTGTTTCTAGAGTAAAAGCTTTGTTTGCAGTCACAACATTGGTAAAATGCACATTGTTGTTGTGTGTGGAGTGTGTATGGGAGGAGGCCTTGTCTATGGCAAGGACCACTTGGATGGCATGATATGTACATCTGCATGATACAGAAACATGATGCACCCTGCTGTAGAATCCCTGACAGTGTTAGATGGGGTGGAGAGCAGCTTTGGTCCCCACACTTAAAGTATTCCCAGGTCAATGGAGAGGAAAGTTATGGGTTAATTTGAATCCATAGTTCCACACCCCAAACCCCCAATAATTTTAGCCAATGTATCTCCTTCTGGCTGCATTCAGACAGCACATTATTTTGATGTTTCATTACCTGATCATCTCTTTCACATAACGCAAAAGCCATTTCTGGAACTTTAGCGGTTTCTAGTGGATGTCTAGCATTTCTTTCTGTTTTTATTGTTTCAAGGAAAAAATATATTTTTGCAACCCTGTTAAACTTGGAAAAATCACTGGAAGAGGAGTTATAATGAAATTTGGGGCAGTATCTCAGTCTGCAGTTCTTTCTTGACATTTAAAATTTAGTGCAACCATATCAATAAAGAAAGCTGCAGTTCCATCGCTCAACAGGTACTGCCGTATAAAAGAAATGTTTGAAATCCACATAGAAGTGTTAGTATTATAAAATTTTAGTGGAGATCACAAAAACAAGAGCTAAAGCTACTCTCTGCTCCCTGAGTGGTCAGTTTCTTTCTTGGCCATTCAAGAGTGTTCCAGGATGCTGAAAGTTGGCATTTTTAGATACGTAAGACTATAATGGGGTAACTTGGCTAATTTTCTTAAGAATACATGCATCCCAGCTTCTGGTTCAAAACTCAAATGGCTCAAAGTGGCTAACAAAATGGACCAATAAGGCAATCGCAAAAAAATACACAACCAGACAAACAGTTTTCTTAATCTCAGGCCCCTTCCATCCCCCCCTAAAGTATTGAATAAATGCTTACTATTGTACCCACTAATAGAAGTTGCAGCAACTATTGGTTTGCTTATAGTTTTGTATCACTTGTATGGTGATAGCACAGGACCAGTAACATTTTACAAAACTAAGAACAAAGTAGAAATAGTAAACTATTGTATGCTGCAAACACCCACCATCACATAATCTAGCCACTAACCTGCCCAGCTTTACCCCAGAATCTCTCAAGTGAAGATGGGGAAAGAAAAGAAATGACAGCAATAGGTTCATCACCTTCTGGGAAATAGAATAAAATTGAAAGAACCAGTTGTCCTAAATGAAGAAAATTGCTTGGCTTTATTTCTTGGGAGTATTAGGGAAAGGAGAAACTCATCTTGAGAAACATAAATCTTAGAGCTGGACATCCCAAGTTGTTATAAAAGAAAAGCATGCTGCAAAATGTTTGGATTGTTTTGCTTTTCCACCTACTAGCTCTTATTTTTTGTACCCATGAAACTTGTACATTAATAGCTTTTGAGGCCAGAATCCTCTTTATAGCCATATATATTTAGAAGTGTAGGTATTTTCACTCATTGCTATTATCCAGTGTTTCCCCATTTTTATGTGGGAATGCCTGCTTTGAGGGCAAGAAGGGCATGTCTAATAAAATATCTCAGTATGTTTATTGTTTACTGTAAGTAATAGAACCGCCAGTGCTATACACAACTGTTGGTACTTTCCTGCCAAGAAATGGGAGAAGACGGGTCATTTTATATTGGTAAAGAAGGCGTGACATTTCTGAGACTACTGTTTCTATCTAGCCACATGCCCCCTTCCAGCTACCGTGCCATGAGTTGAATTGAGTATGTGCAGGCTGATGTCACAGACAGAACTTCGCCTAGATTGCTTTTCAGTTTCCAACCACAACCGCAGCCTTTTGAGCAATTAATATTGAAAGTCAAAATTGAACTCTACATAAAGTAAAAGCCGCCCCAAACTTAGTCATGGAGACTTTAAGAGAGGCCTTGTAGAGAGTGTGAAACACGAGGAAGACTAAACTGACCTGGTGTGTCTATTGTGGAGCAAAGCAAATGCTTTTCTGTTAGTCACTGTAATGTCACCAACCTTTGGGTTGTAAAGCACCCAAGTATCAGGCCCTAGCTGCACTATATATTTAAAGCAGTATCATACCACTCTAAACAGCCATGGCTTCCTGCAATGAATCCTGGGAAGGTGTAGTTTGCTAAAGGGGCTAAGAGTTGCTAGGCCATCCATATTCTGCTCACAGAGCTACAAACTTGCAGAGTTCCCTGGTTAGTGGGGTTGACTGACTACTCTGAGGGGTGTTTCTGAAAGTTTTGTCCTTCAGCAGCCAGATTGGATTTTGGAAACAGCAGTATGTCTTTGCAAGCATTCATTTGAGAAGATTCAGAAAGCATAAAATTGCCATGAGCTGGTTATAACAACAACAAAAAAGGAAAGGGTGCAAGATGGCAGTTTCTGCTTCCAACAGAACTAATAAAACTGGTCAGGTACCAGACCTAAATTGAAGCATGAAGCCAGCCTCTTCCAGCGTGAAGCACCTGTTTGAGCAAGCCCAAAGTTCTGCAGGCAGATTTTGGAAATAACTCCCACTGTAGAAGGGAAAAGTCTGATATAGCACCCACCCTCTGCTACAGAATATAGAGTAAATAAATTAGTAGAGCACAGTAAATTGGCTTGGTTATGATTTAAAGATTATACAGTGGTACCTCGCAAGACGAATGCCTCAAAAGACGAAAAACTCGCAAAACGAGTTTTTTTAGTTGCTTCGCAAGACAGATTTCCCTATGGGCTTGCTTCGCAATACGAAAATGTCTTGCAAGTTTGTTTCCTTTGTCTTGCAAGTTTGTTTCCTTTTTCTTAAAACCGTGCATTCACTTCGAGGAGCAACTCATAGCACGCGGTGTGGTAGCCTTTTTTGAGGTTTTTGAAGACTTTGGTGATTTTTGAAGCTTTTCCAAAGTCCGTGCTTCGCAAGACGAAAAAATCGCAAGACGAAAAAACTCGCAGAATGAATTAATTTCGTCTTGCGAGGCACCACTGTACAGTTTTTTACTTCATGAAATGTTAAGCCCATTCCCTTTATAGCAGGCACAGGCAAACTCAGCCCTCCAGATGTTTTGAAACTACAATTCCCATCATCCCTGACCACTGGTCCTGTTAGCTAAGGATGATGTGAGTTGTAGTCCCAAAACATCTGGAGGGCCAAGTTTGCCTATGCCTCCTTTATAGCTCTCTCTCTTTGCTAGACAGGTTCTGCATTCCTGGTTAGGAATGGAGGAGGAATTCAATTCAGTTCACATTTCAAGGCAAATCCACCTAATTCACACTTTTTGAAACAATATGAGAACCCAAACACAGTCATCCTGTGAAATTTGCACTTCTCCAAATTTTGCAATGCAGTTCTCCAGTCAAGTAATGTGTGCAAGAATATATATGCTACTGTAAGGTGTGCATAAAAATGCATACATCAATGAAAATAGCATACGAAATGCATTATATTAGGCAAAATTGCTGTGCAAAAATGTGTAAATTGTGTACAAGCTTGGGTATATTCAGAGAAATAATTCACACTTCAAATGCTGATAATTTTCCATGAGTACTTAAAAAAAAATCACAAGCTGCTATGGAAATGTAGAGCACTAGATTTAAGACTGGAAAAATGAGAAACTGAGCGAAACTGAAATTGACAGATTTACCTATTCCCACCTCTCTTCTAGTTCATTAAAACCAGGTTCCAGTTTTGTAACTCTCCAGCCATTTCCTTCTAAGGTCTACTTTCTGTTTCCTTAAAGTGACAGGCACAACTTGTATAGGATTAATCTATTTAGAACACTAAAAAACCCATGAATCTTCCAGATTCCACTGTTTCCATGGTGGCGGCAGTAGATGCAGAGCCATCAGGAGGAGCCTCATGAGCCACCAGCAACAGCCTCCTCCACCCCCTCGGCCACCACCCCCTCTATACTTCCCCTCCCTCTATGACCGAACCACACAGAGTACCACCCTTGCTGATTGCAGCCTTTGGAGGAAGCTCTTTGTGCCACTACGAGGAGGGGAAGCAGGGTCAGCTGGGCCTCAGAGACCTCCACCTGGGCTTGGACTCCTCCCACCCGCCAATGAGCGCTGCTGCCCACCCCCCTGGCCAGCTGGTCTGGCCCCCATCCCCTATGAGCCATTGCGCTTCTTCTGTCCTGCTGCTGACAGCACACCCCAGCGTGGAAGTGGGGCACATCAGCAGCAACAGCCAGATGGAGAGATCTGCGAGCTTGGCATCCGCCTGAAGGAGCTGGAGCTGCTGGCACTCACTGGGGATGGTTCAGACCCACAGCAATGTGAGTAATCCAAAGGCAGAGATCCCAAAGCCTCTTTGTTTTTGTTTTTGTTGTTTAGTCGTTTAGTCATGTCCGACTCTTCATGACGCCATGGACCAGAGCACGCCAGGCACTCCTGTCTTCCACTGCCTCCCGCAGTTTGGCCAAACTCATGCTGGTAGCTTCGAGAACACTGTCCAACCATCTCATCCTCTGTTGTCCCCTTCTCCTTGTGCCCTCCATCTTTCCCAACATCAGGGTCTTTTCCAGGGAGTCTTCTCTTCTCATGAGGTGGCCAAAGTATTGGAGCCTTAGCTTCACGATCTGTCCTTCCAGTGAACACTCAGGGCTGATTTCCTTAAGAATGGATAGGTTTGATCTTCTTGCAGTCCATGGGACTCTCAAGAGTCTCCTCCAGCACCATAATTCAAAAGCATCAATTCTTCGACGATCAGCCTTCTTTATGGTCCAGCTCTCACTTCCATACATCACTACTGGGAAAACCATAGCCTTAACTTTACGGACCTTTGTCGGCAAGGTGATGTCTCTGCTTTTTAAGATGCTGTCTAGGTTTGTCATTGCTTTTCTCCCAAGAAGCAGGCGTCTTTTAATTTCGTGGCTGTTGTCACCATCTGCAGTGATCATGGAGTCCAAGAAAGTAAAATCTCTCACTGCCTCCATTTCTTCCCCTTCTATTTGCCAGGAGGTGATGGGACCAGTGGCCATGATCTTCCTTTTTTTGATGTTGAGCTTCAAACCATATTTTGCGCTCTCCTCTTTCATCCTCAGTAAAAGGTTCTTTAATTCCTCCTCACTTTCTGCCATCAAGGTTGTGTCATCTGCATATCTGAGGTTGTTGATATTTCTTCCCCACCAAATATCCCTGAGGCTCTCTTGGTCTTGTACCATAATGATTCAGACATGTAGCCTAACCATCCAGCCCAATGTCTTAAATGTAATACACGTGAAAGATTTGGGGACATTGAACATGACATCTTACCCCTGCAATCCAAATTTTGAACTATTATACACCCTTTTCTTTCTTAGGTCCCCCACACACAATAAGCTTAGATAAAGTCACTTATTTGTTCTTTTCATAAGAGTACTTAAGCTTGTTAATCTGAAGTTGTTGTTGTTTTGAAGTGACAAACAGGGTTTCTCCATCCCACCCACCCCACCCTTAACATTCTATAATAAATCAGTAAAGAGATATTCCAAATTGGTCTAACCTACAGCAGAACTTGAAAGACCCACTGATAAAAATGTATACCAAGTCACTCTTTACACAGACACCTTCTATAGATGCAATTAAATGTCGACATTTTTTTATTGTCATTCTAATAACACATTTAAATGCCCTGAGAAAAGTTCAAACTTTCTAATGCATCATCCGAGTGTTTTGGCCAAGAGATTGTAGCAGTTTCAAAACTAGTTTTCATTTTGTAAAAGTCCGGTTTGCTAATCTGAGAAAATATTTTAGAACCTCTTCCAGGTATTTGTGCAAATGAGCAATAGGCTCACCCCAGAAATATTGACGACCATTTCAGATACCAACCTGGAGGTCTTGCACAAGAAATAGTTTTAAAGGCTTTAACATTAAGATGTGGATGGTTTGTTGTGGCAAGCAAGCAGCCCAGGTGAGCTGTAGAGGTTTAGTGAGATCTAAGGGGAGAGCAGGAGGGAGGGGTGGCTTTGGTTAAGGGTGTGGATGGAGGTGGGAGTAGATGGGGTTGGTGAGTGATGCAAGCAGGGAACAGCCCCGTGTAAACGATCTGGAAGCATCCCCCAGTCAGAAGCGGAGCACCTACTTCCTCTTCTTTATTTAGCCCCAGTTTTTATAAAAAAGAGAGAGAGAGAGAGAGAGGACTCAGTCAGAACAAAAGAGGGCAGGAAGAAGAAAGCAATCCATTAAAAAAAAAAAACAGTTTGTGTCTCCCTTTAAGAAATAACATAGAACGTTAATAAAAGACAATGAGTGTATTCCATTTGTGGAGTTTCTCTACCAATGGCCATTGAAATGTATTTGTTTATTATTAGTTTAACTTTGTTAAAGGCTAGAAGGCCTGTAATTGATCTGGCGGGTGGGGGAAGTGTTGGCCCTGTTTGACATTTACTGGGATCTCAATGTGAAGAGATTGAAGGGACATTTATACACATGTGGTGGATTTGTAAGAAAGCCAAAGAGTATTAGGAGATGATATAAAGGTAAAGGTAAAGGGACCCCTGACCATTAGGTCCAGTTGCGGACGACTCTGGGGTTGCAGCGCTCATCTCACTTTATTGGCTGAGGGAGCCACTGGACAGCTTCTGGGTCATGTGGCCAGCATGACTAAGGCACTTCTGGTGAACCAGAGCAGCGCACGGAAACACTGTTTACCTTCCTGCTGGAGTGGTACCTATTTAACTACTTGCACTTTGACGTGCTTTTGAACTGCTAGGTTGGCAGAAGCAGGGACCGAGCAATGGGAGCGTCACGGGGATTCAAACCGCCGACCTTCTGATCAGCAAGCCCTAGGCTCTGTGGTTTAGATGTTAAGGATCTCATTTCCCAAGAAACCAGAGATGTATTTACTAAATATAGTAGGGAGGAAATATCCAAGAAAATATTTAGTCTTTTCCTTTATGCAATAACAGTGGCGAGAATAATTTATGCTCAAAGGTGGAAAGACAAAAATATTCCCACAAAAGTAGAATGGCAGAATAAGCTAATAGAATACGCTGAGCTAGCAATGTTAACTGCAAAGATAAGAAATCAGGATGAGTTGGATATAAAAGAAGCGTGGGGATACTTTGGCAAAGAAATATAACAATCTGATAAACTTCCAAGTGGGGTTAGATCAGGGGTCAGCAAACTTTTTCAGCAGCGATCTAGTCCACTGTCCCTCAGACCTCGTGGGGGGCTGGACTATATTGGGGAGGTGAACGAATTCCTATGCCTCACAAATAACCCAGAGATGCATTTTAAATAAAATGACATTCTACTCATGTAAAAACATGCTGATTCCCGGACCATCTGTGGTCCGGATTTAGAAGGCAATTGGGCCAGATCCGGCCTCCAGGCCTTAGTTTGCCTACCCATGGGTTAGATATATGATCAGCAGAGGGATGTGTGTGGAAGTTGAAGAGTGTAAGTTAAATGATGACAGTTGTATAATTGATGTACTAAAATATATAAAATTCATTTAAAAAAAAAATACATTTACTGGGATCTCAGAGATGGAGAGAATTTGAGGCAATATTAGCATGGAGCCAGTCAAACACTTTGCCCCAGTTTTGGAAATATATCATTGATCCTTATTACAAGACTTGGTGGGTATCCTTTAATATTTTAGTCTAAGACACAGTTTCTCAGCCTGTAAATGTGTGAAAATGTAGTCTATCCACCAAGGTTCTTACACAAAAGAATGAGATAGGGACTGTAAAGACTTTGAGACAGCAAATGTCCTGTACTAATTAATATGAAGATAGATAATGACTTTCAGTGGATACTGGTATAAGGTAGAACAGAAAAAAGCATTATAAAATCTCTTGCCAGTGAGCCAGTGTGGTGTAGTGGTGAAGAGCGGTGGACTCGTAATCTGGGGAACCGGGTTCGCGTCTCCGCTCCTCCACATGCAGCTGCTGGGTGACCTTGGGCCAGTCATACTTCTCTGAAGTCTCTCAGCCCCACTCACCTCACAGAGTGTTTGTTGTGGGGGAGGAAGGGAAAGGAGAATGTTAGCCGCTTTGAGACTCCTTCGGGTAGTGATAAAGCGGGATATCTTCTTCTTGAATGGAGCCAATACTTGTATAACCAAGGAGTGCACACTGTATGGAATATAGCAATAAACATGCATAGGATCAGGTTACTCTGTGTATTTATCTGTGGAGGCAGTGGTTGTGGGGATCACAGGATGCAGGGGCAGATTTAGGGCTGTGTGAGCGGTGCACATCCTGGGCTCTGAGCTGAGGGGAAGCTGTTTCAAAGCCAAGTAAGAAAGGCGCTGGGCTTTGGGAAGGAGGTGTGAGGGCTCTGACAGGGTCCTAAAGTTCTCCTACCCAAAGCCTAGTTTCCCAGCTTTTGAAAGTAAGTACTAGGACCCTGTCAGAGCCTTGTGCCTCCTTCCCAAAGCCGGGCATCTCCTTAACCACCTTTGAGAAGGTAGCTCAAGGGTGCAGGATGGGGGGGGGCAAATTTTGCACTCACACAGGGTGCCAATGTACCCAGGTCCACCACTGCTGGATGGTTTGCATTTCTTTAAGTGAAATAATACACATCAAAATCTCAGGTAGGAGAGACCGTAAGATCATTAAGTCCAGGGTCTAAAATTACCTGGCTGCACCGCTGATAATGACTATTTATTTTATAGTAATATTTATATTTTATTGAAGTGATTTCAATTAAAAGAAATAAAGTGTTACAGGAAAAAAGAAGGAAAGGTGAGGGGGGAGAAAAAAGAGCAATAAAGATACATAAAAAGTGTGTGTGTGTGTGTGTGTGTGTGCGTGCGTGTGCGCGCACACACACACAAAAACACAATATATGATATTCCCATACATTCTTATATATATTTATATATATTTACACATAGTGCTGGACTATTATCCGTGAGATCCAGGTCCAAATCCCTACTGGGCCATGAAGGTTGTAGTTTAATATCAGTACATCAAAGGGCAGTATTAATCAGGAGTCATGTGCTTGGATTTTACATTCTTTTCTCAAAGGACTGCGCATTTGCCTTTGTGGTTGATGACTAACATGTGTCATGTTCCATCCCTGTTTCTAGATAAGCTTCTGAAGGCACTGAAAGATGAAAAGACGCAAGATGTTATGACAGGACTGACTCTGAAGAAACATTTGCCAGCATCATGAGGGCTATTTACGTCTAGCCTCACCTTCTTCTAATGGACTCATTTGTATTATGCATGCTTCTAATGACTCTTCCTTTTTAATCCTACACTGCCGACGTGGAATTTTCCAACTTATTCTTCAATTAGCATTTTGTACATTTCCCCAATACTAATATACATTTCAAATACAAAGTTTCAAGTTTGCATTTTTTCAACAGATAACTGAATGTGTACTGCTGACATCAACACCAACATCCTGTTTGTTTCAGATCTCTGACTGCGCCATTCATGACAGTGTCATGGACTGGCTGGACGCAGAGGAATGGTGGGAGGCACCTGCTGGGGAACCCCCAAGGGAAGAAGGCTCAGAGCTCAGGGGACTGATGGTGGGACAACAAGGAGTGGTCAGAGGGGGAAGACTGGGAGGAGGAGGAGGTGCCTGAAGCTGAAGAGGTAACAGGGTTTAGTGAGCAGGAAGAGGCTGTTGCAGAGAGCAGCCCAGAATCAGAGGCAGAATCGGGGGGGGGGGCAAGAGGCAGAGCTCAGGCAGGCTACTGAAGAAGCCAGGGAGTCTCCCCCTCCTGCTGCAACCAGCTCCTCTCCTCTACTGGTTTCCTCGAACCCAAAGAGGTATGAAGAGGGTGGTAGTAATGAAGACAGTAATGGTGGAGAAGTCTCAGGTTCCTTGGGAAGGACCTGGAGGAGGAGGAGATTTAGAGAGCTGTAGAAAGGCAGGGACCTTCAGTCCTCACAACTGCTGCGTTGGGACAAGACCTACTGTGATGGCCTGGGATTCCGAGTCTGAGAGTGATCCGGAGGAATCCCAGCCGGCGCAGGAGTCCCCGCCTTCAGGGCCGGCTGAACTGGGGCAAGGCATAGTTGCTGAGGAAACTCAAGAGCAGGCACCAGGTGAAATCATTCAGGCCCCAGAGGTGCTGGAAGACTCAGTGGCTACAGGTGAGCCTCCCCCGGGGCCCAGTAACCCTTCGGCCTCTCCTGATCTGCAGAGGCTTAGGGCAGAGAGGCGAAGGGAACTGGTGTCTCCCAGGAGGAGTGCTCGCCTTAAGGCCAAGAGAGGCGGGGCTTCTGGGGGCCGGGACCGCCCCCGGCCTTAGAAGAAGATAAAGGTCAGGCAGCCCGGTCCCAGGTTGCGGGAGCAACGTCGTTGTTGGCTTTGGACCTTCCTGTGTTCCTGATCCCTGCTTGGCCTCCTGTTCCTGACCATCCGGTGCTCCTGTTCCCTGCTCGGCCTCCTGTTCCTGACCTTCCGGTGTTCCTGTTCCCTGCTCGGCCTCCTGTTCCAGCGTTCCTGTTCCCCGCCCGGCTCTCCGCCTCGGACCTCGCCCCTCCTCGTGTGGACTCAGACTACGCTCACGGTACCTTTCCCCCGGGTCCAGCACAGTTTGCTCCCGCCGACACCCGCACTCCCCCTTCGTAGGGGTGCGTTCGGGAAGAGCCAGAGGCCATGGCTGACCAGGCGGCTGCACTGGTGGATTTGGCCCAGAGGAACCAGACCTTGACTCACACCGTGCAGCAGCTCAGTGACGCGGTTGTAGCACTTCAGCAACGCTTGGAAGCCCTACCGGCTCCTGGGGCCGACGCCCCGGCTCCTGGCAAGTACCCAGTGGCTTTGCCTGAGAAATTTGATGGAGCCCCGGCCAGCTTTCCCATGTTCCTGGCCCAGGCCAAGCTGTATATTCAGGGGCGAGCCCGGAACTTTCCTGACGACCGCACCAAGGTGCACTTTTTGATTAGTTTGTTAAAGGACCAGGCGGCCAAGTGGGCGTTGCCGCTACTCAGGCAAGACTCCCCCTTGCTGGCAGACTATACGGGGTTTTGCAATCATTTGGAGGCCGCGTTCGGCAATCCCCAGAAAGGGAGTCAAGCCAACCGGGCGATTCGGCGTTTGAAACAGGGCAAGTCCACGGTGGCCGCATATACCACGGAGTTTCGGCTGCTGGCACAGGACTTGACCTGGAATGATTCGGCACTGCGGGACCAGTATCTCGAGGGGCTTTCAGATGAGGTACTGGACCAGTTGGCCACAATGGAACGCCCCACCACGCTAGACACTCTCATTCAACGGTGTCTACAAATAGACGATCGGTTGGAGGATCGTCGTCAGGCCCGGGGTCGCCGACACTTCCAGTTCACGGCACCAGCTTTTTCCAGCAGCCCCACGGTCACAACTGATTTAACGGAGGAGCCTATGCAGCTCGGGGCAGTGCGGCCACGCCTTTCCCCTGCAGAGAAGGCGCGGCGTCGGGAGGGAAATCTCTGTCTTTACTGTGGCGGAAGTGGACACTTCGCTCGGTCTTGTCCAGAGAAACGCCAGCCGCAGGGAAACCGCCAACCCCAGTAGCTGATGGCCCTAGCTACCGGGGGTCCCAAACAGCACAGAATGGGGCCGCACCAATTGAATTACAACACCTTATGGTTCCGGTACATCTATACCCTCCAGGAGGGCCATGGATTCTTACCCATGCTCTGGTGGATTCAGGGGCAACCCGCTCTTATATGGACGCTGCTTTTGCTGCCCAGCATCGGGTGCCACTTCGGAACAAGCCAGAACCGGTACAGGTGGAGGCAATCGACGGACGGCCACTGCGTTCGGGCGCCGTCACTCAAGAGACCCAGCCCCTGGTCCTGTGCCTCCAGCAGCACCGTGAGATGCGAACTCTGGATATTGCCTCCATGCCCCGGTTTCCCCTAGTGCTTGGGATGGACTGGCTAGAGGCTCACAATGTGCAGATTGACTGGGTCAAACGGACTGTACACTTCCCAGACCCCAATTCTCCTGCTGAGACTGAGATGCTAGCAGCTGCGCCCACTGAGGAGGCGGCTGCGACGCTCCCCGCTGAGTACCGGGACTATCACGACGTGTTCGAGGAACGGGGGGCAGACCAGCTGCCGCCGCATCGGTCCTTTGACTGCGGCATAGACCTCCAGCCCGGAGCGCCTCTACCGGTGAGTCGCTTATACTCGTTAACAGAGCCAGAGCGCGAGGCTTTGCAGGACTTCTTGCGCAAGAACCTGGAGCGTGGGTTCATTAGACCCTCTACCTCGCCCACTGCTGCGCCAGTGCTCTTTGTTAAAAAGAAATGTGGGGAGCTCCGCCTTTGCCATGATTACCGGGCCCTGAACAAAATTACCATCCCGGACCGGTACCCCTTGCCCCTTATTTCGGAGTTACTGGAGCGGGCGCAAGGGGCGCAGGTGTTCACCAAGCTAGACCTCCGGGGAGCCTACAATTTGATTCGGATCCGCGCCGGGGATGAGTGGAAGACAGCATTCGGGACCCGGTACGGACAGTTTGAATACCTGGTTATGCCCTTTGGTTTGTGCAACGCGCCTGCTGTGTTCCAACGGTACATCAACCACGTGTTCCAGGACTTGCTAGACAAGTACGTGGTGGTGTACTTGGATGACATTCTGGTTTACTCCCGTGACCCGGCGTGCCACGAGGGCCATGTCCGGACCGTGCTGCAGCGCTTGCGCGAGCATCGTCTGTATGCAAAGCTCAGCAAGTGCGAGTTCCATCAGCAGTCAGTGGACTTCCTGGGTCATCGACTCTCACCAGGTGGGGTGCAAATGGATCCTGGGAAGGTGGCAGCGGTTCGAGAATGGGCGGCACCTCGGAACCGCAAGGACCTACAGCGTTTCCTGGGGTTCGCCAACTATTACCGGACCTTCATTGCGGATTATGCTCACCGCACCACCCCGTTGACCCGGCTTCTGCGCCCCAAGACGCCGTTTTCCTGGGACAAGGAGGCGGAGGAGGCATTTCAAGGGTTGAAGGCCTGTTTCCAGAGAGCGCCAATCTTGCAACATCCGGATCCTTCTCGACCCTTTGTGGTAGAGACTGACGCCTCCAGTACGGCTCTCGGTGCCGTCTTGTCTCAGCAGCACGGACCGGAAGCGCCACTCTTACCCTGCGCCTTCTATTCCCGCCAGCTCCTTCCAGCGGAGCGTAACTATACCGTGTGGGAGCGGGAACTGCTGGCCATCAAGGTGGCCTTTGAGGTTTGGCGCCACCATCTTGAAGGAGCAAGACACCCGGTGGAGGTGAGAACCGACCACCGGAACCTGGAATACCTCCAGACCACCCGTAAGCTGAACCAAAGGCAGATCCGGTGGGCGTTGTTCTTTTCCCGGTTCCAGTTCCGGATCCGCTACATCCCTAGCTCCCAAAACCAGAAGGCGGATGCCCTGTCCCGGAAACCTGAAGACAACGCAGACACGGTTCAGCAAGCAGCACCCACCACGATCCTACCACCAGCTGCGTTCCTGGCCACCCAGGAGGTCGAGCCACTGCAGGCTCGGGTGCGGGAACAGCAGCGGGTCGACGCTTGGGCCCAGGAACGACTCCAGGAACTGGCCGAAGGATCATGCCCTCAGTATCCAGGGCTGGTCTCGCATCAGGGTCTTCTGCTGCACTACGGGCGCCTGTACATCCCACCAGGGCCGCTGCGGGCTGAGGTTCTCCGGATGACCCATGACGCTCCAGCGGCGGGGCACTTTGGGCGGTATCGGACCACCCATCTGGTAAGCCGTGAGTTTTGGTGGCCCCGTTTGAAGGCTGACGTGGCTCGCTACGTCGCTGGTTGTGACGTCTGCAGGCGGGCCAAGGGGCCTACCGGGCGACCCCCCGGCCTCCTTCAGCCGTTGCCGGTTCCACCACGTCCTTGGCACACAGTTTCTCTAGACTTTGTAGTGGAGTTACCCCCGTCTCGTGGCTGCACCTGCCTTCTAGTTTTCTCCGACCACTTCACGAAGATGGTGCACTGTGCCCCCTGCCCATCCATACCCTCAGCTAAGGAAACCGCGCAGCTGTACCTTCAGCATGTCTTCCGCCTGCATGGCCTACCTGAGCGTGTAGTATCCGACCGCGGCGTTCAGTTCACGTCCCGGTTTTGGCGTGCTTTGCACCAGGCCCTCGGAACAGAGGTCTGTCTCTCATCTGCTTACCACCCACAGACTGATGGCCAGACGGAACGGGCGAACGCGGTACTGGAACAGTACCTCCGGTGTTACTGCAGCTACCAGCAGGACGACTGGGTCGACCACCTAGCATTGGCGGAGTTCGCTTATAACAACGCGGTGAATGCGTCCACCCAGCAGACCCCGTTCCAAGCCAGTTATGGCCTTCATCCACGGTTGTTTCCGGATGTGCTGCCGGCATCTACGGTCCCTGCGGTGACAGAGTGGCTTCAGGAGCTCCAGTCCCAGCAACAGCTGTTGATGGAGCAGCTGCACCAGGCCAAGGAGGCGTACAAGGTCCAGGCCGACCGCCACCGCCAGGTGGGGCCGGAACTTCACATCGGTGACTTGGTATGGCTTTCCACTCGCCACCTCCACCCTTCTCGACCTTCGCGGAAGCTGGACGCCCGGTTCACCGGCCCGTTTCCTATCGTGGACCAGGTCTCGCCTGTGGCATTCCGTCTCCGGTTGCCAGCAAACCTGAAGGTTCACCCGGTATTCCACAGGTCCCTTCTGAGTCCGGTGGCCCCACCCGACGAGTTCCACCCGGACCGTCCCCGACCGCAGCCAGTCTTGGTGCAGGGAGAGCCTGAGTACGAGGTGGAACGCATTCTGGACTCCCGATACCGCAGGGGACGGCTGCAGTATCTCATTGACTGGAAGGGGTATGGGCCAGAGGACCGTTCCTGGGAACCAGCGGTCAACGTCCACGCACCTGCCTGCATCCGGGAGTTTTATGCAGCGTACCCCAGCAAGCCGGGTCCGGGCCCTCAAGTGAGGGGGGGGCCTGGGAGGAGGGATGGTGTGATGGCCTGGGATTCCGAGTCTGAGAGTGATCCGGAGGAATCCCAGCCGGCGCAGGAGTCCCCGCCTTCAGGGCCGGCTGAACTGGGGCAAGGCATAGTTGCTGAGGAAACTCAAGAGCAGGCACCAGGTGAAATCATTCAGGCCCCAGAGGTGCTGGAAGACTCAGTGGCTACAGGTGAGCCTCCCCCGGGGCCCAGTAACCCTTCGGCCTCTCCTGATCTGCAGAGGCTTAGGGCAGAGAGGCGAAGGGAACTGGTGTCTCCCAGGAGGAGTGCTCGCCTTAAGGCCAAGAGAGGCGGGGCTTCTGGGGGCCGGGACCGCCCCCGGCCTTAGAAGAAGATAAAGGTCAGGCAGCCCGGTCCCAGGTTGCGGGAGCAACGTCGTTGTTGGCTTTGGACCTTCCTGTGTTCCTGATCCCTGCTTGGCCTCCTGTTCCTGACCATCCGGTGCTCCTGTTCCCTGCTCGGCCTCCTGTTCCTGACCTTCCGGTGTTCCTGTTCCCTGCTCGGCCTCCTGTTCCAGCGTTCCTGTTCCCCGCCCGGCTCTCCGCCTCGGACCTCGCCCCTCCTCGTGTGGACTCAGACTACGCTCACGGTACCTTTCCCCCGGGTCCAGCACACCTACTGGGAAGAGTTGCTGTGCTCACTAGGCCTGAGCTGTTTTGTTTCTTTGAATAAAGAGTTAATTTCACTGGCACCTTGTGAGTTATTGCTGACCTGCCCCTCAATGGTATGCAGTGCAGTTCTAAGTATAAAAGAAAAGGCTCCAGTTCCTCCTGTCTTATATATCCTCTCCACTGTATTCAAATCCTCTTTGGAGAGCTGGTGTGTAGTAGTGGTTAGAGTGCTAGACTTGGACGTGGGAGATCAGTGTTCTAATCCCCACTTGGCTGTTAAGCCCACTGGGTGACTTTGGGCCAGTCATTGTCTCTCAGCCTAACCTACCTCACAGGATTGTTGTGAGGGTATTAATGGAGAGGAGAAGAAGTGAGCTCTTTTGAGAAGAAATGCACTAAAAGCAATAATAGCAATAATAAACAAAAACCACCTAATTTCTATGCAGTTGGTTGTGGGGAGAGGAGTGAGTGATATGGCAGAGATGGTGCATGTCTCACTCACTGCTGCCTCCTCAGAAGTAAGCCCTATTCACTGCAAAGGGACTTCCCCCCAGGTAAAAGAGTTCCACAGCACAAGGAGGGGTGCCAGAAATGAACAACAGAGGAAGCAGGAAGAAGTTGAGGCACGCAGGAGTGAGGGAAATGTGGCCTGCTTCTGGGGAGTAAAAAGCATGGGAAATAACAAGACAAGGCAGGCATAGTGATATGCCAAAGACATGTTCAGGGGAAAGCATATCAGAAAAACTTTTGGGTTGGGAGAAAAGTTGGGTTTTGCTACAGGACATCTGAAAAGTGAGCAGATGAGGGAACCCTCACCCCAAAATGCAGGAACAGGCAGCGTTGGAAGTGAGATTTTGGGTAGTGCCGATGGGGCCATGGAGAATTCTCATTTTTAAAGATGTATTTTATCCACTAGATGGCAGTATGCAACAATATTTATACATTTGGAAATTTTTACAATACTTTTTAGCCAGGTGAGATGGCCTGTTTTTCCTCTATTCATGAAACATTTCAAATCAACAGCTTATATTCCACATCACCTCTTTTGCTGGCAACAAAACAATCTGCCAAACAGCTGTAATCTGACACTTTAGGATTGATCAGCTGCAGAAATGCCACTGAAAATAGTTTTAACATGCCTGAGGATCTGCACGACAGGATCTAACCCAACAGCTGCAATACGTACCAGAGGGTTTTACACCCTGCTGTCTTCATCTTGGAATTGAGTCTAGAAGGTGGCCTTATGGCTTGCAACATCTGGTCTAATTTTTAGTCTTTATTTTTATTTTTTTATTATATATATATTTTTACTTTACTTCTTCTCCCCATCCCATGCTTTGTATTTGGTGAAGAATTCTGCATGACTCAAGAGCTTGCCAATATTTTGTGAAATTTCAGCTGGTCCTCATAAAAGGTATTGCCCAACTGTGGATTTTGTTGTTTAAAAACTGCTTGCCAAAGGGAGGGGAGGCATTACAGGACAACGATATAGAACATTTCTTCCTTCCATCTCCTCCCCAATTACTTGCCCTGCTCAGGACAAACATCCTAAACACCAACCTTTGGCAGGGAAAGATCTCTCTGCTGAAGATGCTGGGCCCCATTTGCACTACACATGTAAAACAGTGTCATACCACTTTAAACAGTTATAGTTTCCCCAAAAGAATGCTGCAAAGTTAAATGTGCTGAGAGTTGTTATTAGGCCCCTCTTCCCCTTGGAGAGCTACAATTCCCAGAGTGGTTAACAATCAACCCCTATTCCCAAAAAATTCTGGGAATTGTAGCTGTCTGGGGGGAATGGGGTGTTCTAGCAACTCTCGGCAGCCTTAAAAAACTACAGTTCCTAGAATTCTCTAGGGGAAGCTATAACCTTTTGTATTATAAGTGGTATGATACCACTTTAAATGTGTAGTGCAGATGGGGCAATACTGGGATAGTACACAATACTGGGCTAGGCAGGCAAATAGTTTAACCTGATAGAAGGCAGCTTGCTACATTCCTCAGGTGCTCAGCACATGAAATTTTGCATCCTTGACCAGGAGCATCAGGTGTGGCAGGGTAGGGCTACCCTCCTGGCAGCTGCATTGCTGCAATTTATGTGGGTGTGGCAAGGACAGGGGCAAGGTCAGGGCTGTGGAGACTCACTGAGTCAATCCAGCAGTCTCACTGGTGCATCCAAGTACCTCTAACCCTTGCCACCACCCTGTCCACATAAGCTGCAGAAACTCGGGAGTTAAGAGAGTGGCGTCATCTCCACCACACCAACCATTAGTGGAGTGAGGTTCTGGAATGGAGGCTAGGATTCTGGCATGAAGAGGCAATGGCTACTCCACTGTTTATAATGGAGTCAAATACAGGATTAGAATTGTGTGTCTGGATGGGGTTGCTGAGAAACACACACACACACACACACACACACAGAGAGAGAGAGAGAGAGAGAGAGAGAGAGAGAGAGAGAGAGACATATTAGCAGATGCCTCACATAAGGACACAAGAAGAGCAGTGACCAGAAGGCCAGCAAAATTAGTTCCTATTGACTGGTTCTCATGTGAGACAAGAAGACACAGATATTCTCTGTTCCCTAATATGAAGCTGAGAGCTTCTGAACAGAGCCCTGCAGACACACCTTTCTTATAATCCAGTTAAACCACTCATTCCAAAACACAGCAGGGTAGGAGTAACTGAGCAACTCGCACAAAGCCCGTTGTTGTTGTTAACAACAAGGAGGCACAGGGCGGCATTTAAAGCACCTGTTGTCTGTGGCTCAGCTTGCATGAGAGAAAATGGTTGGCAGTCTCCACTATGAAAATGGCAGGGCTTCATTGTTGCCTTAATTGCTGCCTTCACTGGGAAGATGAAGAGAATTAAAGAGCACAGTAGAGGCCTATGTTCAGAGAGCTGCACCCCAAGGATATGTCTATATTATTCACTTAGAAAAAATTATAAACCACCTAACCAGGAAGAATCTCCAGGCACTGTAACGTGTTATAAAACAATTGTCAACAAGGAAAATAAGTAAAATTTAAAATCCAAATACACCATACTAAATTGTGTGTCTAGGTAGGGTTGTTGAAACATATTTTCCTTTTCTGTTTTGAAGGTGTTTAGTGTAAGAGCGTAAGAGCCCTGCTGAATCAGGCCCAGGGCACCCTGTTTTCACAGTAGCCAAGCAGATTATTACGGGAAGGCTGCAAGCAGGACCTGAGTACAACAACACTCTTTCTACCTGTGATTCGTAGCAAGTGGTATTCAAAGGAATAGTGCCTCCGACAATGGAGGGAGGAGACACACATTGCAGCCACTGATAGCATTGTCCTATGTGATACCTAAAGCAGCAAAACAAGGGTGCGTGCCTAATGTAAATTGGGGTGAAGGGAGGGAGAGCCCTTTGCCAGGTCTTGCATAGCCAGGGTTGCATAATACAGAGGAAAACAAGGAACAGAAAATATACTAGCGGCCTGATGAGATTCCCCAGATGAACCTCCAAGGCTTTCTTGCCCGTCCCTACTTTAGAGAGAAAATTTCACATAACAACCGGGGACAAGGGCACCAATTCCTATCCCACATTTTTCAATTATGCTTGTCAGAGTGTAATTGTCAGGTACAATTTATCCTCATCCTGGAATGCATTCTTCTAAATTCACCCATCTATCTAAAGTGTAATCAGAGAAACACCATTTAGAGAAAGATTGAGCTTGTAGACTTTTTTTTTTTAATAGCAACATTCTGCATGCTTTCTTTTCAGGATTCTTAACCATTCAGTCTTTTTTAAAAAATAAATAAATAAATCTCTACAGTGTATCACCCTGGCAGACATCTCAGAGTGGAGATACAATAGCCTCCGGCACAGAGTGTCTACAGTGATATTCATGTCCTCCCTCCCCAGAATGCATCAAATTCTTCCACTTCAGAAATCCAACACTGTTTTGGCTTCTCAGCGATGGGAACAGTTAGATACAGAAACCATTCAGAGACAAGGAAGTGTTTGAGGGGGTTTTTTTGTTACAAGAGAAATATGTTAGCTTCCTAATCAGTTTGTTCTAGTGATCCTACTCATGTTAAATGAAACCTAAAACCAAACATAAACCTGTGTCTGTGTGTGTTTAAATGGAAGTATGGATTATCAAGTTTATAAAAAAAAAACACCTTTATGTTTGACACTACCTCTGTTCACACTAAGAAAGTACATGTGATAAATTGAACTTCTGTTTCCTTGTGACTTTAACTCTTCATTTAAAGGGGAAATAACACTGATTTATTTGAGAATAATAAATATATTACAACCAAAAGGTTTAAAAGTGACGAGCAACCAGTGGCCCTCCAGATATTACTGGACCACAACTCCCATCATTCCCAGTGGCCAAGCTGTTTGGGGATGACAGGAGTTGGAGCTCAAAGGTATCTGGAAGATCAGAGGTTCCCCATCTGAACTTAAGAGTTAAACAGGTGCAGCTGTTCTTTCACTCTCCATAGTGACAGGAAAAACTGGTGTGTGCCAGTGTACCCTGTCTCTTTTGGAATACATTCACTTATGTCAGCTAGAGCATGCTGTGAATTTTAACGAAATTATGAATTCACTTCTACATAAGTGAAAGCGTGTGCCCAGGGCAGATTAACCAGTGCTTGTGAGCTTATGAACTCCTCCCCGCAAAAGCAGTTTTGCAGCATTTAAAGGGATTCTGGTTGGTTTGGTGATTGAAATTAATGATCGTTACAAACAGCTCTTTGAAGGATTAAAAGAAAGGACAACAGCCCATCCAACAGAAGTATGGTAAAGGAAGACCAATGACAAAATCCATTGTGGAATCTCTTCTAAGTTCCCAATATGTTCTGAAAGCAGGAGGGGGGGAATGTGCTTGAATTCTTTTTGGAAAGCAGTCTATATGCACTCTTGGAGAAGCAAGCCTAAAAGTAAGTCTGAAATAATAATAGTGGGATCCTGGAGACCAGGCACCTTAAAGTCCCAGGCTACGTATCCTCAAGTTCAGAAAAAGTTCAGAGCAGAGTGAAGTGCACTTAAGGATTTATTAGTATTTATTAGTATTACCATGCTGTTGTAGTTTCATAATAAATGTATGTGATTTGATTGTGCTGCCTGAAGTACACTTCAGTAGGTATGGTGTTCTGTTCAGAAAAGGAATGTTATTTGATTGTACCCAGGCAAGGGAGCGGAACCAGAATAAATGTATAATACTTCTGCATGAGGCATATATTTCTATTTGTTATGTTGCAAGGCTCAAAATTATTTTCTGCAAGAGCCTGTCAGAGATGCTGAAACACACACACACACACACACACACACACAGAGAGAGAGAGAGAGAGAGAGAGAGAGAGAGAGAGAGAGAGAGAGAGAGAGTTAAAACTCTGAAACACGCACTTGGTTCTCTGTAGCTTTGAGATTCTGAAAAGGTTCCCATGTACTGACCCTGAGTGTCCAATAGCCAGAATAGTCAGAGAGCCTAGTGACCCCATCAGAAAGAATGCATATACAACTTCATAAAGAAAGGACACACACACAACAGGGTGTATAGTCCTGGATATGTCATATTTGAAAGTATTGTAAGGCTGTAAAATGACAAAGTATTATTTCCTGCAAAGGGGACTGTGAGGGGAAAATACAATGACCGCATGCTGCTGTCTGAGGTAAAATTGCAGACTGAGGATTTATACAGAATATGGTTATATGTGGGTGTTTGCTGAACAGACCAGATGATGCTGTGAGCAGCCAAAGAGATCCAAGAGCTGCTGAGATTCCTATGAAAGTGAACGGCATGTGAAGAATCAATCAGCAGTCCTGAAGTAAACCTAGGTGTGCCAGCAGTGCTGAGGAGATCTTGCCCAGCTGGTAAAAGAGAAATTCTGGAGAGACGCTTAAACCTATAAACACCCCAAAGAGGCGACTGGGCAAAGAATCAGGGTATATCGGCTGTTCAAGATGTCAGCAAGGATTTCTGATTCCCATCTGCTCAACAAGAGCAACAACAAAAACCTGTAGTCTGATGCAGCACCCTGATGTACCTCATCTCTGAGCATTGCTGTTCCCCAGCTGTAAAATGGAACTTTATAAATTCTGTTATAATTTGCTGTTTCTTAAAACTGCAAGTACAATTGTTTCCATGCTGTACTAATTACTTCTCTCCAAGTTTCAATATTCTACATCTGCAAAGTATTAGTATTAAATTAGTTGCCTTTAACCAGATCTTTGTGTAGCTATCTAACCCTGGTCTGCAGTAACTCAGATGTAGATTTGTACTCATTTAAGTAAGTTAACCCAGAATCACTGCATGCAGTCGGTAGCTGGTTTTGCCCCATAAGCCACCATTTTGTACCTATTTCCAGTTGGTGGAATGATCCCACAAGCCTGAAGTTGTCCATTGCTGAAATAGTCTAAAGGGTTGGCAGATCTGGGCTGCCAAGGCATAGCGAGTGGCCCACCAGTCCATGGCAAAATTGGGCACCTCTTCAGTGTTGTCATTTCTCCATTCCAGTGCTAGCAGAGAGAAACTTAACTCCTAAAGATTGTGTATTACCAACTCATCTAGCTGTGAATGGAATGCTGAAAATTGGTGAGCCTGCTATGAAGGAAGTGTTTGGTTTAGCTGGGATTTAAAATTCATAGGTGGCCTAAATCTTCTTAAGCAAGGCATTCAATGAGTATTGACCATGCATGAAAGGAGGAAGCAGATCAGCGCAACCCACCTCAAACCTGTTTCAGCACTGAAATGGCTTCTGTCACCTTGGCTGATGATCTTCATAATGATAGAGACTTGGAGCTGGAGAACGTGGCCTTGTTTATACTCTCTCACAGTGACATTCAGTATCATCAACCATGGCATCCTCCTAGAGCAACTCAGGACTGCCTCTCTCCATATAAACCTACCCAGACCCTGAGATCATAATTGAAGGCCCTTCTTCATGTGCTTCTCCTATGAGAGGTCTGGAGGGTGGCAAAACAGAACAGGGCTTTTCTGCAGTGGCTTCTCTGTGGAATGCTCTCCTCAGGCAGGTCCACCTGGTGCCTTCATTATTCATTTAGGTGCCAGGCAAAAACCGTTCCTCTTCAACCAGGCCTTTGCCCCTTTCAAATGTGTTTATGGTGGGGGTATTGCTTTGTGGGTTTTTTGTTCTTGTTTTCATCATGTATTTTGTGCTTTTATATTGTACTTTTAAGTTGTGAACCGCCCTGAGAACTGCGAGTAAAGGGAGGTATACAAGTTTAATAAATAAAATAAACTGAGGGCTTGGAGTTGGAGGCACAGTCATGCAGGGGTTCCACTCCTACCTGCATTTCCGGCCATTTTCAGAGAGTGACACTAGAGGACTCCTGCTCAGCCCTATGGCAGTTATGAGGTTCAACCTTGTCGTCCCCCATCCCTGCCAATGTTTAATGCAGCTTATGTTTTTAAATCGGACAGAAGCTGGTTTCAGGGGAAATGCACCAAACAGCACTACCAAACTCCAGGATAGATATGGATTGTGGCTAATGTCATGTGTCCATGGCTTCAAACACCAGCAATGGGAGTGCACTGGGGCCAGAATAAATGGCAATGTGTACACAGCCTTAGAGTCCAAGATGAATTTGTGTTACAAACATGAAGCACCATTCAAGTGGTAGCTGACTTATATTGACTGGCAAGCATGTCTCTAGTATGCATGGAATCCATATATTGCTGTCAGAGTTCTTAAAAGATCACTGGTTCAAATATGTCAATATATCTACCCTTAGCCATGCAGCAATTTTCAACCAATAAAGCTCACAACCTTTAGACACCTATCATTAACAGTTATTGCGCATATAAAGTTAGGGGGGTTTTGTGTACGCTTATCTTGCTTAAACAATATATTCAGTCATTTTGGAGTAAATAAAGTTGCATGTAAAAGCATTTAGTGGTTAGCAAAAGTCATTTTCAAAAACATCCCAAGGAAAAATATGCTTTCAAAGGAGGTTTTCTACAGTATTACATGCAGCCGCCTATGCTTGCAATATGAATGTCTTTGCACGGGGATGATCTCTAATTGAAAAACTGTGTTGCAACTATTGCCATACAAAACGTTTAATATATATCAAATTATTTATACACCATATTTTGACTCCATGATTGCATCGTGCTCACAGATACCGTATGTTAAGAGTATCCTCTTTCCAGCAACGTCCCCTTTAGTCTTGAAACAATTATCCTGCTTTCAACTTCTACAAATTACACAAACATGTTACCAACAAAATGAATTGCTTATTGAATAAGGATATTATGACAACTGTATCTACGAAGTATGCACAGAGGGCAGGTTTATAAAATACTTACTTAGATAATTAAATTGTAAATGATACAATTTAAAATATGTATTGCTTGAATGAATTAGGATTCATCAGTATTTCCCTATGACAAAATATATTAGCCAGAAACCAGTGCAAAATTATGTGTCCCATTGACTTAGGTAAGTATAGCTCCATACTGGATTAGGACTATTTAAGTGAATAGCTAGTTTCTTTTTAATAATGACTTCAAAAAGTTATCACATAATCCACTTTTCAATCTCTGTCTTGCAGAGGCCTCAGGAATGAAATTAAATTTAGGACAAGAGGCCAAAGGGCTTAAAACCCTGAAGGAATTTATACTTAAGCACCTTGCATGGCTGATATTCAAGATTCTAAAATGTAAGACTCCTACAAGCCTTCTAATTTGGTTAGTTTAAAGTATGTTTTCAAACAAATAAATTTACATTCTCAACTAAGTAAAACTGAAATTATTAGTATGATTCAAAACCTAATGTAGGATTTGATTAGTACTAAATTGAGCTATTTTCAAAATAAAATTAAGAATCCACTACAGAGGTGTTTAGTTCTGTTTAACTGAAATATTAAATAGTTGATATTAAATTCCAAACAAGCAGCCCTCAATCTGGGATTATGTTCCTTCTTACCTCATGCTGCCCACCTCACCCACTCCCAGGAGAGGCTGAAGCAGAAAAGTCCTAGGGTGTTAGCAGCACCAGAGGAACATACCATCAAGCCAGTGTGTCAGAAATTCACCTACATTAATCAGGATTCAGTTGTCCTTCCTTCAAGTAGATGGAACAGTGATGTCAGAAATTCACCTACATTAATCAGGATTCAGTTGCCCTATTTTTCATACCCACTGTTGACTACATTTTTGGAACAAACAACAATTGAATACACACAATGTGAATGTATTGCAATGATACAATTAGTTTTGATTGGCTGATAGATTAAAATATCATTTTTATTAGACTTAAACTTATGGGTGACTAAGTTTCTTTGGTTCTTCAATACAGTTGTCTCACTAGCCTATGTATATATCACTCAGTTGATTTTAAAATTATTTTTGCTGGTAATTTATGGTTATTTAATTTCTTTTGTAGGTTGATCATTTCTATAAATATACACTAACTATTTATTTACATGATGATTACAAAAATACAATTTTATTTATATGCAATTTATTGAAATAACAAGAAAACAATGACACCAAAAGGTTCTGCGATTACTAGGACCTTTGGCAAGGACTTATTATATATCATGCTCCACACTTGGAAATATATTTTTCATATTTAATGTGTTTGCTTAAAAATTCTGTGCTTTACTTTAAACTGTTTCTGTTTGTTTGTTTTTGTTTGTTTGTTTGTTTTGTTTGTTTCTCTGCAGTAGTAAAGACCAAAGAAACTCACCGGGGTGGGGGGGACAAAATTAGCTGATCGGAGGACAAAGTTGAGGCTGAATAAATTAATAGGCTCAAGGGAATGTTTACTCTGGTAGACATCAATACACGCAGTATGATACCCCATAGGCAATTTCTATTTGCCCTAAAGTTAAATTATAAATTAAGGAACTAAAATGTTTGTGTTTTTTGTAACAGTCCACCATTTTTATTTTTATTTTGCAGCTGCCCAAGGTGAACCAGCAAAGTTTCATTCTGCTATTTTGAGGCTGTGTTTTCATGACAGTGCAATAGAACAATGAATGACTTCCAGAACTTACAGCCCTGGGTTTGGCAAAACATCACTTCCCACACTGCCCCTCCTAGCAGAGATGGAGAACCTGCAGCACAGCAGAGACTGTTTGACTGCAGCTCCCATCCTCCCTAACCACTGGCTATGCTGGCTGGGGCAGACAGGGGAGTTAAGAATTCAACAACATCTGGGAGGGCTGCAAGTTCCCACCCCTGATTCACAGAACACTGCTTTGTCTCATAGATTTGTTTACTTATTTACACTTTAAGAAAAGACTGTAGTCAACCCCCAAAGATATGGTGATTCCTTAAGTTTGCGTAGTCACTGGTTGAGTGTAATCAGAGTCAGTCTGTTAAGCTGCTTCTGGCATCACTTCACTGGACATCATTGTTTACAAGAGAAGGACAGAGCTCTGTGTGAAACAAGAGGGTTGTGTCTTTTTAAAATAAAAAAAGCAGGTGTATTCATTATTCCAGACTGAGACAGACTCAAGGTTCTCAAATTTACCAGTTCCGCCATGTGTTCAGAATGAAAACCTTTTTGAATGTAGGGCACATTCAAAGAATTTGTTTTCACTGGGAGGTTCCAGGGAGCATTTCTGTTTTCTTTCCCATTTCACAGTGAAGAGATACAGAGCATTGAAAACAATTTTGTGCAACTCAACAGTAACATTACACCAGCTCTTTAGACACCATTTATGCTAGCGTGCCTCTTTACTGTTCTTTTCCTCTTTGTCGGTTTTGGATTATGAGCAACGATTGTGACTTTTGGGATATTTACAAAGGACTCTTCACATCAGATTTGTATGGTTTAAATGTGGTCTCTAGGCAGAGCTGAGCTCTATTGCTTTGTTGACATCAGTCTTTTTGATACTGTATCAGCTGAACTACAAATATATGAATATATGGCCCTTAGTTTTCATATTATTACTATGGTTTTTTTCTGAATAAAAAAAAGTTTACTTTTTTTACATGCACAAGTTGCTACAGAATGATCTATATTTGTGCTTCCCAAGCTCTTAACATAATGGAATATTAGACAGGCAGATGGTTGAAATAATGTCTCCAACAACGAAGGCTTCATGGAACAAGAGGTATGTGACAGACAGTTGCATATCATAAATACATCAATATTTTACAACGGTAGCCTGGGAACACCTGCCTTATAGGTAGAGAACTGATCGTCAGACTGACTGCTCTATTAACTCACTTTTCTTTTTAATCCAGTGTTGATTGTTTCAGAATACAAAAAAAAAATGGCATTGCTTTGGCACAAGCCACAAGAAGTCTGAATTAACAGCTAGAGGGCCTACAAGTGATGTGATGCAAACTTTCACTGCAAGAAGCCATCAGACCTGAAATTCAAACATGTCTGTTTGTTTCTTGGCTAGCTTAGCAACTTCTTCTCTTATTGCCTTCACCAGAGCAGCTGTGGAAAGGTTGTTGAGTGGGCTATCCAATGGGTAATTTTCTGTTAGGCTCTGTTGAGAAGCAGCAGAAGGCGGCAGTGGGACTTGTTCCAGGCCAGAGTGCATATTTGCTGGTTGACTGTATTGACGAGGAAGTCTTGAAGGAGAGTGGTTGTGTTGGTAGCGTGGCCGTGAATAAGCTTCTATGTAGCCAGGAAGCGGGACCTAAAGAAGATATTAATTAGACAAATAAATTGCCCTAAGGTTTGCTCTTAAACACAAGACATAATTTGTGCAACAGTTGCATGAGGAAAGAGGCTACTTGTGGGCGCAGTCAGAAAAATAGCTATGTATTTACAAAAGCAATTTCTGAGTGGAAATTATTGCATGGATTATTTGCAACAATTTTGTGAGTTGCCCAACCTGTTCCATTTCCAAGAACCATTTCATGGTAGCAAACTATTATTTATTTATAAAACTTTAATGGCCCATAATGTAATACAAAACTCTAGGAGAAAGCTTCAAACTATGCACCTGCTTCCTCAGAGGGAGTGTAACCCAATCTAGATCCCAATCCCAGATCTGGGAACTGCCCATCCATAGAGTCTCCATATTATCTGGATTCAGTCACAGTTTATTAACCTCATCCAGCTCACCAGCTTAGGACACACACACAGCTATTCCTGATTCACATGCTATACAGAAATAGTGGTGGTATACTGGCAGCATATATACTCACTTTTATCCAAGAACATTTATACACAGGTGTATTTGTGGCCAGGGGTAGTTGGCATATACTTGTGGGCCCAGGTTTTTTTGGGGGGGGGGTAGGACTAGCTGCCCAACTTCCTACTTCAAAACGATGGAAACCACCCCCTCAGACAACAAAACAATTGTCCCCCTTTGTACTGGCAGGGCTGTGGGGAGAAGGGATCTTAATGGGACATATGGTGGAATTCTGCCAAAGTTCATAAATTTTGGAAGCGATTACAGAAATCAGTATACTTATAGGGGAAAGCGCAATTCTAGACTCTAAACCCTGTATTTTCTCTATTTTTGACAAAGGTAATGAGAAACTTAGGTGTAAAGAGTTACTTTTCTATCTTCTGGTAGCACTCAAACAGGGATACTATACCCGGTTCAAGAAAGATGTGTTCATTGCTATCTCACAGATATTGACTTTTAATACTTGAGTGGCTAGGGATGACACTGATTTCACCTCTATTTGGAGGGTAATTTTTTAAAAATATATGACTTCACAATCACATGGGTCACAAATCCCTTCAAAATGTGATTTTATTTGGCGGCATCTATAAACAGCCAAGTGCATTTTCTTCTTTTCTGTTTCCTTTGTTGTGCAATGTAAGTTGTGTTATTATGCACCGTTTATAATTTTATATTTGTATCATTTTCATTCATTCCTGCATGGATATTTTGCTTTTGACTTTATTATCAAGAGCGCTTGGTGTTGAACTTATATTATTTTGCTGTTAATGTTTGTTTTCTCTTTGTGTGTATTATCTAATTTTGTTGTTCAATATATTTATTTAAGGATGTTTTTATTTGAAAAGTGGTCTACTCTTCCATCTAAGGCCAGATCCCCCTGACTCCAGAGATCAGCAGACAAAAGTGGCTTTTCTGTGGTATTGTGTCTACTTTATCCACTTTGAGGAACCCATTCAAAACCATTTTATTGTCCTGAGCTTTTAATAGCAGGGGCATTGTTTTCTCCTGTCTGCTATTTTAGTGTTTTATTGCTATTTATTGTTGCTTTTGAAGTTTTATGATCCAATGTGGCTTTATTGCCATTTTAAATTTTAATTGTTGTGGATTTCTGTTTTGATATTGAACTTGTAATTCATTCCTTTAATTTGTTTGTTTTTATCATTCTTCTTGGATGACTTGAATGACAAAGTATAAATATTTAAAAAATATGTTTACTTCTCAATTTTAATAGCTTTATAGAAATATGAGTGGGAACACACCAAATTGCTCATCGTTCCCCAAACCATAGTGTACTAGTAGTGGGTTGCCCATCAATAAAGATCCTGATGGATTTACAGTAAAGGCACATTTATCTTCTCTCAATAATTTAAACTGCATAGAGAAGTTTCAAATCCAGTATTGGACTCTGTTGATTCATTGCCTCCAAGGCTGTCAAATATTAAATCCTGGAGTGATTTAATACCTCCAGTGTGTTTCCATAATATTTAAATAATCTTAGCAATCTTACAATGGTCTAAATTGGAAGGTTCCAGGCCAAGCTAGCAATCTAATCTACAGTACTGATTATAAGGTGCCAACATAATGTTTTATACAGAATTTGCAAACTGGAATTTATCAATCTGAATCTGTACCAACAATCTTTCATTCTGTGTGCACTCTATGTGGCTCTATCTCTTAATTAGACAAGTACTCTCTGAATCACTGAATAAACGATTCTCAGGTTTGAAATTGTCAGTACTATATATTCTATCATATCTTATAAAAGCATATTCCCAGACATTATAACAACACCTTATATCCAGTACCTAGAAAGAAACAGTCCAGATTTGATAAATTTACTTCTAAAACACCTGTTAGATGCTGAGTCTTTTTGCCACCCAGTTGCTTACTCGTATTTATGAACCGCAAGGCCCTTATCTTCATCTATGTGAGGCATAAAACTAAAATCTATGCAGTACCAAGATGCAAGTGACAATAAAATTCAGTCAAAGCAAAGCACATTTGCTTATAAAACTGTGTTATGGGAGACATTTAACAAAGAGAGGTTTCAGAACAAAACACTAGAGGTCAGTATTTCACCAGTTTCAGCCCATACAGTGCTTTACAATGATACTTCTGAGGTAAGTACCACAAAAATGCAAACTGTTTTGTCCACCAAATGCTTCTTTGTATCTTCTCATGAGGCTGGTACTATCACTAGACACAAGCCCTTGAATGTATGTAATGGCTGTTTTACTAAGGGAGATATTTTTTAAAAATCTAGAAAAACTGTCTGCTTTAATACTTGAAAATCCTGCATTTAGGCAGTGGAAGTTCCTGGAATCTTCCCATTTCCTTCAAGACCCCTCTTAATTTTATTTTCAAAAAATCTATCCTGCCTATCTCATGATGTTCAAGATAACTTGAACTCAAATACACAAATAAACTGCAACTTCTCTCATTTGGTTCCCCATAGTTTCTAAAAAGAAAACATATTATGTGGTAAAAAAACCAACCCTATAATTATCGCATAAAACTTGTCTCAAGCAAATGTCTATTTTGTCATACACTTGACAGGAATCCAGTATGGGAACTACATGGTTTTCTTCATAGGTATGAAGTAAACTGCTCCCATATGAAGCAGTCAAAAAAGTAGCGTGATCTTTAGTTTTCTCCTCACAGTGATAACAACTCCAAAACCTGTTAACCAGGCCCAGCAGTTTTACTTTCACCAGTCACACTCTGAGTTTGTCAGGGAGTACAGCTCTTCCCTTCAACAGAAAGTACCATTTTCTTCAAAATGAACTAAATCTCACTTAGCAATTGCTTCTTAACACATCAAAATAGAAAAATCCCAATTTATAGTCAATTTAAACGTATCTTTGCCTATCACTCAGGGTGAGCTGAACAAAAATGGCTTTGGTAACAAAAATCTGTCAGACCAGAATTTAAAAAGAGAGTTACCAACTGCATCCCCAGTGACAACAATTTTGGATGGGAGAGATGTAGATGGAAACCGAATACTCTGTGAACATTTTACTCATGCAGAGCATGCTATCTTTTGCGGAGAGCAACATATTGCTAACACAAATCACCCTTAGCGTTCTGGTTTGCACTGTCTTCATACACCCACTGCCAACAGCTTGGGAAATTATCTGCAAGTCCCATCTTGGCTCAAAGGTATGGTGGATATCAGGCTGTGGTTAACAGCTCAGAGGAATTCCTGACAAATGAGCTAAATCAAAGCAGACCATATAACAAATGAGATGTGGCTCTATGTCATCTCTTTCCTATTGATTTCCTGTCCTGAAGGCCCTGGTGCCTTATTCTTTGTATGGCACTCATAGCTCTTAAGAGAGTTAGGTTATGGCTCAGGTAGAGAATCTGCTTTGCACACAGAAGGCCTCAAGTTCAATCCCCACAATCTCCAGGTAGGTCTGGGAGATACTCAGATAGCCTCTGACGGTCAGTATAGTGAGCTAGAATGGGGCAATGGTCTGGCTCAGTGGAAAGGCAGCCTCCAATGTTCCTAGAAAATAACCTCTGCTTGGCCACACAGGACAATTTGCACCAACTGTGTAGAGAGCAAGGTGCTGCTTTTAGTTCAGAAAGAGGTATAAAACAAAATCAAGGACTTCAGTGAAGAGAATTTACTACTGTTGCATGCTAAGATCATTCTTTAATCTTTCCTATTCTCTTTAGGCCAGTGCAAAATAGGCAACCAGTAGCTGCAACTTTGCAACAAATACTAGCAGTAGCCCATGAAAAGTACTGTCTATGTGGAAATTTCCCTTTCCAAAGGGACTTCCAAGAAAGCTTACTATCTGCATTCAACATACAAATCATAGAAAGAAAATGTGAAAAATTACCGAGTCTGCCCATTGCCCTGGTAATTCATTTTCTGCCGCATAGGACATCCAAGCTTGGTTCCTGTATGCAGTAGGTGGTGTTGGGATGAAATAGCCTGTGAACCCGGGTCGGTTTGCTGCTGGGATGGCAAACACTGCAGGAACTGTACTTCCTATCAAGAAACAGGGAAGATGATTAGCAATCAAAATACATTGCTCTAGACCTAGAGGAACATTGCAAAGGATACCCAAGATGTTCCAACTAGAAGGTGCCATTTTGCATTGGCAATAGAAGCCCCTTGCCAAAGAAAGAGCATGTATTATTGTATCTGCACATAGTGCCTTGTTGCCACTGTTGTAGGATGAAACATCCCACAACAGAATATACCTGTTTGAAGAGGTCAACCCAGCACTGACACTGCTCTTGACACAGTGGAGACACCAACACCATGGTCACCCAACTAGTGATCATACTTGTCTGTAGAAAAAACGAGTATGAAAATTGAACATAGGCACAGTGCAGATGCACATTCATGGATTTATGCTACTGCAGAGAGAAAATAAAAAAAGCCGAAGAGATGATTTTGCTGGTCAGTAGCCTAGTGAATCTATGTAAAGTACTGTATGTGCTGTTATAAACATTTAATATGGATTATAATATTGTTCTATGGTGTAGTTTCTCTTGTACAGTTTATGAGAATAAGTACAAGCATAGCAGTATATTTCAGAATGTAATGGATAAGAATGCTCTTAGGATATTGGGACAAGACAGTCCTATTGAATAGGGAACAGTTACACAGCAGGGTTTGGAGCTTCCAGAAAGCACTGTAACTGTTATTGCTTTGTGAATGGATTTGTTTGCATAGGGTGCTTTGTACATTCCAAGGGGGGATATGATCTCTAAGATAGTCCTGTAGGGAACATCATTCTTTTTAGACAATATGTCATATGCACAATTGTTGGATTATGGGGAAAGAGGAAATAAAGAAAAATATAGGTGTGACTTGTTCCTTCGCTGCTGTGTGGATTGGTCTTCACATGGTTCAGATAATGTTGTACCAACTACCTGCTATTTAAATCAATATCACTTAAACCTTCATTTCCTTCATGTCTGAATCATTTTACATGAACATATCTTGTTACATGATTATAAACCCATTATGTTTTTTTTTTTCTGATGCTTTGCAGCATTTTTGCATAAACAGTTTTTTGCTCCCACCAGGGTGATCTTCATCAGTTGGCAAATGGATGGATCTTCACTCTCACTGGAATCTTCTGGGAGCCACTTGTTAAACTGCCGGCAACACATCACTGCTTTCAGCTTGAAACATGTTGCTAAGTGTTAGAAAAGGAATCCATCTTTATCTTCTGTTCAATGAAGCATCTCTCTTACGTGCCGCACACATCAGCTGCCAACATGTGTATTAAGTGCAGCAAGTCTTTGGACTAGTTCTTGTAACCATTTTTTGAACCAAAATCACAAATAACAAAAGGCATTACTTTCTTTTCTGGGACTCTCCCAGGACTATGTTAATTTTAAAACTCTTTTTGATATGTAGCACACAAAAACACCCAACCATCTCCTAAATAAATACTTGTGTTATTCATAACACAATTGGCATGTTGAAAGTATATTCAAGATTTATATTCCAATTACAAAATTATTTGAATAAGCATTGCATATTAATACATTCTAAGGGAAGGACAAATCAACAATCAGGAGTCAGAAACTCAGTAATTTTTAATTCTGTGTTATCTGTATTCAATACAGCTTTTATCAACATAGAAAACAAGCCTCTCTTTCATTTTCGTACTGCATCCTGGTACAGTCTCTTCCTGAAACCAATATTGTTCCTATAAAGTTCTCTGTGGAATTTAAAATCATGTGTTTGGTCCCCCCCCCCCACACCCAATTAGTTCTATCACAAAACAGGGATGCTACTCAACAAGTCAATGAATACTAATTGAAAACCAACAAGGCTGTTCCATTATTGTCATCAGTTGTGAAGAATGGTCTTTGCCTCCATTCTACTTAACAGGCCAACCCTCTCCTTGTGGTTGTGTATTAAACTGATAAATGCACCTGAGTAACTTGAAACAAAACACTTCACACACATGGGATGTTAAGCAGAAACAATATATTTTAATAAGATGAAGTTCCATTTTTTAAATTTCAGTTTACAGCAGTTTTCCAGCCTCCGTTGTCTACAATGGGCTTGTCAAATTGCATAAATGTTGCTTATGAAGTTACATGAGATGAATGGAACCAAGGACACCAACCAAAGCACCCTTTATAGGGGAAGGGGGGGCGGATGTTAGAAGTTAGCCACATGTTTTCATGTAGTCATGTTCCTCTAGTGACATGTGATCCACTCAGGTCACTAGAACCTAATGTGATACCTTGAACTTGAATTTAAAAGGTTTCAGGTTATATTTCCTGTGCTGATGAATACACCCCTGAGTGGGAGTGGCATTGGGTGCATTTATCCTTATGGGACTCAACAACAATCTAAAAACAGCAAATAAAAAAAAACAATTAAGAAACAGAGACATCAAATTACAAACAGAGTCTCGTGGAATCATAGGTTGGAATGACTGCAGATGCAACACAAGCAGTTCAAATTGGGAAAATGCTTTGAGTGCTTAAAGCCATTTCCAGTACCAATATTTATACCACGGCTGTATATTTACACCACGCTTTAGAGTCACAGAGATTACTTGCGATAAACCCAGGCTGAGTGTAGCGAGGAGCTTCTATTATGCTGGAGCAATTGTAAGCTTCTCTTGAGGAGCCACAATTACTCATATGCTGCTTCCAGAGCCAGAAGGATGCAAATATCAAATAATCTTAAATAAAAAAGAGTGTTCCAATGTGTGTGTGTTTTTTGTCCTATGCCACCTTTAATCCATGACTATTTTCTTTTTTTTAAAGGGAAGTAGAACCAATACCACATCTTCTCCACACATTCAGCCATTTTGATCTTGTGCAGAAGAACAGCAGAAATCATTCCTCCTGCCCTCAAGTTCAAAAATAAAAATAAAAATGAGGCAGCTGCTCCAATGCAAATACAATAAATGACCTTTCAGAATCAGGACCTAACTGTAAAAGAACTCACCCATCAATATACATGCTTAGTTATTAAATAAGCTTGCATTCACACATGACTTTACATTTTGAACTGTTTCTGCTACAGAAGGGAAGAGTGGTGGTCATGCATGCTACGGAAATCAGATCCATGTGGCCACAGGAGAATCTTCTAATGCTGGCAGCGGTGGTGAGCAATATGGATTTTAATACTAGAGAGCTGCCACAGAAGCTTTCTTTTAACGTAAGCGATTGGCTGAATAGCTTTAGGAGTCCTGTGCTATCATTTGGAATCACTGGTGCTTAAAGCTTACCTATGAAGAGAAACTGCTAGATGGAAAACAATCCCAACCCGAGGCCAATTCTAATGTGTGCCCTCTTTAGCTACACGGTCCACATACCAACCTAAACTGTATTGATGGGACCAGAAGCCCAGAGCCAGCAACTTATCTTTCATAGGCTGTCTTTTCTGAGGTAGTCAAAGCACACTGAAGACCTACAAAAGCCTAGACTGTCAACTGTACCACTTATATTTGTTTTATCTTGGTTGTATGTAAGGAGGCACAAGGGTAGTTTTTAGGTTTGATTTGGTTTTTGTTGATTTCAAGAAAATTTGAGGGCCTCTGGTCAAATGAAATTCTCTGACTGCTGTAAATAGCAGCAGTAGATCCATAGAACCAAGGCTGTGAACCACCCTGAGATCTAAAGATGTAGGGCAGCATACAAATTTAATAAATAATGTTTATTTATCATAGCTCATGCTTTGTCTTGATATTTAACAATAAAGAGTGCTTCCTCACTACAATATTCTCTGATTGGTCTTTCTGATCTTGAGACAGTAATTCATTGTCTCCCAATTACATAGTCACACTCATGAAAGCCTTGAATCCAAGTTTGAAAGGATCAGCAAGTCTAAAATGCATACATTGACATGGAAGAAGAATCCTGTTATCCTCTACACCTCACCTTTCATATTCCGCAAAACTAAACTCCAGGGATAAAATTTCTGTTTAGAAATATCCAATGATAATAAGGATTGAATTACTACATTATCCTCCTCCTATTTTTGATGTTTTTTTCTGTGACGTATGTGCCAATCAAGGCTAGCATGTTATTAATGCTCTAAATAGCCATTTAATAAAATATCCTGGGGTCCCAAAGCCAGCCCATGTGAATGCATGATCAACCTGTTGTCTTGTTTATATAAAGCAAAACTGAGAAAATGGGATTTGGCACAGAAATTCTGAAGGTCATTATATTCTATATCCCAGAAATTAAACAGGCTAAGTGTTGTTTTTTGCAAAGATTCTGTCATGTAGTTCCAGTATGTCTATATTACTTCTGGTAACTATTCCTAAGGAGATTCTGTGAAATTAGATACAATGAAAAACTTGATAGAATTATCATTCAGTTCGAGAGTCCGTTTTTAGGTGAATAAAAAACAAATCACCAAAATTGCTACACCTTAGTTAAATTTGAGGTCTCATTGAGGCAATCTTTTCCTCAGCAGAACTGGGAGTTTGGCATTCTCTCTTACTACCCATGACATTAACAGTCGCCTTCTGGACAAGGAGAGTATCCATCACATTTGTTCTGCATCAAGCCAACTAGTGATGGTAAATAAATGTGCCATGGCAGTAGTAATTTACACCTTCCTAAAATGCTGACACCTTAGCATCAGACACCATCTCTTTTGGAGTACCAGCACCCAAATTCTAAACTGACCAACATTTAATATATTTAAACAAACAAGTATCTACAGTATTCTACATTGCTTCCCCTTTAAACAAAAATCAGACAAAAGCTAGCACAGCGCTTCCCAAGTCTATGTACGAAAGAGGAATCTTTCCATGTGGAGCCACCCAGGCTTTAGGCAGTGAAGAATATGTCATCTGGAGCAAGTTGGTTGGGGCAGAAAGGGCAGCCCATTCAGAGGTTGGGACAAAGAGATGCATCCTAGATGAAAACTGAATGCCAGCATCCTCTTTAATAGTAGGTGTGAATCACTGTGCTAGCTAACCAAATGTTACCATAGTATAATTTTTTTCTCATTCCCATAATTAGTAGTTTTGTACAAGTCTACTACCAATCAGTTCCAGAAATATTCAGCTAAACTGCGCTTATCAGAAACAGCTCCTGGCAAAAGATGTCTGTGGCAATAGACTGCCAAGAAGCATGAACTGCGTTACTGTATGTCAACCACTGGGAGCTGGGAGCAGAAGAGCACACAAGCACTAACACACCCCTTGGCAACATGCAAACTGTGCTGAGCGGTCCCCTGGGACTATTTACATGCTTAAAATTAAGTAAAACTCTTAAACGCTCCACTGGATCACAACCTAAGGCAATATAGTGAAATTTCTACAAGCCCTTTTTCCCCACCCCCAACCGGGTGCAAAAAAAATAAAACCCATAGTTTAGTACCCAATCATAAATACAATGCAATTCCCATTTGTTTCAGTGAAAAGTTTGCTTCCATGTAGTGAACTTAGGACTGTGGCCTTAACTGCGATTTTTGTAAGGGGCAGTTGTTTAAGACAAAGGCATTTTCTGTTGGTACATTATTAAATTTCTATCTTACAAAGAAAATTAAGGGATTTTATATTTTTACAAAGATGTTATTTTACATGTGTAGGAAAAGTGGATATAATGTTCTTGCAATAGCTTAGCACCTCGTGATTTCAGAGTCAGAAAAGTTAGGCAGACTCATCTGTGTCAACGCCAACAGCTCATTCAGCCCAGTGTCATCCAGAAATTTCAGAGTTTTCAATATTAAGAGACTATTCTGTGTCTCATGGAATTTGAGGCACTGGAATACCTCATCAATGGAATTGAGTGCCTGATGTATTCGAATAACTGTGAAGTTTTGGGGAACTTAATCGTGAAAACAATGTCTTTTGAGTATTTATTTTTTTAAAACTGCAACACACTATTGATTCTTACTTCTTTATGTTCACATAAGTTACTGGAAATGCAATTTTATTCTACTGATCATTTACCACTATTCAGTATTTTAAAAATACAAAAGTATACCAGCAGTGTAGCAGACAATGCTTTGAATTTGGAAGGACAGATGTTACAACAGAAGATAGAAAACAGAGACTTCAATCTAGGGATATAGGAGCACAGTTGCTCATGTAGGAGCCATGACATGTACACAGCTATTGAATGTTGTATCACAGATTAGAAGATGGAAGTATCCAAAGGGGGGGGGGTAGCTGCAGATAAAATGCCCCCAAATCAGTAAGCGAGTCAGCATATTCTCCTACACATTTTTTCATTTTCAACTTCTGTTTGCCCCAACCACCCTCTGTGAGAAGCAAAGTGAAAAATCTTGCTTCTAGCCTCTTATTTAGAAGCTAACGTCCCACAATGAATGGATTCTTTATAGACACATGGCAACTTACTCCAAAACGTCGCAGGTGGGGCCGGGGGGAGGGGGAATGCAAGGTGAACATCCATGGTACAACGTTTGTAGGAGAAAAATCGCAACTCTACTTTTCTTGTAAACCGCTTAGGAATTTTACTACAATCAAGCGGTATGTGCATTTAAATAAATAACTAAGGAAAGGAAAGGAAAGAGGAAAGTTAAATAAATAAATAAATAAATAAATAAATAAATAAATAAATAGGATTAGCAAGCAAAAGGCGATCCCAATCTACCCTCACCAACATTTTTCTCAAAGACAGAACAGTTACTCTTCCCTTGCTCACCTTTACTTTGACACATTTCTAGCGGCTGAGTGAACGCCAATCATTTAATGTCGTTCTGTCAGGTTTCAAACCCCTGAAAAATGACCTGTTTCTTCCAGACCTTCTTGTGAACCCGGAAACACAAGCGATCCTTTTATAATTTCCTTGCACATGCCCTTTCTACCCCCCAGCAACACAACCTTCCATTCTTTGTATTTGATACACATTGCGCTGGGTTTCTGTTCAATCGGGGGGGGGGGGGGGGAGAATCCTTTTCAAGATGATATGGGCTTCAGCAACTGGATGATTGGTTTAGTCAACTCAAGAACACTAACAAAATGGCAGCTCAAAGTTACAATGTGAAATAGAAGATGATCCCAACTAATTCACACACAGTCTTACACAAACATTTAGGTTGTAGACGTCCAAATGTACCTAAGCAGATATATAATGTCTGAAGTGTTTCCTTAATACAGAAAGGATTTTGCTAAGTTGACTGGAATTTCTTTGTAATCAAAGAGATTGGGGTCGGGGAGGCAGAGCTCAATGGTATAGAACATGCTTTGCATGTATAAGGTCCTAGGTTCAGTCACCAGAATCTCTAGCACGTGCTGAGAAAGACCTCTGGTCTGAGACCCTGGAGAGCTGTGGCCAGTGAGAATAGATGATACTGGACTAGATGAACCAATGTTCTGACTCAGCATGAGGCAGCTTCATGTGTCCATATATTTTTTTTCTGAAGCTTCTCATTGCAAGTAGAATCTACTTGATAGTGAGCTCCCGGAAGAAACGCCTACATGTTATGACCATATTCAACCTATTTAATGTGAAGTGAAGTTAATCTGAATTGATCTGCCACAAAGGGAACCTGGTCAGTCATGAATCAGGATATCCTCACCTAATTCATTTTGGAATGGTTTGCAAGGACATGCTAGCTTGCAAGCTGGAGACACAATGAAACAATCACATGACATTTGCCACCAATTCAGGATGGCTTCACCACATTTAGCTGAAAGTGGTAATCTGAACAGGCTCTTTCTAAAGAAAGCTTGTGGCCTTTGGGTCAATGCAGAGTGCATTCCACTCAAGAGTAAGCAGCCATTACAAGGGAAATGGTCTACGTTACATGGCCATTTGCTTTCTGTACAGCAAAACACACCATCGGTTCCAAGATCCTGTCTTAGAAAGATGCCAATTCCAGGTGCTTCAAACAGAAAGACCATATCCTTCCTCCCCATTCCTCTCCCATATTAGAAATATGCTGCATGTGATAAAATGAAAGAGTGTGTGGGGATCCTTTTATTAATTCTCCTCATCAAGCCTTCAAGAGAACCATTTAACACAGTCCTAAACAAGGTGCTTGCAAGATCTCATACGCTTGTCTCTATGCCATACAGACTTAGATGTGGTCTCTGTTTGTACCGCATGCGTTTTTCACCTGAGTAATTCAAGGCTGATTGATCCAATGGAGCCACAGATACTGGGGCTCTTGATACTGGGACAAAAGGGGCATGATCATGCGGCTGAATCTGTTCAGTTCCACTGGACTCTGATATTCTTGTCTTGCTGCCAATATCAGACGTCGACCTGTATAATATATATTGGAAACATCAGTCATTCCAACATCAAGCACACATCAGTTGCAATCCACAACCTACTTGCTCTGGAGCAGACCAGTTAACTACAGCTTTAGCCACAGAAGTATGGGATCTTTTTGTGAAAAGCGGGTAGAGAAAGCATTTTGCTTTTTGCTTTGATAGTCGTTTACAATGGGTGCATACCAGTAGAGCTGAGTCGCTACTTCAAGCATCATTTTATAGCCTGCATCCCAAAGACATATCCCGATTTGTTATAGCACAAAGATATGTTAGAAAAGAAAAATAAATAAAAAGTAGTGAGGCTACAACAAACAGCCCTGGTTACTTACTGTATCCTGCCTATACTGATAATTTTCTTTTAAAAATCAAAATATAGTAAGTTTAAAAACACAGTAATTTCAGTAAAAAAAATCCTTTTTCTTTTATATAGTCTTTGTAGCTCAGTGCTACATTTGTTCTGACAGTGAAGGATGAGCATGGCTGCCCGTGTTTTACAGTCCACTGATATTTTTGCAAAACAGTTATGACATCACTGGCAGCCAATCAGGACAGCTCAGCTGTTTCTGTATTCTTATGCTAATGCACAGTAAAATATAACATGCCTGCTATGTTGTGGCTTTGCAAACAGGTGTCATTTTGTAGAAGCAGCATTTCATAGACCAAGAGCCTGAGCTATGCAACTGCTACTTAGGAATGCATGGATATGAGCTAGCTGACTGTGAGAAAACAGAATTTAAAAGGCAATGTCCACAAGATTGGAATGAATGGAAACTGTACAATAGCAGTGCCTGGAGAACTGGGCACTAAATACTAAAACATTGTTAAAACTGATTCATATTTATTAGGCGTTTAAAGTGCGGATAAGAAACTTGATGGCAACAATCTCTCTAAATGTCTTCAGAGTGCCAAAACCAATTTTATAAGGTCATCCATATATTTTGCAATGCTTACTGCTAGTCGTCTCAGAAGAGAAAAGCAAGAAGGTTTATGAATCATTTACTTCTTTTACAGAACAACCAATCTGGCATGCCTTTATGATAGAGGATTTAAATCATGGTTTAAGATACTATTAGGTATCTGAGTGGCTTACAGCTGAACAATACCCCACATTTTTCCTTGCTTGCTTGCTTTTAAAAACAATTTGAAAACCTAAAATTCTGAAATGACACTACTTGATTATAGTTTCACAAATACCTATACAGTATAAGAAATGCTAGCCCTGTAATGCATCAGAGGCTTTCAATATCAGTTATAAAGCAATCTTCCCTCTTGAGATAGAGATACAACATTTTCAACTAAAACATAAAAACAACAGCATAGTACCTCCTAAGAGAAGTGATGGCAACAGGTCCCGTCCTAGGAGGCACAGGAGGAGGTGGAGAACCCATCACCATTTCAGGGAGTGGAGAAAATCTATAAGCCTGTTAAGAAAAATAAATAAATATTTCCTCAACGATCCTCAACTTTTCATAAAAAATTATACTGCATTGCATTTTTCCAAAATATGACATAAGCATGTTGGAAGAAGACTGTAATCCAAGCCTATTTCAAAGTGAACATTATTAGTGCATCCTAAAATTTCAACGCTGCAGTGTTCTTGTCTGTCTTAATTCTCCCCCAAGGATAATTCAGAATGGGTTTTTTGTCCCACTAAAAATAAAAATATTTTGATGTT
The DNA here is from genome assembly GCF_964252035.2 of Podarcis erhardii. NCBI lineage: Eukaryota > Metazoa > Chordata > Lepidosauria > Squamata > Lacertidae > Podarcis > Podarcis erhardii. The sequence goes on along the minus strand of NC_138497.1, from coordinate 66,737,171 downwards.
GGAATATCTCAAGGCACCTAACATTATCACAGGAAACAAAAATGTCTACAAGAAAACCATTTTATGTTTTAACTTTTCTTTCCAACCTTTTTAACAGGGAATATGTTTCATGTTCCTCTAGGCAAGAACAAGCAAGTTCCTTTATTATGACAACATAAAGACTCAATTTAAAAAACAAAAAACAACCACCACCACCAAAGTAAAGTAATCCTGGGGATCAGAATTTAGAGGCTATTGCATCAGTCACCCAGGATTTACAGAGTTTGACAGAAAATGGCAGATAGCAAAATTAGAGATTTTTGCCATGTTACACGCGTGTCAAAACACCTCCCTGACACTGTCACCATCAGCCTATGGCCCAAAGCATGAGATACTAATCTTGCAGCCTTTGCACTGTGACAGAGATTGTCAAGTTAACTTGGGAATACAGCGACAGTTATCAAATCTGCTTAGCAGCTAGTTTGAAATGCTGCCTTGACATCCTCTACTTTTCATTCTCCTAGAATAGCCAACATATCAAAATCATCACTGAGAACAGCATGGCATTCTAGGCACCCTAAATAGACACCTTGACACAGGAGGTGTTGTAAGATTCAGATAGGATGCATTCAAACACATTTCCTACTCTATCACTTAGGAGAGTTCAGAGAGAGAGGGTGTGGGGAGGGAGCCGAGAGAGACGAATAGGTAGCTGAGAATGCATTTGCTTCATTTCTCCCCTGGTCCTGCTGCCACCATGCAAGCCAAAGCTAAGCCATAGTTAGACTTGGAATTATGTCCAAACGCATGATCATGGTTTGTACTTGGCTCATTGACCATGGTTTGTCTGTGGGAGATAAACCATGAGCCCAGGTTTCTGAGCCCATGGGCAACTTCCACCAAGAGTTAAGCAGCAGCATGAACCTTTGCATTTAATGTAACTAGCTTTCAGATAAACCTCAATGAATGGATCAAAAATAACCATGTTTTTCTGTCTCCCCATCCTAGCAGTTTTGAGTATGAAACCTGGGGGGGGGGTTCATTCTTGCACCATAAGAGGAATAATCTGGGGACTTTATTAGCTATCCATACAGACATGCTTATTTCTATTATGAAATGTGAAATGCCTTTTTTACAAAACAGTAAAGCTGTTTACACCAGGGTAAGATACAGCAACTTTAGCTCTAGGGTCTTTTTCTTGGTTACAAAGCAAATTTCAGACTGTTCTCTATTTCATAGTAAACTCAGTATTTCACTGGCCTATTTTTAAATGGATGTTCTGCCAATGCTTGATATGTTAAGGACTTATTATTTGTCAGGGAAGAAGCATATCTGCCTTAGATTAGCACAAAAAAGTTGGTCTTTATATATTGTTTTGTTACAGATCAGTTATTATTAAAGAATCCAAAACCAATGGTCTTTGGAATCAGTGCCACAAGAAAGAGGTTGTTGGAAGGCACAGAAAGTGTCCAGGCTGCATCAGGATATATTACACATATACAAGATCATTGGGAAATGTTTGCAAAGACCAATGTAACTCTCTACAGTGGCAGGCAGTGGGTAAAGTATAACTATCTAGCTGGATACGCTAAACCATGCCAAGGCAAGAGTAAATGCTTCATCTGAGTAAATACTTCAAAGGGAAAGATGAATGAGAAAGGTAGAGATTGCACCTCTAACCAAAATGGAACATTTCCTGGGGAATTTGCCAACCCACACTTTCCCCATGTCTCCCCAGTAATATGTATATATAAAAAAAAGAATTATAATGGTGGAGATGTTATCAGGTTAAGCCTTCTGCTGTGATGATATCAACAGCAACCATTTTTTCCAACTACACATAACGGAGAGCTGTGAATTGGTGGTGCCCAAAATAGCTTTAGCAATATGTACTTTGGGCCTTGGTAAATAAAACAGATTGGGCTGGCTAGATTCTCTGAAATCAACACAGGGAAAGGAAGGAAGCTCTAAAGTTTTTTCTTTCTTTCTTTCTTTGTGAACAACTTATTCAAGGTGTAGGTGGGCTGGAGATCACCAACTGCTTCTGTTTAGTCACATTTTCCAGGAACAACCCCAGCAGGTTTGCTATAGCCTATCTTTATATCAATGAGGTGATTCATAATTGATTTAGCTCAGGCAGAAAAAAAAACATTTTTGTTCCTATTTAACTGTTGAGAAAAGGACCGGGATTAATCATACGCCTGTCTCCCTTTTTAAAGTGTAGGTGACAGACAACCTAGCCCACAAGACTGGAAGCACATAGATAACAGTTTTCGCAGTGTCTCTTGGGAACTTTCTTAAGTATACATGACATTATGGATCCTTCTTTTCATTGCAGGTGCTCTGAATGAAGGAGGACAGCATAAATAAATAAAATCTCCTGAATCTCAAGGTGGCTCTTTAATCACAAGATCTTGTTACTCTGACTATGTAGCAGCACCAAGATGGAATATGAGATTCCTCTCCTGGGTTGTCAACATATCCCAACCATAGATTTTGCCTGTCTAAACTTCATAGTGTTGGTTTAGCATGAGGCATCTCCTATTTGGATATAATTTGGCAATACATATCTGGGAATCCAATGACTTTGCCACCGGAAACACCTGGAAAACCTTTGCATTTCTCCCTTATGTTCATTTTATTGTAGCCCATCACTAACCTCATTTTTAGGAGCCAGGACAATAACAAGAAGCAATTATCTATCTAAAACTGCCAATAAAGCTCCATTCTCAACACACAGGGTGCAGGGTGGGAGGAGCTTATCAGAGCTTGCAGGGCAGCACTGAAGAAGGAGCAAAAAGGGTTTTCTTGTGTGTTTCTTTGTGGCTAATTAGCTGCTCGCCCTGTGCAAAGGTCAGAGGGGGCAGGGTTTCCGTTGAGGCAGGTGATTAGCTGTGGGAGGAGCTTATCAGAGCTTGCAGGGTAGCGGCGCACACATAGCGGCGCACGCAGTTTGATCCATCTTTTAGATTTAGGGGAGCTAGTCTCAAACATTTGTTGGGGGAGACCTAGGTTTTTTTGGGGGGGCAGTTATTTGTCCTGTCTTCACGCTTTTTATGATGGAGGACCGCTGTAGCCACCCCCAACGACACGTTCTCAAGATGGAGGGTGAGGGAACAGCTGCAGTCGCCTGCGGTTCCTGCGCAATGCTTGCCATCTTGCCAAAGGTTGCAGGCAGCTTTACCTGCAGCAATTGCATGTTGATTGCCCTCTTAGAAGACAAAGTCCAGCAACTGGAGGAACATGTAGCTACACTCCAAAGAATTAGAGAGCTGGAGCTCTTCTTGGAAGCAACAGAGCACACCGTCTCCACCAAGGAGGAGACAGGGGACTCCCCTGAGAAGGAGGCTAGTTCACCAACACAGGAGCCAGATATATGGAGAAATGTGACTCAAAGAAGTAGGAGGCCCAGGGTTCGCTCTGATTGTTTAGAAATACACAGTCACTTTGAGGTCCTCTCCCCTAGCATGGAAGACGAAGAGCAGACTCCATTTGAGGATCTCTCCCTCATTACAGTCGATCAGGTATATGAAGACGAGCAGCAAAGTCAGTCCTCAGGGAATGTGCAGGCGACCTTGGAATGGACAGCTCACGGAAGAACCCCGACCAGACCTAAGAGGAGGTGTATAGTGGTGATAGGGGATTCCCTACTGAGGGGAACAGAAGCAGTGATCTGTGGGCCTGACAAGATGTCTCGGGAAGTGTGCTGTCTCCCCGGGGCTAAGATCCAAGATGTAACTGAATGACTGCAAGGAATCATAAAACCCACTGACAAATACCCCTTCCTCTTGGTTCATGTGGGAACCAATGACACTGCAAGCAATAGCCTCCAGAAGATCAAAAGAGACTACGAGGCTCTGGGCAGGAAATTGAAGCAATTAAATGCACAAATTGTCATCTCATCTGTCCTCCCAGTTGAACGACGTGGCCCAGGGAGAGAGGGAAAAATAGTGGAAGTGAACAGCTGGCTTCGCAAATGGTGTAAACAAGAACGGTTTGGATTCTTAGATCACGGACTGCAGTTTCTTGAAGATGGACTTCTGGCAAGCGATGGGCTGCACCTCACAATGGTTGGGAGGAATGTTTTTGCCAAAAATCTCAGAAACCTCATCAGGAGGGCTTTAAACTGACTAATGTGGGGGAGGGAGACAGTGCTCCTGAAGGTAGGAGTCTATCAATTGATGAAGATGATCATTCAAATGTCATAGACCAAATGGAGCAAACAGCACGCAGACCTAGTGGTGGGAGGGAAAAATCCCTAAATAAGAGACACGGGAGAATGATCAATGGACTTCAATGTCTGTACACTAATGCGCAAAGCATGGGAAATAAACAAGATGAGCTTGAGCTCTTGGTACAGCAAACTAAATATGACATAATAGGCATCACTGAAACCTGGTGGGATAAGTCCCACAATTGGAATGTAATAATGGAGGGATACAATCTATTTCAGAGAAACAGACCAGACAAGAAAGGAGGAGGAGTGGCGTTATATGTCAGGGATGTGTATACCTGTGAAGAGATCCAAGATTTAGAAGCTCAAAGCCAAAGTGAGAGCATTTGGGTCAAAATTAAGGGAGAGAAGAATAACAGTGACCTCATTGTGGGAGTTTACTATAGATCCCCAAGCCAAACGGAGGACATAGATGATGCCTTCCTGGAACAGATGGCCAAGCATGCAAAAGGAAGGGAGATAGTAGTAATGGGGGACTTCAATTACCCGGATATTTGTTGGATGTCAAACTCAGCCAAGAGCATAAGGTCAGACAGATTCCTCACTGGCCTTGCAGACAACTTCATTGTCCAGAAAGTGGGAGAAGCAACAAGAGGAACAGCCATTTTAGATCTGGTCCTAACCAATGTTGATGACCTGGTTAGTGGGGTAGAAGTGGAAGGATCATTAGGCGCGAGTGATTATGCTCTTCTGAAGTTTACTATACAGCGGAAACGAGCAGCCAAGCATACTAGGACTCAATTTCTTGACTTTAAGAAAGCCGACTTCATAAAACTTAGGGAAGTGCTGGGTGAGATCCCATGGACAGTAATACTAAAAGGAAAGGGAGTTCATGATGGCTGGGAGTTTGTTAAGAGGGAGATAGTAAAAGCACAACTTCAGGCAATACCAATGAGACGGAAACATGGAAGGTGCCTAAAGAAGCCAGGGTGGCTATCTAAAGAACTTTTAACTGAGTTAAGATTTAAAAAGGATGTGTACAAAAAATGGAAAAGGGAGGAAACCACCAAAGAGGAATTCAAACAAATAGCCAGCACGTGTAGACACAAAGTCAGAAAAGCTAAAGCACAGAATGAACTCAGGCTTGCTAAAGAGGTTAAAAGCAACAAAAAAGGCTTTTATGGGTATGTTCGTAGCAAAAGGAAGAACAAAGAAACAGTGGGGTCACTCAGAGGAGAAGATGGTGAAATGCAAACAGGGGACACAGAAAGGGCTGAACTCCTCAATGCCTTCTTTGCCTCAGTCTTCTCCGATAAAGAAAACAATGCCCGACCTGAAGAATTTGGAGCAAATGATTCAGCAGAGGAAACACAGCCCAGAATAACTAAGGAGATAGTACAAGAATACTTGGCTAGTCTAGATGTATTCAAGTCTCCAGGGCCAGATGAACTGCATCCAAGAGTATTAAAAGAACTGGCAGATGTGATCTCAGAACCACTGGCAGTCATCTTTGAGAATTCCTGGAGAACAGGCGAAGTCCTGGCAGACTGGAGGAGGGCAAATGTTGTCCCTGTTTTCAAAAAGGGGAAAAGAGAGGACCCAAATAATTACCGCCCAGTCAGTCTGACATCAATACCAGGGAAGATTCTGGAGCAGATCATTAAGCAAACAGTCTGTGAGCACCTAGAAAGGAATGCTGTGATCACCAATAGTCAGCATGGATTTCTGAAAAATAAGTCATGTCAGACTAACTTGATCTCGTTTTTTGACAGAATTACAACCCTGGTAGATGAAGGGAACGTAGTGGATGTAGCCTACCTTGATTTCAGCAAGGCATTTGACAAGGTGCCCCATGATATTCTTGTAAAGAAGCTGGTAAAATGTGGTCTTGACTATGCTACCACTCAGTGGATTTGTAACTGGCTGACTGACCGAACCCAAAGGGTGCTCATCAATGGTTCCTCTTCATCCTGGAGAAGAGTGACTAGTGGGGTGCCATAGGGTTCTGTCTTGGGCCCGGTCTTATTCAACATCTTTATCAACGACTTGGATGATGGACTCAAGGGTATCCTGATCAAATTTGCAGATGACACCAAACTGGGAGGGGTGGCTAACACCCCAGAGGACAGGATCACACTTCAAAACAACCTTGACAGATTAGAGAACTGGGCCAAAACAAACAAGATGAATTTTGACAGGGAGAAATGTAAAGTATTGCACTTGGGCAAAAAAAAATGAGAGGCACAAATACAAGATGGGTGACACCTGGCTTGAGAGCAGTACATGTGAAAAGGATCTAGGAGTCTTGGTTGACCACAAACTTGACATGAGCCAACAGTGTGACATGGCAGCTAAAAAAGCCAATGCAATTCTGGGCTGCATCAATAGGAGTATAGCATCTAGATCAAGGGAAGTAATAGTGCCACTGTATTCTGCTCTGGTCAGACCTCACCTGGAGTACTGTGTCCAGTTCTGGGCACCACAGTTCAAGAAGGACACTGACAAACTGGAACGTGTCCAGAGGAGGGCAACCAAAATGGTCAAAGGCCTGGAAACGATGCCTTATGAGGAACGGCTAAGGGAGCTGGGCATGTTTAGCCTGGAGAAGAGGAGGTTAAGGGGTGATATGATAGCCATGTTCAAATATATAAAAGGATGTCACATAGAGGAGGGAGAAAGGTTGTTTTCTGCTGCTCCAGAGAAGCGGACATGGAGCAATGGTTCCAAACTACAAGAAAGAAGATTCCACCTAAACATTAGGAAGAACTTCCTGACAGTAAGAGCTGTTCGACAGTGGAATTTGCTGCCAAGGAGTGTGGTGGAGTCTCCTTCTTTGGAGGTCTTTAAGCAGAGGCTTGACAACCATATGTCAGGAGTGCTCTGATGGTGTTTCCTGCTTGGCAGGGGGTTGGACTCGATGGCCCTTGTGGTCTCTTCCAACTCTATGATTCTATGATTCTATGATTCAAAGCAATTTTGAACTTAGCTTGTGAATATTAACCACAGTTTGATCGCAGTTTGTTGGTTCAAACAACACAACAAGCTGTAGTTAAGCAGAAACAGTGAATGCTTCCAAACACCTCTTTGAATCTACGCCTGAGGCAAGCTGCGGCTCATTCATATAATGCTAAATTACTGTTTAGCATGATATCCACAGCAGATCACTAATAAATGCTGGTTTTTTTAAAGCCAACTTGACTTTTAGGGCTCTCCCACACTTCCACTTGTCCTTCTGCTTTCCAACAGGAAGACCCGCTGCTTGCCATTGAATCAGAACAAGAATCAATCAGTTTTTCTGCAGATTGACATTTGTTCCAATTATGAGGTAAACAGCAGTTTTTCCTGGGGAAAGCAGTGGGAGAAATGGAAAAACCACTCAGATCTGTGCCTAGAAAGCACAGGACAAGTGGAAGATCGGACCCACATGACAAGCAGATATGCGGACAAGCTCTTACTCTGCTTATTTTAAGTACAGTAAGTTAATTTCTATTTGATAAAGCCAACTTGGGTTATTCATCTCAAAACTAATCTAGAACATTTCTCTTCTGCCAGTACTTTGACTAAACAATCTAGGGCCTTTTAAACTGGGGTGGGGGGATATTGTTTTCTTTGTTATGTATTTTTGTGTTTTCATACTATAAACTGCCCTGTGATCCTTGGATGAAGGGAGGTATAGAAATTTAATATGAGGAGGATGATAATGAGGATGAAAACTGAACATCATTCACACAGCCCAGCAGAATCTTCGAGCCACTACATGAAGTATGTGATGGCCAGAAGAGAAACTCCCTAAAGTCCAAATTCTGGCATTTCAACAACAGTTCTGAGTATAACACATATAAGTGGTCACTTACAGGCCTTGGCAAACTGTACTGATACACTTCTGGTCTATAGGTAGGCACCCACTGTATTCCTCCTCTGGGTCGAGACATGGTACCAGGAGCACTGGTCACAACTTCAGAGTATGGCAACTGCTGTGTAGAACTGTAAGCATCTTGCTGCCTGCTCTGTCCTCCATGACCTGCTGAGGCCAAACTAAAGGCTTCTTCCAGTAGCATGTGCATCTGTTGTCTGACTTCATCAATGGATGGCTGGGAACTCAGAGTCGATGTCTCTGAATGGCCTTTTGCTTGATGAGCTCTGTTATAATTTCGGGGCTCATTGACACGGTCAACATTTGTTTCTTCTATCATTTCAGGCTCAGTCTGTTGGATATAATAGAGAATGTTGGGCAACTGTGCAAAAGGGTGGGGGGTTAATTCAGTAAAAAATCCTGTCTATGTCTAGGTCATAAGAAGTGATTATATTTGACTTTCATAAAGTGTTAAATTTTCTTTATCAACCTCATTTGGCCCATCAACACCTATCCATAATGGACAGCTATTTCAGAAACCATGAAATGGTTGTCTTTACCACATGTGTTATTCAACTGATCAATGGCTAGAGAATTGGTTGTAGAATCATGTCATAAATGAAGTCAGAGGGGCAAATAACTCCAACACTCCCAGTGCTTGCCTGCCTTTCTCCCTCCCTCTCCAGCTCTACTTCTAGAGATCCATTTCAGTCAGAATGACCCCTTCCCATCACTGGTACATAAGTTATTTCTGTCCTCTCACAGCTCCTCTGCAGCACAGACTGCAAAGTTTCATAGTCCTTTATAAGCAAGTTCTGAACAAGATATATATCATTTTCACCCACAGTGTGATTTAATTTGACAACTCAGTTCAGCACTCTATTCAGTCTTCTATGAGGTGCTCAATATTAGACGATAATGTATATATTTAATAAATTATGTTAGGCAAGTTACAAACATACGGCAAACTCTCATTTGTCGGTGGGGAGGATTGCACTCAAAATACCTGTTTGCCACTTCTGTTACCTACGTGGGGAACTGGGAGTTGCTTGCACAGAGGCTGTTGGTGGGGGAGCACTGGACTTGAAAATTACTTTATACATGTAAATAGGCTAAACATGCAAGCAGTCTTTCAGCTAGGCACAAGGATCCATTTATACTACTAAATATTAAAAGATGCTCTGCAAATAGCATCTGCCATCTGCTCCTCATGTAGGCCTAAAAACATTTTGTACTATTTGCTTGCATTAATATTTTAAATTGTAAACTGCCTTAGGAGAAAGGCAGTATATAAATGCAAGCCATAAATAAATAAAGCACACACCTCCCCTCCCCCTGCAAAGTTGTTTCACTTCACTTTTGTATCATGCTTCTGTTGCCAAAAGGAAAGCCAAAGGAAGCTAACAACATACCAAAACAGTATTTTACAAAAGGGAAACAGCTACCAGGAAAGAGTGAGTCAGAGAAAAGCTGCCTCTATCGAGCATTTTATCAGTAATTTTTCTAAAAGCCCCTTTTCCACCTGAAGCAGTTAAATTTAAAAACAGATTTAAAATAGGCTGTCCCTTTAAATTTCTGTTGCAGTGAAGCACACTAGAGCATAGCAGGCCATAATCCCAGTTACACAGCAAATTACGATTTATTTGTTCTGACAGGCAGTGTCAAAACATGGACAATCCCATCACAAACGTACTCTTGTGAATATTTTTTGATGTTTCACAGTTTCCCTCACCTTGGCAAAGGAGCACACTATATTTCAGTGGATAGATAGGGTATTTATTACATCATAAGCATTACAATCCTTGATTTCTATATTTGTGATCTGGCAGATAGCGTATCCATTCAGCAGGGGCTGCTTTTATTCAGTCCCTAACGTAGAATTTACCCTTTTCTTTTCTTGCAACTGCTGCACTGTAGGCCACCGTTGAAAAGGCCGAGACCAGGGATCACCAACCATGCACCCATAGGTGCACTTACACACACAGTAGCAGGATCTGCACGGTCCCCTGGATGCCTCCCCCACCACTGAAATTAGGTTTGAAAGAAGCATTGTACTGCAGCCAACAGAATACACTGTAGTGTGGGCTTGACTGTGATGCGGCCTGGTGTTAATTCACAAAGCCCTAAACAACTTGGGTGCAAAGGACCTTAAGGACCATCAGATTCCTTATGCTTTGCTTCAGCTGCTGAGCTCTTCTGATGGGGCACTGTTGGTGGACATATTTTCCCAAGACTGTTTTTGTCACCATAAGTGCTAGAAAGTGGTTTAAATAACGAAAGAAAGCTGAGGCTTTTAGGATACAGATGCCTGTTCTAAGCTTGGTTGATATGGTATGACTGCAGAATTGTATCATATCAGCAGAATCAATAAAATATTGTGAGTTTCCTTTTCCCTTTTTGTTATTTACCTTTATACTAACAAAATGTGTGGAAGGCTCGACAAGATTGTAAGGAGCCGCCTTGTATTGTCAGATCAACAATCTACTTAGATTGTAAGCACCTTGAGCTTTTGGGAAAGGGCATGTGCCTGAGTGAATGTTTAAAATGAACGAACTGCTGTTATTCAAGCTTGACTTCAGGAACTGCCTTTCCCATGCCTTCTACTGAAGTGAATATATGATTAAAAAAAACCCTGAAACCTGAAGACCAAAATTGCATAAAATCAGTTCTAGCTGTTGCTAAAATGGAAGTAGCTATTAACAGTGCTTTTTCTGGGGGGGAGGGGCACATACCCCTAAACATTTTGTGAATATAAGTTTGGCCTCATTGAGGGGCAGTATTTTAATATGAGTAGGAAAATGAGAGTACCCCTAAACTTTTTTTTTCTTTTTTTTTTCTTTTTTTTTTGAAAAAAAGCACTGGCTATTAAGCACTTTCACACTAGGTAGATTGTTTTGCTAGGACCGTTCTAATGTTTGCTACACTTCCAATGCAACTTGTAATGAATGAATTTTGCATGCACGTACATCATATCCACTGTTGCGGATACCACGCCTTTGTCTCTCTCGTGTAACAAGTAGATCCATCTCAGTTTCTCCTGGACTTGGACTGTTCAAAGACTGCCTGCTTCGGTAAACAGAGTTCTTCATTTGTTGCCTGCAGAAGAATAAAGTATTTAAATGAGGCCAGTATTGTTGTTGTTGTTGTTGTTGTTGTTGTTGTTGTTGTTGTTGTTGTTGCCTACAACAATTTATTACCTGCCCTTCACCCCAAAGTCCCAAGGCGGGTTGCAATAATTGAAACATGAGACTAAGAACACTTGCTGGTGCTGACCTTTAAAGCCCTAAACGGCCTCGGTCCAGTATACCTGAAGGAGCGTCTCCACCCCCATCATTCTGCCCGGACGCTGAGGTCCAGCACCGAGGGCCTTCTGGCGGTTCCCTCATTGCGAGAAGCAAAGCTACAGGGAACCAGGCAGAGGGCCTTCTCGGTAGTGGCGCCCGGCCTGTGGAACGCCCTTCCAGCAGATGTCAAAGCGATAAACAACTACCTGACATTCAGAAGACATCTTAAGGCAGCCCTGTTCAGGGAAGTTTTTAACGTGTGATATTTTACTGTATTTTTGCTTTCGATGGAAGCCGCCCAGAGTGGCTGGAGAGGCCCAGCCAGATGGGCGGGGTATAAATAATAAATTATTATTATTATTATTATTATTATTATTATTATTATTATTATTATTTAAAACAACTTAAAATTACAGAAATAAGGCATGTCCTACAAATATACACATCAGGTGTAAAAAGCCAGAGTAAAGAGGTACATCTTCCATAGTAGGATGTCGGTTCAGTCTTTATGCTCCGAGTTCTGAAAAAAATATTCTAAATCATCATTTCCCACTCATCTCCAAGCTAAGTGGTTACACAGATACACACCCATGCATATTCAGTTACACATTGGCAGTCATCAAGTCAAATTATATATTGATTGCTTCAATGAAGACCAAAGATTGAAGCACTTGGAAACAAACAACTAGAATTTATTAGACAATGTACTCCAAACAAATACTGAAATGCTTCTTCTTTGTGAAGATTTGTGTATAACTCTGCAATTTCAAACTGATGTAACTACACACCAGTTATTTCTTTATTCATTTCCATATCAATAATAACCTGCAATAATGATGGACTTGCCCGATGTGCTTGAAAATCATCCAATGCATATTCATACTGTCTCACATACGTTAGCGAACCATTCAGCTAGGTGCCAACCTTTTTCAGCACAGTATTCCAAACCCTTAGCAACTGCATTGTTGGACTGAAGTCTGATCACCCAAAGACACATGATCACGGCATGTGAATGAAAAAAACCTGATGTGCAAAATTAGCAAACAAAGGGACAAAAAGGGTAACTGGGTGGTGGCTTTTCCTCAAGCAATCTGCCTGCCAGAGACTCGTGGATAGTTCATGTCACACTCAAACTGATTCCTTGCTAGCACACTGTAAGCATTTCAAAATCCTCTACAGTGGTACCTCGGGTTAAGTACTTAATTCGTTCTGGCGGTCTATTCCTAACCTGAAACTGTTCTTAACCTGAAGCACCACTTTAGCTCATGGGGCCTCCTGCTGCTGCTGCGCCACCGCTGCACAATTTCTGTTCTCATCCTGAAGCAAAGTTCTTAACCTGAGGTAATATTTCTGGGTTAGCGGAGTCTGTAACCTGAAGCATCTGTAACCTGAAGTGTATGTAACCCGAGGTACCACTGTACAGAGTCAACCTTCTTAAAAACTGCTACGTTTGTTTTAAGAAATAGCATTCAAGAAACAATACACTTCTAATAACACAGTTCGTAACAGAGTTCATACTAGCCTTAACCAACCTAGTGTCCCCCAACTGTTTTGGACTACAACTCCCATCAGCCCCAGATCTAGCACAAAAGAACCAGTCCTAAATTTCCCATATCTTGTTATCTCCAGTGCTTTTTTTCTGTGCGGACGAAGGGGTAGGCATAGCCCTAAACATTTCGTGAATCTAAGTTTTGCCTCACTGAGTTGCAGATTTCAATATGAGTAGGAAAATGAGAGTACCCCTAAACATTTTTTTTAGAAAAAAAGGCACTGGTTATCACTATACCGTCAGGACACATAGTCCATAAAGAACATCAATAAGTAGCATCATTTAATCTGAAGCTCTCCAGTTATTTCTAAGGAAATCAAGCAATTGTCCCATAGCTATGACAGAGCTCTATGCTGTGGAAACGGATGATGGATGCAGGAAAGGTGCCCATTTTTCTCTGTGACACAAATTTGACAATAAACCAGACTAACAATGAACATCTATCAGATGACTCACTGGGGGCAGAAAATAAGCAAGACAGAAGCTAAGATAAAAGTGGGAGGCAGAGTTTCTGACCTACTTCGTAGCTGAACAGCAGGTCTGAAGGCCAGAGTGGGGCATCTACATAGACCATGAGTGCAAATTATAATGCTGGTGGGTCTTGAAGGCTCTAGAACAGGCATCCCCAGACTTGGCCCTCCAGATGTTTTGGGGCTACAACTCCCATCACCCCTAGCTAACAGAACCAGTGGTCAGAGATGATGGGAACTGTAGTCCCAAAACATCTGGAGGGCATAGTTTGGGGGTGCCTGCTGTAGAATCATATTTCCTAATGCCTTTGGGGGGGGGGCTTTACTTTTCCCTGCTCTAGTGCATGAACAAAACACTATTATTATTATTTTGCTTTCAACAGAAAGAGAATAACCTAACTAGCATATTGTCACATTTGTTTAGTATCATGAGACCTGTAGAGAGATCTTAGTGGGACTGGTCTGAGGTGAGGGAGGAAAATGTGGAAATGCTAGAATTTTCATCCATTCATTGCAAATGTATAAAGTCATTTATTTAACAATTTAGTACCACAAAATCCTCAACCTTGAAACATTAATCTGCATACAGAAAGGCAGAATACTAGGTTGTAAAAAAGTACAACTAATCACAAGTTTAATACAACAACTTTTTCCTCAGATTAGTTCACTTTGTCTGCCACTGTCTCTGCCGTCACCTATTGCCGGTCTCCTTGCCTTTCACCCTCCCAGTTCCAATGGGCACCAGCCACTACTAAAACGGTATACTACTAAAACAGAGGCAAACCCAAGGGAGTGGAAGAAAATGAGGAAGTTTGTCTCTATACCTAAACTGATTCATTTAATTAGATTCAGGGGGCAAGCAACAGGATAACTTTATAATACACTGAAGATACACTGTGGAGGGGGGAAGTGCGTCTTATAGAGCGAAAAATACGGTAAGCAGTGAGCGCAAACTTTTAAGCAATTGAGATATGTGCTGATGGCAGTCTGTCCTTATCGACAATCTAGCCATAGCATTTTGTAGCAGCTGGAGTTTTTGGACCAGGCACAAGGGCAGCCCCAAATAGAGGGTGTTACAATAGTCAAGACTTGAGGTTACTAGTGCATTAATCATCTTAGCCAGGCTATCCTTGTCCAAGAATCAGCTTGGTCAGTAAATGGCTAATAAACTTGGGACAGGAGGAACCTCTAGGGTTGCTTCCAGAAGACCTGCCCCAATATGTTTTCAGCGAGGCTAGACAAAATTGTGTCAAGCAAGCATTGTCCTACATTTTCCTCCAGTACGTTTCCCCCATCACTTTCCCTTTCCTAAAAAAACAAAAAAGCCCAATCCTCTGAGGAACTGGGTTTGTTGAGCAAGACCTCAAATCTACTTTAATTGTGCAACTGGAATTTCCCAGTCTGTGAATCAACCCCACCTGAAATAGCAACACTCTGCAAAGGGGTTTCAGGGAGCTTCCAGCTTCCACAAATCCCTTAATTGGGTAGAATTTGTTTTGCACTTCTATCTTCTATCTTCTAGGGAAAGGGGCTAGAAATATGGAAGGAAGGAGGCAAGGCGGCAATTCAGGGAGGTGGTATGAATTTTTCCTAAGGGAATAAGGTCTCTAGAGTTCCCCTGTAGCTACCGTTAGAGGACAGAGGGGCGAGTTAATTCCAGGGGGCAGAACTGTCTGCAAACCCAAGGCAAATTGCTGTCAGAATGCACTGTTGTGTAGGCTGTCACCTCCTTTTTCCAAAGAACTACTGGAGCCAGGGACAGGGCAGCTTAACATGTCCCTCCCTATGCGAGGTACAGCAGGGTGGGACTGACACTGGCCCTACACTTCTGTGATTAAAAGATTACACTGTTTTCAGATTATTTTAGGCAGATTCACACCCTTGACCTAATTGTGAAACTATTAAGGAAGGGGATGGGGGGGAATCAAGAACAGTACATATAATGAGCAGTCTTTGTGAAATTGCCCTGAGATTGCCAATTAGCTGATTTAAGGAAGATTCACTAATGAGAAGGGAGGTATCAACATGAACAACTGGCACAAGCATAGGTTAGTCATTGTCGACAGGGAATACAACTGCAGCATTTTTAAACACTGACTACGTGACGAACAATACTCTGAGGAATCTATAGGGCTGGGGACCTGGTCCATGTACAACTCAGTTTATTTAGTACCACTGATAATTTGTAAATGTTTTTAGAGTGATGTTATACAAAAATATGAATGCGCGAAGGCCAGTGTGTGAATAATTTATTTGGTGACAGTTTTATTTCTTCACATTTTGAAGTACCAAGCCAAGAGGGAATAGTAACAGTAGCTGCAGAGGAGGAATACGGAGGAAAATATTCCTAATGTCTTTATGATTTAACCTATAGATGTTGTATACTGTTTTACAAAGAGCAAATATGCAGAATTTTAAGATCTAATTGATTAAAATCTGAACTTCTCTACTAACTAAACATGATAAAATGCCTGTAATTTAATACCCTTCTGCAAAAGGTGGGTATTACTAACCCAAAATGACATCCAATCCTGAATAACGTCTGAATTTGTGAATATTCCCTACCCACAAACACACACAAAAAACTTTTTCACTATTTCTCTAAAACAACAAATAAAACATTAAAAATCATGGAACACACACACCATGGCCTCTTTCTACATTGTGCAACAGCAAGCAAATCCCAGAGTACATAATAAAATTTACTGGCTCAATAGTAAAACTTCATGCTAAATATGCGTTAAGGATTTTTGTTCCTTTGATACTTTCTAACCTTCCAGTCATGATTCCAGGGCTATATCACTTCCACTGTGTATATTAATATAACATTTCTGCCTGCTTCATTTATATTCCTAAGATAGCCTATGCTAATAGAAGAAGCTACTGTATAATTCAAACTTTATCTTATCTTCTACTATGCATATGTAACAATTCCACTTGCCTCCACCACTGGAGACCTGTACAAAGCCCTAATGTCCCAGCAATGGCACCAGACCAACCAATCAAGAATCTTTCTTCTTTGCTGACCTGAATGGCCTTAGAATTATGTTTCTCTGGCGCTTACTTTCTTTTTTATTTAATTTTAGCCAGGCTCCAATTTACATAAAAGCTGTTGGAGCTCACCATTCTTTATATACCAAAGATATTCCAGAAACCATACGCTACATTTCCCTTGACTTCTCTGCACAGGCGTTGCAGGCAGATCTAAGCAGAGAGCCCTGTATCTCAGGTACTGTTTGAGGGATACCTATATGGGCTGGAGGAAGAACTGCAAACAATTCCAGGTAGAAAAATCACTTAACAGTTCCTAATCCCTCTTGGTCTGAGAAAACAGGTGACAATACAGCAACAGTTCAGTTCTTATTGCTCTTGAGCAGAAAAGCTCTTTCTACACACTTCTGCTTGCTTTCTAAGCCTTGCATAGTAGAACTGAGCATTCTGTATGACATCCACACAACTTCCGACTTTCTATGTGCTGGAGTCTTTCTGCTTATCTTACAGTCAAAAGCCCATGAAGGACAGCCGCAATAAAAAAATTAATGGCCAGCATAAAAGTTAATGGTTCTTGTTTATTACAATACTAAGAGACACCAGCACAACTATCTGTCCTTATAAGAATAAGTACTGTATACTGAACTAAGAAAGCAACAAATTCAGATGGGGAACATTAAGAAAATACAGAAAATTCCAACAGAGGCCACATATTACCTCTTGTGTTTTAATACAAAAGCAATTAATAATTTATTAATTACATCAAAAAATGGGGGGGGGGGCAATGCAATCCACAGAATCACCTATCTAAAGCTCTTCACAGCAGGGTTTCCTGTTCCTGCTAGCTAGGGATGATGGGAGTTGTAGTCCCAAAACAGCTGGAGACTCAAATTTTGGAAACCCTGCTCTATAAAAATAGGGTTCAGCATATACTCGACCATTCTTTTTCAGAGAAATGTATGACTCCGTTCATATAACAACAATTATGTCCCTAAAAAGTATTTGACTGCTAACATAGGCAAAAAAGGAGAAGTCATTAGTTTGTAACATTAGCATTTGAAAGTTGCTGCACTGTCGTCTATTTTTCCAACACAGCACAGGACACTCCAGGCAGACCACCATCCCTCTCCTGGTGTCAAGAGATAATAGTAATTCTGAGGTCTGATCAATAGGCAGGAAAAAAGAGAATGTTATCCCAACAGCCATATTGCTTCTCAACTCTTTTATCATCATATTACAGCTTAATACATTCATAAATAAAGTACCAATCATCTCAAGGAAATGGCAAATCACTAAACAGGGGAAAGATGGCAGATATGGGAACATTCTTCATGCGCAAAAAAACCTTGTCACTTCATGCTGCCATTCTGCCAATTGACACTACTCCTCACGACTTGCCTTTTTATGGTAGAGGTGGAAATGATGAGGGAAATGACAAAAATATATACCAAATACTCACCTGTTTTTGGGTTCTACAAAAGGAGAAGATCCATCCGTATCAGCATCCAAAATATGATCTATTTCATTTTGTGCTTTTTCATACATCTTTTTTCTGTCTGCTAAGCCCTTGTTATTATCAACTTGGGGAAAGTCATAATAGCCTTTTCGCTTGGCTTTCAGGCGTAATTTGTTGCGATAGTGCTCTATATCAGATTTCTGCTTCAAGGCTTTGTTAACCTGACAAACAAAAAATACTTATTATAATCAAATCTATTTGTTCAGATTAACCCTCTGATTAAGGCTTGTTGACTTTTGGCCAATTATTTTATAGCCTATAGATTATGTATGAGTAGGCATTTAAGTTTTTTGGTAGAATTGGCAACTATCCCTAGTTAGGCAGTAGTGTCTAATCCATAGTTTACAATGGTGATAAAAATGGGACACTATCCTCAACTACCTATGCCAGACCTCAGCATCAGGCAAATCTCAAAATAACAAGGAAATCTGACTACATTCAACTCCCAGCTCACTTCTGCAAATCATGTTAACAGTCTACTCACATTGGCAGTGAAATGTCATAGCAATGAATGCATGCAAGATCACTGCTCTAAGTGCCTATAATGGAAAATCGTACATTGCAAGTTTTTTTCCAGGTTATGGAAGAAGAACCTCAAACTCATCTGTGTTCATTACCATTACTAACATGAGCAGACCACATGTGTGAGCAGTGATTTACAGCAGGGAGTAGGCAGCTGACTGTGGGGAATTTCAATCTGTTTTATTTATAACACCATTCACTTTAGCCAATGAAAATGTGAGTTCATGATCTGGATTGGCTCTTATCACAATGTGCAGTAATGTGAAGATGTAACTAGCCTTTTCTCTATACTGAGAATAGACAAAATAGTGCTCTGCAGATGATGCTGAACTACAGCTCCCATCATCCCTGATTGTTGACCATGCTAGCTGTGGTTGATGGCGGGTACTATGTTGGCTACCCCTGCCCTATACCTTAGGCTATATCCCTCCAACCACAACTTTGCATCAGAAGTAAGTTTTTAAACAAATAGGTCTTTTATGTAAAGTATGCATTTATTGCACAAACAGGTCCTGCTGTATGGAACGCTGAATAAAATGAGGAAAGGCTGCCCCCTTTCCATTTCATTATGTGCAAATAGTGGGAATTTTCCCCTCTTGCAGGTCTTCAGTGTCAATTGACAAATATCAAATATACATCAGTTTAAATATGAATGTGGAAAGAAATATGGGGAGACCGGGGAGTCCTGGACTGGGTACACTCCCCTGGACGGAACCAAGTCTGTAACTTAGGAGTGCTCCTGGGTCCCACACTGTCACTCACTGGAGACTCAGGTGGCCTTTATGGGCTAGAAATGCCTTTCTCAACTACGGCTGGTTTGCCAGCTGCAGTCCTTTTGGGGCAGAGATGACATGGTCACGGTACTCTATGCTCTGCCAACTTCCAAGTTGGATTACTGCAATGTGCTTTACATGGGGCTGCCCTTGAAGACAACTGGGAAACTCCTGTATACTGGAGACTCAAGTGGCCAACTCTGACTCATTTGCCAGCTATGGCCTCTTTTGGACTAATGATTTGCTGCTGTAATCTATACAGCTCCACATACAACCTGTCAACACCACAAGTCACAAAACATTCCCCACCAGGGGTTAGCTTTCCAACCAGTGTCAATCGGATCTGGTAGCCAAGTGCTCCTCTGAGCACCTGCTTTAAAGACCCGCCAATGCATAAATGATTACACAACTTTATTGGATATAATCTTACCTCTCCATTAAGGACAGCGGTTTCCTGATTCCTGTCTGAAGATGTGTGTGCGGGAGGCAAAGCTACAGGCTTTATGGCAATCAACTGTACAGATCCAGAAGATGTATCGAAGGGATCAATGGCAGACTTGGCAATGCTATCAAAGAGCATATCTCCCTCCTCTTCATCACTTATGGGAACTAAAACATATTAGGATTAAGTCAGCATATGGTTTGGGCATTTCAATTCTGAGTTGGTGAGGAGGAAAGTGAAAATGAATTGCATGTAATCTGGGGTCCCCAACATGTCCCTGAGAGTACCACAACACCCCAGAAACAGATATCCCTGCTACTCACCAAAGCCCTCTTGACCCTTCTCATTTTTAAAAAAATTAGTTTTGGCCTTTTATGGTTGTTTCATTGGGGGTTGTCTAATTTTTTGTCTATTTATTTTGGGGTAGGTGTGCATGTTTTGCCTGGGGGTTCTGGGTATCACTGGTTATTGTCAGTGAAATATGTATTTTTGGGTGGGGCCACAATGGTTTTGTGGATTTCGAAATGTGCCTCCATGCTCCAAAAAGGTTGGGGACCCCGGATTGTAATAAACACTTTCTGTATATGAGCCTCCTATATTTAAAATCACTGGCATTAGATTTCAAATCCAATGAATCTTTTGGGGGTTTTGTCATGCAAGGCATTATGATTTAAGCAGATACTTCAATAAAGGAGGGTTTATTTTAAAACAGGCTGTGCTGCTGAGCATACAGGTAAATCATATGAAAGAAATGCATTAAACTCCAAACAATTAAGGGAGGGTGTTGCATATGGAAGGCTAAACAATATTTTGTGACACTGAGTTGGCATAGCAATGTGTACAGTGTGGGCCATTTACAAACAGTAATTATTTTGTGGGTGAAATTCAATTGCATATGAGCCTTCAGGTGGTGCAATTAAAGTGAATTTGGTGCTCTTGTGCAACAAACCCTCTTTTTCTAAACAAAACGAAACAGACTTTTTGATGTTAGGAAAGTGATGAGTAAATGCACCGGAAAGTGTGCAACAATAATTGCTTGATGCAAAATCATATTATCTCCCTGTAAACAGATCATAACCAATATCATATACTACCTGCCAGCAAACTTTGTGGACACAATCAGGATGAATGCAAAATAAACTGGTCATCTGAATGCTATCCTAACAGGTACCTGCTACCTGGTTCAATGAGTCTTAGGCCTGATTCAGATATCAAGATGATAGTGAATGAGTACCTCTACTACTACTACTTTCCTTGCATTCTCTCCCTCTCATCTCCTCCTCCGCAAGTGAGAACAGAGAGAGAGAAAGCTTTCACTTTAAAAGAAACCTCTGATCCCAAATTCTGGTATGTACAATCTCAAGGAACTGTGGTTTGTTCTAACCACAGCTGGTCAAAACTACAGGTTCCAGACACTAAGAAGAGAAGAGGAGGAAGGAGGAACAAGATAGCCACCCATGTATTTTGTTCCCCCTACATGCCCACCCACCCAAAAGTAGAGATCCTATCAAACTAGTTTAATTAATTCTGTTATGTAACCGAGTGATATTTGTGCTATGTCCAGTATAATCAAAGAATAAATTACTGTCGGGCTGGCATTTTCAAACCTGTATTACCGAAGATTTAGTTCCTCTGAAAATTTATTGTTCTTTTAATTACTGTAAGAATTACAGTGCAAGTCAATTTATGCCATCAAGATATGAAGTTGGGCTGTTCCAACAAAGCCTGCATTATACGTTCAGAGTGATCTGAAGCTCATGTACACACACAGGAAATAAGTGTCTATAGCAGCTGTGACAGGAACTTACTTAAATTGTTGAGAAGTATAAAAGTTATCTCAGGCTTCTTATTAATTTCCTTATGGTTTGCAAAACTGTGCATAAAAAGTTCTCTTAGAAGCTTTTGGAAAAGAACTGCACATTTTTCTACAAATATATACAGTGGTGCCTCGCAAGACGAAATTAATCCGTTCCGCGAGTCTCTTCGTCTAGCGGTTTTTTCGTCTTGCGAAGCAAGCCCATTGATGGCTTAGCGGATTAGCGCTATTAGCGGCTTTTAGCGGCTTTTAGCGCCTTATTGGCTTAGCGGATCAGCTGATAAGCGGCTTAGGAAAAGGGGGGGAGGGAAAAAAACCCGCAGGAACTCGCAAGACATTTTCATCTTGCGAAGCAAGCCCATAGGGAAATTCGTTTTGCGAAGTGCCTCCAAAACGGAAAACCCTTTCGTCTAGCGGGTTTTCCGTCTTGCGAGGCATTCGTCTTGCGGGGCACCACTGTATAGGAGATTGGGATGAAGAGTGGCACAGGTAGGCATTGCCAAATAGCTTTCTACCAATGGGGAGGGTATTTTTGTTCATTGAAATATGAAACTTAGCCTCCGTTTTACTTCAGTTTAACATTATTTCTTTAACAATACACAAATTGCATAATTTATAAAATAAATGACACATTACAAGAACCACAATGAGGCTTTTGGTCTAAGAAGCAGAAAAGCATATCATTATGAGGAGGACTTTCTCAGACTGGGGAAGGGTGATTTTCAGTGGCAGCTACAAACGCATAAAAGAGAAGGGATACTTGATGCAATTCAGGTAGTATGGAGATATTCCCAGCTTCCACGGAAAATTGTATTTCCCCCAGTCTGTGGGTTATTCAAATGTAGAAAATGGGAATTCTCACACTCATCTATTCTGCCAAATACAGGGCTTCTCTTTGTCTCTTACATTCCTGGCTCCAACTACAAATCCTCCCTTCCAAATCACAAAACAGAGCCTGCTCACATGTGTAAAGAACTCAACTTCATAACTTGTTTGACTTACAGCACAAGCCTAACCATGTCTGATCAGAAACAAACCCTATTGAAATCAATGGTGTTTACTTCCAGGTGAGTTTAGCTTTCAGCCTTAGTTAGCTTGCAGTCAGTGGGCTCCTGTATCATTATATACAGTAGATTTCTATGAGAGTCAGGGAACCCTGGGTTACGTTTGTATCAAATTCCATTTTTTGTCAATCACCAGAGCAATTACAATACCTTCTATCCCCACCTCTCTCATTCATACATACATGCACACACCATAAAGGCATGGCCAATACATGAGATAATAAAGTTCTGACACAATAGAATGGATTGTAGAATTTAGATTGGGGGGGGGTGTCCATTTTTAAATCCACATACATATCCATTAAAAAGCCCTCCAGCAAAAGAAAAACTGGACAAGAAAAGGAAAAGGTTCCAGAAAGCTCTCTATCCTTTCTGCCAATTTTCTATTTGTAGTGAGCTGTTCTTTTTTTCTTTTTCTTTTCTCTATATGGGGAAGGTGTTCAAAACAATATTCTAATATTTTGACTGATCCATTCTACCACCTTGGGAACCTTTGACTTCATTATGCTGCACAGAGACTGAGCACATGTGATTGAAGATATGTTTGACAAATGTTGACATTCCAAAAACCCAGATTTGCCCAATTTTTCACAGTTCATCTGTGATCGCAGAATGTTTAGATAATGTTTTGTACCTATCAAGTTCAATTTTAGCTGTATTTTAAAAAATAAACTTTATTCTTACAGCATAATAGATGCACCTTATTCTTTTATGTTTTTCGCACCCTTCTCTTTGACCATGTTTTTTAGATTGAAAGCCTGTAAGATCTGAAAGCAGTGTCATTCAGTTGTACTTAGGTGTAGGTGCTATACAAATAATGAATATTATTGTACCATTATCATCATCTTCATCACTGCCATCACAATCTAGGGTGCTTCACTCTTGGAGAAACTTTGACACAGTGATGCAAAATCATTTTATTCTGGTTTGGGCAGCTACCTGAGAAAGTTAATGGAACCTAATGGAAGAAAAGAAATCCACTGGATTTCTTATAGCAGTATTGGTAGCATTTGCATGTGTGGAAGACAGATGTTGGCAACTGGAAAGTTTACCCAAGACAATAACATGGGATAGGCTCCAAGGAAGAATTTAAGGGTCACAACTCAACCAAATGATGTTAATATATGTACAGAGTCCTTTCTGCTTCATTTTCTGTTTAGAAATTATACAGTCCATTTGACTGGCGATGTGCCAATTAACACAGAAAACTGCTGGGTGGGTGGGTGGGTGTTTTTTTGGAGGGGGGGGTCCCCTTTCAAAAAGGCATGCAATTTCAAGGGCATTGAAACTGTTATATCTTCTTTTATGAAAACGTGCAGCATAATAGCATTTTCTAAATTATTTTCAGACTTTGTTTTACAGCACAATTCTATATATATATGTCTGCTCAGAAGCAAGTTGCATTGAGTCCAATAGTGCTTACTCTCAGGGAGATGGTTACAGGATTGCTGCCTTATACTCTTATACCATTTCAGTTGTAGTAATTCATATGACTACTAAACCTGGAGGTCAGGTAGTGATCTCTGGCCAAATCCATTTATCAGAGACTGTAGATGTTATCACTAAGCCTATTCTTAAACCCATTAAAGCTACTTTGGGGCTACATTCCTGTAAATGGAATCTTAACTGTTGTAACTACCATAGTCTTCAACATACATTTGTTGACAACCACAGAAACTGAAAAGTACTAGAGATCCCAGATGCTGTTATTCATTCACACATTATTTCACTCACTTGAATGATACAGTTCCCATGAGTGCAAAAAAGTATTCATCACAACATATGAACAGATTATATTGGATAAGGGATAAAGAAGAAAAAAACTATGTCAAGGCAGTAGTCCTATAAAAACTAAAACTGCAATCCTAATCCCGTTAACGTGAGATCAGGTCCCACTGAATTCAATGGGATTTACTTCTGAGTAGATCTAGTTAGGGCTACAACTACCTGGAGAATTCAGTAAACATGTACAAGACTGGGCTACACTTCTTTGGGTATAAAATGACCAGACATCACCATGACAATAGTAAACACATCCTAATAATGTGTTTTATGTGTTTCCTATCCTGTTCTCTAAAGACTTGATTTGAATCGACCACATACATAATAAGCAAACCCAGTTCCTTCATTTAGTCAGAATCCTGCTCTTTGATTATTTTTTTCAACGTTATATGTCATGTTTCAGCACAAACTTTCAAGCTAGCCTTAAAATACAGCCTCAACACATATCTTAAGAAGAAAACAACGCCAAAATTAATTATTTAAATGTGAGCCTTAAACTATGATAATACTGTATAAGAAAGCTGGAAAAGGAATTTCTCTCATCCTTGGAACAGAATACTTGTTCGGTAAATGTCACTTAAATTACAAATCTGACTTTATTCTTGTGTTTCATCTCACTGACACATGAGCGATAAAATCAAGATGTGGTTTACAAATGTTGGCAAAGTTAAGCTGTCATTTAGATGGCAATGAACTGTAAGCAAACACTGTGGGCAGTTTTATGTTTGGTCTTATCTATCTCTTTCACAGTGACTTCACAAAGTTTGCTCAGAAGAATCTGATTAAGCTCTACAATCATCAACATGTAAATCACCAATAGGCTCTCACAAGTGCATGGAGCCTATTATGGGGCTGGGGCAAAATACTGGATTGCCCACATTTCACCATAATTTCACAAAATACTATCTTGACAGCAGAAAGTACAGCATGTTCAGAATTTTGAAATGCACTTGAATAGACTGCGGCAAACTTAATTCTAAAGGCCTTCACTTAAAATTGTGGAGCCTTAATGAGGTGTTTTTTTTCCCCCCTATGGAAAAAACATGTTCATCTTTATGGGGAGTGCAACAGCTGTTTGTGTATGTTGCGTATTGTAATGAAGGGGGAAAGGGAAACAGCCTTCAGCTAAAGCTATTATTTTACTTTGCTTGTACACAGCTCTACAGTGTCCTTTTATATTCATTTCATCCTCCTACTCATTTCCAAAGCACAGCAACACTAACCATTTACTAGAGGAGGAAGGAGCTAGTTACTATAGAAACTAGAATTTCACTGAAATATTCTGCATATTGCACTGGCACTTTTCTGTTGAGATTAATCATGTTTCTAGAAAAGCACTACCTCTTAGGATTGCAGAGAGTCTCACGCAGCCCACCCCATCCTACCTACAACTGATAGAACAAACAATCTGAGACCAAGGTTACAAAGGCGTGTTGGTGGAGAAGGCAGCTAAGCTGGAAAGGCTCTCAGGCTAGCCTTGGGAGCTCAGACACCACATGCACAGGTTTCAAGACCAAGTGACACTGTTCATCGAAGTGTTCTTTGCTGTTTCCATGTGTGTAAATGCAGCAGGTGATAAAGAAACCCTTGGAAAATGAATTTGCAAACACACACCCATTAAGGATTATTAAGAACCCTTGTGGGTCAGGCCAGTGGCCATCTCATCTAGCATCCTGTTCTCACAGGATGTCCTAAAAGGTGCCCATAGGAAGCAAGGCCTGAGCTGCACTCTCCCCGCAACTCATAGATAAAGGGATACTGCTTCCAACAGTGGTGGGAGAACTTAACCTTATCTCCCATGAACTCACCTAAGCCTCCCCAGTAGAAGCAAATTCTGTATTTTAATTATGTGCTCTGTTTGAAGAAGTGCTTCTTTTTATTTGTCCTGAAACTCCCAATATTCAGCTTCAATGGATGACCCCAAGTTCTAGTATCCATGATAAATGGATAAAAATGTTCTATCACATTCTCACTTAACTTGCCTTTTCTCTAAATTGAAAAGTCCCAAATGTCGCAACCTTTCTGCACTGGGGAGTTGCTCCATCCCTTGATCAGTTTTGTTTCCAACACTTCAGTATCCTTTGATGTGAACTGTACACAGTATTCCAAGTGTAGTATAGATCTGCATTCTGATATTGGCAGTTTTATTTTTAGTCCCTTTGCTAATGATCCCGGATATGGAATTCACCTTTTCCACAGCTGCCACAGTCTTCATCAGGTCACAATCTTCACTGAGCGACCCTACAACCCTAAGGTCTTGTTCCTTGTTAGTGACTGTCAGCTAAGAACCCATCAGTGTATATGGGAAACTAAGATATTTTGCTCCAATGTACATCACTTTACACTCGTTTACAATTATCTCATTATTTTAGTACTCATTTATCAAGTTTGGAGATACCAATACCAATCTTCTGGGGACTTTATTTTCTACATCCCTCTATTGGGAGAACTGTCTATTTCTTCCTACTCTCTGGTTCCTGTTCCTTAGCCAATTACTGATCCATAAGTGTACCTGCCCTCTCATTCCATGACTACAAATCTTACTTAGGAACCTTTGGTGACATACTTTATTGAAAGCTTTTTGAATGTCTATAGACACAATTATTGTATGCCAATGACTCAATGTGAGATACTGCATAACTCAAATTAAAACCACAGGTACTTTTCACCATAAAATCCTTTGCTGCTAATTGATAGCATTTTCTTCCTCAAAACAAAAGAGAAATCCTGCATGAGTGATACCTCCACATGAGCAGGCACCAACATGGAGTGCCCAACTCACATGTCATATCATCTGACTAGTGAAAGGTTGGGGGAGGGAAGAGACAGAGAGACGGAGATGCATCATTCCTACACCATGCAAAAAAGTCCAGAAACTTATGTGAACTTTGCCAACTCTATATTCATTGGCCAGGATTAAACTTAAGTTACTGCAGCACATCTAGAAAAAGGAACACAATTTTTAATATTATGAAGAGGCACATTCAGAATTTGGCTGTAGCAAACATTGCTCTGTCTTTATTAGCAGGAAAGTGAGCAGGAAAACACAGTGACCCGTGAAGACGTGATCTATAAAAGGCAGTGATTTTAAATTAATCTTCTATTTAAAATCCTAACAAGCAATTCTAACTATGAATAGTAGGTCATCTCTCCCAAAATGTTAGGGTGGTGTTCAGCTAAATTGCCCAGTAGCCCAGGGACCTCAGCCTATGGAACAGAACTTCCTATCCCTCCCCTTCCCTAATCTTCTCTGGATGGTTGGGGAGGGGGGAACCTAGAACATATCTGGAGGGGGCATGGGAAGAGGAAGTCTCGTTGCACAGGCCAAAGTCCTTGTGCCAATGAAACAGCTTTATTGGCCACATCCCTTGGCCTTTCAGTGAAGTGTTTCTTGAATGTACATTTCAACTGTTTCCTATTTGTGTGCTTATCTGCACTTGAATGAGGGAAGCTTTTAAGCAGAGCTGCACTAAAGTTTATATTTTAAAAGTAACCAAATGTTATCACTTTCCTCTGTTAACTAAATGCCAGAAGAACAGATTCTAAAATTGGTCTGTTACTATGACAACTGATGAACCAATCTTAACTTTGAGTCTGTATCAACCAAAGTGAATAACAAAGAGATTCTGATTTTGAGATTCTGCATTTTCTGAAATACATTAAAAACTGAAAAAAATACATTAAAGGCTTAGCAAGATAGCCAAAGTGTGCTCCAGCTTATACTTTGCCTCTTGGGTTTTGCAGCTTGCTAATAAAGCTGTGTACATACCATACAAGTAAAACACATTTGAAGCCCATACACCCCCAAAGAATCCTGGGAATTGTAATTTGTTAATGGTGTTGGGAATCGTAGCTCTGAAAAGTATAAACTAATTCTCAGATTTCTTTGGAAAAACAAATGTCATTTAAATGTATGCAGCCTTATATTTGCAAAAACAGCCTTATATCTGTAAGAACGGAACAAAAACATGGTGATATCATTTGGTCATGCAGGAGCAAGGCCTACCTAGGGGCTGGTGAAACCGCAGACCCAAGCAGGGGGACAAAAATCACCCCAGAAATCTGTCTCCAGTTATCTATGTAAGGTCATAAGTTCAGACAAAGCTGGAACCCAAGTGGTAGAAGAAATGGCAAGGCAGTATGAAGGTAGACCACTGGAGACTCTGGTGTGCATGGCATATGTGTGTGGCAATGCGGTGATGCAGGAAATGCTTCCCATCCTTCTTGCACCACGACACAAAGGCGTGCAATTTTTTGCCCTTCCTCCTCGCCTCACCCTTACTCTAGATGCATTGGGTACTTGGGTCATGTAAAATGTAGTAATTTCCAATGTGACTATTGCAGTAAAGTTATTGGGGGGGTGGCGGGGGGGTTGGAACAGGACACTGGTACAGCTCCTTGCCAATGGCGCAAGGGACCGTAGGTACGCCTCTGTGCAAGAGCTCTTTCAGAACTTTCGTGCATAAATATGAACAAGAATAATAAATTTCAATGGCAGAAGCTCCACACAAGCAGCTCCTGCCATTGAAGTGAATGAAGAAGCCTGTACATATGTCACCAGTGTCACAGAGGTCTGAACCTGGCCATACACTAGTGTAAGAAGGCGGCTAGATTGAGACCTTCAGAGGCCCTAAGCCAGGCATAGGCAAACTCGGCCCTCCAGATGTTTTGGGACTACAACTCCCATCATCCCTGACCACTGGTCCTGTTAGCTAGGGATGCTGGGAGTTGTAGTCCCAAAACATATGGCGGGCCGAGTTTGCCTATGCCTGCCCTAAGCACTGAAAAGATTGTGGTTCCCCCTTGCCCATATGCAATTCTTTCTTTCTTATTACCATCACAGCTCAGCCTCTAAGTCGCAGTCAAACAAGTATAGTTGCAATTTTCAGAACAGCGGAGGACTGTTAGGAATTGACAGCACAATGAAAGGCTAATGATATTGGGGGGAGGGGTTTGCAGCACATTCACAGTCACCTAGAAAGGGTTGCTGAACGCTAGTAGGGTTGGTGGGGAGAATTAATCGAACGGGTCCTCGTAATGCACGCTGAAGCAATGTATTTTGCCACTTGGATAGTAATTTCATTAATGGAGTCTGACAAAAGGAGGGAGGTGTAAAAATTATCAGGTCTGCCTGGAAATTTAGTTAATATAGGTGAAATCTATAAAAGAGCGAATGCTCTAAAAATATGAGGAGTACAGTAGTACACGCTGAACTGTTTCCCAAGTGACAAGAGCAGACATGTTGATTATAAGAGATGGACCAAGGTAAAGACTCTGCAATATTCAGGAATTTCTAATGTATAGTCAGCTGGAACTATGATTCTGCTACAGTTTCCAACTGTAGAACATGGCCTGAGTTTTGTCCTTGTGGAGGGGCTACGTTTTAGATTTGTTATTTAACTGTGTATTTAACTCTCAGAGGCCCCAAGTTTGATAGAGGGGATAAAGGGGTGATTCAACATCAGTAACAAAAAGAGAACAGAAAAATGGGGGAAGAGTGTGCCGTGGGGTGTAAGGAAGTCTAACCAAGTTCTGATTTTTCGCATGGAGACTATTTAGAAATATCAAATAATTATTTAACAAATTTTGTGTGGGTGTGCATGCCCCTGCTTTGCTGGTGCCCTAAACATGAGCTTAGTCTGCCTACTGAGTAATTCTCCACTGGTAAGAAGCTGCTGAGGCTAGAACTGGGAGCTTTCAGTTCTATGTTCTATATGGTAAATATCAGAATTGCACCTTCATTGAATGGTAGAGTTGGAATGGACCCTGAAGTCATCTCTTCCAACCCCCTTCAGAAATGGTTCTGAATATTTAGTATTCTCAAACTATAAGCTGACCCTCCTGGACATGAATGGCTGTAAGAGGCTTCGTGTTTGGCCCAGAAACTTGCCGGAGCAACAAACTTCTGGTTCTCAGGTCAACCTTGACAGCTATATTAATATGAACATGCAGAACTTTGTAAACAATATTCAGGTGTCTTGCCTCTATATTGTTTGCTTGATCTGCATGCACAGCAGGGCTTACTAATGTGGTGCTCTGGGTACCAGTGAGCCTGCCAGTACCTCCTATGGAACCTGCTAAAGGTCTCAGTATATATCCCCTCAAAAATCCATTATGCACAAGTGATTGCTTGCTCTTTCTTCTCAGTTTTGTCTGCATTGGTTCGGTGTCTGATACATCAAACATCTCCCCTCTAACATGCCCACCTTTCATTAGATACCAGGACTGGACACCCACTCTCCCCCCAGTTCTAAACAGAGAAGAGGCGAAAGAACTGCACTCTCTGAGCAAGTGCAGTGGTGGCTGATGTAGCTGCCTTTTCCCATTGATGATAGGGCTGAAGTTGTGGTCCTGTCTCTTTTCCTGCTCTTTTAGATGTGGCAACCAGTATGTCACACACGTAAAGCAGCTTTTTTCTGTATCACACCACCATGCCCTTTCCCGGCAGCCATTTTGTGACTGATGCCCAAGGCACTTTCTCAAAATTACCACTGGCCCCCAAAGCCTGGCAACTCCTTGATAAACTGGAATCCAGTGAAGTTACATGAGGTTATGTTGAGTTCTCCCTTGCTAAAGGGAGCTAGTGGGAATGGGAGGGGGGGAGGCCTCTCAGTGAGACATTTTTGAGAGGGGTGAAAAACATTTGGGGAGGAAACACCAGAGAGTCCTCTGGGTATAACACAGAGCACAGTCTCTAGAGACGTCTGTGTAGGCAAGCAAATCAAGCCACAATTACATGATCTTTTCTGCCCGCAAGCAAAATATTTCACTGTAGCTAAATTCTCAGAGCTGGGTTCAAATACATGGATTTCTCACCCACCCACCCACACTCTTTATAGCAAAATACTGGTTTTAGTAGCCATTATAGTGATTGTAAAGATGCATTAGAATTGTAGCAATTATGAATTGAATGAAATATTAGTATAGTTTTAATTAAGAAACTAAAATCTCTTACCAATTTTCTTTGAGGATTTAAAACCTAAATGTCAAAGAAAAAAGAAACAAAACAGAAAATAACATCCTCACTAACATATTTAATACAGACAAGTGGACAATAAATGGTGTTTCTTCAATACTTTCAGGAAGGATTTTTAAATATATAATCTAGGGGAAACAGCATGCCGTTTTCTTTCCAATTGCTACCATTTGCTAGTTCCATTGTGATTCATGTGGATTTTGATATCAGTCTTGCAAGCAGAAGATTTCATAATTGCTATAAATGCAGGAATCTATACCCACTGCAGGATTCATATTTTACAGTGTTCTCAGGGGACA
Source organism: Podarcis erhardii (assembly GCF_964252035.2). Lineage (NCBI taxonomy): Eukaryota > Metazoa > Chordata > Lepidosauria > Squamata > Lacertidae > Podarcis > Podarcis erhardii. Next base: position 66,705,681 of record NC_138497.1, on the reverse strand, counting down.
GTTTACTCAGGGGACTACTACATAGTTCAATGGATCTTTTCCAGATTAAGTGCTTTGAAGATGGAGGACAAACATTGATCCTAAACATCTGCAATCAGTTAAGTATCTTTAAAACCATATTTAATGCTGTTTGCAATGCAAGCTTTGTAAGTCTACATTAGTGCAAAATATAGTACGTTCCACATACTGTATATTTTTTTAAGATGGAGCTGCAAGTTTTAAGCCATTCACTGATAATCAGACAGCAACAAATTTTAAAAAATGACTGATTTCACACATTAGTTTACAATATACATCATTCAAAACTCAGGAAGAGAAGTAAGCAAGCAAAAAATAAATCACAAAATGCTGGGAATTAATATCCAGTTCTCATTAACTATAGCTGGTACACTATTAATCACAAAGCCTACAGTTTCAATATGAAAAATGAGACTCTTAGGGGGTGCTCTTTAGCTTAGGACCTTAGCAAAGACAGAGAAAAAGGAGGGTGCCTAAAGAACAAAGAATCATCAGCACTGTGGACCACCACACCTTAACATCCAGTTATGCCTAATTAAGGCATGCTATCAGATCTGGGGGAATTGAAAGCCACACTGAAAACAAAACAAAAAGGGCTATTTGCTATGGATACAAATCCAGGTACATGAATACAAACCACTGTACCCTATTTTCTTAATGTACTATGAAAACAAGCCAATGATTGCAACGATTCAAGAGTCTGAACAAATACTGAGCTTAGTGATGAATGGATAGCTTTACAGAGCAGAGAAATGTGTATAAACAAAGAGAGGAAACACAGCTAGAGAGAAGAATAGATGCATGGAGGGTTGTTATTTGCAGGGCATTAAAAAAAAGAATGGCTTGCAATACTGCATATTCTGTGCAGCATATCTCCATGGGAGAAATGGCAGTTATACAGTAGATCTCTCATCAGGAAACATTTCTCACCATTTCTCTTTCTTCCCTCCTCTTTTGTCACTTTCTGCTGTGCCATTACTTTCTGTGGAGAGCTTCTGCCTGACTTGGGCTTTCCTGATTCGTTGCTGATGACAGAACCGTTCTCACTAGGCGACCTGCTGTAAGTAACCATAGCAACAAGGAAGATTGTAAGTTTCTCCTGCATATTTCTCATTTCAAGGTTATTGCATTAGCTTGGTTTGCATCGCTGACTTCTCAAGCCTGATTCTTATACAAAATGAAAGATAAAAATGTTGCAATAAAAAAACACAATAAAATCAAGGAGGCATCCACAGTACATTTTCATAACAGCTCAGAATTTAGAAAGATTTCTATGCATTCACAATTGAATGCATCTCCTTTGTAAACTCACAGAGATAAAGGGGAATATTGCAAAGGACAAAAAGTCACTTTCCCCCCAATACAGAGGCCGTTAAAGCATTCTGACTGCACAACTCTTTCTCCTTGCACTCTTTCAGAAAGATGGCTGCACTCTCATTCTGTTCGTCATGTATGGAGTCTGTATGCAGCTGTGTTTATAACTGCATAGTAAAAGAAATTGCTTTGCAATAAAAAATTGTTTTATAGGCTCTGTATGAGGAGGAAAAGACCCTTTTTAGCCTCTACAAGATTGTCTTGTATCACTGGACATTTAAAAAGAAGAGATATTCAATTGTGAATGCATATTCTCAATACAATTTTGCACATTTTCATACACAGAATCAAAGCGCTGTAGAGTTGGAAGGGATCCCAAGGGTCATCTAGTTCACCCCCTGCAATGCAGCTAAAGGCTTGTATGCATATACTGTATGGGTTAGTTTTATGCACACATATTTTTGAACAATAAAGCTAACAAGAGAATATAGAAACCAACCTCTTCTAATCTAACCCACAAGCATCCACTGCAAAAAAAAAGCCTCCCCCCCCCCTCCTTGTCCACAGAAGCAACACAGTAAACAATAAACACAAAAGAAAAGGAAGGTGGCAATAAGTCACAGCTGGTGTGCCTCTCTCCTTCCTAGTCTTGTAGAAAATTAGACTCCTCAAGTTTTGTAAGGCTGTTAGGGAGAGCTTCAAGTTACCATATCTATGTCTTTTAAGTGTGATGTGAGATGCAGTTCTAAGTGTTTTAGCAAAAGGCTTAGGTGATAAATTATAAGGATGCTATTTTTAAAGGGAAACTTGGTAGTACTATTACAAATGCATTTTGTAATATGAGCTAGCTTCCCTTAGTAGTATTGATATCAGAAGGAAGGAAGCAAATCAACGACTCCTTTATTGTAACGAGTTCTGGTAATCTACTGTCAAGGAGCAATCACTGTCAGAGCATAAGACAAGGGCATTTTCAATAAATATAAGACAAGTTTATCTTTATAATTAAAGAATCTTTGGTCTGACAGAAAGTAAACAATTTCTACAGCTGTTAGGTAGCCTCAAGTCTGTGGTTAGAACTGATGCAGTCATTATCTGCAGCACCTCCAAGGCATCATGGGACTGATTCAGCCGCATACCAGAACTTTAGGTCTGCACATTTAAGGAGGATTAAAGTGCTCTGTTGCCTCGGCACAACTACTTCACTAATTAAAAAAACCCTGTCTGTTTCAGTTGGAAAGTGGCAGGTAAATGCATTGAAAAGGTGTGGATTAATGGCTATCGGGAGGAAATGTAAACACCACACAAACAAATCAAGATGAATGCTCACTGTAGTGTAACTGCCCCTCAAAAAATGCAGAATGAATGTGTAATAAAGAGTGGATATAATCTAACCTCTGTGTAAGCTTTGTGCAAGCAAATCAGGATAAATAAGCAGATTCTCCGGAGGGGCTCCATTTAGCTTAGCAAAACTCTCTCTTAAGATGCTTTTAAGTCTATATTTTCTGCAGTCTTCCCCCCATCCACTTTAAGTCCTCACCCTTACTGAAATAAATCAGAAGTATGAGTAGTTGCACTTAGAAACTATCTGGGAATTAAGCGGTAAATAAATAATACTTCTGCACATTCTCTGTATGTTACACTTGCACCTCCTTCCCTTGAGATGCTGAAACTGAGTTTGCATGATCCTCAGGAAAGAGGCCTATAATTTTGGTTACATTACTCTTGTAAATTGCCATGATAAAATAAAAACAAATCAAATCTCTTACATCTCTATTGCGGAAACTATGTTATCTCCAAATATTAATCTTTCTGACAATGCAGAGAAGCCTGAGGTGACTGAAGACAAGTCTGGCATCTGAGGAGGAAAATCCAAAGAATGTCTCCAATGATAAAGGTGGATCTAGGAGAACTCACAAACTGTGGGAGGAATTCAATGTCACGCCTAGGCGATTGTTCCTTCAGGGCAAGTATTTTGGCTTAAAAGTAAGGTTATTCCCCGCCCCCCGCTCTTGCCCACAACGGTGCACTGCTCCAGGGGTTCTTCTGTCCCCTCCCCCCAGAGCCACTCTCAGGAGGCACCAGGGGAGGAGAGGAAGAACGTCGCATTGTGCAAGCAGAAGTCCCTGTACAGGGCTTTCGCTGACAGGACTCACTAGTTGAATCCCAACCTGTGAAGCTGCTCCATTAGAGGATAGAGCAAATCCATGTCCCTGGGCTAATGAACCACATGCATCTTATTTGACTTAAGTTTCCGTTTATCATTTGAACTAAGCAAACAAACAATTGCGGACAAAGCAAGACAGGTAAGTGGTTATATAAAATGGAAGGCCACCTAACAAAATGTAGAAAGTCACTTTTTGGTAACCAATATCCCTCGAACAAGAAGAACTTGCAAAAATATATTATAATAGTAATATTTTCTGTAGGAAACCTAGCTAATCAATATAGCAGTCCATCACTCTGGCTCCAATATCTCTCTCTCTCTCTCTCTACACACACACACACACACACACACACACACAGACACACACAAAAGAAAGACCATTAATGGTTGTAAATTCCACAGTAGTTTCGAATTAAGACTGACCAGGGTGTTCCTTCTGCTGTTCTTACCTCTTTCTTGTGTCATTGGACTTTGCAATTTTAGCAGTGCTTCCATCCTGAATAATTTCCCTCTCCTGAGAGGCAGGAGCATCTCTCACTGGAAGCGGCAATACTACAGTCTCTTGGGTTACAGGCAAAACCTCATCTTCAGCTCCCTGTTGGCCCAAATGTTGCTTGGCATAGTCAAATCCTTGGACTGGCTGCAGATATGGAAAACAAAGGAGTTCTGAATCAGATATACATTTAATACATTTTTAATTGTACAATTCAAGATTTAGCCAGAGATGCACATTGTATGTACCTAAGAGTGAAGGGAAAACTACTCATATTTATCAATCCTTTGTGGAAACAGAATTAATGGGAAAGTAGCTGCATTCGTTTTTAAGTATTTTACTGTTGAGTCTAAATTGCATGCATTATTTAGAACTCCTTTTTGTGACTCTGAAAGCATCATCCATGTTTTGGCACTTGTTGGAAACCCATGTGTCTCATCCCAATACTATTCTTCTTGGTGGTATTTCCTTCTTTCTTCTTTGGCTCTGGTGACCCATGTAGTTTTGTTTACAGGCATCCATGACATGGATAATCATGGATGATAAGGTGGCTGCAACAGCCAACAGAATTAAATAGCAGTGTAGGCCAATTAAGCTGTGAGGTCAATGGAGGAAGAACATTGCACCAAGAATTTGAGGCAGCTTAGAGTAAAAAAAAGGGGCTTCAAACCACAGAGAAACAATGTTCAGAATGGCCCTATTTTTAAGCAGACAAATGATTTATTGGAATCAAATCCATGAGAGAGAGAGAGAGAGAGAGAGAGAGAGAGAGAGAGAGAGAGAGAATATGAATCAGAATATGGGAAAGAAGAAGGAAACAGAAAATGTACCAGCTTATTGTCTGCTTCACAAGTCATATCAGGTCAACAGGAGATTTTTTTCTACATAAAAAAAGTCCAATGTTTCTTAGACAGACACAGCAATCCCCCAAAGATATAAGATGGAAATGCAGCGGGAGATACTCTGACCTTGATGAAATCAGTGTCTTCTTCAAACACTGTTGCTTATATCACCCAGAACAAAATGGTTTTGAAATATTAAGCTGTACCCTTGTGTTACTCCAAAATATAAAGGAACAAATGTGACATTAAATGGCATGCCAAAACAATAAAGTCATGTTTCAGGCCTTTTGTATTAGCAACTTGCTGGAACATATCCATTTTTAAACTTTACAGATGGGCTGAAATTGTCTACTATGCAGAGCACCACATTAGCTCCACTTTTGTAACTTGTGACGATCAATTACATTCAACTGATGCATACAACATTTCACAGGTATACCATCTCTAAACTTACGTATGTTGTATGTTATACATACATACATACATACATACATACATACATACATACTTGAATTCTGACTGAGTGGGGTCACTTCAATATACTTTGAAATGAATGAATCACAGCAGCCATAAATACTGGAAGAAGAGAGTATAGATACTTAGCCTGAGACCTTATGGCTGCCATGGGTCTGCCCTTCTGCCTTTCTGCTAGGGATAGAGGGCAGCATAGATGGCTCATAGTAGAGACATAAAATGGATTAATTTCAGATTGGTACAGAATAAGGAGGGTTTCAGTCCCATCTGAAATGGCTTCAGGAGGCAGACCTATGACATTAGATATTCAAATCTTATTTCCAATTTTGGACTGTCCTCCATCACCAATGTGAAACCCTATTACAATGTTTCACATAAACCGAGCTAGAAGAACATTCCAGTGACACTTCTGTTGTCAGAGCCATTTGAAGGAAAAGCTCCAGTTCCATCTTAGGGGAAATTGTTAAAACACATAGAGGGCAATGAGGACAACACTTGATGAATCCGTTGTGACATTTTGACTGAAACAATCAATAAGCAGAGCTATTTTAGAGTCAAACCTGTCAAGTGTTTTTTCATTCGTATCACAAATCACAGGTTTCCAATGAACCTGAATATTCTATAAAAACAAAAAACAAAAGACCCTGGTTGCAGCATGGGCATTCAGGAGGCACATTCAATGGCATGCCAAAATTCTCCGGGGGGGGGGGGGGAGAGAGATAGGTTTTTCTTTTTCAAAATGAAGTAAGACACTGAAAAATAACTACAGGGGAACGTTTCTCACCTTCTTTCAATTTTCAATGCACAGAACATTTTTTATACAAATTAAAGGTTATTAAATTCAACTGTCAGAAAGCAATCAATATGTTGTCAACTGTGCAACGAAACCCTTTATCCTTATTTTTTAGCCTCTCTAATTTCTGCAGTGAAACATGTCTCTCCAGTATTGGTCTCTATAGCCACAGCAGGCGCTGTAACCCTCCAACGGTTTGGCTTCACCCACAGATGCGCACTCCTCAAGACTGACAGGTGTCAGCAATAATGTTAAAAGTAGACTGCCCCCTCCCACAGTGACATAATTGTGTTGAGAATGTCTTCAATTCTAGCTCACAGACTCCTGTTTGCAGGGTGTAGATATCTCAAAACTAGACATCTCGTTGCATATTGAGATTTGCCAGGAGAGAAGGAGTTCCTCACAGGGTAGCTGCTTTCAGTGCCAGTATGCATCCTCCCTACCATATACTTTCACACTATATTCTGGACTGTGGGGATTATTTTTTTAAAAAATAATAATAGTATAATAATCTGACATAAAAGTAAGGGGGGCAAGCTTCTGACACTAAGAAGCTCCTGAATAATAAAGGACTTCACATTAGAGACCTAATTAGGCTGGAGTTTCAATCTACTTCTGTGGTTTACTTGGCAAAACTGTTTATTCCATTCTGGCAACAGCTACGCAGGAATACAGTAATGGGGAGGAAATGTGTGAACTCCAGAAATAAACCACAAAAATCATTTCAGCATTGTAATGTGCCCACCAGTTCGAAATTTTGTGTCACAATAGTGAACTGAAGCTGACTGAATACTGTCAGATGAACTCTACAGAAATGTACTCATTTAATTACATTAACAGCAACATTTAAGCCAACAGGCACACATTATCTGTCATAAGAGCACAGGGTACAGGGTACATACACCTGACTTTCCTTGCCCTTCAGATATAAAATCATTGTCTCTAAAATCATACCATGAATTAAAATGAACAGAGATTTAACACAGATAGTCTCCACATCAAAACATAAAATAATGTAGCTGAAATCCAACACATTCAATAGTCAACCCTTGCAATGTATTTCAGTTTCTATCAGGCAAAAAAACCCTCATAAGTTTAACAAGAACAGATGCCCTTATTTTGGAGAGCATGCTTATGTGCATTCATTCACTTCTTGTGCCAAAAACCTCACTTCCCCCACTTTTCTTTTTGGTTGAACTCAGTTAACACAAATGTAGTGTAGTACAGACCATCCTTATTGTTAAAGCAATCAAGGATGACAAAAGGATTTAAGAACTCTCAAGAACCTAGACTTGATCTTTTCCGAGTACATTCAATTTGCCCAGCTTCCTTTAAAGAGCTGTCCTTAACAGGATGGCCTGGGTGGCACACAAAATCTCTTCCTTCACCTTCTGCATATTGTAACATTTAATGCCAAAGGATTCATTACCCCTCTATCCTTTCAATAATTCGCTTAGTTCCATTCACAAAGGGAGAGTTCTAAAAGGTGGTCCAGCAGGCAGCCCTTCTGTGCAAAGAGCTGCAGTGCATAGGAGTCTCTTAGCAGCAGCAGGACTGCAGCACTGATTATGCAGTTCCACTCTCCTTGTTCCCCCTTGATATGTGAAATCAAAGCAAGCAGAGCAGAGAAAATAAAATAGAAACACTCCACAAGAATAAAAGCAGCAAGCCAAGAAGGTTCCTTTTCAGAAGGCTTGAAACGTTATATTTTGCAGAGCAAAGGCTCACAAATTACCCTCAGCAGCAGCCGTCCTAATCAATAGATTTTAAATATACACAGATTATAACGTCATTTCATAAGCATAATTTTAATAAACAAACCACTTCAGCCATATTCACAGAACAGATTTTTCATCCAGAAGGTTTGCAGTGCTCAAGTAGTTTCAGGCATTTTTGCAACTAGAGAAACAACACACAGTCTATTTAAATACACTCAGCACATATTACTGGCAACTATTTGCATTGCCAAGATTTTACGCTTAATAATTTGCTAGCAATTACGATTACTGTTATGCCTGACAGACCAAAACTCCAGGCAGGCTAAAATGAAAACAAAATGTTCTTCTAATTTCATTAATCAAATATTTAACACTAGAGCACATAAATCAAAAACAGGAAGGACCTTTATCCTCTTATCCCTGTGCACAAATGTTCATTTAATTATACTATCCAAATTTTATATTCATGGCAAGAGCTTTAACTAACCCACAGAATTCCGAACTGTACAGATGCTGGCCAGAGTAATGAAGTAAAGAGCAAACTAGATGTAAGCCAGGATATGTACCCAGAGGATCATCTGCTGTTTTTCAAGAGTAAACTTTAGCCGCAGGGAAGAGGCGATTGTTTGGAGGGGGACCATGGTGCTGAGAGAGGAGAAAAGAAGGTTCCCAAAGCTGAGTCTGAAGACTCCAGATAACATTCAAGGCCATACGAGAACTTCTTGTTGCTGGCAAGACATCTTCAACTTCACCAAGTAAACTCAAACACATTCCAATACTGAATGTGGAATGCTCTCCTTAGAGAGGCTCACTTGGTGCCAACACTGTAGTTTTTCTGTTGCATTGCCAGGCCTTTTAGGAAAGTGCTTCAGCGTTCCATAGATTTATGTGTGTGCATGTGCATGTGTAGGGTTCATACCTTTTGCACTGCTGTTTCATCTGTCATTGTATTTTGATTCCAGCTTTACATTGTACCATTCATATTTCATAAGTATGCATTATTTTCTATTTTTATAGGTACTGAGAACTACCCAGAGAATTTCTGTCATTGGACAATTTGGAAATTCAATAAATAGATACATTCAAATAAATAAGTAAACAAACAAACAAACAAACAAACAAACCATAGGCAGATGTTTCATGAAAGCTTATCTGTCATCAAGGATCTTCTCAATGACAAGCCCCCAAGAACCATCCAGGAAACAATAAGCTTTCCTAGAACACAACAACTGCAATCTATTTTCAGACTCAGGTGAGGTAGCACCACTTGAGGCAGAAACTTGCTGCTTCCTATGAACTTTCAACCTCCAGTTTCAGTTCAGCCAAATGGAGGTAAAAAATCTTGAGGATTTCCCTGTTGTTTGCTTCACTATCCTACTTGTGAATCTGTTATACAAAAAAGCATGTAGCTCAGATTTTTGACTCCAATCATATTTCTGGTCTCTTCAAAAGAAAAATAAATAAATTGTGACACCTGGGTGGGCTATCAATTTTTGCTATTTCTGCATTTAAACTATATAAAAGTGATATGATATTATTATCAAAATCAGAAAAGAGACAATCTATTAATGTATACAGTCCACCCGCAATTTAGCCTCCTTTAGCTTGTGTGAATTCAGCTTTATGCACTTGGCTGAAAAAAATTAAAAGGGGAGCAGGCATCCAGTGGGGGATATCAGCAATTCCACCTGCCATTGCATTCACCTTGAGCATGCATTCAAAAGTGCAGGGAGAGTGTGTTTTGACTATGCACCAATTTGGCTTTATGCACTATCCTTGAAACGTAACCATCGCATAAGATAAGAGTCGACTGTACTGTTTATTTTTATTTTTTTATTTCATAAAATTTTAATAAGGTTTCTAAATTTTTCTTAAATGATGTCTTGCTTTTCCTTTTAGATATGACTAGTACCTAGTATCTAGTATAAAAACTTCTACAAAACATAGAAGTACTGATTGATATTGATCAGGATATTTTATTCCCCACTTTAACCTGGTAGAGCTAGATCGTTTGTTTCTTTCTTCTTTGGCATGCAGGCACAACTGGTGAATATCTATTATCTCATTTCAACCATGCTGTTCCACTATGGTCACGAGGCACTAGTAAGTTAATAGAGTGTTTCAAACACCTGATAATGGCCTTTTTAGACTCCCTGGCAAAAAGAACTGAATAGCAGCAGTTATCAGGAAGCATATTGCTATGAATCACGTATTCTATTCTGTACTTCCTTCTAACCCTCCTCCCAATAATGCCTGCTCAACCTGTATGGTTGAAAAAAGAGGGGGTTTTTTAAAGGTTATTCTGAAGACACATTAAGCAGCTAGTACTTCCTTCGTTTCACAGGGACTTACACTAGAAAGATTGCCTTGCACTTGGGTGGAAGCCTATAAATGGGAACGGCTTCATTCTGTCTCTGAGCACAGAGTATTTATTGTCTTATTGGTTTAGTAAAATCTGTCCAAAGAGAGCACAATCTTGTTCTTCAAGTACAGAACGATGGAGAATGTAACACTGAAGAAGAAATTCCCATTCCTGAGCCTGGGATGAAAATTACTTACTTTGGCTCTCTGTGGCAGGTTCATCATGGTATCTCCCTTGAAGTCATTTTTGTTCTTCCTGCACAGAACTGCCGTGATAATGATGATGATGACTGTAACCACAGCAATGGGAGCCAACACTGCAGCAATGATCCATAGGTTGTTGGGTGGGTTTTTTACCACAGCTGTATATAATAAAGAAGGAGAGAAAGTAAACTTATAAAGCAATCTTATAATGAGTCAGACCAGCAAGTCCAGTACTGTTTGCTCTTGGCAGGAGCTCTCAGAAAGTCTCACGTAGGCAGATATTTTCCCCAACCGTTCAAGCATGTGAATTGTGCTCTACCACAACCTATGGAGGACAACCATTACTACCAGCTATGGTGAAAAATGGTGCAAAGAGTGACTTGGCTTATTACGGGAGAAATATCAGGGCAATGTCACTTAGGGGGAAAGCTAGAGTTCAGTGGTAAATCACATATTCTGCAGGCAAAAGTTTCATTTGACAAGCCCCTGCCAATCACTTTTGATAATACTGAATTCAATGGACAAATTGTACAGCTTGGTATAAGTAGCTTCCAATGTCCCACTTCTCCCAAGATAATAAATGGGTTATTTAAGCTGTAGCTCTAATTCTTATCAGTTATGGCAGAGGTTACCTTTCCCACTCCACCATGCACCATACAAGCACTTAAAAACTACTAATTGAATGCCTTGCTTTCTTCCATAACACTCAAGCCATAATATTTATAAATGAATGATTAGTAAAATAACACTTCAGTAACTAGAAGTTGGAAAGAGGTGCAGGTCTATTTCCATCTGGAGCAATACTTAAAATCAATAATGTAATATTAATATTTCCAGAATTAGCCAAAAGATGTCATAATCACTGTAAATAATTAAGAATTTATATAATATCCAATATTTGAACAGTTTGATGGAAATTGTATTTTTTTTTGATGGAAATTGTATTTTTTAATTTTCAATTTATTTGTGAATAATCTGTGTAATTTCAGCCATGACAAAGCTGAATATGAACAATTAATATTTAAACTTCAATCAACAAGGTATCTGCTCTACAGAAGAAATGATAAGTGATCTTTTTAACATTCTTTTGGACATTGCCAGAGACTGCAGCATCAGGCGAATAACCAATTTAATAAATGAAAAATTATAACCAGAAGGGGAGGGTGGATTTCAGTATTTGGTTGCCATTTGGAGTCACACATGCATACTTGTCCTTTATGATCAACTATGACAGGTTCTTTTCTCCACATTGTCAATAATAATTATAATAAACCTACTAGTTACTTGGGGCTAATGGTCCACTGTGACTACATTCTACAATTATATGATTAGTTTGTCTCTTTATTTCTTTATTAAAGAAAAATCGGTACGATATGTTGTAAGAAAGTATTAGAAAGTATATTAAGAGTAAGGTAATAGTTATAAGTACATTCAAAATCATAAATGACAACATAAATGATGGGAAGTCTACATTTAATTTAATTTACTTTGTTATATCTTACTTTATTTTATGTATTATTATTTGATCTTAGCTTAGTTGAAATCTAAGCGGAATGAGAAGTTTAAATTAATATCTTATGGTAAAATAATTTAAGAATATTCTTTTCTTTGTAAGTATGTATGTGAATGTGTGAAGTTACATCTGTAATGATGTTAATGAATTTCCATAAAGAATTTTTTATGCAAAAAAAAATAGTTTGTGATCAGTCAATATATTGATCTACACTTATATCAGAATGTATACTTGTGGACACTTAAGAGTTGTCATTCACTGATTTGAGAAAACTGTTAATTGCAGGAAAAAGCTAAGCTCTAACATAAATAATACAGGCCTGGTTTGCACATCACACTAAGCAAAACCATGGCTTAGCACAAATGAACGAGCTCCAAAACAGGAGATTGTGGCTGCTTTGCTCGTCATAGGTTGATTTGCTGCTATGCTATATTGTCCAAACTCAGGTCATTGTTTAGCTAACTCCAGGCTAACTGCAAGCTGCCTACAAGATTTATCCTATCATTTGTGGATCTTGGTTATTCTGTGAATGCTAAACCATGAGCTCAAGTTTGGCCAACACACAAAGTCAGACCATGACTTAGTCTCAACGCAGAAACAGAATAACTGTCAAGGCGCAAAGTGGCCATAACTTTGTTCTAAGCCATGGTTTGCCATAATGAGATGTGTGAACCAGGAAAATCATTTTAAATACAGTAGCTAAAATGAAAAGATTGATACAGACTGCTTACAGCACAGGAAGCAACCAGCCCATGCCACTGCTGTTTGATGTCCATTAATTCTAATGGGATGTGTATGAAGCAGCAACAAATGCCCCACTTAAATATTTATGCAAGTATTTAGCATGCTCTGCTTCCTCCAATTGATGCTGGTTATTGGGGGTGGGAATCAGAGAAGAGAAAACTGCCGGACTGCGTCCAGATCAAGACTTCCAACCCAGTTCATATTTTACATTCACTATGTAAAGTAAAAAAATGACCATGAAGCAGTATCTGGTGAGGGTTGGGATGGGATATTACCTCAAATGCCTTTGTAGACTTTCAGAAAACATGGTTTCCTACCAGCCTATAGAGAAACAATTCTAAAGCAGCACATATCTCTTTTAAGTTCTACATTCTGGCAGCCATGAAAAGCAAAGAAGTGATATTATTTTAAAATCATGCCTTCAGCTCTAGTTATCTCCTTAACACTGAAGAGTCAGTTAGAGTAGATGATGATCCTAGCTAATATATATATATATATATATATATATATATATATATATATATATCCCCAGAGAGCTGTGTTATCATTTAAGGTACATAGTAATAAAGCACATAAGAAAGTATCCAGAGAAAAACATTTACAAGAGTTCCTGACCAAAGTAGATAAGCCACCATATGGGGATGCTCCATGTTGATTTTATTATAAGAGGCAATCATAATAATTATAATAAACTATCTGAAAGCAAAGCAAAGAATCCTTACGATCAGCTTGTACTTGAACGACATATCCCAGTGTCAAGGCCATCCTCTGTGAATCAACAGTGCTCAAAATTTTGGCAGCTGTAGTGCCCAACAAAGGTTTCCCGTTGTATATAGTATAATAGGTCAATTCAGCAGGGTCCTTAGGACCTGGAATTCGCTGCATTTTTACCATCTTATCAAACAAGAGAGAAAGACAAAGGGAGGGGGAATCTTATTTATAGTATAAACTCACATCTATGACGAAACGGATAATATTAGCATAGAAATAGACTGATAAATTAGATATACGTTTTCAATTGAAACAGCAGTATGCATAAATGTTCAAAGGGGGAATGTTTTGAGCAGAAGCATAAAAACCATGTCGATGGGAACCTGTTTATATCCCACAGGTTTGCTTGGTAGCCCAACACTTCTTCCATGTTTCCACCCTCTGGGTGCCTTGTTTCTCCCTCTGGCAAACTCTGCTCAATGACACATTGGGTTCAGGAATACTGCCCCACTGATAATTAACCCAGTAGCAGGAGTGGCAGACCCATACCATCCACATAAGAGGCAGTGCTGTCACTGCTGGGATGTCAGTTCCACAGCTTTGTCCCCTCCTGCCCAGTGGTGTCTGAAACAGTCACTAAATTGCACTTTGTGGCCTTGAGCACACATACCAAATAGAGAGGCACTCAGCCTAGTTCTCTTGCTCCTTTACACAATCATTGCCAGCACAGAAAATAAAAAGGGGGAAACCCAAGCCATTGGTTACAATCTGGTAGAGACAATGGGTTGCATCCTACTAAGTCATACTCAGAGAAGGCCCTTGAAACCAGTGGATTAGGATATGGGTAGCTCAGGTGGGAGAGCATCTGCCTTTCCTGAGAAAGTCCCAAATTTAACCCCCAGCATCTCCAGGGCATTTTGGGAGGCACCCCTACATGAAAACTTGGCCTGGCCACTGCGAATCAGTGTAGACAGTATTGAGCTAGATGGACCAATGGTCTGTGCCAGTGTAAGACCCTATGATCCTACTAGACTTAAATAATTTAAGCCCACTGGTTTAATGGGTCTACCCTGAGCATGACTTAAACAGCTTCAACCAAATTTAAAGGCCATTTCAGTATTCCATATTGTCACATTACAAATCTTCAGTGGATCTGGTGCAGATAAAAGTGTTACCTAATTCAATATCATTCTTGATTAGAAGAGGGGGAAGCTAATAATTATTTGCGAAATTCTTTTGTAATTTATACAGAAGTTAAACAACATTTGCTTGTTCCAATTTACACGTTTTACAGCATCCCTCCAAGTAGCTTCTAGATTATACACAAACACGTTACATACAGATTGTAACAGCAAGTTAAAAACACCAGCAAAGTGGGGGGTTTGGGGGGGAGGATGGTCTTAGCACCCACCTGCACAGTATAGCTGCCGACTGTAGTGGCTCTTTTAAATCGTCTTCCTTGTTGATGGGACATCATGAAGAGTGGTGCTAAACGCTGCTCCATTAGTCTTGCAAAACTCTGGTTATTCACCCCCAGCATTGTAATGTCAACTCCCTGTATAACTGTGAAAGTCATGGGGGGGAAATTCTGTAGCAACTGATTAAAGATATAACAACATCTGAGCTGCAGGGACATGTACACTAGCTGAGGAAAACAAATTGGGTCACCTAATCCAACCTCCTTTTCAAAGACTGGTTATCCTAAACCTGCAGATTGCCTGTGAAACAGGTTTTTTTCCTGAAAACTGTCAAGCAGGCAAGTTTCATAAGTTTGCCCCATAGGGCAGCTTATTCCATTATTGAGCTGCTCTTACAGATAGAAGCTTTTTTCTCCAAATACTTAACCTAACTTTTCATTCCACAGCACAAACCCCTTTGCTTCTGATCAGGTGGTCTCCTCCTGCTTTCTAAACTCCTGTGAATTGTGTGGGTTATTAACATATCCCTGCCTTAAACGTTTTCTCATTAAGCACTGTTCTTCACCAATGATGAAATTAGTTTCCAGAAAGTATATGCGCATCCACTTATGTGCACGCATGTGCACATGCACACTGAGAGATGAACTGAAACCAAAGTGAACTATTGCATTACTGTATCCAAAACAGCAAACCTCCAAAGAATGGGACATGTTTGGAAATGAGAGCCCTCACAGACTGCTGCACCTCCTAGATGCCAACCTGGCACTCCCCAAGATATTTTGGACTGCAACTCCAGCCCCCATCTAGAGGTGGCCAGATTGGCAATCAATATGAGATAGGAAAAAGAGCAAAAGAACTGGGGCAGAGGAAACTGTCTTTACAAGACAGCTGAGAGGCAAAAATCCACAGAGGACAACAGAACTGGAAGTGGAATCCTGAAGAGAAGGCAGTTGTGGTACTAGGATCCAATATGTTTGGTCGTAAGAGTCATAAGAGCATAGGAAACACTTGGCCCTCATAGAAATGGCCTGAATTCATGCTGGTGCATGGAAAAGAGAAAGTTAATCAGGCTCCATTACAAAGTACAGTGCCTATTTTAAATTGTGGAACCAAGAAATACTCTCTATGGACATAGTTCTAGCCTAAAGGAGCATTTTCCAAGTAGTCCTGGTGCTGCAGAGCCAATTTTGATTCCTTTACCGAATAAACCTCAGCATTACTATATAAATAGTGCCAAATAGATGCAAAATAAAGCCCTTTTGCTGCACAATACCTATACAATCTCCCAGTTGTTGTTGTTGTTGGCAGGGTTGCAGTTTTTGGTTCCCCTCGGAGGAGAGATGCCACAAAATTTGCTTTAATTACAAATAAAGCAGCATAACATGAGACCACCAGCAAGCATTCCTACAAGCTGGCAGCAGACCTGCTCATCAGTGCATCTTGTGTGTTAACCAGAAGGTCGGT
This sequence comes from Podarcis erhardii, assembly GCF_964252035.2. Classification (NCBI taxonomy): domain Eukaryota; kingdom Metazoa; phylum Chordata; class Lepidosauria; order Squamata; family Lacertidae; genus Podarcis; species Podarcis erhardii. The sequence goes on along the minus strand of NC_138497.1, from coordinate 66,689,450 downwards.
GGTTTGAGCCCACCTAGGGACGGCTGTGGGCAGCATTCCTGCATCACAGGGGGTTGGACAAGGTGACCCTGGGGGTCCCTTCTAACTCTACAATTCTATGAGCCCTTCAAACAACACATAGCAACTATAGAAGCTGTGAGTCACTGAAAATTCATTAGCTGGTTAAAAAAAATCTTTTTCATATTATTATTATTAATAATAATAATAATAATAATAATAATAATAATAATAATAGAATTCAGAGTGGAACATAATTCAGAATAAATCATGGAAAAGACAGTGGATGAATTTTTCCCTTTAAAAAAATGCAAGCATTTACCTGTAACAACCCAGTAGTCTCTAGTTGCTTCTGAAGTGTCAAGATTTGGATATTCCAAAGCTTTGAAACAAAAGAAGAAAAGAATTATATACAAAATTTATGTCACATTTCCAAAAATGATTTTAATAACTATAAACAGAAAGGAACATCAATAAACAAAGACTGATTATGTTCCCAGTTCCTACTCACTATGATTAACTGCAACTAGGTTTTGTGTTCCTGAAATTACAGGGAAGGACGAGTGTCACAAGTGTAAGAGCAGTGTGAAGGCAGGTTTCAGCCCTGGCAGCTCTGGTTTTACAAAGCAAGCCCAGGAACTTCTGAATACATATCCATCCCTCTGTTGTTCTGGCTGCACTATGGATCTTTGATCACCAAGGGTTAGACTGATTTACAGTTACTCACACAAGAAGCTTCGGAAGAATGTTTCATGTAACTGCTAACCAGTGAGGGGGTAAGCAAATCAAAGCAGGATCATGAATTATTATTTTCTTCAAATGGTGTTTTAGCATTCATTTCACAATACACTTTTGTCAGCTTTTTATCTAGGAAGACACCAGATCTTTAAACGGTAAGCCATGGAAATATAGCTATCAGACAGAATAAATAGCAGTCAGGAGGGTTCAGTTCAGCCTAGAGGCTGAATTACAAGATGCATCCATCCTCAAACTGCTTTTATAGAAGAAAACTTTGCAAGCTCGTCCTGACAGCCTATTGCATATTTCCACTGCAAACATGAGACAAAGGGAAAAAATGTATATATGAGCATCAAGAGTGGTCCTTTTTAAAACTGTTTGCCTTTATGTTTGTGCTCCCTTCTTCATTACCCCAAGTCATCTTTCTGCTTTATTGTGAATTCTTTGGAGAATGGCATTATGGGCTCCCTTACCCAGGTAGTTGTCTTCTTTATGTAGTGAAACAGCAAAGGCCTTCACCTCACAATTACATCTATCATCTCCTTATTTTGAGGGGTCATAATCAGAAAACTTGGCCACAGACACAGTCCACCAAAAAAGTCAGTCATTTAATGAAGAGCTAATATCACAAAATACTCTATATTGGTGGTTCATAACAGTATGAGTAACCAGCTGTTTTCCTTCTGAGGTGCACTTCAACCATGGTTTTTTACTTTTTTCTGATCTGGGCTTCTTTTAAGAAAGGAAGCATCATAGTCTAGATTGGGGTTGGCAAAGTTTTTGTGGCTTGGGCCGGTTCAGTCCCACAGGTGTGTGTGCTCACATGCACGCACGTGCAAGCGCTATTTCCGGCGCTCCTTCCGGTGCGGAGGAGACGTGTGCAGCTTCCCATTGGCTGCAGGAGCTTCCTGCAGCCAATGGGAAGCCAGCCAGCATCGTGGAAGGAGGTCCCCACTCGGCTCCGTGCCAGTTTAGCACAGGAGCCAACCGAGTGGGCGGCGAGGGTCCCCGAGCAGGTGGCGGGGGTCCATGGGCCGGTTAAACAACCAGCATGGGCCGCTTGTGGCCTTATGGGCCTTAGGTTGCCGACCCCTGGTCTAGATGGATATAGGAACTACTTGTTACACAGGAGAAATATTTGGAGCAGAAAAGGCTGTAGTGCTTAACTTCCAATGGAAATGTTTTTTAAAGTATTGACTAGCAAACACCGGAAGAATGCAAATAATTTTATCACCTTGCAGGCTTACCTTCAGCAATGGTCAGAGGTGGGTAGGTGAGATAGAATCCCACCAATTCTGCTGAAAGATGATTGAGAAGGTTGCTTGACACGGTGCCGTTTAAGACTGTGCTTTCATTTTTCACCACATAAAAGACAGTTACAGCTTGAGAAACATTTGATGTGCTCAGTATCTGAAACAAGACCAAAGTGGAGAAACAGCCGGTAGCTTCATTTTGACATAACTTGTTTTCTGCATATTATTACATTAGTGCACATGGCAAAGAAAAATCTTAACCATGCTGTCATTGTTAAACACACATGCTTGTGGGTGTTTTAACTCTTTGGCTAGACTATCCAACTTTGTTACAGAAGCAGTCAAGAGGAAAAGAGTATTTCCACTCCAGGACAAAGGAGGGCTAACTCTGATAGCTTTCATTTCAGAAGGTGCTGTTTCACCATTCAGAACCAGCATAATCCTACAAATCTGTATTCCATATGTACAACCAGTCCACATGTCTGATAAGGATAGGCATAGGACAAGTATGGGCTGTGCACCATCTCATTACAGGGTTGTATTGGGGGGAAAGGTACCTTCCTCAGCTATAGCTTTGACCTAAAACATCAAACTAGAAGCACTTGCCTATATTCCATGGACAAGAATTAAAGGCACATCTGCATTGCTTCTTGCTTACAGCATGTTTGTTGCATGCTGCTTCCTGTCTTAGAAGCATATTCTATATCTTAATAACAAAGTGCTGATGTGTTTGCAGGTATGCACAGGTTTGGTTGGATTTCCAGAATACAAAGTTCTGCTCCCTTTCAACGTTCTGAACATTCATCGCATTGGGATCCCATCTTTTATTAAAGGGTTGCGCAACTGTGCAAAGTGTAGGTAGAGAAACCCTGAAAATTAACCCTTTAAACTGAGTCAAGTTGAGAACAGAGTGGAAGAGGGACAGAGCAGGCGAGGTAAGAAGGACACAACATGTTCCATGCATGGGTGAGTCACAATATTCCATGTAGGGGACTTTCATCAACACAAATTTGTGGTGCAGTAAGTTGAGGTGGAGAAAACGTGCCTGTCTTCAGACTAGTGCCATTTTCAACAAGGCAATGCCATGCCCACACAGATCCCCGGATGCTTACAGAGCAGGTTACTCAGGTCAAATGCACGTGCATTCAGTTTGCACTGACCTGCAGCAAATATCTAGGCAGACAAAGCCTCCATCTTTTTTGATGTTCATAGGAAAAGCAAAAGAGCAAGGATTACTCTTCTTCACCTTTGTTATTTGAAAAAAGGGCCAAAATATACTAGGCACTGTACATAAATGAAAATACACAGGTCCCTGGCCACAGACACAGAGGGTCATATTCAACGCAGCACTAAAGGGAACATTCCATCCGCACAACCTCTCCTCCCAGCAGTCCCTAAATCTGTCCTGGGGGTTCCCCCAACCCTCCAGAGCAGATCTGGGGGTAGTGCAGGGCACATGCAAAGGGGGGCGGGTCCTGTTATACTGGTGCTAATCCTTGCACTAGAGCAAAAATTTCATTGAATACAATATTTAATCAAGTAACTAAAATAGATTTGGTGAACTTAAAAGGCAGGTCTGTTTCCACTATGATACCAATAAGCCATTTACTCCATTCCAGTCCATGGCAAAATGGTACAAGTACCCACTTATAAACTTTAAAGCTATTTTTTTCTGCTGGCATAGTTGAAAACAATTTCTCCCTGACCTATTGCTGCATCTCTTCTTGCTCATTCTAATGTATAGTCCAGTTCTGTTCTGTTTATGACCTACCAATAAAACATACCAGCCACATAGCACAGCCTACCAAGGTCTTCCTGATTTTGATTATCGTAGGGCACAAGCTGTGCATGTCTGGTATGCAGTGAGGTTAGGACTCTTTAAAAAATCATTTGGCCACTTATCTGCAATGCCAGTGCTTTCTAAAGAGCTAAGAAACATAGGGCAATCTCATGTAATTATGAAATGGCATATCAAACTGAAAAGCTGGTGGGGACATGTTGACATGGAACAGACATTTTTGATAAATGAACAGCAGTTTACAATGCTGCTTTATCCTGATATAATTTCCATTTAGAATGATAGAGGTAGAAGCCAGTTGGCATGTATACATCCCTTGTTGCATTAAAAAAATGGCATATATATATGTACTATAGTTGATTGGGGCCAATATGACTACTTATAATTGTGCCTTTCAACTTCTGGAAAAATAAATATCTTTATTAACATGAGTAAACAAGGCACATTTCACATTATGTTTATAAAATTAACTTAATCTGAAAGGTTTACAATTTGGTGTCTGGTTCTGTTAAAAAAAAAAAAGCACAGATGATAAATGCTGGGCTTGTTTATACAGCAGTTGCAGCAGATGTAGCCATAAGAATCATTGAGCTATTCACAAAATAACAAATATAAAATATTTTCATATTGGATATGCAGTTATAACAATAACAACATGTTTAATAAAAGTTTTGCAAAGTATTACAGGCATAACCTATAAAAGGTGACTGATAAAGTTAAAGAATATTACCTGAACAGTTAACTTGCTACTGGTGTTCAAGACCTTTCTCTCAGCATCCTGAAATGCTTTCTGCAATCTTTGTTCCATGGTCTGAACAAATCTGCATGACTGTATATTGTCAGATTGACCCACAAACTGCAGTTCTAGATGAAGAATAGCCAAGTGTTTAGTGAATATAAATACATTATTTCCCTTTTGAGTAGACCAATCCTGCATATGAAGGAAAGAGGGAAGAGGTCCTCAGGGCAGTCAGGGCAGGAGGTGGGAGTGGTAGCCTTTTGATAATAAGTTATTGTCCCTTTTTCAGTCCATTCCAGACAATGGGTTGATTCTTCCACCCATGTGGATTCCTGATTTGCCCATATAAAGCATGTTCCCAACAACTGGGTCAGAAGGATCTTAAGCCATTTCATTCTCTCAACTTGTCCAAAGACAGGCCCTTAGCTATACCAGCCCTGGTGTAGTTAATTCCTTCCCATTATCAATCCCAGGTGACTGACAGCAAGAGCAAGCCTCCTTCCCCAGTGCCTGATCGGGCTTGCTTTTTAAGGCTCCTGCTTGTGCCCTGGCAACCGTGTCTCCACCTGCCCTATACCTGACATCATATATAATTTATGGTGTGATGCAGGTAGGCATGGTTTGGGAGCAACAGCCTCATGGGCCAAATGGAGACCACTGATGGACTTAAGCTGTGGACTGCAGGTTGCCCACCCCTGCCATAAAGTGTGAAGGGAAGGCTCACATTGATAGGTGTGTGGCTGAAAACTCATGATCAGCTGGAAAAATACTGAAATCTCACAGCAGAAGTACATTATTAATGCATATACTAAGTAACACCGTAGGTGCCAAACACCATTTTAAGAGAGTTGTTCCCTCTTCGCTCTCACACAATAAGGAATGCTTCAACTAAAATGATGCCTGCTTTGATGCATACAGAGGCAAAGTGTGCTATCACTTGAGACCTCTTATTTCATGCATAAATTTCAGCAAATTTTATTAAACCTTTTACAATTAATCAACTAAGATTTATTTCATCAAGTGACATTTTGGATTATTTCATCCCCGTTGAAACCAAACAATATTTTTGCTGATGCCAGGACACTTACAGTAGGGATTTATACAAAGCTGTGTGTTTATGACTTGCCTGTTTTCAGCTGAAAGTGGTAAGCTGGCAGTGGGTCCCATGGCAAGGCTAAGACAGCAACAGAATGAAGATTTGGCACATGTTGCTTAATATCCAAGGTGGCATTACTCACACCATATGCAATTAACATCTCGATAACCACAGCAGGTATAAAAACCAGACTCTCGTGAGTTACATAGTAACCAACTGTCACATTGTTTGACTGTTCCAGAACTTCGACCTGAAAAAAGCACACAGAAAAATAGCATGCATCTGAATGTCACATACCTTTCTTTCTCAAGGCTAATCAATTTAAGCTGGGCTATTTAGAGTTGAGAATTGAGAACCTCGGAGAGAGCTGCATAAATGACTAGTGAAATATCAACCTACACTTAGCCCTGCAAATCCTGCTCCACAAGAGTAACTAAGCATACATAGATGGCTGGAGGAGGAGGAAAGGACCGGGGGGGGGTGAGTAGAAGGAGGTCCTTTTCCCATCCACTGGACCCCCTGGGAAAGTCAACAAACCTGCTGTACCTGGAACTAGGTATAGAGAATGCAGCTGAATGGGACACAACTGTGGACAGCCTGAGGAAGTGCCAGCTACCTTGGGCTTGCCCATAAAAAGCATATCTAGAGCAGTGTTTCCCAACCTTGGGCCTCCAGCTGTTTTTGGACTACAACTCCCATCATCACTAGCTAGCAAGACCAGTGGTCAGGGATGATGGGAATTGTAGTTCAAAAACAGCTGGAGGCCCAAGGTTGGGAAACACTGATCTAGAGTGAGAGACCAGGAGCTTTTTTCGGAGTGATACTTTTGTGGGTGGTCTGAGTTTGTTTGGACCCTGGGTGAGAATCCAGAAGCTGAGAGGGAGGGTGTGTCAGGAGGAAAATGAACTGATAATGATAAAGGATTCCTGGATGGTTAAGTCCAGTCAAAGGCGACTAAGGGGTACGGCGCTCATCTCACTTCAGGAGCAGGCATTTGTCCACAGACAGATTTCCGGGTCATGTGGCCAGCATGACTAAACCGCTTCTGGCGCAAAAGAACACCGTGACAGAAGCCAGAGCACACAGAAACACCCTTTACCTTCCCGCAATAGCAGTACCTATTTATCTACTTGCACTGGTATGCTTTTGAACTGCTAGGTTGGCAGAAGCTGGTACAGAGCAACGGGAGCTCACCACTGTTGCACGGATTCAAACCGTCAACCTTCTGATTGGCAAGCCTAAAAGGCTCAGTGGTTTAGACCACAGCGCCACCCGCATCCCCATTTTTGTAGTATTTTGTTTCAGTTGTCTGTTGTTGCTTCAGTTTTCTGTATACTGCTTAGATATATTTTTAATATATTAAGTGGTATTGAAATCAAATAATGTTGACTATTCCTCAACCTTTGATCTAATCCACCATTTATTCTAGCTCACTTTTTAAATAGTAATCATTTTGTTGTTTTTGTTTAGTCGTTTAATCATGTCCGACTCAATAACAACAACAACAACAACAACAACAACAAAGTAATTGTATAGAAATCAAATAATGTTGACTGTTCCTCAACCTTTGATCTAATCTACCATTTATTCTAACCCACTTTTTAAATAGTAATCATTTACACACATGCAATTCAAACAAACATTCCTGTATGTAAAATGATGAGTAACTAAAGAAAAAAAAGTTTAATTAATAGCTAAAGAACAAGTGCAAAATCAAAAGTGCCCACTGCACTTGTACCTGTGACCTCTATATCTGTTCCCATCTGTTGTAACTAGCCTTGATGCTGGCTTATACACAGGAACGTCCCAAGCCTTGTGGTCACCTCTCTCATAGTTCACTAAATAATCTGAAAACATCAACAAGATTTTCTGAAAGAACTCCAAGTTACATGGATGATGTTGGCTTTGGCCTGGCTTTGTAAGTTGTCTCAGTATTCTTTGTTAGGTAATATATTAATGAAATTTGTATCAGCTTCTGCACCCTGGTGGAATGAAACTTGCTATTTCCATATGCGTTAAAAGCTAGCTACTTAGTTCTATTGTTTGACCATACCCTAGTTAAGCAAGAGACCAGACCCAGGAGCTTCCATTCCAGGAAGGGGGGGGGGAATGTATGAGAAACAAACAGAACCACAACCACATTGCCCCATTTTCACACAGAGAAATACAGCACACAACAAATAAAATGACACACACTAAAGGAGCAGACTAAAATAACCAGCTTTAAAATGGCCAACTTTCAAACGTCTCAACAAATAGGCAGGTTTTCACCTGGTGCCAAAACAGTTGTAAAGCCAACACCAGTCGTGCTCCTACTGCTTCCTTACCAGCACACATGGCCCTTGATGGACACCTTGATCTTTTGTGAACAGCAGCCACAGTTCTCATCAGAACCAGGAATTCACCCACTTTTTCACTCATTACCGTATTTTTTGCCCCATAGGACGCACCGGCCCATAGGACGCACCAAGTTTTTTGGGGGGGAAATAAAGAAAAAAAAAATTATTTCTCCCCCAGGCGCTTGTGGGGCCGGCAGCGGGGAGAGGCGCTCTTCTCCCCGCCGTCAGCCTCCAAACCACATCGGGAGACAGCGGGGTGGCGGCGTTCCGCCTCCCCGCTGTCCCCCGACCTTGTGGGACTGGCGCTGCGGCTCTCCTGAAGCCTGGAGAGCGAGAGGGGTCGGTGCTTCAGCGAAAGCCTGCATTCGCCCCATAGGACGCACACGCATTTCCCCTTCATTTTTGGAGGGGGAAAAAGTGCGTCCTATAGGGCGAAAAATACGGTAATTTGGAAAATTACAGAACTGCTTTCTCCCAATCCCACCTCACCCAAACAGACAACTGTGCAGAATTAAATAAGCTTTAGCGCCTACATATACGTTGCTCCTTTACAATTTTTTCTGTGGTAGAAGTTGAAATATTTTGAGCATATTCGCACCACCTGAGCCCCAGAACATTAATATATCCTGAATAAAGCCACTCAAATGTTGTCCCTTCCTCTGGCAACTAAAGTCTCTTAGATATCCAACAGAGAAATATATACAACAAATGAAAGACCCTTTCCTTCTTTCCACAACAACCTGCCTTATTATCTGTCAGATAAGAACAACAAACCTGAAATTATCGTTTTGCCTCTGCTCCCTTATCTTCTTCTATGTTTATACTATAAACATGTATGTGCCAACCCAAGCCTGGAGATCAGTGAGAGATGCTCTGTTTCTGGTTTCTCCTATGGGTAAGTTAAATTCTGCAGCAGCACAGAAAAGGACCTTCTCCAAGATGACGACCCAACTTTTGAACTCCTCCCTTTAGAAATTAAACTGTCCCCCTCATTGCTGGCCTTCTGAAACCGTTTTAAGGTGTTTTCATTCATTCAGGATTTTGCGATACAGTAAAAAATGTGGGCAAGACATGGATATCACAGTTTTGTCAAGTTAAAAAGTTAATGCTGTTAAGCAGTGGTGTCCAAACTTTTTTTGACCTTTTTTTAGGATTGAAGTGGTTGAGGTTTTTTGGGATTTTACCCTATGAAATAAACTGCCACAAGGACCAGATTAAACTGACCTGCAGGCCGGATTAGGCCCCCGAAACGGACTTTGGACATGCCTGCTGTTAAGTATGGTTTTAGAAAAGTTATTTCTGTATTTCATTGGATACTGCAGTAATTGTGTGTCGTAAACCACAGAGTTACAAATAAAACAAATGAATATATATAATTTCCTTGGAATTGTACACTTAATGTTGTTAAACATCTTAAGAATTGTATTTTCATTGTGTTACTGTTACAGTCACTAGGGATCTATTTTCATCCGTGCTTGTCCTCTGACAACTCTTAAAGGTAAAGGTAAAGGGACCCCTGACAGTTAAGTCCAGTCGCGAACAACTCTGGGGTTGCGGCACTCATCTTGCTTTACTGGCCGAGGGAGCCAACGTTTGTCCGCAGACAGTTTTTCCGGGTCATGTGGCCAGCATGACTAAGCCACTTCTGGCAAAACCAGAGCAGCGCACGGAAACGCCGTTTAACTTCCCACCAGAGCGGTACCTATTTATCTACTTGCCCTTTGATGTGCTTTCGAACTGCTGGGTAGGCAGGAGCTGGGACTAAGCAACGAGAGCTCACCCTGTCGCGGGGATTCGAACCGCCGACCTTCTGATCGGCAAGTCCTAGGCTCAGTAGTTTAGACCACAGCACCACCCACATCCTGACAACTCTTAGTTTCATGTAATTAAGATAAACAGTGATCAAGGTGCCTCAAATCTCCCTCCCCGCCCTATTTTTTAAAGCCAAAATTGTTTTCTATTAGAATAAATATTGAGCTTCAAAGAAACTAATATATCATACATGCTAGAGGATAGACAGGAGTGGCAGCCATTTACTGAACTTCCTAGACTATTTGATAAGCTGTGGAAAAGCTGAGTTCAGAACAAAACTATTCCCAATTCCCTCATTTCTGATGTCTTGAGGCCTGCTGCCATTGGACAACTCCCACAAGATAGCTGACAATCATACCTAAAATAAATTAGAAGTCACATCCCATTTGAATCACTCTTATATATTCCACTCAAAAGAGCTGTACTTTCCAATAAAACAGGCTGTCATCATTGCAAAATGGCAACATTTTTCAATCAGAACAAGTAAAAGCTCATGCCCTGGACAGCCTTAAATTCAAGTAAATAAATTCTACAGGTAACTGGTATACTGAAGAAAAATGAGAAATATAAACCTAACCAGGGCAAGAAAATTGATATTAAAGTCATTTTTCTTCCTTGTTCATGGCAGAAGTATAGAAATATTATCTTCCAAGTGACATAAACCTTACTGTAAATGGCATATAGAAATATTATATGCTCTCATACTTTCACATACAGCTTAAGGCTGTGGCACAGAAAGACATTCCACCAGCGTTCTAAAAATCCAAGTCAAATACACACAATTCTAATCCTACACAAATAGATACTCTCCAGAAGGGAAGGGACGGGGGACAGAACGCATCCTTTCAAACATTCAGTTTAGATGACAGCATAGAATGTTTCCATTTACGTATATCAATTTCAGTTCTCAGGTGTTGAAAATGCAACAGCTAAGATGTATTCCTATGCACATTTACTCATGAGTAAGTCCCACTGAACTTATTCTGAGCAAACTTCCATAGGGTCATGCTGCTAATTTAGAAATAATTTCTTTTCCATCCCAAAGCATTATAAGATTATAAAACTTTTAAATGCTTAAGCTATAAAACTATAATGATAGCAGAAATTTCTTTCAGTCACACTTGAGAAATGGTCCCACATGTGTGATTTTCAAATTGTCAAAAGCCCAATTTCTACTGATGGGGATGGAGAAGAGAAATGGTTTTACACAGACACAGACACAGACAGAGACAGACAGACAGACAGACACAGACACAGACACAGACACAGACACAGACACACACACACACACACACACACACACACACACACACACATATTTAAAAAATACCCTAGTTTCTTTTTAAAAAACAACAACATCCGAAATGACTTTGGGTTATCAGTATACTATAGCCAAAATGGCAAGAATTATATGACTGGCTATAGAATTTAGTGCTCAGTATTTAAATTTATTTTCCTCACTCCCAACAGATAGCATCACAGTATCTGGCAACAAGAAAGAAAGACACCACTCAGACAAAATTCTACCCATAATACAGTTCCATCAATTGCCCCCACTTTCTAAAGAAAAAAGTGCTAATGGGTTATTTGTATGGATCTGTATGCATAGGTGTTAGGAATACAATACAATCTGAAATGCAACAGAAAAATAATTATAACAGTGAGTGGAGACATTTCCCATTCTCTCCTTGGCCTTTGCTCTTAATTTGATTATTTTTAAAAATGACTAAATTTGCTTACTTGAGCATTGACATTTTGGCTGAAAGCTCGTCGCAGTGCCTGGGTGAGACCTTTTGTGACATTCTGCTTTAAGTCGCTCAGCAGCAGTCTTCTTGTGTTCAGAAACAAAACTAGAATGCAAAGTTATACATTAGTTAAAAAGCACCCTCTGTTCATTTGCTTAATAATCCTTTTCAAAAGCCTAATGACTGCTCACATGGGCTCTACGAAGCAGCTGCAGTCTGGAAGTGAACTTATGCTTAGCACCAAAATCTTCAAGCCGAGGAAATGCTATTGTTGGGAACTGAAGACAGTTAGTTGCTACTTATTTAAAACCCACACAGGCACACTGAGTCATAACCATACCAATTTTTTTTCAGTAAAGGATTATCTGGAGATACATTAAGGAAGCATTTTAGCATTACAGATGCATATTAACACATATGACTCAGAAATACTAGTCTGGAAGATTTTGCAAAGCAGATCATAATAAGCAAATCAACATCCCTGTTGATTTGAAAAGAAAAACAATTTCAGTATGCATTATTAGCTTCCCTGTACAATGTACCTAAAAATAAATCCATACGTTGGAACTGTGTTGGTAACAGAGTGGGTAGACAGACAGAAAAGCATGGGTTTTTGAGGGCATGTGCCAATATGCTTTAAAACAGAAGCATCCAATGTGGTACCCTCCAGATCAGCCCCAGCCAGCATGGCAAATAGTCAAAGACTATGAGAGCTGGAGTCCAGCAACATCCGTGAGGCACTGCATTAGCTATTCCTGATGTAAAGCAACTTAACTCAATTACACACTGAATAGTCTACACAAATGCTTCAATACAAATCCCCTGCTTTGTTGCCCTAATGAAACAAGCCACTACATTTTGTATCAACTTTGCCATCAGTTAGTAGTCACAAACATTTCTAGTATTTTTGTGACTATAAAAGCAAGAGATATGGCTAGCGAGAGATGTGTACATTTCTTCTAATGTGACACGACAGAGGAAGGAATTCAACATTACGCTAAGGTGATAGTCAGGACTATCAGGACAGATATTTTGGCTTTCCAGACAGAACGATCACACACACCCCTCCCCATGCTATTCAGCCAGTTCAGGGGCATTGGGAAACAACAAGGGAAGCTCCATTTCATAAGCAGTAGTTCTTCAGCAGGGCTTCCACTGACACGACTTCTCAGTTTAATCCTGCCTAGAGATCATCAACTCCATCAGTCTAGCTCAGGCATCCCCAAACTCAGCCCTCCAGATATTTTGGGACTACAACTCCCATCATCACTAGCTAACAGGACCAGTGGTCAGGGATGATGGGAATTGTAGTCCCAAAACATCTGGAGTTTGGGGATGCCTGGTCTAGCTCTATCCTTTCCTTCCTCCTACACCCAACATTACAAATGCAAAATGTAGGTGACCTGTCTCACACACAGCTATCTGTACTACAATTTCAGCATGGAAAGTGTTAGGGAATTGTCAATAATGAAGTCCATTGCATCCATGTTATTTCCATCTAGAGCAATTTCAAAGGCTGCAGTTAATGTCTTGGCACTAGAACACGTGTTGTAAATTGGTAATATTAATTCTATGAGTTGATGTGACAAATCTGCTTGTGGGTCCATCAAGTACAGGAAAATGCAGTTACCAGTTATTGCTGGGAAGAAATAAAACTGCAATTACTGCGTTTTTAGGAAGGTGTTATACAGACCCCTGCAATACTATATAGGAAACAGGTCATGGCAGCGATCCTAAACGTATTTACATGCAAGTTATATGAGAGCATTTCACAGTGGCATGTCCTGACACACTGTCTCCTAACAAGATGAGCCCACAACTGGAGAAAACTGTGGAGGAAACAAAGAAACCTGTTGCTAGCCACATCACCTACAGTGTTCATGGGGCTTCAGCAGAATTTGACATACCACCCCCACCCCCATAAAGTCTCCCAAGGAGAACCGATGTGCCGAGATCAGTACCAGACCTTCCAATATAATTCCTAGGAACAGAGGAGGCAGAAGCCCCAGTGATCTGAAGAGCCAATTTGACAGCACAAGGCCTTCTACTCCTACTTGTGAGGAGGAAGCCAGGCTTCTCACGCAGTTCAGATCAGGGATGGGCAGCAGTCAGCAATAAAGCTGCTTGGTTGAAGGCTAGCCATTACCGAGCCAGAAAATTGTGCTCTCTGTGACACCTTTGTTGGATCATACTGATCTCTGGTGCACTGGATTCTTTGGCCTCACTGGTACAGCCACCTGGCAGTGATGGAGGAAATAGGACATGGCCACAGTTTGAACTGGGCTGTATGAACTTACAGTAGCAGCACATGCACTCCACTATCAACAATCATTCAGATTTCCAAATACTAACAAAGAATCTATCCATCAAATTAGTTGCAATTTATCCGCTGTCATTTATTAAACTATTTAAATAATAATAATGCTACTTGACATTCATATTATGTCTTCATTATAAAATGCAATGCCTCATGATAACTAACCCTCTACATATTCATACCTGTCTTAATGAGAAGGTTTCTGGAGAGCTGGCATTCCAAAGGAAGAACTGTTGTCACATTAGCAAAAGCTGAAGTTGACACTGTTGTAGTAGCAGCGGAAGTATTTTCGGCAGGTGTAGGGAGAAGTCTAGCTGTTTTCGCTGATGCTGTAATAGATGTCAAAGCTGCTGTAATTGTCAGTGGGTATGCAGTTGATGTTTTACTGGTGTCTGAACTTGTGGATTTCTTGGTGTCATGTGTTGCTGTTTCGGTTTGTCTTGGTGCATGTGTTGTGGGGGCTGAAACTGTACTAGTTTTTGTGACTGGAAATGAGCTAGTGGAGTGCACAGGTGTTGTAGACTCATCTGTTGATACAACTGGAAAGGCTGCACGTGTCACTACTGGGCTTAAAGTTGGTGCCATTTTTGTGGCAGTATTATTTTTTGCTAGTGTTGATATCAACGTGCTTAATGCCATCACAGATGGCGAATTTTCAGTGCTCAGTGAGAACAAGGATGAAGTCAGCATTGGTGATGTTGGAGCTGATTTTCCTGTAACTGGTGTTGCTTCTGAAGTTGCTACAGATGGTATTACACCAGGAGACACAGACGGTAACACTGTAATGACAGAATGGGTAAAGTTGGTTTTTGGCAACAAAGGAGTAGTTAGTCGTGTTTGTGATGCATGAACAGAGGTTATGATGGCTGTGTTAGTGGTATGTCTTTGCAATGGAGTGATCTTTGTGGCTTCATTATGCATTTTAACTGTATCTATATCACTTGTACCTTTTGTGTCCCACCCTCCTGTACTTGTTAGCTGTTTATTCAAGTGATTATTTGCTCCTGAAACAGGGCCATTTGTGAACTGTGTTGGTTTTCCTGAAGTCATGTATTCTTCAACATTTAATACTGGTGTTGAGCTTAGCAATTCATGTACTAGGCTGTGAGATGTTGTTTTTTTACTGCTAACAGCACTAATTTCCTTATTTACTGGAACAGTTAATTTAGCAATGAATTGAGAAGCCAGTGATAGGGGAGATGATGTTGCATAGAAGGCATCTGTTGATGCAAAAAGGTTTCCAGAATTAGTTGTTTGAGGCTTCAACATAGTCTGGGACTTGGCATAAGAAAAAAAAGGCCATAAGTGATCATATGTTGTCAAAATAGAGGAAAATGCATCCGTGCTAGTAGACGTCCTTGTATTAGCAGCTGTGAAGTCCTCATACACAGGATAGGATTTTTTCCCAAAGCTCGAAGTGACATTCATATTCCTGGCAGTAAAATATTCCAAAATATTTCCATGTGTACGAGTGTCCTTCTTAGATTGCAGGGATGGGACTTCTGTGCCCTGTGAGAGAGCACCTTGGTTACTTGGAAAGGATGCATACTGGCCAGAAGATGTTTCTACAGCCAATGGGTATGTGTTAAATTCTGTGAAGCTCTTAGAATTTCTTCCACTTGAAACTGAAGAATTTGGGACAAATGTTACAGATGTACTAATGGGTGATGTGGCTGTGCTAGAAGGCATCTGTTTGTTTACATAATTTGTTTGCTGCTGTAGGCCTGGAACCACTGTATATATTGTTCTTAAAGCTGTAGGGCTCACATAGTCCTCTGCAACCTGGGACACTTGAGTTGTTGTCTTTCCTGAAGACATACTTATGCCAGTAGATGACAGCCAGCTTCCAGGGTCCCACACTGGAACTAATGGTGTAGTTTTTAAAATCTTTCCTGCATTTGAAGTATCCAAGATGCCTTTCGAAGCAGTGTTCGAAACTTCTAGGGAAGCAGGCACTGGGCTTTCCAAACGTTCTGTTGCTGGAGTAGAAGAGGGAAACATGTATATGTCCAAAGCTGAAATAGCAGTCCTGAAAGTATCAACTGTATGTAAGGTTTCATGGATTTTAGCATCAGATTCATTTAAAGGTAGATGAGATAAATATTCTGCATGGGGCATCATAGTGGTGGATGCCTTCACATTTCTCTCCTCCTCTTCTATTAAGCTAAGCATTGGCATTCCCACATTAGAATCTGCTAATCGAGAACTTCTAAAATTATCAGGAGGAGATATAAACATGGCTGTGGAACGAAATTTCAAAAGGCCTCCAACAGAAGTTGGCAAAGATACTGAAAATTTATTGGAGCTGGTTCTTTCAAATGGCAAAATTCTCTTAAGAATTTGCTCGTTGGCAGGGGTTTCTAAAGAAACATTTGTGGTTTGCGTTCCCGGTGACTGATAAGGAAATAATCTATTCACATCAACATTTGTGAACACTGTGTCACTAGCATCTTTGGTGAATGACCGACGTTGTAATGATCTTACCAAGGCTTCATAGGCTATGGGAGGTGTGTTTTCACTGGTTTCATAAGCTGTATCAGAAATCTCTGTTTTTGATTCTGTGGCATAAGGATTTGTTAAATGAATATCGGAAGCAACTTTATCATTTGGTGCTGAAACCATCTGATGTCCAGCTGCATTAGAAGTTTGATTTGCCCCCTTTATTAAGAAAATGACTTTATCTGCTGTATAAAAAGCTGGTATACTAGTAGGTGCGGGTGCTGGAGCAATCACATTATTTTTGCTTATTGCCTCTGAAATAGCTCCAGTTGGCACTGCTGGGAGAGACAAACGAAAAGGTCTTGGATTTTCAGATACTGCTAATAAATCTCTCTCTTTGGAAGAACTTGAAAGTGATGCAGACAGCAAATCAGTCATCATTTTAAATTGTGCAGGTGAAGAACTTAAGGTATGGGGGGCTGATGCAGAAATCCAAGGAACTGTCTTGTTCTTATGAACTGTAGATGATGCAGTTGCATATATGCTACTCTCCTTATGATGTGTCATGGCATCTGGTGGCTTACTCGGGAGCTCTGCTACAAAAGATGCTTTGTGAGTGAATCCAGAGAAAAAAATATTTCTGCTAGAATTCAATGGCACTCTGTGACTGGATAATAGGAGAGAAGTCTTATTGGATATTATTGCATGCAAAGCAGGAGAGTGCAGTTTCCTATCTTCTGGGTGTGATTGTGTCCCTGCTGGTATTGTGGAATGACCACTAATCAATCCAATGCCATCACTAAATGAGGTGGCAACAGAAAACTCTTTGGCATCCTTTCTGGATGCTGTAAATTCTGTTGCGCTGGAATTTCCAGGCACTAGCATACTCTGTGGATTACCTGAAGTTTTATTTAAATAATTATTAACTGTGTCTATGCTGAATGAATTTTCTGTATCTGTGGACAAAGGCACTTGGGTGGGTGGCACAGTCAAATTGGAAACAATTATGATATGAGGTGATTCCTTTACCAATGGCAAAGGGGGTGGTAATGGAGAGGTTGAAACTATGTCTGATCCCGATGTGATTTCTTTTGAAATGGAGGATGTTGCATATGGAATTATCTGGGATGACACAGTAGTAGTTGAATGTGTCACTGGTGATGATGTGGACAATGCGGGTAACACACTGATTTGAGGCAAACCTGATACAATAGTCATTTCGTCAGCATCTTGAGACTTCACTGGTGATTCAGCTGATACCTCAGAAGGTTCTTGGGATGCACTGTTGCCACTGCCTTGATA
This sequence comes from Podarcis erhardii, assembly GCF_964252035.2. Taxonomy (NCBI): domain Eukaryota; kingdom Metazoa; phylum Chordata; class Lepidosauria; order Squamata; family Lacertidae; genus Podarcis; species Podarcis erhardii. The sequence goes on along the minus strand of NC_138497.1, from coordinate 66,671,875 downwards.
TAGGCTTGGCAAAAACCTAGTTTGGTCCATAGTTCTCGTCCGTGTCTCTGCTAAAGTACTTTTTATTATCTGAAGCAGATTGGCATTCTCCAAGGCTTGCCTCATTGAAATGTCACCCACTGAGGAAGACTCAAGTTCTCTAGAAGGCCATGTTGGTGATAATATAGCTCTCCAGTTGGTAAAAGACTCTGAAGAGGGGGCAACATTTATCGGCTGTTGCTCAGTACCTGCAAAATAATACATTTGGATTGAATATCTTACAAATATCTCATCTTCAAATAATGCAACACAACAGATTTTCTTAGAAACAAGGACCCAATTCCCTCCACCCTACTCAAGGTGGAAATGGAAAGCTTGGTTAGGAAAGACTGGATCAAAATACAGTTCAGTGTCTTCTCAACAGTATTTCAATCAGGTATATCATACAGTAGCTATAGTATATAGCATAAATAGTGCAGACAGATAGAAATACAGATTTATATAGTAGCTATAGTAGAGCACATAGTTGGAAACTAGGGTCCCCACGGTGTATCTTCTTCAGGAAGGTAGAATGAAAAACAACTTCTTCCATCCTAGGGAAGGAAAAGCTTCCTGTCAAGAAAATAAATATGTAAGGTTTTTTGCAGTCCTTACTGATCTCCTTCACAGAGATATTGAAAGGGAAGAGGGATTAGCTTTCTAAGAATCTGATAAACTACCTCCTTTTGGCAGCACACATGGAGGTGCGGTTACACTGGGAAAATGTGGCTGGATGTACTATTCAAAAGTGGTGTGAGACAGCATGGAACTTGGTTTTGATGGATAAACTTAGTTCTGCACATGGTAGAGTAATGTGTGCAGAAACAAAAAAAAGATACTTTCAATGCTGCTTGGTTTATGTTTTTGTGTTTATTTCTTTTATTAACTGTCACCCAGAGGAACCTAGGACACCTCCCTCCCCCCCCCCCAATAACTCATAGATCTTTTGGGCTTGGTTATTTAACTTAGCATGCTGCTATTATTTTCTGCCTTATATACATCATGACTGTATTTGTATCTGATGAACAATATCCACTATTTGTTGTTTGTATTGTTTCATGTTATTATTAATAAAAAATATATTGTAATATATTAGGAAACTTTTGACAAGATACCATCCATTTCCCTGGCATACAGACGAAGGTAAAAAAACAAACAAAAACAAGGGTAAATTGCACCTGAGGACATGAAGTTCTGCATGTTGACTGACCATTCTGAAAAGATGTAAGCCAAGGTGGCTCTATACCTGCAGCTGCAATTACCACTATTCTTCATAAAAATTACAAAGGCTCAACCATGCTGCGCTTGACAAAACTCCCAATGTTGCTATCAGCCATAGTGTGTCAACATATTAAGTAAGAGGCTTGGGGTTAGTAGTAGATACACAGAGGAAATAGATGCTGACAACCAAGCCTCAGTGCCTTGGCAAATGATGCAGGACAGGAATAGTGTCAGTCTTGGCTGGGTTCCTCCATGGAGCAGCTGTAGGTGTTTATCTTGCCAGCCTTAATTATGTGCACAATTACATGCAGGCAGGCAAGGAAAGAAACCAAGGATAAAATGGGGGAAAGAAAAGCAAAGATTAAAATGAACAAAAGAACTACATACATGCACACATGTACATGCATACATAGGAACACACACACACACAAATACAGTTTGTAGAGTAACAACAAATTCGTTGCACTTGAAATATGTAAGAACTGGCTATCAGGTTCTGTCAAGCATCTCACAATACATTCACACACACTTTTCTATTAAGGGTTCAAAACATATTCACACAGAAGTAGGCAGAAGAGAAAGACTTTTCAATGAAGATGAATGTTGGAAGGTGCAGGACAGACAAAAGCAAGTATACTTCTTCACACAGCACATAGTTTAACTATGGCACTCGCTCCCACAGTGACGGCCACCAACTTTGATGGGTTTGAAAGCAGATCAGACAAATTCGTAAAGGATATTAATGGCTACGAGCCGTGATAGCCATGCTGCACTGTCAGAAGCAGCATACCTCAGAATACCAGTTGCTGGGAATCACAGGTGGGTAGAGTGCTGTTCCTCTCAGGTCATGATAGTGTTCTTCCCACAAGCATCTGTTTGGCCACTGCTGGGCTAGATGGCCATTGGGATCTGATCAGATCCCAGTCTTGCAAAGTGGCACAGGGCTGGCTCCAGGAGGGCGGTGTGAGCACCCCCCAGAAAAATGCGCCTGGGGCAATTGCCCCGGAACAGCCCCCCCACGCCCCCTCCACCCCTGTATAGGAGACACTGTGCTTCAGAAGTACATTATTCAACTCACAGAGGGCAATGTGGGGCCTCGAGCTTAGCGTTTCTCTTGTTTTTACATGTAATGCCTGAAAAGAGGATTATTCTCCAAGGTTTGGGATAGATAGATAGATAGATAGATAGATAGATAGATAGATAGATATAGATATATATACACACAAACACACACACACATACTGGGGCATTCTTGTTTCTGCACCATGCTGCAATACATGTTCCCACAATTTTGAGGGCATCTTGCTAAAATAAGCACAGGAATTTTGTTACTGCAAGCTGCTTAAGGGAATGGAAGGTAGCTACCTGCAGATGAGGTAGGGAGCAAGAGGGAGAGAGGGAGCAGGTGCAGGAGATACACCACCACCTCTGTTAAGTTAACCAGTTTTGTATGCTTCCATGAGTGAAAACATAAAGTTTATTGAGCTTCTCTTTTATTGGATTTACTACCTGCCCTGAGTCGTTATTGGAGAAAGGCAGCCTAGAAACTGAACAAATTCTGATAATACATTTGAAGATAAAAGCATTTTCGCAATCTCTGCTTTCTGAATTCAGCCTTTGCTTCAGGCTCCACTCTTCTGAAGTCACCTATCAGGTATCCAGCACTGCACTGAGCAGCCAGTTATCAAAGCTCCACGTTGTCACGCATGTACAGAAGCTGGAGCAATGCTAAAAGGATCAGTTGAGGAAACAGATCTAGAAAACAGGCGTAGCTCAGAAGTAGAGCGAAAAGAACAGGCTATGATTGTGCAGTACCAGGAAAGAAGATGGAAAGCTGCACAAGTATGTGGGACAAAATGTTTGATTTGAAATGTGCTAGCAGCAACATGGATACACTAGCTCTCTGACAGTATTCACATGCAAATCAACAATAACACAACTTGGTGAGCTTTGAGCAACAAGCTAATGAGGGTTAAATGTCCAGGACTCGTAGCAAATCCTGTTTCCAAGAATAAAGATTGTGTAGGCTGCTGTGGGTCCAAAAATGAGGATTACACACAACTTGGATACATAAAAGTCATGCTGCATTATAATTAGAGACATCTTTAAAAGACCAAATCAAGCCACAGCTCCTTTCATATGCATACATTCTGTCAAGTGAGCAGCCCCTAAAAATGACAATTAACACAGTTAACAGTCTACAACAGAAAACAACTTTCACATTTTCATTGCAAAGAAACCAAAGAACAAAACCTACAGAACATAAAATTAAAAATTGTCCAGAGACTTCAATAGTTATTAATATCTTAGATTGTATCATATACTGTTTTGTTGGTATTTAAGAACTGGCCTCATATTAATAAATAAATTGCAAATGACTGCAGATGCAGCTTCTGAGAATTTTTGTGATTGAGTAGAAACAACTGATCTGGGCAGAACACACCCAGCAGGAGTAATTTGTTTTCACATGACCTTTCAAGCCTATGGCACCATAAGGAAAGATTTCACGTAACTTTTCAAGCCTATGGCTCTGTAAATAAAGTCAGCCAAGGTTAATCAAAAAATGCAGCTCAAAAGATTGTGTGGAACAAATGCTCAAACAACAGTAAATTATGAATCAGCTCTCAGTCCTGGAGTTTGCCTTCACTTGATTCATTTTCAGGAAACATACTAAGCATGTTAGAAAACTACTCTAGAAGAATAGGAGATCGTCCAGCAGTTTATGATAAATGCACACACTTCTCTCTTCCTGCCTGAATCAGTAGCTCCTTCCCCACACCACAACATTGAGGATATTCACAAACTTAATCAGCCTGGGACTCCTTATTCAGCCTTCCTGTGAATGGATGAAGGGCAATTTGGATTCTGTTTTAAGCTTAAGGAGTAAACCTCCTTTCATCCCATGCTGTTATTTTACAAAAGAATGAACACTTTGCAACTCTGGTGTATGTTTATGGAACACTTTCATATTTTAAACATACTCTTCCATTCCCACCATCACTACTCCCAGCTCCAGAACATTAAAAAAATGGCATAATTAAACAAATATAGTGCTAGGTGGAATGTTTTTCTCACATGTGAACTCCACAGACATTCTGTTTTCATGTATTCTAAAAATAAGTCAGTGCCTATACACCAGAGAGACTGCCTCCCCTGATCTCTACAGTCAGCCAAAATCACTTTCTCAATTGTACATCAAATAAAATCCCCTTTCTGGGTGCGTGGTCTTGCCAAAGTTCAGAAATGGGTAACTCCTTAAGCCATGCTAGATTTTATAATTAAATCATCAATGAATAACTAGAAGCAAGCACAGAAAAAACTGCACTTTGATGTGTATCCTAAGCTTATGTTTAAAAAGAAAACAAATATATATTATTGTACAAGGTGTTAGTAGCGCAAATTATTTACTATGTTATAATACTGCTGCAATGATACACCATTGGTAATGTCATACTGTGGCAATCTAGTCCTTATGGATGTGTGGATTTGAATATGATTAATAATAAAAATTGCAAAATGCCTTCAGGGTAGAGCCTTCTGCCAAGCTCACAGCCCATCCAGAACACATGAGAGTGTGGCATAAAGACTTTATCAGCATATCTGGCTTCATCACTTGTGAATAATGCGATCATCTCAAACTCCAGCTGTTAAAAATCATTACACTCCATCATCATGCAGTCTCCCTAAGGCCCTGGCCTTGAAGGATACTATACACAAGTTTAACTTTCTGCACTCTGCAACTCCTGCTCAACCACAGATCTTTGCAGGATTACAATGCACATTCCTAAAGTCACACACCACATACAGCGAAGATAAATGTAATGGCATGGTCTTAAAGACAAGTTAAAAGAAAAAGAAAAAGAAAAGAAACCCCAATGACTGAATTTACTTTGGCCTACAGGTCGGCGGTTCGAATCCCCGCAGCGGGGTGAGCTCCCGTCGTTCGGTCCCAGCTCCTGCCCACCTAGCAGTTCGAAAGCACTCTTAAGTGCAAGTAGATAAATAGGGACCGCTTTATAGCGGGAAGGTAAATGGCGTTTCCGTGTGCTGCGCTGGTGCTGGCTCGCCAGCTGCAGCTTCGTCACGCTGACCACGTGACCCGGAAGTGTCTTCGGACGGCGCCGGCTCACGGCCTCTAGAGCGAGATGAGCATGCAACCCTAGAGTTGGACACGACTGGCCCGTACAGGCAGGGGTACCTTTACCTTTTACAGGTCACTATGGGACATGGTAGAGATTGATGCCATGGTCCCTATGATGCTATGGGCTTAGTTGTTCTGATATCAGAGGGTTCAAGCAGCTACGCAACTGAGTGATTAAAACAACCCGGAAGAACTTATAACACTAATTCTAACAAGGAACATCAAGTAAGCTAAACTGTGCAAGTATTGCCAACAAGCCATAATGCTTGGCTTCCAATTGCCACTTTGTTAATGCAGGTCAGTTAAACTGTTTTGGATGGCTTCAAAAAGATGGGAATTCCCCATTCCCTTTGTCTGCTTTAACTACAGTGGTACCGCGGGTTAAGTACTTAATTCGTTCCGGAGGTCCGTTCTTAACCTGAAACTGTTCTTAACCTGAAGCACCACTTTAGCTAATGGGGCCTCCTGCTGCCACCGCACCGCCGGAGCCCGATTTCTGTTCTTATCCTGAAGCAAAGTTCTTAACCTGAAGCACTATTTCTGGGTTAGCGGAGTACGTAACCTGAAGCATCTGTAACCTGAACCGTATATAACCCGAGGTACCACTCTATGGTTTAACAGAACATCTGAACCACAGCTACTAATAATAAGATCCACCTCTTAAACAGAGCTTGAAGATCCTCTCATATCCTTGATTTCAAACCTGATTTAAATGGTTAAGGTTTGAGAAGATGTAACACTACATTTTGATTGAAGCACATTTTAGACGGGAGGAAATTTTGCTTTAGCAAAGGGGAGGGAGAAGTGGAAGCCTTCATGCATTCCAGTCAGACCTCGGGAGTCTGAAGGGTTTAAATTGATTGTGAATACCCAAGAAAGATCTTAGGTCACAGCAGAAAGCTTACTGAAAATGTCAATTCATGTGTGCAGCAGCCATGAAAAGGCTAAATTTAGTGTTCACATTTTTTTGGCGGGCAGGGGTAGGATTAAAAATTAAATAGCAAGTATTATAATGTCATTATGCATTTATATGGGGTAGCTGTATTTAATATGCTAGTTGCCTCATCTCTACAAGAATACCATATTTGTAAAATAAAAACAAAAACTGACAATTGAATTGACCAACAAAGTACAGCACATTCCTTATGAGAATAGGGTAGATATCGGATGTTTTTAGTTTACAAAAAGAGATTGAAAAGCAATTAATAAGAGAGTCATACATTTATGACTGGTGTTATGTAACACAATACATACCTGATTTGTGATGGCAACTCACTTAGATATACTTTTAAAGAGGATTGGATAGTAAGTCTATCAATGGATATTATACATGGCCACTTCTTATTCAGAGGCAAATGTTTTTTTAGTTACAATCATATGTCACCACAATGTTATGCAAATGTCAACACTGTCATTCATGCACCTTCAGGTTGGATTGCTGGAATGTGCTTTCTGCTGGTCCAGAAGCAGCAGCTAGTGCAAGATGTGGAACCTCAACTGCTAAAGGGGCAGGATATCACCACCACCATCATGTTACACCACTGCTGAAAGAATTGCACTGGCTGCCAATTAGCAACAAAGCTAAGTTCAAGGTGCTAGTTTTAGTGTATAAGGTCCTATACAGCTTGGGAACAGGGATACACTAAAATATCATATCACCCATTATGTGCTCAACCATTGAGCTCTGCAGGAGAGGGCATCCTGCAAAAACTGCCTTAACAGGAGGTCCCTTCCACACAATACAGTGGTACCTCGGGTTAAGAATTTAATTCGTTCTGGAGGTCTGATCTTAACCTGAAACTGTTCTTAACCTGAAGCACCACTTTAGCTAATGGGGCCTCCTGCTGCCGCTGTGCCGCCGCTACACGATTTCTGTTCTCATCCTGAAGCAAAGTTCTTAAGCCGAGATACTATTTCTGGGATAGCGGAGTCTGTAACCTGAAGCGTCTGTAACCTGAAGCGTCTGTAACCTGAGGTACCACTGTATAGGAATTGGGCCTTTAGTGTTATGGCACCTCCCCTTTGAAATTCCTGCCCCTTAAATATTAGACAGGTGCCATCTCTATTGCTTTTTGGGCATCTACAGAAGACTTTCTGCTGTCAACAAGCCTTTTAATGTAGGGATACTTCCCAGTCCGAATTAGTACTGGGAAAGTTTTCATTGTTTTATTGCATGTGTGTTTGCAATTTTAGGCTCTTTTGGGAGGAAGGGCAGGGTATAAATTTAATAAATATGGTGTGAAAATGAAAGAGCATTAAAGCTCAGCTGGAATGGACCCAACGTCCATCTATTCCAGCTTCCTTGAGCTTCTGATTAGAAGAACACTTAGTCCAGCCTATATGAGTCCTAAAACAGTTAGAGACCATTATTACTCCTGTTGAGGCTGAATAAAATTTGCTTTTAATGAACATTTATTAAAGTGATCACATAAAACAAAATTCACTAATATACATTAATTTGCAAATGGCAAATCTGCAAAAATTGATTTTTCAGTACAAAGAATATTGGTCTCTGAGTAAGATATATGACAAATGCTGCAGTATCTCCCAAGATATCTTTTTAAAGAAGACAGGGGTTTATATCAGCCAAAGGCAGAAGTAGCTGCCAGAAGCTTATTGTTCCATATACAGAAAGATATGGGACCTTGTAACTTACCCTTTTGTGCCTAGTTCTGAATCAAGATAAATATGCATCCAGTACACATATATTGTCTGCTATCTGAATGCACCAGCACCCTTGTTTTGTTCTATGCTGCAGCGATGTAGCCATACATTGCACATGGCCTCAATATTGCTAAGTAACACAAAAAAAGCATCCAATTTTGCAAATGTGTGATTCACTGGCTTCCAGTTTAGTGCACATGACTAGAATTGAGTGTGAAGAAGAATGGATAAGCATTTTAAATCAACTGTTGGTCACTATGTTGAAAGGCTCCACACTACCTAAGAGATATATACAGGGATGTTATAGTCCCCTGGATTAATGTGCAAAGCATCAAAAAGAAGTTTCAAATACTAAAATATGCCCAGGTTATACTGGAAATGTCACTGTTGAGATCTAAAATGAGAGAAATAATTAGGAGAACTGAAAAAAGTGACATAGTATGGCAGACAAGATATTCTCTCTCTCTCTCTCTCTCTCTCTCTCTCTCTCTCTCTCACACACACACACACTTTTTGAGATAATCTTTTACTCCTGATTTCGTACATGACAAATAAAGCTATAATCATAGATAAAAGGGTTAGCACAAAACTTGACTAGAAAAATTAAGCCAATATTAATTCTTTAAATGTTAAGTTACCTTTTTTAAAAAAAAAGAACTGTACCTTTAATCAACATAATCACAAATATAGCTCATCATGTCAATTCATTATACATCCTCCTGGATTGAAAGAATATTTCCACACCAAAACACCACTGAGATTGCTGATCTTCTAAAGATATACATACATAAAATTCTACACATATTGTGATTTTTGGAACATAACTTTGTTTGAACTGAGTTTTGACTTCATGAAAAAATGTTTATTGACTTCTTCACTGAAAACCTGGAATCACAACCTGCTACGAGCTCTAACTGGCGGTGATTCTTTACCCTACATAGTTGTGACCACAACTTCCAGTCATAACAATTTTATACATACAAGTTATTATTAGTAAATAAAACTCTCTTGTTGCTACAGTTGCTTCTTGCTGCAGAAGCAGCAGCAGCAACAACAACAGGTGCCCAACCCACCCCCAAATGGGGTTCAGTTTGAAATAAACAACACCTATTGAACAAGTTGTGAATAAAAATATATTCATTATGGGCTGTGTCAGGGAACTGCCATCGGAAAGGCAGGCGGTGGAGGGGCTCTCGGAAGCTAGGAGAGACTCAGCAGCGGAGGAAGGCACCAGCAGGGGGAGAGAGGGAGCTCCCAAAGAAAGAGAGTCGGAGGGATGGCTCAGGGAGACTTCTAGCGAAAACAGTGGTGAGGTCTCAGGACCTCCTGTAGGCACACCCACTCCTTGCCGGAAACTGTCGCGCCGAGAATCCCGAAGACGCGTTTCCGTCAAGGAACTTTTATGTTGGAGTAGATTCCGCAGACGCCCACTGTCGGATTCTGCCAGCGATTAAGGGAGTCATGCTTAAGGGGCTCCGCTGTAGACAGAGTCTTGAGAAACATGCCCAAGATCTGAGGGACTGAACTTTAACGCACAAGTAGCTCATCTTCCCATCACAGGCTGCATCCAGAGATGCCAGAACAAGACTACACTCATGCAGAAGGGTTTTCCCACTGCTGTAGCCCCTTGTGCCCCAGTAAGCTGCTCCTGAGGCTAGGAGGACCCTCTGAAATGGCATGGGACTGTAGTGCATGGTGCTATAGCAGGAATGACCTTCATGCAAGCAGAAGTGACTCCTGTTCTCCTCCACCCCACCAACCAACCACCCCGCAAAAGCTTACTGACCTATTTTGCGTTTGAGCACAGAATTTAGATATCCTTGGCACACAATAGACCTTGGTAACAAATAGGTACACAAAATTTATCTGAGCTTTTTAAAAGGAGAGCAGCCTGCATCTTTGTTGTGTTCACGTAGTTTCCAAATACCCATCAAACATAAACATCAAATGCTTCCCTGGAGCAAAGGCCAAAAAAATCCAAAAAGGAAAACCGACCCCAAAAGGTCTGGTCTGATCATCATAAACAAGAGACCCCAAAATTAAAAAGGAAAAGCACACCCTTACATGATTTGCAATGCCCTGTGAGCGAGTGAAAGGACAATTTCTCTACAGAAGAAAACACTCTAATAAGTTAATTCTGGTCATTCCTGTCCTCAATCCAAGCTGAAATTTTAGAAAGACTAGAAACGTTAAGAAACAGACTGGCTGGGAAAGACACATATAATGATACCAAGGAGGATGACCTAAAAAAGGGCCAGATTTCCTCCAAAATGATTCCTACACGGGAATATAACTCAGCAGACTGTCGCCCACATAACCTCCAGGTAAAGGCAGAGATAAACCTGCCTTTAATTATGAAAGCACAACACATAAGAGAGGGCAGTATATCACCCCCTGAAAGGAAAACCACTCCCAAGGAGATCTCTCCGGGGTTTTGGACTAAAATGAGATATCTAGATGAGGAGGAACTAGGTTTCAATATATATTAACTATATCATTTTACAGCTGTCCTGATGTTTACTTTCCTGTCTTTGGGATCCATTCATAGCAGATTGTCTAACGTGTCATAAGACAAAGTTCTTCAAAACAGTCCCTAGAGCCACTTCAGGTGTTTATACACTTAAAACATTTTTAGCTGACTGCCTTTTTAAAAATAAAAAAGGAAAGTTTGAATGTGGCAAATATACACTGGTAAACATGAGTATCAGACCAGCACATTTGCCAGGTATCAAAGACTGGCTAGGGCTCCCTGTCAAGGGTACACAAATATTGTGGAACAGTCACACAAAACCCACTGCTGAGTCTGAGGATTCAAAAGTGAAGTCACAGTTACACTTCAAGTCTCCTCAACACCCTGTAAAAACTGTATAGGGAGGCAGGTGAATATACCCTTAAGGCAGAAAAGGAAAGAAAACCGATGAGCCAAAGAGAGTGCACTCACTTGTAGTCAAGGAAATTACTCTGCTACCTGCAAATGCAGCTGCATCATCTGCATAAATGAGAGTTATATTCAGAGAGCAGATGTTCAGGTCCATCATTAGTAAGTATAGCAAATAAACATTGGGTGGAGAGACAGATTCACTCTACCTATTTTAGGGCACTAGTAGCTCATCTGGCTGAAAAGAAGCGCAATGTTCAAGGCATGAGCTTTATCTTTTAAGCATGCCTCTTGGGTGCTAGCACCATTGCTTGCATCTCCCCAATTGTTTGGGATAGCTGGATTAGATTCCCGGTGTGTAATATTTGTTTCTTCCCTGCTAAAAACCTTTGGGGCATCTCTCTACTGAGCTATATTTTCTGTCATAGACTACTATTCACAGACATTTTGCAAATAACATTAAATGCATTTGCTGTTGGCTTTCTAAATGCAGTTTCCTTAACCTTTGTTAAATGACATTTGCTTTTCCCTCTTTAAAGCTCTTATTCAATTACTATTAATCAATCTGCCACTTCTAAAAATCACCACAAAACAAGTGTCAGTTATGCTGGAACAAATGCAATTTAAAAATTAGTAACTCCAATGGGAAACAGGGCATTGTCACAACCATGAAGCGTGCAATGGAGAATACAAATCTGTCAATAAAGGTTAAACATTTCATTCTAAGTGAATTCAGGAGGCCACCTCTTAGAAATAGGTATGAAAAGACAAGTGCCCACAATCTGTTCAAAGTCAGCATGGGTTGAGGGACAGTGCATTGTATTTAGACCTCTGTTTGCCCAATGCAGTTGTGAATGCATAGGGTAACTATAAGCTGATAGCTGTTGTTGATTATGATAAATAACAATAATAATTAACACTTATAAAATAATCAAAATTAAGACAGCCCATGCCTGCATAATCACAATGTGATAGACACGATACGAAAGGAAAAAGGAATGGGGAGAGAAAAAGAAAGAAAGCATTGGGGGTAGTTTGCCCTCTGCCAGCCAATGCTCATTTATTTATTTCATTTGTTAGTCTTTCAGGACAGTTCACAAGATATATTATCCCTAACAACCTTAATGTCCCATTTGCAAATGGGAATACAAGAATTTGTTTTGTTTAACAATTTTAATCATCAACTGCTTAATCATCAACACCAATAAGCTGTTTGCATAAAACAGACATTAAAATTGCCGGGGGTGGGGTGGTGAATTCAAAGTAAAAATAAAATTCACATTATAAAATGAAATTACATATTAAAATACACTTCGGCTTTACATGTTGGAGTAGGCTTGCTTAAACAAAAAAGGTTTAAGCAGGCACTGAAAGCTTGGCTGCTAAGGCTTAACATCAATGAGCAGGGAGCTCTAAAGTGCAAGTGCTGCCACGTGAAAGGATTGGCTCATTTTAAGTGCAAAAGCATCAGTTCCAAGTTGATACATTAACAAGTGAGAAGCTTGTGAAGCAATCTTAACTTCCCACACCAAAAAGTGCTATCTGAACAAAAATGTTCATGGGTGATCATGGGTGAAAAGAAACAACTTCTGCAGTGACCCACTGAAGCCTAAGCCTTCAAATGTTTCAAAAATGTTTTGAAATTCTCCGAAATGGCTCTCCACAAGCAGAGGAAGGAAAAAAGGAAGCAGTGGAAAATCAGGACTGCCAGAGTCAGTTTTTCCCCCCTATTACGTTTTATTGTAATTTATATTTGGTGTTAGCTGCCCTGAGCCTGGCCCTGACCGGGGAGGGAGGTGTATAAATAAAAAATTAGTAGTAGTAGTAGTAGTAGTAGTAGTAGTAGTAGTGCAATCCCAGAACTACTGAGCATCAATCCCACTGGATCTGAGTAAACATGTACACGAATCCTCTGCAAAAAAATATCCCCTACCTACTCAGCATGTCCTAAAGATGAGGTCAGCTTCATATGGCACCAGGAAAGAGGATTCCCCCTGATAATTGGTTGATTCCATTCTATTACAAAAGGGATTCTTCACTTTCTGAAAAACCTTTAATTGATACGAAAGTGAAGAATAGAAGAAAATGTAGGTCAGTTGCAAGACCACGCTGTTCTGAATGGCTTTCCTGCTGCACATTTTAGTAGCACCTTAATGTTCCTAAGCACGACAACTGAACTTCTAAAAAGCAAAGCCATCAGGTAACCCCATTAAGTACCTATCTGGGGCTGCAGAATATAATGTCAGTATATTGTATCTCTATAAAGAGATCTGACTTGCTTGCACCCACCTACCTCATCTTACTTTTCCTACAATAGTCCCTAAAATATTCCAAAAACAAAACAAAATTCTTAAAACCAATCCAGGTTGAGTACTGTGCTCTGTTCTGATATATGTTGTGTATTTTACTTGCTTAAGGTTGTAGAATAAATCTTCAGCCATAAATTTCATCCTTCAAAATGCATTAAGCAGGATCTGCCTGAAGACAAGCTTTGTGCAACCCGCCACCCCCCAAAAAATAATCGAGAGGCTCTCACTAACAGACATTAATCCAATAAAAGGTTATCTGCCTGGCTCTGTCCTTCTTTTGCCTTTCTGATACCCTAAGACCCAACATTGCAGCAACGCTTCAAGCATTAAAATTATAAAGTAAGATTTCTAAACGATAACCAGGCGCATATGGTAACTGAGTAATGCTGGAAACAAAACATGTACAGAAGAGCTGATGTGTCAGCAGTCAATATGTAGGGCAATAATATGGTGCATCTAATGTGGCCACCACTATGCTGCAGCAACATGGCACAGCTTGCTGGTATTCTATGCTTGCCCTGCATTAACTTCAAACGCACGATGATAGCAATGGGGGTGGAATCAATGCAGCAACAATAATGGCTGCTCCCACAGAGTTCTTGACAATTTCACTGGCACCCATCTATCACAACATTGCTGCCATATCAGCCATGTGTGCATCAGCTGCACCATTCACCCACAGCAATGCCACTTAACTCATTTCATACCCTTCCCCCTCCCCAAAAAAGCACAAGCATGGGGCAAGAAGAGACCACAACACCTGCTACATAGGTAACACCACACCACAGCTCTCAGAAGGGCAGATACTGACACTGCAAGTACCAGCAATCAGCCCAAAAGAAGCTGGGAAAATGGCAGGGTCACGGATAGTAAAACAGACCAAGCTACCTCTCTATATCACAGTGTATGGGAGGGAGCTTGTGTCTAGAACTCATAGAAACCAGATATCAGCTTAATTAATGTGTAACCCCAAAACTTTGGATCTGCTCCAAACTGATGCCAAAGTTTTGTGCTCAATTGGGGCCCTTTTGGATCGGTTTGGAGGCGATCCAAAATTTTGTGGTTACATGTTAATGAAGCTCCATGTCCCCTTGGGAGAAGAGTCTGTGTCTTCCCTCAAAATCTGGGACTTGACAAAAGTAATGTAACATGTCTTTGTTCATGCCTGTTTGAAGGGAACAATGAAATCACTTTGTGACAGAGCGCCTGAAAAAACAAAGATTGTGACGGATACACACCTTGTCCGGTGAATAAATCATTTAGCACACATTAAGGACTCCCTTATCTCATTTATTTATTTTATTTGAAACATTTTAATACTGCTTTACATCAACAACACCAGGACGGTTATAAACCACCACCATACAATTTCAATAAAATCAACACATTAAAATACATCACAATCCACAATAGATTAGCCAGGTACTATAATGGCTGATTTTGTTCCAAAAACCTGCCTGAGACAAAATACAGCATGGCATGTATGCATACCCAGTCCACATATAGAAGCTGACTAGACATATAGAAGCTGACTGACAGTTGAGTGTTTCTTGAACACTGGCAATGAGTGGCAATGGCGCATGAGGGCAGTCTGTATGACACACAGAGCTCTGCTCTCCGATAGGGGAGGAATGTTCTTCTCTGACCCTCCCTACTGCCCCATGCATCTGTTGCCTGAGGCACTTGTCTAACTCAGTGTTTCCCAATCTTGATTCTCTAGCTGTTTTGGACTACAATTCCCATCATCCCTGGCCACTGGTCTTGCTAGGTGGGGATGATGGGAGTTGTAGTTCAAAAAACAGCTAGAGACCCAAGGTTGGGAAACACTAGTCTAACTCAGCCTAACCATGGGGTTAACTCTGTCATTACTATCTGTCCAACTGTTTTCAAAGGCATGGGAATACTGGTTTGTTTTTTTAACAAGGAACAATTCCTTATAGAAAGAACTGGGCTCCCATTGGCCACAGTTGCTGAAGGCATTATCAGGGGTCTTGCATGGCACAGAGAAGTGGGAGATTCATGGCAGTTAGGAGAGGAATTTTTAAGTTAATAAAATAAAGTATGCCTCTGTGCATGTTGAAAGGGTGTCAAGGCACCTATGAAGAGATAAAAGAAACCAACAGCAACAGGTGTTTTTAATACATTTCACTGTTTAGTATGTGGAGGGCTTTTTTTTTACTAGTTTACTGGAAATCTTGCTTAATGTATAAACAGTGTCAGTACAAGGAAGTATGAAAATAAACACAGCTATACACAAATAAATATTAATTCAAACAAGGTTGTTTTTCTTCACATATTTAACAAAAAAAGAAAAGAAAAAAGAATGAGAGAGAAGGAAGTATGGTTTCTGAGAAGGCAAGTCTTACTCATCTATCCATGTGCTATAGTTGTTGTTTTCTTCAATTGCTTGTATTGCTTTTTTTGTGCAGATTCAAATGCCATTTCACCAACATTACCACTTCTGTGTTCATAATTCTTTAGCCAACGCAGCAGAGATTTATAGTCCCATGCCATGTACCTCAATACTGAATGAACTTTCTTCCTTTTATGAGGGAGGGGAGCTGTATGTTTCTGAGTCCATGCTGTGAGTTGTTCCTGAATTAATCTCTGTCCTACATTTAATGGAGAAAGGCTGAGGGATGGCAGTCATCCTGGGGTTTCCTTTGACACCAGATGATGTGCATTTACTTATGATAGCCACCACTGGAGTTTCTAACAGCAGAGTAAATGCTTAAGGTTGTGATGGGATAAAACACCACGCTGCAATCATAACTTGCAGATTTAGTTTCAATTCTAGTCTTGCCCACCTGGCAAAACCTGAGGCTAGTACAGTGGTACCTTGGTTTGCAACCACTTTGGATTACAACTGTTTTGGATTACAACCTTTGGGGGGGGGGGATTGCAACCAATTTGGGAGGGGGAGACCACATTGGGGAAAGTGCGCCTTGGGTTACAACCTGTTTTGGTTTACAACTGTACCTCTGGAACAGATTGTGGTTGTAAACCAAGGTACCACTGTACTACACTTTTAACACAAACCTATTAAGAGTTCTTTGAGAATGTCAACAAACATACAGATTGAGGTGATCTGGTTGGCATAGTGAACTAGGACAGAATCATCTTCTTCTTCTTCTTCTTTTTTTTTGTTTGTTTCCATTTCATTATAAATTTGACCCCCTTATCTATATTACAAAGATCACAAAACTGCTGAAATGAAGAAAATCATTATCAAAGGAAAAGAAATCAATGCTATGAAGGATAATTCTGGTTTTAGAAAACAAAAGAACTATTGCTGCAGTTAGAGACAGCACAACAGAATACAGGCTAACATTTTTACACTTCTATTTTATTGCAACCAGCAGTCACCACTTAAGATGACAAGGGTTAAATGTCACAATTAATGCTGACATCTTAATGACCTGTTTTTATTTTACTGAACAGTTAATTGAAAAGTTTGCCGCTTTGCAGGTTTATGATAAATCACACCGAAAAAATGACATGGAAACGACATTTTAGGAGACTCTCACTAGGCTTTCTGCTACTGAGAAATAATAGATCATTAACATTCACTTTGACAGTTTCGGACTACGAAGGCAGTATTTCGCCATTAAGACTATGCTGGCTCCTTCAGTCTTTTTAAAAAAATCACTGCAAATGTTCACATGACCCTATTTTCAGTACATAGTAATAAAATCAGTCATCCCAACTGAAAGCAGAAAGGACTAAAAGCACAAAGGGGGTTTCTGGTTGCTGGCAAAAATGAAAGGTCGAATAACTGAACAAATGAATCAAAATAAAACATTTGTGCAGGCTCCAATTAAAACTTAGGATTGCAGATAGCACAGAATTGCACATACATGGCTGATATTTGAGATAGATTTGAATGGCTGTGTACTGTACAAGTTTACTAAATTCTCAGGGACTGGCAGGCCTCTGACAAGTGTACAGGGGGTGGCTGGAGGCCTGAGGGATTGACCAAGGAGAGAGGTCCAGCAATTTATGGGGTTTGGTGACGGCCATGAGGCAGGAGCAAGGGGGAGGAGAGGAATGGTCACAGCCAGCAGAGATGGAGATGGATGTGCAGGACATGTTGGAGGAAGAGGCTGTTCAGGAGAGGGGCAAGCTAGTCAACCAGAAGGAGTGTTAAGAGGGAAGAGAAGTGTCAGGTTCTGTGTAGGAGAAGCCTCGGGTTGTGCATGCACACCCCATCAGATGAGAGCACAAAAGTTGGGGGGGGGGGTCTCACTGTTGCTGCTACTGCTCTGCAGGGCATAGATCTGGGGTCCAGACTTAGTAAATGCGTGATTATGTTAATAAAAAATTAACTATCAGATATTTGCCTTTCTTGGCTGGGAGTGCCTTAGGACATAAAATTATGATAAGACATAAAACCTATGACTTCAAAATAATGAGTGTAAATTCAACTTTGGTTGATGAAATTAAAGTCGCTAAGGGATGGATATGTATATGGAAATATGTTATAGGTGGGATGATACCCAAATCCATTCCTAATTACTAAGTGACAACTGCAGTACTGTGTTATTAGCAAGTCTTGGTAAAGATGTTGCCAGGGACGAGTAAAGTTTGCCAAATTAAGATTTACAAAAATAAGGATTACGGTGTAGATCTGACATCCATTCTGCGGAGCTCAGTGTGATTTTATTTGTTGAAATAAATGCAAACCCCTAAGTCCCATGCTCCTATGACATTCTGAAATATGCAACAAACTTCTAAGTGATCAACATGTGAAAATATAGCAGCAGGAGCTTGACCAGAGACTGCAAAATACAAGTTGGTAAGTAGCACAAGCAGTCTTGGCATGCAGCTGAGTTCTATGTTCTCAGGTAACAAATTATTGGGAGAAGCCACTACCATTGTCCTGCTTATTTTATGTCTGGGTTCCTGTAGCATCATCACAGTAGTCAAAAGCTGAGCCCAGTGTGCTTCCTGCCCTCCTCCCCGCAGTACACTGCTGCAATAGGAACAGTTTTCCCTGCTGAATTTCTCTCTCTCTCTCTCTCTTTAAGACACAAGATTGCTGTCCGGGAGAAATGGCTACTAGGATGTATGCAATGTGAACAAATTCACAGCGCATTTTGTCACAGAAAAATGTGGATCAACAATTTTGGGCAAGCCAAGCACATCCCATGAGCAGGATGTGGGGAAAGGCTGTCTATATTTTGAGCCTCGGGTGCCAAAGGTTTTGGGTCCTTAAGTAGGGTTTTAAGCAAATCAGTATAAAGATGCTTGTGCTGGAGAATCTCACCACTGAGATTTTGTATTCATCAGGTCGACAAAGTAATGAATAGATTGAGAAGCAATGGCTTCCGATAGGAAAACCTAAACATTATTTGGAGAAAAACAGTATATCTGATCTCACTAAAAATAAATACAGTGATTTGTGCAAGGACTGTGGCTATTAGCAATGGCCTTACACTGCTCTTGAATAGAATGCTATGAAATATATCCATGGGTACACAGAAAAAAATGACTCTTTTACTAATGAATCTCGCAGGTTAATTATGCATTGAGTGAAGCAGTACTTCATATTCTGTTTGATCTGAACTGGTTGCTAACAAATTTCAATGGACTGCATTGTAGTATTTTTAATGATTTAAGATTCTTAAGCATATAAGAACTTTACAAGTATACATACATAGAAAAAAAATGGGAGAGAGAGAAACTAAGCAGGATAGCTTTACGTGTATCTTCCTATCCTACTGAGTTTCAGTATTTTAAGAGTTGCCGTGTGTTAGCTCTAAAGCAGATATAGTGATTTAGAGATTGGAGGATTATGCATTCCCTGCTCCTCCTGTTCTCCTGCACATGAATTTTTCCTGCTATCTACAGGTTGGTTCAAAGGATGGAACAAGTGAGAATTTGAGCACAGAGGCTGGAGTATGTAATACCTGCCACCCTATCCCTAAAGCAGGGCCCTACATTATTTCTGCACAAGGAGTAACTAGCACTTAACTGAACTAAAAAGCACTAAACAGTTTAGCCATCCCTAAAAGGCCACAGTCTTTCATCATTGTAATGATTACATTATGAACTGTTTCCATTTTAAAAAGCATTTTTCAGATGGAATGACCAGAACTCTGCAGAGTATTCTAAATGTGACCACATTGTTTAATGGACTATAAAACTGACTGGTTTGTTTTTCGCTTCTTGCCAAATAATTCCTAATACTGGGAAGAAGCATGAAAAGTTACACAAATGGGTTTCTTTTCACATGGTAGGGCTTTCGCAACCCATCCTTGCTTCTGAAGCCCTGGTGCCACTACAAAGCTTCTCCTGCTGGTTGGAAAACCCTCAGGATGGATGTGGGAAAAGGAAATGCAGCCACAGCTGGGGGGATAACTGTGAGAATTAAAAGGGCAGCCTGGCAACGGCCTTTCTGCTCCCCACAAGACAATTCAGGATGCTGCCAGATGAATCTCCCTTTTTCCTCACCACCATAGCACACTAAGTTGGCATTGCCAGTGACCTTTCCACTATAGAATACATCCAAAGTTGCTCTTGTGACAACAGAAGGGCATTTGATTTTGGCATAGGCCTCTACTAATAGAAGAAAATGACATATTTTGTTGATTTCCCCCTCTCCTTCAGCCTTTTGCTTTCAATTAAATATCTGGTTGAGAGTAAGCCTTAGTCTTGAACTAAAAGTTACAGAGCACATATGGCTACTGTCAAAAGCAGCAATCACACTTTTCTGATCCATGCCTGTAGGCAGCAGCAATGCAGCGAAGCCAGGGTTAAAGTGATAATCTCACATAACTTTTATTTGCTCTAGTGCACCTTTCTATGACTAGGCCACTTAAGGCAGCTACATAATATAAAAAAAGAAAGAAATTAAAATATCATTATTATGATCCAAAAGTATCATTTGATACATCTAAGGAGGTGAACTTGAGTCCATTTATTATTATTATTATTATTATTATTATTTCATAATAAATTTGTTATAGTCTTTAATGTGCTACAGAATCCAATTGTTTTTGCTGTAAGAGACTAACATCATGAGAAAAGTACACAAATGCCCAGCAACAGCAGTACAGTGGTACCTTGGTTTAAGAACAGCCCTGTTTACTAACTAATCGGTTTACGAACTCCGCAAAATCAGAAGTAGTGTCCTGGTTTGCGAACTTTACCTTGGTCTAAGAACAGAAGCCGGTGGAAGGGTACCGGCGGTGGGAGGCCTCATTAGGGAAAGCGTGCCTCAGTTTAAGAATGGTTTCAGTTTAAGAACGGACTTCCGGAACGGACTAAGTTCGTAAACCGAGGTACCACTGTATTGTAAGAGATAACCCAACAATCAACCAACGAAACACATTATCATATGCTCTAAGTACAAAAAAAAAAATGGCCACTAAAATAAAACAGCCTGAAGAACTCATTTAAAAATAGATGGGGCCAGCCAAAGAACCCATGTGATGCTGTTCCACATATTACATTCTGTAGTACCAAATGTTACAGAGTATAACAGACCAGGCTGCTGCTTTCAGTGGTAGCCCCTCATGTGCCATAATGTCTAGTTGCTTTGAAATGCTTCACTAGTAGAGGAGGAACATTTACTGCACCTTATACTGTAAATGGATCTCATTGCACTTGGCTTATTATATTTTGGTGTGTATTATTGTATAAAGCATTCCAAATTTCCAGATGAATTTTGGAGAAAAATTAGCTGTTAGATGCATTTAGAAAAACTACAGCAGAATACAGAGCTACTCAAAACAGAAGATCGCTGCAGGAAAGGAAAGGAAAGGAAAGGAAAGGAAAGGGAAGGGGGTTGGAGTGGGGTATGTAAAGAAAGCCAGTAACAGAATTTATTATGAGATTTAACTGATTTGAGATGCTGAATACATCTTTGCAGCTTTTTCAATTGCAAACAATTCCAACCACAATTCCGCTTGTCCAGTGCTTAAAAATCATGGGTCCAAGTGCCTTTCTGCTATTCCGGTGCTTTCTTTTTTTTTTTTTTTTCATATATTTTTATTGAGTTTTTAACAACACAAAAAGAAAAACTCATTTACATCCAAGTACATATCACTTATTTTCATTATTTGGACTTCCCTCAACTCTTCCGACAATCTTTCGTAATTTCCATCCTATCTACACATTTCCTAACTTCAACATTACTATTAAGTATTACAGTTCTATCTCTAAATATCTTCACGTAACGTTCCTCATTCTTTTACAAAGCTTCTTTAAAACACACTAACGTTGTATGTTCCTCACATGCAGTTTCCAAATATTCCGTAAATTTCCCCCAGTCTTCCAAAAATTTCTGATCTTTTTGATATCTTAATTTACCTGTTAATTTGTCTAATTCTGCGTAATCAATAAGCTTTACCCTCCAATCTTCCAAAGTTGGGACCTCTTTTCCCTTCCAATTCTGAGCCACCAACATCCTTGCCGCCGTAATAGCATATTGAAAAAATTTACAGTCTTTCCTTGTTATATCCTTTCTTGTTATTCCTAATAAGAAAATTTCAGGTTTTTTAACAAAGTTATATCTTAGTATTTTCTTCAGTTCGTTGTGTATTGTCCCCCAAAACTCCCTTATTTTACTGCACTCCCACCACATATGCATGAATGTACCCGCTATTCCGGTGCTTTCTAGGCACGGGTCCAGGTAATTTTGCTTTTACCCTGGGAAACCCTCTCTTTAAAAATAAATTGGAACCAATGGCAATCTGCAGAAAATTCAATTGATGTTTGTTTCAATTCAGCACTTAAACCCCAGGTTTTCCTGGGCGAAAGCAGTGGGGCAAACAAAAGTGCGGATGAGCCCATAAATCACTATCCTTCATGTTTTTGCTAAAGAGTATTCTCTCATTTCTTCCAATTCCAATTAACTTCAGAAACAAACTAGATGTGATGGCAACAGACCCACTTGTCACAATCACATTGCCTTCAATTTCCCAGAAAGCACAAGTGCAGTACAGTGGTACCTCGGGTTAAGTACATAATTCGTTCCGGAGGTCCGTACTTAACCTGAAACTGTTGTTAACCTGAAGCACCACTTTAGCTAATGGGGCCTCCTGCTGCTGCCGCACCGCCGGAGCACGATTTCAGTTATCATCCTGAAGCAAAGTTCTTAACCTGAAGCACTATTTCTGGGTTAGCGAAGTCTGTAACCTGAAGAGTATGTAACCCGAGGTACCACTGTATGGGTGAGCTGACATGCAGAATATGAACTGTGTCCTATATTCATATCTTCTCTCTTTAAAAAAATCACTTGTCCCCACCTCTTTTTTTCCCCACAGTGGGGCTTTGTTGTCATACGTAATCCTTACCTAGATAAAAATGGCTTGTGGGAAGAAAATGGGGCTTTCTTGCCACCCCTCCTCCTCTGAAGTGCCCTGAAAAATCTGCTCTAGTAGGTTAAGGGGCTCTCTGGAAAATAATAGTGTATGTTGGATATGTCTGTGACTAACTGAAAGAAACTGGTGAATCAGGAGGGTCCTGCAAGATGTAGCTATATTAAAAAAAGCTAGTATGCAATGTTTTATTATAAGTACTGCACATTCCATTTTTAGAACATACAGAACAGGTACATACTAAAAATATAATTTATAATGCACCCATAAAATCTGGAGATGAAGAAGATATTCTTTATTACAGGCTGAACCTGATGTTTGAAAGGAGTTGCTAGATCCAGCTAGCTCTTCTCAAATATGTCTACGTGTAATATTAGTACATAGTACTGATGTACTTCCACAAAATGTACTTCCTTCCTACTGATATCCTGATAAATTATTTGTTCTCACTTCTGTGCCTACTTTCCACTGAAGAAATATTTATCATACTACCGAGCTTTGGTATAATTTCATCCATCTGCTTCCTGTGGCATATTTATTATTACTGTTAAAATCAATACCAAATACCATCACTGAAATCAAGGTCAGGCATTTTGCCTGGTCCTGGAGACAAACATTTCAGTATTCTTTTCCTTTTAGACCTCTTCTCATTAATCAGTCCATTTCCACAGAGAGCAGAAAGCTCAGTTATTACTTTTCTCTCTATTCTATTTCTCACCATAGCACACACACACACACAAAAAAACTGATCAAGAATTTCACTTTATGACTCCACATAGTCCCTTATGAAATCATCTCCAGGACTTCAAAATCTCCCTGAAATTGCCATTAAATTTCATAAAAAGAACACTATACATGGGTAGCACAAGATAATTAAGATTAATGTTTCTAGCCAAATATTTTTAAGCTGTCTGACATCTGGATAACCTGTTCCAACAGCCAGCTGGAAAGGTCATTTGCAGCCAGGTGGGGAGCAAAGGGGTGTGAGGCTTGATGATCTATTTGAGTCTCCCTCCGCCTCCTCTCTTTATGTTCTGTATTTAATAAAACGTAGCCCCATTTAAACACCCATGTAAGGACAATGGCTGCCTAGAATGTGTCCATATCACGCATGACGTGCAATAATATTTCCTGTTCATGTTTTACTCTTAATTAGATAAGTATTAACAGTAAGAAGAACATGCAGTTATAGTTCTAATAATATAAGAAGCTCTTCTGAGTCAGAACAACCACTGAGTCCAGCTTCTTATTCCCCACAATCGCCAACCAATTTCGAAAGTCTACAAGCAGGCCATGAGGAAAATAGCCATTGTTGCTCACTAGCAACTAGTATTTGGAAACATACTTTCTCTGAAGCTGAAGGTTGCATATAGTTATCATGACTCATAGGCATTGATAGTCTTAAGCTCCATAAATTTGTCTAACCTTTTAACACCATCTAAACTAGAGGTCATCATTTACCTTGTGCTAGTAAACTCCATAAATAATGTGTTATGAGGGGAAAGTACTGTACTTTGTTTTGTTTTGAATCTCCTGCTAATCTTCTTTGTTAGATGACCCCCCTGAGTTGGATGATCCCTGAGAAAGAAAAGTTTCTCACAATCCACTTTCTCAACACCACATTTCTATCACGTCTCCCATTAGTCATCTTCCTTCTGAACTTAAAAGCCCCAAATATTGTAGCCTTTCCTTACTGAGAAAATGCTCCAGACCCTTCAGCCTACAAAATAATTTTGGCAGCCCTTTTCTGCACCTTCGTCAGCTTTAAGACACCCTTCTGAGATGGAGTGCCAAAATTCCAGGAAGTATTCAAACTGGAACTTTATTATTTTTTTTTTTTTTAATTCCTTTTTTGCAGCTGCTGCACACTTGGCCCATTTTTCATCGAGCTATCCACCATAGCTACAAGATGTTATTTCCTGATCAGTCATTGCCAGATTAGACCTCGTCAGTGAACATGTGAAATTGGGATATCTTCCCCCTATGTGCATCACATTACACTATAAAGAAACCTTAGATTCGGAGGTCTCAAATAATAGTCCCTGGGTCTCTCAGAAAGCTGTAATTCTTACAGCCCTTTGGGGGGAAACATGATATGATAACCAATTTTAAACTGGTTTAAAATCTGTAGTGTGTGTAGAGTCTTAAGAGGTAACTAAGTTATGAGCTAGTTTCAACCTACATCTCATCAAGGAACATCTAGAGCTTTCACATGGTGTAACACAAAAATTCCACTGAAAAGGTCAATTTGTGTTGTCCTTATCACATAAAGGATACTCATGTAAACAGGCTTTGTGCCAGAATTCAGGGGCAGAGAACAATCTGTAGCTTTCCATCCCATCTGGTGAAGTAAATGGTGGAATAAAAAACAGTTCACACATGCTCTGGCAACGTATTACGGGTCACTGATTCAAGCAGTCTCTAATAATCTGGGCTTTTCTTCTTTTTTTTAAGGAAGCAATAAAAACTGCTACAAACATGACACTTTACAAAATGTGTCAGAAATGCCACTCTTTTTTTTTTATTTATAACAAATGTCAAGAATGTGTCACCAATCATTCATCCACAAATGACAACATCTCCTTTTATTTACTGAATTGCCTGATATAGCTCTCCTCTAAAGAAGATGCTTTGGGAAATAGTACCCATTATGTCATTCCACAAGAATGCAATTAAATTAGTAAACATTTCGTGAGTGGGCTACTGGGCACCTATTGAAGCTTGACAATGTTTTCCGGGAAGGTGCAAAGACACACTGATCTCCTTTTGCTTTGTTTTTCTCAATGCTTAAAATTCTAGATAAATACAGGACAAACTGTTCCCATCAGGATGTTCCTGCATCTGTCTGCTCCATATGGAGCTGAAAGAAACATTTACCAAGGAAAGAATTTTAAATTAAAGGAGTAGATGGGAGCGCTGCCTTGTTAGATGAAACTGTTGGATAGAATAGGAATTGATAATGATGCTAAACATGTAAAATAATAAAGGAGATCATGGCACCAGTTTTAAGTGCTTCCTGACCCTTGCACACTATTATTATTAATTAATTAATTAATTAATTAATTAACTGCACTTCCACCTAAAGTCGGGAGGGCATTACATAAAATACAATTGTGAAACAATTAAAAAATACAATCAGAAAAGGGTAGGATCCTGAAAATATAATCTCAGGTGCACAATCCCACAAGGCACTTCAGTTTGCTTGAATGGATAACAGTATCAACATGACCACATAAGCATATTTGAGAGGGAGAGAGAGAGAGAGAGAGAGAGAGAGAGAGAGAGAGAGAGAGAGAGTGAGTGTCAGGTAAGGGAGAACATAGTAAGAAGATCAATGCTGAGTGACAAGCTTAGAGTGAGTGCCATCCAATATGGGGCAGAGGAGCAATCACTTTTACAAGTGCTACTGTTTCCATGCATCTTGTTGGGCTTCATAAGTACAACCATCAAATCTACTGCTTCAAAATGGACCATTTTAAGAGGGGTTATTAAAATCCTCACTGGCCCTTCCATGTATCTCAAGAGATGCTAGCCATTAACCCTTGGGAATGGCCTGTGACATACAAGAACAAACCCACATGCCAAACTCTAACAAGCATTACGTATTTTAAACATGTTTAAAACAATCCAGTACATGATCTTTGAATTAGACATTCTATTCATTTGTTGACAACTTCTAGCCTGTTCTATCTGAATATAAAAAGGAGCTTAGAAAATACAGAGCAGCAATAGCATAAAAATATTAAAACATCTTTTTTATATATAAAAAACAAAACATAACCCTGAAATGTATGATTAATGTATTACACAACTTGTTTAAAGTCTATATGGTTAGGTTTTGGAATATACAATTAGTACCAATGGGACTAAGTACTGAACTTTGGCTGGATCATACCTTCTATCTCCAATAGGCAATAGGTTTTAGTATTAAAAAGGGGGGAGGGTTGTGTGATTCCTATAAGAATTCCAGACTCCTATAAGAGTTTCTTACACTTTTCCAGAGAATTGATCCATTTATTTCGGTACTAACTGCTCTGACAGAGGCATTCCAAGGACTCAAGGAAAAACAGCACATGTACACTAAATCATTTTAAGGAGAGATTCTACAGAATTAGAACCTCCTGTAGAGAAAGCATGCATTTTGCCACTGACCTATGCCCTCATCCCAGAGTCAAATATTTAAAGCACAACAGCTTTCACTCTAAATGAATATCCCATTTAGAACAGGTCAACCAGCAGGTTCCAGCTATTCTGTGTGGGAGTTCAGAACTTAACTGGTTAAGTGTTCTGAGCTGTGCGTCACTTTCCGACGTCAGCTTTAGAAGCTGGGAGGAGTCTGGGAGGAGACTGTATCTTGTTGTTCTCTCTGTGTGTCTTGAGAGAGACGGACATGTTTTAACATGGCTGCAAGCAGTGATGGACAAATGTTTGAATAAAAGCTGTAAATAGACGGATCTGTCTGTGTATGCTTGCATGGAGCAAGGGAGAAAAAGACTGTTTTACACCGCTGTAAGCTACTCTGCTCAGCCGTGGCCAAAGAGACAGCAGACTTTGGTGCGCAGCTAGAAGGAAGCGTGCCGGACGCTGCAAATGACTGATTGGGATCGTAAAGCTGTCTGAGTACACGGCTCCATCGATCTAGCTCAGAGATCGTTATCTCGCACAGGTTATGGGAAGGTCAGTAAACGCTCGTAAAACAGTCGGTGTGAGCTCCAGGAACGCTTTGAAGTCGGCACGGAAGCTAGCTGGAGGTTGGAAGCTGCATTCCTTGAGTCTAGCCTAATGCTGGGAAGCAGAGGGAGTTTTTGCCTGTTTCCGAGAGACAGTGAGAGCTTCTGATACAGAGAGCTGGCTGGAGCTGGAAGCTGAGACGCAGCTGAAAAATCGTTTCTCCACGGAAGGGTGAGGCAGAGAAGCTGTACCTGATCGTAAGTAAGCTTGGGCCCCCTTGGGAGAACGGGAAGAAATGGCTGAGAGCCAGGATATGCCGGTGGAAAAGCTCACTTTAAAAAGTTGGGCAACCTGGAGCAGAAGAGTCAGGGGTTGGTTCTTGGTCACTGGGCTTTGGGAAGGAAGCCAGTCAGAGCCAGCTGAAGCAGGCTGTGAATCTGCGGTGCCTGGAGATGGCAAGCAGAGAATGCAGAGAGAGCTGGATATGCTCAGAGCATGCGTTGATGCTTCACTGAAACCTCATTTAGAGGATGTACAGTCAGCAAGGGCTGCCTGGGATGTGCTGAAGGGCTTGTGTGAAGCTTCAGCAGAAGGCCAGAGCCCTGGAGACGCTGGGCTGGCAGGCCCATTTCCCGATGGGAGCGCTGGTGAGCAGATCGGGGGGGTGAAGAGTTCCAAAGGCAAGTTTAAGAAACTTTCCACTGTTGCTGAAGCGGAGAGCAGCTTCAGGGAGGGCCAGGCTGGTGGGAGGTGCCGTTCCAGGAGAAGGAAGGCCAGGCCAGCTGGGAGGAGCCCCGGGCAGTGTTTTTCCACTGGAGTACAACGTCTGCATGGCAGCTGCCCCCACCGGAGCACAGAGCCGATGCAGGATGTTTGCAAGGACACTTCTCATGGGAACCAGGCGGGTTTCCATGGCAACAGGCCTGGGAAGACAGGCAGGCGTGGAACTGAGCCAGGTGGTCGTGGTAAACAGCAGGAAGGGGCTTATCAAGTCTCTGCGAGTATGGCATTGTTCGAAGACGGCAGGATGGAAAGTTTTGAAATGGCCTTTGTTCTTGACTCAGCAGCTAACCGCAACATGGTTCCAGAGACATCTGCAGTCAAGATGGGGAATTGCACGGCAATTCCCACCGGACAAACTGTTATGTTCGCAAATGGACAGAGAACCCAGATTAAAACTGTCACTAACGTTTTCCTTTCTGTTTTGCAGGAGACGCTGCAGTTTTGTGTTATCCCAGAGGGGGATCATTGTTTGTTATCTGTGCCTTATTTGTTAAGTAAGGGGTTCAAAGTTTGTTTTGAAAATGATGTCTGCACAATCTCCAAAGGGGAGAGGGTACTTGCCGAGGTTAAGAAAGGGCAGAATGATCTTTTCATTCTTAAGACGTCTCTTGGGGGTGAGGGGAAGGTTGAGAGAGCACAGGCGCAGCGTGCTACAGTTCCCGACCAGCGTGCTACAATTCCCGCTCATGTGTCATGTGCTTGTGTTTGGCATGGGAGAACCATTCATGGTTCTGTAGAAGACTTGCAGGTTCTACCCGAGGTTTCCACAGGTTGTAAGATTCGAGATTGCAGAAGTGCCATTAACTGTGACACTTGCAAGCAAGCAAAGGTGAAAGGGTGCAGTTACCCAAAGGTGGAACGGGTAACCACTAAACCTTTTGAGCTGGTTCACATAGATTTGGCCAGTCCTGTCAAGGAACCAAGTCTGGGAGGGGCCAGGTTTCTGCTAACTTTTTTGGATGATTTTTCGCAGAGCACCTGGACTCACGGTCTCAAATCCAGGGAGGATGCAGCACAGCTGATCAAGAGCTGGGTTGAGGGGGTGGAACTGAGATTCTCCACCAGGGTTCAAGCAATCGTCAGTGACAGAAATGCTAGGTACACTGGTTCTGCTTTGCAGCAGTTCTTTCACAGAAGAGGGATACGTCACACAGTTACTTCACCCAGTAAGAGGGGGGTGGCAGAGCTGAGAAGTGAAGCTCTGGTTAAGGCTGGACAGGTGATGCTGAAAGACGCCAGGTTACCTCCAAAGTTTTGGCTGGAGGGAATCCGATGTGTGTCATTTACCTGGAATCGTGTCTACAACTCACTGGTAGGTGACACACCGTACTCGTTGTTAAATGGCCGCAAACCCCAGGTTCACTTTCTGCGCAAGTTTGGATCTCCTGCGGTTGTCCCTGTGCCTAAGGCTTTGCAAGGGCCAGATGGAGCCAAAGTCCAGAAAATGATCTTCTGTGGGTATGAGCCAGATGCTCGTGCATGGAGATTTGCATATCCGTCAGGTGATCAGAGTAAGGTGTTGATCAGTAAACACGCTGATTTCTGTCAGGAGGATGTAAAGTCAAAGACTCCTGTCAGGCGTGATGTTCTTTCAGAATGTCTCTCTGATCCAGAGGACAGTTCTGGTGAGGAGGAAGAAGAGGCTGAGTCTGCTGATGACGACCAGGTCACTGACCAGGGTCAGGAGCAGGGTGGGGCATCTCCACAAGTTGTTAGGAAAGGACAGCCCAAGAGTGAGCCTAGTTCTCCTGTAAGTGTAATGGAGAGGATTCGAAGACGCTTTAAGTCAGAGGGGGAATCCTGTGATGCAGAGGACACACCTGCTGGTGACAGTGAGCCAGAGGAAATACCAGAGTTTGTGCCTAGGCGATCCAGTCGCACAACCAAGGGTATTCCACCTGAGAGGTACCAGGCCACAGGTACGTGGGTAAGTTTCGCACAGTGCGATTCTGAGAGTTGTGAGGTGATTCCACAGATGCCCAACAGGTACGCCAAGGTAGGGCGCAAGGCATTGGGGAAGGGATTGATCTCACAAGGTGTTGCTGACGATGTTACACAGGTTTTGTCAGAAAGCGACGCAAGGGGGTGTGTGGGAGTTCAGAACTTAACTGGTTAAGTGTTCTGAGCTGTGCGTCACTTTCCGACGTCAGCTTTAGAAGCTGGGAGGAGTCTGGGAGGAGACTGTATCTTGTTGTTCTCTCTGTGTGTCTTGAGAGAGACGGACATGTTTTAACATGGCTGCAAGCAGTGATGGACAAATGTTTGAATAAAAGCTGTAAATAGACGGATCTGTCTGTGTATGCTTGCATGGAGCAAGGGAGAAAAAGACTGTTTTACACCGCTGTAAGCTACTCTGCTCAGCCGTGGCCAAAGAGACAGCAGACTTTGGTGCGCAGCTAGAAGGAAGCGTGCCGGACGCTGCAAATGACTGATTGGGATCGTAAAGCTGTCTGAGTACACGGCTCCATCGATCTAGCTCAGAGATCGTTATCTCGCACATTCTGGAAGTGTATAGCCTCCAAAAACGTGCTTCAGAACTCAAAAATAGTAGCATGCACACTGCTGAATGGTATCAATGAAAGATTCATACCTACAGTAAGAAAGGATGTGAATATGGGAACTCAAATTCCACTGTGTGGCTTCATCTTTCCCCAGAATTTCAATTATAAGGGGGGGAGTGTTGAGCCTCAGAAAGTGGATAATAAAGCTATCCTGTTTTAGGCAATTTTCATAAGCCAATTCACAGTTTAGTTAATAACAGTTATGAATTCAGGAAAGATACCAGGTACACTCTTTGGGAAACAAAGAAATGAAACCTTCAGGTTTCATGGTAAAAAAAAAAAAAATTAAACTGGAAATATAATGATAGAGCTGCTTGTCTATAATTACCACCTTACTGTTCTAGTTTCTTTCTCTGATTCAGTTCTTAGACCTGAAGCAGAGACTGAACAAATTAGAAGAACCACCAGTTATACAATCATTTGCATGAATCCAAAGATTAAATGCCTTATAATTAATTATCTCAGTATTAGGCTATTGCATTTCACAGCACATTAGACCTTTTCCACATGTGAAATCAATCATTCTAAAATTCCTGTGAGGAAATACTATTAAGCCCACAGAGGGTGATAAGAGATGGAAAGAAGTCACCATGTTCATTCTTTTGCTAAATACTTGTTTTTTGTCTTCTTACCAGTTCCCTGGTTTCGTCCAAGGTCAGTATCCCAACACAAATGAATCCTAGGAAACTTGACTTCACAATAGGCAAGACTGACTTAAGGTCCCACTTAGAAACTGGACTGGAGTTGATTGTTGCTTTGCTTGCAGTAAAGCAATTTTATGAGAGAACAGATCTTAAATCAGAGATCACCAGCATCGTACCCATGGGTGCCAATGTGCCCACCAGAACCTCCTATGGCATTTTCCATTCACTGGGGGGTGGATGATGAGGGGGCAGCCTGTACCATTTTGTTACCTTTTCTCTCTTTATGTTTCTTTATATGTGGCAACCATTTTGTGTTATACCATGTTCTCGTGACATCCATTTTTTGCCTGGCCCCCCACCACACTGTCTCAGAATTTGAAATGAGCCCACTGGTCCAAAAAGGGTTGGTTACATCTGCTTTAAGTCAGCATCCTCTTGTTCAAACTCCTTCTGGAAGCTTCTGACATGCAGTCCAGCTCCAGCAGCAATTCAGACATGGAGATGGTTTCAACCCACCAACCAATTTAACAAGAGGGTCAGCCATGTGAACCCAGTCCATTATTGAAGGTTCTGTTTGTACAATCAGGCTCCAAACAATGAACACAGAGGTTGAGTCTAAGGGGAGGTTAACTCTAAGAAGTAGGTTAACCTGCCCCCAATCATATTTCATTTACTCTTGTAGTCCAGGTGTAAGGGGATCTGAGATACATCAAAGCAATTACTTTCTAGAAGGTTCTGAGCCAGTGCACCCAGCATTCCTTGGTACAACCTGCACACAAATTGCTGAGGTAAGCAGGCAAAGTGGGCATCCCCGCCTCACTTTGGAAGGAGTTCTGAATAAAGTTGGGCCTTATACAGATAGCTTGGTCCCGCCCCCCCCCCACTCAGGAGGAATCCCTTATCAGTGGTAACACCCCAGCTAAGGAATAGTCTCCCCAGAGAGGCTGGCTTGCTGCCTTTCCCTATAATATTTTTGGTGCCAAGAATTTTAAATAAATTTAAAATAATCTGTGCTTTTCAAAACATGCACACGTGTGGGCTATCCATGTCTGAGTTGTGTTTCATTTAATAATCCGGGCTAAAAATACTGCTGAATTTTAATATTGTATCTTATTCTTTGTGCTGCCCAGAGAACAGTTCTGTAAATAAGTAATCAATAAAATTCAGGAAGCCATTTCTACACTTGCTGCTGCTGCTGCACTGGCACGAAAAAAATAATGTATTATATGAAATGGCTCTAAGAGGTTCTATACTAAGCTTGTCCCTTGAGTAGAAACTACTCAAAATGAAGGGCAGATATAATTAACAATACCAGAACATATGATTCAGGAACACAAAGAACTCAAAGCCAAGGAACGGGAGCCTCCACTTCACCACAATATTGTCCTGAATATATACAGTGTATATATTACTGATAACGGAAGTACAGTTCTCAATAGTATATCTAACTGAGTTTGGTGAACTTGATCCCCAATAAGGGTGCTTAGGACTGCCGCTTCAGTAAAATAATTGTTTACATGTGATGAAAAACCAAACTTTAAATCTCACAGTGTTGCTGAAAAAAAAGTCTCAGGCAGCAATCCTACAGCCTGTTGAGAACAGTTGAGAAGACCCACAAGCAAGGTGATACTTATGTCCCCTGATCTCCTGAAGTTGTTCCAAGGCATGTTGTTTCTCCAACTTACCTACAAAATTGGCCCGAAATGACAGCATCCATGGGGTTAATCCATAGTTATTTATGTCCTAGTAGACAAAAAAAAAAAAAAAACCTACCACTGCGAGCCATCAGGGCTATGGATGTGCTGGCTGCTCTGCCATGAAATCTTAAGGAAATGGTTGCTTCTATCCTTCCATTCACAGAATGTTTTTTCGATCCAGCAGAAACATTCATGAATAGAAAGGGATGAGAAGCTATTTTCCGAAGTTTCATCTTTTCCCCATGCAACATTCTGTTTTGTTCCAAGCTGGTCTCTCCTTCTCCCCACCCCAAGCAGATTTTTGTGGAACTGCAGGGAAAATGGGAATTTGCAAAAATCGCCTTTGCTCCCCCTTCCATTTACAGAAGCCTCCACTGGATTAAGGAGCCTTCTGTGAAGGGAATGAAATCATTGGCCACAATCCAGGCAAAGGAATCTAAACCCAAGGTCACCAGGTGCCAGGAATTACTGGAGTGGCAGAGCCATCTGAAACCCCGCTGGCTCCTGCTGGTAAGGGCAGATGGGGAATATTTCTCTCTTGGCATCAACTTGGCACAGCTGAAAGGTTCAGACTGAGCCGGTTACCTGGCAATGGACTAACTTAGGATCCAGCAGATCCTGGCTCGACTTGCTCTATCCCTAAAACACCTCATTTTCGAGCCTTGTGCCAGATGCTTCCAGCAGAAACATCACCGGTAGTAACTCCCACATGCCCTGAATCTTCAGCAGGTGAAGATACTTCTGCTCCAACCGCCCCACCACCATCACTGGCAGAGCCAGTGGAATCCATCCTAACCCCCTCCTGAAGCACAGATTACAGGCTCCCTTAGGAAATATCAGTTTGCAGTAGATGACAGATAGATAGATGATAGATGATAGATGATAGATGATAGATGATAGATGATAGATGATAGATAGATAGATAGATAGATAGATAGATGATAGATAGATAGATAGATAGATAGATAGATAGATAGATAGATGATATAGTAGATGATAGATAGATAGATAGATGATAGATGATAGATGATATAGATAGATGATAGATAGATAGATGACAGATAGATGATAGATAGATAGATAGATAGATAGACAGATAGATAGATATTAATGAAAGATTTTTTTATTCCTGCTGTACAATGATATGAGAAAAAGAATTCTATTTTTAACTTTTTAATTGTGCTGAGTGGAGAACCAAAAGTAATGAATAAATAATTTGTATTGATCAACTTTAAACACCTGTCTCAAATTATCTTTCAATACACAGCAAATCACATATTTGCCTTTATTGTTCTGGGTCATAAATCTGTTGTTGTTGAACAATAATCTAAAAGCCTTCAAAAGTTTTAACCATAGCAGGAGCCAATTTGATTCCCTCCCTCCCTCTCTTTCTTTTTTCTTTTCCTTCTCCTCCTGCGATGAGGCTACATTTTAATATTTTAATGTTCCATTATTTTAATGTTGTATTTTATTTTTGTTTTTAAGTTGTAATCATTCATCTTGTTTTTATTATTGCTTGTAAGCCGCTCTGAGCCCGGCCTTGGCTGGGGAGGGCAGGGTATAAATAAAAAATTATTAATAATAATAATAATAAATAGAGACAAAACCAAACTCTTGGTAAAAAATATGAATAGTGATAGTAAAAATAAACTACAAGATATATCAGGTTTAAAGATTGAAAGAAATATTTCAATAAATATTTCAATAAATATTTAGGTGCATGGTTAACCGCAAAATACAAACTTGTTCAAAGATAATTATTTTAAAACTTGAGAAGAAATTGAAAGAAATTTGCAAATATGGGGCAGGATGAAACTTTCATTGTTGGGTAGAGTGTCGACTATAAAAATGAATGTATTACCAAAAATGTTATTTCTATTTCAATCAATATCGGTGATTAGCAAGACAGATTGCTTCAACACATGACAAAAAGACATTTCTAAACATATCTGGCAAGGGGAAAAACAGTAATAAAACATAAAATATGGATTGATGTGAAAGAGAAAGGAGGCTTTTCCCTGCCGGATATGAGATTATATTATGAGGCATCTTGTCTGTGCTGGTTGAAGAAATGGTTGACATTGAAAAATCTGTATATTTTAGATCCTTAAGGTCATGATAATCATTTTGGTTGGCACGCTTATCTGTGTCATGAAAAAGTGAAAGTACACAAAGGATTTACAAACCATATAATCAGGAAAAAAATGTATAGAGTTTTGGATAAATGCAAAAACCTTTTGGATTTGAAAACACCACTCTGGCTCTCACTATTAGAAACTATAGCGGTAAAGAAATAATATGTTATAGTATAAGGGAAAGCTATATGAAAATGTTATATAGATGGTATCTAACACCTACTAGATTGACAAGTGTTGGAAATGTAAAGAGAAAGAAGGCACCTTTTATCATATCTGGTGGTCTTGTAATCAGGTAAAAGCGTACTGGGAAATGGTATATAATGAATTGAAAGAGATGTTTAAGTTAACATTTGTTTAAAAAAACCCCAGAAACTTTTCTTTTGGGAATTATAGGTGCAGAACTACCAAGACAGTATAGAAATTTATTTATGTATGCAACCACACCTGCGAGAACGTTATTTGCCCAAAAATGGAAAGATGAAGGAATCCCAACGAAAGAAGAATGGATACAAAAACTTATGGACTATGCAGAAATGGCGAAACTTACCGGAAGAATAAGAAATCAGGATAACAAACTTTTTATATAGGAATGGAAATGGTATATTGAATTTTTACAAACAAATTGCAAACAGATAAAAACCTTGGCAGGACTATTGTAATAACCTGCAGTTTTTTAAATATAGATATATGAAAATAGATGAATAAAAGAATGATTTAATATAACTTAGACTATGCAGGGAATTATGAATTAAAAATTAATGAACCGCAGAAAGAGGAGGAAGGATGTCGAGTTTTGAAATGTTTGATTTACTGTTACACTACTACTGAAATGTATATAGATATATGAAAATCATAAATAAAATTATTTTTAAAAGAAAATGTTTTAACCAAGATAAAATCAGCTCTTGAGTTCTTTTCAGAAGAGACCATCTACTAAATGCAGAGTTTAATGAGCCACAAATAAGCAGTTTTCCTAGCCCACTAGAGGTAACAAATAAATCAGTTCTTTTCTACAGCAGATTGATTCAAAGTCAATACTAAAAGCCTTTACCATTCAGTCTCAGATTAGGTGTTGGTCC
Organism: Podarcis erhardii; assembly: GCF_964252035.2. NCBI lineage: Eukaryota > Metazoa > Chordata > Lepidosauria > Squamata > Lacertidae > Podarcis > Podarcis erhardii. Next base: position 66,635,748 of record NC_138497.1, on the reverse strand, counting down.
AATTATATGGGCACTTCCCAAAGCAAAATACTGACCTTGGAATATACTCCAAGCTTGTGGGGTTTCTAGGAGGCGGGGTGAGAGCACTCTAATAAAAAGTGAGCACTAGGTAGCTTGTTTATTTAGATGCCCTAACAATTCAGAATCCTGAAGATATATTATGTTATTTGAACAGCCAAAAAATAAAAAGTGAAGGGGTCGAAGCTAATTCCACCATATTATCAACTGAGTATCTGGGGGGGGGGGGGGAATTGCATTCAGATTAACATAACAGGTCCTAACAAATACCAATGTATTCTATACTCTGTGGTCACAGACACTTTAGCTCCCTGTGAAGTAATTGCTGATTGATATCATAGAAAGAGGCTGGCTGGATTAATATTGTTTAATACTACTTAACAAGAAAGCAGAGAAGCCCTGCTTAACAATCACTTGCTAATGCCCTCAGATAATTGTCCTCAGTTCTCGAAGCATTTTTATCAGATCTCAGATGCTCAACAGCCTTTTGCAAATAAAGACTTTGATGATTCTATTAGTTATGACCAACTTTGCCTGAAGAAATACCCTCCTTTTGCAGCTAGTTTCTATTTTTCTTTAGGAAAGAAAAGAGTGTTTGGAAATAGTAATATAGGACAACAAGCAATGTACAGTGAGATGGGTCGCAATCTTCAAACCCCTTGTAGAGTACAAAGCCCCTTTCAGTACTGATTCTGGGGTAGTTTGAGGATGCGAAATAAAGGAATGACCATAACCAATTGCAGAGCACATGGCTTTGCAAGCACAAGATTAAATCTCTGGCCACCTCCAGTTAAAAAATATATCAGCAGCAGAACTGGGAATAGATATTCTTTGAGAATGTAGAGAGCTTCTGGTGGTAAGAGAAGCCAGTACAGTGGTACCTCAGGTTAAGTACTTAATTCGTTCCGGAGGTCCGTACTTAACCTGAAACTGTTCTTAACCTGACGCATCACTTTAGCTAATGGGGCCTACAGCTGCTGCCGCGCCGCCGGAGCCCGATTTCTGTTCTCATCCTGAAACAAAGTTCTTAACCTGAAGCACTATTTCTGGGTCTGTAACCTGAAGCGTATGTAACCTGAGGTACCACTGTATGTGAGTAGATGGATCACTGGCTTGACTCACTATATGGCAGCTGCATATTTAATGCCATATTTGTCACAGAGAAAACAGATGAAAAACAGGTACAGTTGCATATAATCCAGAAGAATTCCTGATGATGGAGTTTTTGTTTCCTCAGAACTTTTTATTAGCTATCTTGCATTCGAACACATGAAGAGTGACTGTTTAGGTCTACCACAACAAGATAAATTACTGCACAGAGATTGCTTTACCTACTCTGTATGTTGCATAGCGGCTGCAGGCTTGCTCATAGACCATTCACAACTTAATGAGAACGGATTCCACTTTAAGAAGAAAAAGGGGAAAACGGGCAGCAGAAGGGAGTGAGTTGTTCATGTGCTAGAACAGAGGAAGTAGAATCAGAACAGCAGGGGCAGGGTGGAACGTAGGTGGTTTGTACCCACAAGGAAATACAAAAGAATTCATGTGTTGTTTTCATTATAGGGCATAATAATGAATCCACACATTTCAAATGAGCCATTATCCAATTTGTGCTACTTTGCAATTTGCTCCAAAATAACAAATTGAAGCAATGTATTATGCTGGCCAGCTAAATATCTTACATGTCTGAAAGTGCAAAATGAGAACAATTTCGAGCTGACAACAAGTTGACAAAAGGAGCCTAATTGCTCCTGACATCACACAAAATTGAACCTGAAACTTTTTAAAGATAGATTTCATGCCTTTGTCTGCTCTGGAAGAAAATATTAGGGAAGTTTTCACACTGAATAGCCTTGACAGCATTTCTGAAATATAGCTAGCTTACTGGGGATTTCTTTATTTCTTTATTAACTCATCCAATTTTTATTCCCCCCCGCGCGCGTCAAAGGAGCCCAGGGCAGTAAAACACAAAAGTGATCAAAAACCGCAATTAAAAATAAAATAAAAGCCTATTTAAAACATTTAAAAGCAATTTAGTTACCTAAAAAAAACCAAGCGAAACAGTCACAATTTCCTCACAATTTCAAGATCGCCAAGAATGGTACTTTTCAGCCATTTGAATGCTTGGGTGAAGAGGAATGTTTTTTAAGTTCCTCCTGAAAGTTAATTTTGAGGGTGTAAGCAACAGGAATTCTCAGAAGAGAGATAGGAGCCATTAACTTTTACGTGAAGAAGCTGGCCCCATTTGGGAAAGAAGGACGGAGAAAGCTCAGGGTCAGCAGCTGGAGGTTACCAGGTGAATCCAGCCTCCCTACTTAGAAGGCAGTTCTTGCCCCACCTTTAGGTTTCTATCCTGCTTTTTTAAAAAAATTAAAATACAACAATACAACTGGCAACCAACCAGATGTCTACATGCTAGACAGCTTGAATGGTACAGGCAGGCCCTTTTTTCAATGCTGCATTCCAACCTTCGCCTCCTTGTTTCCAGAGAATGCAGAATGAAGTCCAGTGCAGCCTGCTGCCACATGGAGACCCACGCTCCCCCAAAAACCCACACCTATTCCTGGGAGGCACTCCGCATCAGTGCCAACATATCTTTAAGATTGGTCACAATGGTATGCATATGCTTGCATGTGTACTAGAGATTATTCATTAGCAGGACTTTGAAAAACACTTGTAATATGAGGAATGATGCATAAAACTGGAAATTATTGGGAATTGGATATTATGGACATTCAGGAACAAATGTAAAACTAAAGAACCAAGAAGGGGAGTGGAGGGAAATCAAGGGATTTTGGAAAGCCCATGTATGGGAGTTGTTATGTGATGTTTTTTGTTTGTTTTTTATTGTAAAAATGAATAAAATTGTATATGTACTAGAGAAAAGCACTTTAATATGAGAAACACAGCACCTTAAGCAGAGGCTTTAGAGTTGCAGAGGGGTCAACTACATCTAAACCAACTCTCAGAGCAGGGAACTCAGTTCCAGGTATATGCTCAATCATGGCTGGGTTTCATGCCAGAACATTAAAAGCAATTAGATTACCAAACGGGTTCATGTGCAACCTGATAAATGAACCCATGGGAATGTGTCACCTTGCATTGACTTTATACATTTTAAACATAAACATATGAACACATAAATGCAGCTATTCATAATATAATATGGTCCTAACAATAGGCTTATTATAACCTACTGCTAGCAATGGCTACCACTGTCAGGTAGTTTCTTGGTTGTTTTTTAAAATTTTTGTATCCTGCCTTTCTTTACTGACACTTAAAAGAGCTTACATTCCAAAAAAGAAAAAAACAATGCAGCAGTAACTATTTAGATTTCAGTTACCATCAAGCAGCAGCAGTCTCTAATACCCAGCTGAAATCAAGTTCCACTCAAACTTGAGTGCAATCATAGCCTGGTGAAATGGATAATTACATGATCTCACATGTCCAAGTACTCAAGTAACACTATCAATTATAGCATGGTCCAAATTGTCAGCAAAAGAAAAACTCAAGCACCAACAATATACAAAAGGGATTGTTATTAAAGATAGACTTTCATTGCGGGACGGTGTTTTAAATTAACTTAAAGAGTTGCCAAAAAACCCCCTACATTTATCCACATTCATTTGGCTTTATTTGCTGAGAAAGGCATATGCCTATCAACCAAAAGCTAAACTCAAGCCTCGAGTTTATTTTCCCAGAGGACATTTGTTGGAAGATGGATAAGTGCAGAGGTTCTAAGTAATACAGGGTCACATGATCAGCTGATTAATCATGCCTTCTAGAAAACTCAGCTACAGGAATAAACATCATCTGCTAGCAGTAAGTTCCAAATGAAAGCCAACAGCCTACAAAAGCATATGCCACGAACTAAAATTTTAAGTGGGTTCTTGAGAAGGTAACAGCCCTGGTGACCACTGTAGCCTTTTACAAGTACCCATCTCCCCCAGAGGATTTCTATTCAGTCAGCCTTTGTTCAAGTCAAAAACAAGAAAGTATGTAAATTATCTCTCTTTGAAGCAGTTTCTACCAACCAAGCCAATTGTTTTTTTAATCAAAGGGTGCACCAACCATATCACAAATTAAACAGTTCAGACATTAATGTTTATTCATGCTCAGGATACTGTGACAGAGGCAAAACCACTAAATAAAAGGGAATCAGATTTTTAACTTGAAAAGACATGGTATAATTTATTGTGCAGTGAATTGGGGGGTGTATAAGTGTGAGTGTGTGTGTGTATTTAAAAATGTACTGGATAGAAAGGTGCACAAAAAAATTTTTTTTCCAAACAAAGAAATATTATAGATCTCACTGGTTCATTAGATGAATTATATTTATAGTGAACAGTTATTATGTCACTGGTACCTACCAGCAGAAACTACAATCCAAGGACAGATTCAAAAACACAGAGAACATAGTTTTCCTATTAAAAGTGAATACATATTTAGTATACAATGTACTCTCAAAACCTCCACTATGGTTCTTCCAAGTTCTATAGAAAAGGGAGCTGCAATCAGAAAATGGCTAAGAAATTTGCTCTCAATCCCCAGTCTGCCCTTGGGACTGCAGAACAGTGGACAGGTATCTCCTCTGATTCCTGACCTACTTTTTTCCACAGAATGGAAGAGATTGTAATACAAACAGTACGTCTTCATCCCAGTTCTCCACCAGGACTGGTTCTACCATTAGACAGGTGCCTCAGGCAGCAGATGCAGGGGAGAACAGAGTGGTAGTGAAATATTGGGAGACAGAGATGTTGCATGCCTAAATTAGAAGGCGCTGTCCAATCACCAGTGCTGATGTGAAATTCAATTGACGGTCTAGTTGCCTTCTCTACATGGAATGGGAGCACCATCTTTTCATTAGCCTCAGAAAGCAAGATTTGTTTAGCTGGCCCTCTGCACCATGACACCTCTTTTGTTTACATATGAAACATGAATACTGCAATCCTTTAATCTAGAAGCCTGCTGCCAAATAATTTAGCTGCTTCCACTTGAAGGAAAGGTAGGTGGACAATGAGGCTTAAGGAAATGGGCAATGGAGACAAGGAATTTGAGGGATGGAGAGATTATTGCTAAGAGGACAAGTCAAGTGATATGGCAGCACAAGGGAAGAGGGACAAAATGAGCTGTAGATGGAAACCGGAAATTGAAAAATACGCACACTAGATAGTAGAGTTATGGAGCTGAAAAAAGGAGCAGCCTCATCTCCAATTAGCCTTGACTTCAAATTCCTTGTCTCTATTGCCCATTTCCTTAAGCCTCATTCTACACCTTCCATTCCTTCAAGACTTTTTCTCTAGAACTATTGGCTACTTAGGAGCATTCCTTCAGCCCTAACCCTTAGCTTACCTATGCGCTCACACCTCTTCCCAATCCTCAACCTGTCCTATGTGATGTTTTGATCCCAATCAACCTGACAACTTTGCCTTCTGAACTGAGAGAAGATATGATGGCCATCTTCAAACCATCTAAAGGGCTGTCACATGGAAGATACAGCCAGCTTGTTTTCTCCTGGTCCAGACGGTAGGAGATTCCGACTAAACATCAGGAAAAACTTTCTGATGGCAAGAGCTGTTCAACAGTGGAATGGGCTCCCTTGGAAGGTCATGGATTCTCCTTCATCGGCAGTTTTTAAGCAGAGGTTGGATGCTTTAGTTGAGATTCCTGCATAGCAGGGGGTTGGACCAGGTGATCCTGTCCAACGCCACAATTCTATGACTCCATGAACTGCAAGTGGTATGATTTCCTGAGCCACTGAACATTCCACGTTTCCACCCTAGCCAATGAGTGCTTCGCTGTGGTAAGCCCAACATAATGGCAGCAACATAGGGAAGTGGGAAGGAATACTGGAGCAGCTAGCCATAGCCCTGTAGCTGTAGTTGGCTCTTCTGCCTGAAACCAAAACCCACAGTGAGGAAAGTAGGTAGTGGAATACCTAGGTTCTGATCCCTTGAATTCTCCCTCAAGTATTCCACATTTTCATATTCATCATCACCATAATCTAAGCCTTTTTAGTATGTGGCTTGCATACAGGTAAGCAGCCACAGGCAGTGAGCACACATGCTAGTTAGAGATTCACTAAAGTGGAACACAGAGTGACAGCAACCTGGATCAGGCATAGGCAAAATTGGCCCTCCAGATGTTTTGGGACTACAACTCCCATCATCCCTAGCTAACAGGACCAGTGGTCAGGGATGATGGGAGTTGTTGTCCCAAAACATCTAGAGGGCTGAGTTTGCCTATGCCTGACCTGGATTCAACCTTTTGTGAACAAGCAAGTATGTGGCCTGGAGTACTGCCCAGGCAGGATGGTCAGAAGTGTATTGATGGCTCCATTGCTGCTCTGGGAAGGTGTGTGCCCTTGTTATCGCAAAAAGTGAGCTCACAATTTAAAGGATTAAAGCTCTGCTTCTGGCAGCAACATAGGAAAGTCTCTAAATGTTCCCATTTCTACCTCTAGGGCTATCATGGTTGGCCACCAGGAGTTAAGGAAGTTTGTAAGGAAGAGTCATTTGTACCTAAGGATGTGGGCAGGCTAACAGTTCTGAAGAGCAGGTCATAGAGGAAATATAGTTCCGTTCTTATTCCTCCTGCAGGAAAGGGTTCACCAGCAGCTGCTTCCAAAACCTGGCCATGTACAGGGTCACTGATGTCCCAGGACTCTAATGCAAAGTTCTGAAGTCATGATAGGCTGAATACTAGAACACAAATATCCTACCTGCACAGTCTTACTTTTTTGGCTGCACTTTTTTGTTCCAGTAATGTGCTTCAGCCCCACTGAAAATAGTAAGATCTAAGCACATATAACTTGGTGCAAGATTGATGCTTTGGGTCTAATATGCCCTAAAACAAGATGTCTCATTCTCTTAGTGTTGCACTGCAGTGCCTCAGCTCATTTCAATGCATCAAACATCTTTCAGTAATTATTATTCAAATGCATAACTAAACTTGAAAGAGGTTTGCATAGTGAAACACAAGCCTACCTAAGCTTGCTTGATAAGTTTCCCTAAAGGCTATGACACAGGATTGGATTGTCACAATTTAAGATATGCTTTGCTCATAGACAGGCTTCCTTGTAAATGCAACTTCCCCCAAGGTGCCTGAATAAGCCAACTTTGAAAATTATTCCTAGCAAAGTACATTTCAGGAAAGCAAAGATTTAATCAATTATTGTTGCATGTGTGTTTTCTCTCTTTGCCTTTGATGGGAAGGGGGAGAATGTGGAACTTACAATTCTATAAAAGAGAAAGCACTTTAGGACCGTGGGTGAGCAAGCAGAACTGAATTGTTTACTAGAGTTAACTCAGTTCAAGTAATTAGACTTCATTGAAATGGATGAAATAATGAAAATTTCTTTTTTTAAAAAAATAATGATGTAAGAAATCATTTCCAATATCTACATATATAAAACAGATCAGATTTGGCAAATTATGAAACATTATCGTTATGGAGACTCAAAAGTGGGTGGAATATATATGTTTTCAGGATATATTTTCAACGTATCTTGTCGGCAGACTGACTCTGCATTACAAAGATGTCTGCAAACATGACATGAAGGCTGGCAACTTTAACCCAGCTATATGGGAATCCCTGGCAAATGACCGCAGTGCCTGGAGACAGGCAGACAGGTCATGTAAGAAGAATGACCACTAGAAGGGGTGAAGAGAAAAGAAAACCATGGTACAGCTGTAGTAGCAAACTGTCACCTTCATCTGCCCCAACTGCGATAAAACATGTCTCTCCAGTATCGGTCTCTACAACCACAGCAGGCACTGTAACTCGCCAACGGTTTGACTTTACCCACAAGGTGCACTCTTCCATTGCCTCCTGATGCCAACGGATGCCAACAATAAAACATTTATTTATTTATTATTATTATTATTATTATTATTATTATTTAGCATTACCAAACATTCTCAGAAGGTAAAATTAGTACTATTTGGTTTTCTGAAAGCTGTTTATGTGCTTCCACATAAAAGGTAGACTTACCAAGCTAAATGTTGTCCAGTCATAAACATAACAGCAGATTTGAATTCCTCACACGCAAAAGCATATTTTTAGAAACCTTCACTGAATAAATTTGAAAGAATTAAGTTCCACCTCCTAAAATGACAGAGCGTTGGAACAAGAAAGTCTTCACCTGCCAGCATAAGGACATCAAGGAGGAAGGCAGTCTAATTTCTCTAGGAAGGGAGTTCCAGAAAGGATCTGAGCATTTGTTCTGCAATGTGGTAATCCTGCATAATGAAGCTTCATCTAGACTCTGCCATATGGGAAATGGCTCCTCGCATGGGAACAGCAGTGCTAACCATGCCAGTGAAACTTTGTAAATGTTGTAGAGCTCCTTCCCTCAACTACTCTCTCAGGCACATTCTGAAGCAGACACAACTTCCATTTTCTATGATATCACTGAAAAACAAGGAAACACCAGCGGTATTGCCAAGGCCCTATGAAAGGAGAAAACACTGGCAGTGGACGGATGCCTGCCTCGTGGCTCTTTGCTATATAAAGATTTTAGCATACAGCTCTTTGAATCAGAAACTTTGGCCACCCTTGGGCACAGGCAATGCCAACTCTATGAAAATGTATGCCCCTATGTAGTCACTCTGACAGTAATACCACTTCAGCTCTAAGCAAAATACTGTTTTGCCTGTTATAAAAATAGACAACCCTTGTTTCCCATGTGCTCCATCACATATTCATTACATATATTTTATTACTATGTTACTTTTACTGAACTCATCAATATTATTTAAACAGCAGAGTGCCCTGGTCCCAGTTAAGAAAAACATGCAGCCTGCAACCAATAAAACATTTTTTTAAAATGTGATGAAATGAGAGCATTCACACTGCCTTAATAGTATTTCATGTGGATAAATCTTCAGTTACAAGAAACATGAAGGGCAATACAATGTCTCTGTTTAATTTTATACATACCACAGCTCAAAAATCTTTGAGATTTTATTCTAGAAACCACACTGAGGGAAACCTTGTCTGTCCTTCTAAGAACTTGTGCCATTTCAGAGCAAACTACACACAATGTATGCAATGGTGTCCTGATGAACTTTGCTGCTATCATTAAGAAAAACAGTTTTAGAAGACTGACTTTGAGGAGTGGGGACACTGGATGATTAACTCTTTCCCTGCCTAAAATTGCAGTTCCCCAAAGTGCCTTTCCATCCTTGGAGTTCCATGGTCATGTTAGTAAGAGTAAACACACACCAACTAAGTGCTTTCCTCCTCTGCTCAAAACAGTAGTCTCCCAAAGCTTTTCTTAACGAAACAACCCCCCCAAAAAAAAAGTTCCCAAAGGCACTATTATGTTGTTGCATGTAACGTGTAGGAGGCCCATGAAGCTAGATCATAGGCCACTTCAGTGAGGCAAACCTCCTGGCCCTGCTCTTTTCTAGGAAAACTACAACCTCTCCAAACATTCCCATGCACGGGCCTTCTGAGTACTGATGATGATGATGATCATCATCATCATATTTGTACTCCGCCCACCAGACTGGGTTGCCCACCACTCTGGGCGGCTTCCAACATATATAAAAACATAACAAAACATAAAACCTTAAAAAGCTTCCCTATACAAGGCTGCCTTCAGATGTCTTCTAAAGGTTATATAATTAATCATCTCCTTGACATCTGACGGGAGGGCTTTCAACAGAGTAGGTGCCACTACCGAGAAGTCTTTCTTCCTGGCCCCTGTAGCTTCACTTCCCTCAGTGAAGTAACAGCCAGAAGGCCCTCGCTGCTGGATCTCAGTGTCCAGGCTGAATGATGGGGGTGGAGATGCTCCTTCAGGTATACAAGGCTGAGGCCTTTTACGGCTTTAAAGGTCAGCAGCAACACTTTGAACTGTGCTCATAAATGAGCAAAAAGTCCCATAGGAACCTGCATTAATACATGGGAAGGGACTCTCCACAGCAGGCTTCCTCAAACTCGGCCTCCAGATGTTATGAAACTACAATTCCCATCATCCCTGACCACTGGTCCTGCTAGCTAGGGATCATGGGAGTTGTAGGCCAAAAATATCTGGAGGGCCGAGTTTGAGGAATCCTGATCTACAGCCTCTAATGCAGGTGTGGGAACTATATATTTATCCCTCCAGATGTTTCTGAACTACAGGTCCCATCATCACTGGCCATGTGCTGGGACTGATGGGAGTTGTGGTTCAGCAACATCTGGAGGGATAAATATTCCCCACACCTGCTCTAAAGCAAGGATTGAAATCTAACATAGCTACAGCATGTACAGATGAGCTGTATAGCCAATATTTCTTTAACACAATAAGTTTTATAATAGTAAAGATTCAAACTGGAATGTCTGGCAGGTTAATCCCTCCCCACACACCCTATAAGGTTAACATGCACTGTATAAATGAACTGTCATCCTGATGCATCAAATATTTGGCTCAATTGAATATCAAACTGAATGAATATGGAAATTCTTAAGCAGTGCCTGTTTATATTACAATCAGTTCTAACCAGCAGTAATTCCAACAATTCTTGCTTTCAGGAACTCTATGTTAAATGGGAAAGAATGCTTTCAGAAACATTCTTAAGCAACTTTTGTATGCTTATAAACCAAGGGAGGCAGAAGATACATCTTCACTGCTACTGTCATCTGGAATACTCTGTATCCTTGTCAAAATAAATCTAACTTCAAGTACTCTGGTTTCAAAAACCAACAAAGCATCAGGTTTATATTCCAGAATGTGCGCGGTCAGAATCAGCTGGAATTATCATTGAGAAGGTCTAAAGTTATTCTGACATACAGCGCATGTAATTTTGAGAGCGTGAACAAACTCAGCACTTGATTTGGCATTAAAGTGGATTCTTACACTCGCATAACTTTTTGTTCCTTGTCAAGTTTGGAAGGAAGGAAGCAGCAAATTAAATTCAAAGTCTTTTGGTTCAGCCAGTTCAGACAACAATGAAGAATTCAAAAAGGGAAAGCAACTTAAACAATTGTTTTTAGACCAGTCCCAAACACTAACACATATCAAAGGTATGGGTTGTATTTACTTACAGTAGATCCATCAAAATTGTCATGACTAACTCAATAGGGCTACTCTGAATAAACCTTAATTGGAAACAACCTTATATTGAGAAATCAGTGTTTATAGACAGGGCTGTGCTTTATGCTGCAGTTCCTTGGAAATACAGAAAAGATGTAGAATGTCAAAAGGGTAGCATTTCAAGGATATGTTTTTCAAAGCAACATAATACTGTAAATATGCACAGAGCAAAATATGGGAATCTATCAATATGCATATAAATTTTTCTATATTGTGTTGTAGAGATGGAGATCTACATGGAATGAAATGGATGACCAATTCTCAAGTACTTTTTATGTCCTCTTTTCTCCCTGGAGGGGAACATACGTTTTGCCTATCATTCTGAGATTATGCTCACCACAGGAGGTAAACTGAACTCTAGTAAAGTTCAAGGTGACCCAATTTTCAACTTCATGACATCAGCATCAGCTGATCACTGCATTTGATATGCATAAATTATTACAATCTTTGAGACTAAAGATTAATATTAGCTCTGAAGGGATGTTCACTATCAGGCAGAGAAACAAAATCGTTAAGCATGCTCCTGACCAGTGGTAACTTATTTATTAAGAATCTTCTGTCCCACCTTTCAATAAAAAATCACCCACATAACTAACCAAACACCCAAATATTCATAATACACAATCAATCAGCATAAATTTAAACAAGAAAAAAGCACACAACTAAGGAAAGTTAGCCAAATACTTTCAAAAGCTCTCTGGAATAAAACTGCTTTTGCCTGATGTGTAAAGGCCAGCAATATGAAAAAAGCAAAAATCCCTGCAGACACAGTTCCAGTTATGAGAAAGCCTTGTCCAAACATGCCACCTTATCTGGGAATAAGCAGAGTCCCCTAAGAAGTTCTAAATGTATAGGTGAGTTTGTATGAAAGAAGGCATCTCTTAATGTATTATCCACACTGACTATTTAGGGCTATAAAGGACAAAACCAGCAATCTAAGTTGTGCTGAGAAACCAACCAGAAGTCAGAGAAGATGACATAAAATCATCACTATATACTCTGCATTCTAGTGCCTGCAAACTGGTAGCCTTGTGGAAAGGGCTTCTCTCTTCTTTATTTTGCCCATAGCTGATTGTGTTACTAGTTGAATTTATGTAGCAGCTAATGCTGAATTCAGCTGAGAGCTATTAGGTTTTGCAGCGTGATGGGGGGCGGGGGGGGACATGACTTAAAAGCACTATATCATTCCATCGCTATAGCAACAATTCTAAGTGCACTTAAATGTTTATGAATCTCAGCCACACAGAAATATCCTCTAACTTTGACTTGTAATCAGCTACTTCTAATGAAAAGATGCTTGAGTGGTAACAAACATCTATATGCTATAGTTAAACTCTTCGGGGGCATTTCAAAAACACAGTACAGACACAGCAAATATGCTCCAAGACTTGACTGCAAGCATTGTATTTCCCAAAACTAGAGAACCAGCGCTGACCCACCCATGAGGTGTGGCAGACGGGAGGATCCACGGGGGCAGCACCTCCCAATGTTGATCTTTCTCCCCCTGCCCTTGTCCCTCACTTCTTCCCTGGTGGGGAGGGAGGTGTCCCTGGGAGTCTGCCTTAGGTGCCAAAATTTCCCTGTAAAGAACTGATTTACCAGCTTGGGATAATGCTAATATAAAGAAAGATGGCACTGGGATCCTGATATTTCTGAAAGGTGGAAGCTGATCACAGAATCCTTGTGAGGTGTCAGATGCTCTTGGGCCTTCTCTTTCAAGCTAATACTGACTGCACTCAATTGGAAGCCACGTCGGACGTTGGGTTTCTGAAAAACGTTTGCAAACCGGAACACTCACTAGTGAGTTGGTGGCGTTTGGGAGCCAAGCTGTTTGAAGTACAGGTACCACTGTACTTCTTCACTTCCCTTGCCCCATGCCATCTCCATCTCTGATTTTGCTACATTTTTACAAGCAAAGAACAACATGGGGAGTAGAGCAGCAGATATCTGGTTTGTAGGTATGAATTAAATAGAAAACATGTATTCTACTGCCAGGGAAAGGACTGCAAGCCCAAGTGAAGAGTAACTCATAGGATCTGGTTCACGGAATCTTGTGAGATGATTATACAGGTTAAGAAGCAAAACAGCATATGGGATGGGCAACAAGGAAGAATTAGGGCCAGGTAGGTGGGACTAGGGCAGCAAAAGCCGTCACATATGCTAGTAAACAGGGGTAAGTGTCAGGAAGAAAGCTCTCTGCAGGAGACTAATTCAGACACTAAATGAGCAGTAAAGCATAGTTTTAGGGTACTTACCAGAGTCAGAGAGAGACTATTGAAGTCTGAGTGGTGTAGAGACCCTGCAGGGATGTGCAAACATCTCAATCTACTACTCAATACTTGCACAGAAACTGTTTGTTTATTTATTTAATGAAACTTAAAAGTAAAGCTACAACAAAACAACAGTACTACATGCATTTCTTGCAATATCTGAGCACATGATTTTATCCTACTAACACCTCCTCCTTACAAACCTTCCCTTGACTTGAATCTCTTCTCATAACCTTCACATCTGTTTCTCCTTTTAAATCAGAAGATTCTGATTTCTTACCTTCCATACACTTTCTTGCCTCAATACTGCTGATGGTGTTTCAGGGTTGTTGTTTTTACCTACACTTGATCTGAGCAGATCAGCTGTTATAGTTAAGTATGGACTGATTCCTGATGTCCTTAGTGTGATTACTCGTATAGCAACAAAGCAATTTTTAAAAAAAAATAAAAAAAGTTAAAGAGCGGGGCCTTTTGTTAAGTAGATGTTCCCTTTTAACAATGCTGTTTTCACTTTTTTATTATTCTGTTGAATCAAAACACTGTGTGCCAGATTACTTTTTTCTAATTATCTGCTCATGAACTGAGGATTTATGCTTTGAGATGCTATTCCTACAGCACATTTAGAGGAGAGATGCACTGAAATACCTGTAAATTGTCATTTATGCATCTGTGGCCAGGGAGAAGTGGAATATATTGTTTACTATTGTATTATATTGTTCTTCTATAATTTCCCAAGGGAAAGGGTTTTGAAATTCTTCAGCCAGTTTTTTTTTTTCAACAGTAGGGAGAAAATCTGTTACTTACTATTTGATAGGGATAACTAGATGACATAAAGGGTTTCAGTGTTTGCTCTACAGCCCAACAGTCAAAAACTTAATTCAAAAAATAGAGACCAATATTCTGGGAAATCACCTATTCTAAAATGTATATCTCAGCTAGATTATGTCTGTATTTTTGTGGCGACCGATGCTTTTTAGAAAATGAATTTAACTGATTGATAGCACAGTTTTAAACATGGAGGATGAACTTGGTGATTTAACTGACTAATGAGAATTCCAAACCAGAAGTGCAATCAGTGCCATTTACTATCTGCTGTTAATTGCAATGATTACTTTTATGGTTCAAAACGCAGAAACCATATCACTTAATTACTAATATAAATAGTTCTGTAAATTATTCATCATTTTGGGTTCTATAATATGAAGTTCTATTAAATATTTAAGCAACACAACAGGGTGTATCACTGCAGCAAGTTAGGTATGTATACACACAGAGAGATGAATGCTGGAAATAGCACTTCAGGCATGAATTAATACAGCAAAATCTCTTTTGCTGCACACAGCCTGATGAAAATATTTCGGCTTTCCAGCCCTGAAAAACAGGTTCCCAAATTTAACAATGGCACTTTTAAACAATTAAGAGCATGTGTGTATTTGTGTGTGTTTATCTAGAGGCCACAATTAAAAAGAGTCTATTTAATCAGCTAGGTTAATCCATCAGCTACTAAACCTTTGTTTTCCTGGAGTCTTCTTCCCCAAACATCTTTAAACTGGCAATCCTTCATTCCTTTTGTTTTGATCTATTTGTCTCTAAACTTAGGATAAGAGCAAACTCTGTCAGTAGCACCTGCTGAGCATATATTTTTTTAAAACACCCTCTAATTTACATATTGTTATCAAATTAGGCATTGCTATAAGGTTAAAAATAAAGTAGAGAAAATGTGTTTGCACTGTGTGTGTTTCTTGTGATTCTTCCTGAAAATATACTCCGAGATTGACAGTGGGCCTCACTTTAAAAAAAAAAAAAATCTTTCAAAAGAAATTGTGGTACAGGTTACTTTCAGACAACCCTTTATTGAGTATTCATCCAGATTTGTTTGCATGGAGATCAGAGGACACCACCTATTTATTAAGTATTTGTTCTGATTTGTTTGCAAAGAAATAAAATACATTGTGTCAAGCAAATGCTATTGCACTCTGCCCAGTGCATTTTCCTGTCACTTTCATTAGCTCAATAAGTTTGGGAGTGTTGCACAATACCCTCAGTGGTGCAGTCCATTGTCTCTTAAAACAGATGGATGCCAAAAAATAACATCTAAATAATCAACCTGCCGTTGTCTATTTAATTAATGAATATGGGTTGTATCCAACCAAGTTTTACAGTAGACTCTTTGAAGTGAATGGATCTAAGTTAGTTGTGTCCATTATTTCAGTAACTCTAAGACTATCACTAACATACAGCCCGCCCTGTCCACCTGGTTATATATATTTTTGTTTGTTTGTAGCATGTGATGAAATGGCATCATTTTTAAATAAAACTTATGATGCATGATCATGCTTACAGACAGGTAAGGTTTAGCAGCAAAGACTGCTGAATTTATAACACATATCATTAACTCAGAGGTCATTATGAGCTATGGACTCAAGTTTGTTTTCTTTGATACCTCAAGTCATAACTTATTATTTTATATGTGGCTCACTCAGCTTACGAAAAATATTAAAAATTAAGTGTGGTATCCAGTGGGGTCCCTCTATTGATGGATGGCTCCTTAATCCAGAGGAAACTTCCATTAGCAACATGGGAAAGGAAGGGTTTTTTTACATATTCACACACTGCCACCCCTGCTTCTCCCTCCGAAATCGACCCCAAAGTGCTGAGAGTCCCTTTGGAATAGCATGGGAGGTGGCACAGAGCGCTCCAGGGTGGGGTGTAATTTGAGGAAAATAGCATCCCGCTCTGTCACACCATGGGGTCAAAGAGCCTTCTGGTAGCTGAAGGACAGCATTAGGTAAAAACCCCTGAAGGAAAATCATGGAATCACAGAATAGTAGAGTTTGGAAGGAAATTTCAACTCGAAAGCTTTTTGTGTATGTAAAAGACAAATAAGCACATATGTGAAATTTCTATTACATAGCCTTAAAAAGAACTATTCTGTTATTGAAGTTGCTCTTCAGAAGAGTTCTGATGGATCACTGACTTGATGGGAAATAGCTCCTTTAAATCAATGAACATTCTGTTTTTTAAAAAAAAATTAAGAAAATTTATTTTTATTTTACTTAATGAAGATATGCTCTAATCTTTGGGGAGAGGGGCATGAAAGTGACCAGCTTCTAAGCTTTTTATTGCTGGGTAAGCATTATGGCATGTTATTTTAGTTGGTTTGGTTGAAAAACGCAACTGAAAAGCTAAGATTCACCGCATCTGAGCATTATTCCTAAATACACTTCAGGGAAGAATATTTATTAAGAGACATCCATTCTTCCTAGCTAAGGCAAGGAATAAAAGAACATTTTGTACACAAGCAAATTATAGTGAGAACAGCGGAAATTTGTTAACTCACCCATATATGCTTTGAACTACGGTTTAAACCACTAGGTTCTGCTTAATAATACTTCATAAAAAATATGCCTACAGTGTATGTGCCATGCATTAAACATATAATACACCCTCAGGTTTCCTTTCCAAATCCCACTGCAACACATCATGAATAAAAAAAGACTGCAGATGTGGATGTTCTCTTAGCTTAACCATAAATAGGAACAAGAAGATCCTTGGGATTCGGCTCTCCATGCCACACAAAGTATAAACCTCTTATGATCAGTTTTCAAAAGCTCTCTGTTATTTCAACAGGCGCTAATAATGATTTGCTTTGTACCACTCAGAAGCAGGACTCTAGAACCAAGATTACCAACATATGTAAAATGGCATATGGCATGACTTATTCATGAAGCTTTCAATTAATTAGTGTTTGTAAATCTGCTCTGAAAGTTAGAAAACCTTGCTGATAGCATAGCAAGGGCGACGTCTTTTAATCAAGGTGGGCGAAATTGAATTCCACAGGCAGCACTTCCAGCAGTCCTACCATTCAGTTAGTTTCCAGTCCTTTTGCAGGGTGTGCATTTTTCAAAGCTGCACAGAACACACATTCAATCCACCTCTACCACCACCACCACCTCCTCATCATCTGCCCATTACAAAAGCTTGTGTAAGACAATATAAATGTTTAATGGTGGGCTGCTGATTTACTTCCGCTCTACTAGCAATAAACTTTACTCTAACAAACTGCTGGCACCACCCCAAAAGAAAATTAGGCAATTCAAGCATTAATGACTGGTTAAACAGTGGCTCCTGACATCAAAATGAGATGTTACCCTGGCAGTTTAACATGTACTAACCTCATTTAATGTAAAATATTCATAGCAACGGAATCTCAAAAGGAGCTAATGATGAGGCAAGGTTACTTTACTCAGGAGGATGTACATACAGTGGTTTCTTGGAGCAGTTTGCTGGAGGGGTCTCCCGAGACACTTGTTAAAATCCCACTACCAAAGCAAAAAGGAAGGCAAGATGCAGCTGGCAGGACACCCTACTTTCCCTGAATCCCTGGCAGACTGCTCATCCCTAGAGTTCCCATATGATCTGTTTGTTTAAATGAATGCGTCTGTATTCTTGAAGTGGAAAATGCACCAGCAGAAAGAACAAAAGGTTCTGAAAGAACAAGAATCCATTAAAAAAATAATGTTTAAATCCATAGCACTTCCTTCAGCATATCTCACGGAATCATCTTCCCATGAATAAATGCACACACACATGCACACGCTCAAAAGGATCTTTTTACCTGACAGAGCTTCCTACCTTGGTTGCAAGATTAATAACAAAAATCATTTTTTTGCAATTAAATGTCATTTTTATATATCTAACTTACACAGGAAAAGTGCTGCTCAGCATGCGTAAGTAGAACTGTCTACGTTTAAACAGTATATAGCACAGCCAGTTAGTTTGAATATCCCTTGCTAGCTGAGCCAACCATACCTTGTTCACTATCATTCAGACGAAGCCACACCAATTTTCAGCAGCAAAAATGTACAAGTATTGCCTCTAGGCATTGGCTTCAGGCATTTTTAACTCTTTATTTTATTGTTTTATTTTAGATTGTTTGTACTGTCTGTTGTTATAAGACTCTTTGGACATGGTTCCTTAGCAAAGCAGTACAAACATATTATATTTAAATAATAGATATAATATTCAAGGCTTATATTAGTTATGAACACTTATTCCCATGTGAAATAGCAGTTATATAAAGGTAAGGGGGGATAAGTGCTGCTGTCTGAATGCTGGCAGTCCTCCTAGTTTATGAATAGGTCCCTGAATAAACACAGTGATCTGAGAACAGCCTAAAGTGACCGTCTGGGTTCCACAGAATGTAGAGAAAATGCAACTAACTAATAAGACTATTTGGGAATTAGGATTAAGATCTTCCTATTTAAGAGATAGAATGATCAAGACAAAGCATAATATTGCTTTTTACCAAAAAACAAAACAAAAGCGAGAGGCACAATTATTCCATACATTAAGAGTTGCTGTCATACTACTTCCAAACAATATAATATGATAAATAGAGAAGGACATGAACAAGTTCAGTGCCAGGCCAGGCATGGAGAAGAATAATCTCCAAGGTTAGTACAACTGTGGGAAACAGAACATATATGGGGTAAAGGGATGTAAGGTTGGTAGATTCAAGAACTTCAAGATCTTGACTTAAAGCATGTATCTAAACAGCAGTGGCATCAAGACAGTTATGATGATATATTCTAATAAGATCGCTGTTTATAAATTGTTTAGAACTTCTTCTATATAGGGGTGGGGAAGCCATAGCCCTGCAAATGTTGTTGGACTCCAACACCAATCAACCCCTGCGAACATCACCAGTGGACAGGGATGATACGAGTTGTAGCTCAACAACACCTGGAGAGCTACAGGTTCCTCAAAACCACCACCTGCAATAAGAGAAATAATATATCCTCTTGGCAGGAGTCCTTAAGGGTTTCGTCGTGAAGATGGTACACTGCAAATCAGTACACATGTACACTAACAATCCCAGATAACCTTATTTGTTGTTGTTTAGTCGTTTAGTCGTGTCTGACTCTTCGTGACCCCATGGACCAGAGCACGCCAGGCACTTCTGTCTTCCACTGTCTCCCGCAGTTTGGTCAGACTCATGTTTGTAGCTTCAAGAACACTGTCCAACCATCTCGTCCTCTGTCGTCCCCTTTTCCTTGTGCCCTCCATCTTTCCCAACATCAGGGTCTTTTCCAGGGAGTCTTCTCTTCTCATGAGGTGGCCAAAGTATTGGAGCCTCAGCTTCATGATCTGTCCTTCCAGTGAGCACCCAGGGCTAATGTCCTTAAGAATGGATGCGTTTGATCTTCTTGCAGTCCATGGGACTCTCAAGAGTCTCCTCCAGCACCATAATTCAAAAGCATCAATTCTTCGGCGATCAGCCTTCTTTATGGTCCAGCTCTCACTTCCATACATCACTACTGGGAAAACCATGGCTTTAACTATACGGACCTTTGTTGGCAAAGTGATGTCTCTGCTTTTTAAGATGCTGTCTAGGTTTGCCATTGCCTTTCTCCCAAGGAGCAGGCGTCTTTTAATTTCGTGACTGCTGTCACCATCTGCAGTGATCATGGAGCCCAAGAAAGTAAAATCTCTCACTGCCTCCATTTCTTCCCCTTCTATTTGCCAGGAAGTGATGGGCCCAGTGGCCATGATCTTCGTTTTTTTTTGATGTTAAGCTTCAGACCATATTTTGCGCTCTCCTCTTTCACCCTCATTAAAAGGTACTTTAATTCCTCCTCACTTTCTGAGATAACCTTATAAAAATCTCAATAATATGCTCATTTCTGTTGAGGTACCCAACGTTTGGAATTCACTCCGCCATGAAGTACAACATGCACCAACCTTGATTTTGTTTTGGCATCTATTAAAGACCTATCCTTTTCATAAAACTTCTGCAGGTTTTAATACCTTTTTAATCATCATTATTAATACTATCATTCATATCAAGGCTATGAAACTCAAAGTGCAGAAAGCTTGAGGGGCATTAATGAAATTCTATTTTACGGTGGGTGGTCAGCTATTGAAAATCTTTGCCAGTAAAGTGGTCTCCCAGATGCTTCATGGAGATATGGGGCAAGGACCCAAATGCCAACAAAGCCTTAGAAATAGTGCAGAACAAATTCCTCAGGAAAGTGCTCACTCCCCAACGGGACTCCAGCTGCTCTTCTCCATGTTGAAGCTGATGTGACAACAATACAGGCTAGAATTGATTACCTGTTCTTAAATAATGTGAAAAGACTTCAATTTCTTTCAGAGCAGAGATTCCCTACTATGTCACACACAGAACAGAAACAGACCAAATGTTGGAAGGACGGTATCCAACGCTGCTTGTCCCAATACCAATTACAAGATTTGCAGGTGAATATGAACATGGACAAGAGGCACTTAAGAGATTGTCTCTTTAGGTCTGATGCAGAAAGGGATCTAACCATGATGGCTTCTACCAAGAGTTTGCCATGGTTCCCACTTATTAAAACGGAGCATACCCGGGCCAGTTACCTGTCAAAGCTCCCACTTGCCATGCTTAGAATCGCTTTCACAGAATTATGATTCCAATCAATGCCCTTGGTGGTGTTGGATGGACGCTACGGCAAAGTACATTATGAAGAGAGACTTTGTGTGGGGGGGCAACACTGTGTGAAGGACCTGTGCCACTATTTATTGCAGTGCCCGTTATATATAGTCCCAAGAGACCGATTCATAAAACCCCTGTTTCCGAATGGAACTCACTTGAATAGGGTGGAAAGGGTGAAATGGCTGCTGAGCAATACAGTGGTACCTTGGGTTACATATGCTTCAGGTTACAGACTCCGGTAACCCAGAAATAGTACCTCGGGTTGAGAACTTTGCTTCAGGATGAGAACAGAAATCGTGCTCCAGCAGCGCGGCAGCAGCGGGAGGCCCCATTAGCTAAAGTGGTGCTTCAGGTTAAGAACAGTTTCAGCTTAAGAACAGACCTCCGGAATGAATTAAGTACGTAACCCAAGGTATTACTGTACTGATGACTTTAATTTATAAAGTAGCACTCTATGTGTTGGCAGCTAAGAAGATCAGGAGGAAAGAACTAGGTAAAATAGCGGTCAACTGCAAAGGGGATTCGGATATTTAATTTGGCACATTTTACTAGAGAATCTTCTGCTATTCTATTTCATGCAACAAACAATCTTAGTAATTATGACCATGGTTTATATTGTATGTGTGGTGCCTAATGATTTTTATGGTTATTGCTGTTTTTCCTTTTCTTATTTTTCTGAAAGATGCCATGGCCTATGGTTAGCGCAATAAAAGTCGATGATGATGATGATGACACTATCATTATTGTTATTTATTTCTTTTCTATACCAGTATACCTGAAGGAAAGTCTCCACCCCCACTCTACCCAGACACTGAGGTCCAGCGCCGAGGGCCTTCTGGTGATTCCCTCACTGCGAAAAGTCAAGTTACAGGGAACCAGGCAGAGGGCCTCCTCGGTAGTGGCACCTGCCCTGTGGAACGCCCTCCCACCAGATGTCAAAGAGAACAACAATTACCAGACTTTTAGAAGACATCTGAAGGCAGCCCTGTTTAGGGAAGCTTTTAATGTTTGATGGATTGCTGTGTTTTAATATTTTGTTGGAAGCCGCCCAGGGTCGGTGAGGAAGCCCAGCCAGATGGGCAGGGTATAAATAATAAATTATTATTATACCACCCCTCATCCAAGAATTACAGGGCATTTTACAATACAAAAACAAGTTCTTAGACTTTCCTTCCCAGGTTCTTGAGCTGACGCTTTCAACATACATTGCTTTAATATGCTTTGTAAATGGCCCTAAAATTTGAAAATGAAGGGTGGTATGCAGATATTTTAAGTGAGTTAATAAATGGAGGAAGCAAAGGAAAACAAAACATGAAAGCAAAGAAAGTAGTTTTCCTTCCGTTTCCAGTACTTCGCTTTTGTGGAAATAAATATAGAATTTCTACCCATTGCTTGCATGCTGTCCTCAGATGCTTCTGTGAAAAGAATACTCCATTACCCCCAGCACTCGACAAACTTTATTTTGCATCCACTGCAAGCAAGATTTCTGTGAAGCATGCTGTGGATATGTCTCTATTAGATATTGCTTATGACATCATTAGTGGCAAGTGACAAACCAGTTATAGTCCCAAAACACCTGAAAGGTACCAGTTTGAAAAGACTGGGCTAAGTGCTCAGCAAGCGTTTTAAAGGAAAATGATAAAAAACATAGCTAAAGGTTACCCCGACTCTGGGGTTGTGGCGCTCATCTCGCTTTATTGGCCGAGGGAGCCGGCGTACAGCTTCCAGGTCATGTGGCCAGCATGACTAAGCCATTTCTGGCGAACCAGAGCAGCGCACGGAAATGCCGTTTACCTTTCCGCCAGAGCAGTACCTATTTATCTACTTGCACTTTGACATGCTTTCAAACTGCTAGGTTGGCAGGAGCAGGGACCAAGCAACGGGAGCTCCCTCCATCGCAGGGATTCGAACCGCCGACCACCTGATCGGCAAGTCCTAGGCTCTGTGGTTTAACCCACAGCGCCACCCGCATTTTTTCCACCTGTTCCTTTTTAGGAAATTGTTTAATACTTTGAAAGTTGTCTCTTCTCTGCCTACAGCACTAGGTAGTCATTACGATGCCAGCTTTTATTAGAGGGGTTAAAAGCAACAGTTATCCTGCTCAAAAAAAAACCCCACCGTGTGTCAACTGGATGCTGTGCTATTGTTTTTGAATGGGGGCACTGCAAGACTGTTAAACAAAGGCTAGAATGTGGTATTGGCATACATTTATTAAATTCACTGTCTGGATAGCTCTTACTAAATTGAGTATTTCTAAGCAACAGGATTTAAATTGGCTCATGCCTGTAGGTAGGGATAGGACTGGCTGGAACAAAGTACAGTCATACCTGCATTTACGTAACCTTCCACTTACGTAAACTTCGGGATGCATGCGCTGCAAACCCAGAAGTACCAGGTTTCACCACGCACACATGCACAGAAGCAGCCTGCGCATGCGCAGAAGCGGTCCTCAGGTTGCGGAAACCTCAGGATCCGAACGGATCTCCGGAACGGATCCCGTCCAAAGCCGGAGGTACTAGTGCAAAGTGACTAAACAGGGTTTTCAAATACTGCACAACACAGCAGTGATAACACAGCCACACTGCAGACCACAGCACCCTCTGGAAATCTGCCCCTTCCCCTCTGTTTATATACACTTCCACTGCACCAACAGCGCAAAGATCAGTGTAAGAAACTGAGATATGAAAGCTAGGAGCTAAATGGCCCCTTGAACCTAGGTTATGGGAGCAACAACAGACACACCTTTTTATAACAAGAATACAAAGCTGAAAATCAATGAACTGCATCTAAAATATTATGTTCATTTTTCACATGGTCTAGTCCTCATCCAAAGACTGCAAAAATCAAATATGTGCTCCCCCTCGCCCCCCTAATATTCTTAAGAGTGTCTCTTCTCCAACCTTCAGAGAGTGGCTGGAAGTGGGGAGGCAGAAAAAGGTCCTCCTTTCCTTCCACTGTGCAGTTTTAATCTGAAATCTTAGGCACCCAGGGCTCTGAAACTGCTCTCTGAAACTGAAATTCCCTGTCACAAAACATGCCTAGAACAATGGGAGTTTCGAACGCTGGCAAGGATGACCGATTGGATTCCACTCCTTAGGCAACAAGTGTTTGCACTGAAATCTTATACTAGTATATTGCAAACTGAGAAACTAGATTTCTAGATCGGAAGTCATACTAGAATCAGTGAAGAATTAACTCAATTTTGAATGTCAGAAGTGCAAAGTATTTTTTCAGATTGCTTTTTGTTGAATACTATATTTTCGATTTGTTTTTCTTTGTTGTGCTATGCTTTTTCTTTTAAAACCGATAAAGCATTGAGAGAGAGAGAGAGAGAGAGAGAGAGAGAGAGAGAGAGACTAGATTTCCAAAGGTATGTGTCTTTTGGCACATGGAGTCAGCAGCTGAGAAGGTAAATCTAACACAATAAATTGACCTTTTATTGAAATGCAGCAGACACACAGTGAACGTGTAGCATGTGCTTGGAGTGAAAAGCAATCTTTAAAAAGGGTACTCTGATCTGAGTGAGAGCAATGTCAAATAACTGTTCACAAAATGCAAACTGGCAAGTATGGCAGTACATTAAGAAGAAAGCAAGTTATTGCTTTGCAATCTACCAACCAGGTGAAAATGACAAGACATGAAACAGAATTAGTTGCTCCAGAATTATTTTTCAATAACAACTGGAAATATTTACAGACCACAAGTCAGATCTTTCACCCATAAAAGCTGTTTCAAATTCAGAGAAGAGGGGAGGGGGATAATGCGCTCTAGATGTCAGCCAAAGAATAACAAAGTAGATGTAGAAGATTAAAAGAACCAGGGCAAAAGGTGAGGCAATGACTTTGGGTAAAAGAAGTCCAGACAAGGTTTCTATCCAGATCTACATTCATACCAAAAGTGAGCCAATTATAAGGAAAATCCTATTGCCACTAATAGTAGCTAAGCATAGCTACACAGTAAGGGCCACTGGATATCTTGAGAACGTGAAGAAACTGTGGAACAGGCTGCCTTCAAAGTGGTAGACCTTCCTTCATTAGAAGTTTTTAAGTAGAGGCTGGATATCCTATCAGAGGCCCTATAACAGAGGATCCCCTGCATTTGTAGGATGTTGTTTAATGAAATAACGTTTGAGGTTCCTTCCAACTCCATGATTCTGAGTTGATCTTGTCCAATCTGGTGCGCTCCCTATGACTTCTGGATAATTCTACTTGGCAGTTTATTATTAAGTCGGTGCTTGAACATTTTGTAATAGTATCCACAGAACTCATCAAAACACTGCCCCATTTTATCTCCTCCTTTAATCTGGATTTCCACAAAATATCCAGTAGGTTTTAAAAACAAAACATGTAAGTGGCAAATCCAGATTAAACTGGGGGTGAGGACTGGAAACGGGATGAGTTGTTAATGAGGATGATGCCATGTGGTGCAAGTTCACAATGAACAGGCCAGCAACTTCCATCTCTCTACTGAACTATCCATTCAAAAGCTAAAACATATAGTACAAATTATTCCTCATTGCTTCCAAAACGGGCACCTATAAATATTGTATAGTCAGTGTTGGGTTAACACAGCCTCTCTCAACCTGGGCCATCCAGACTACAGATCCCTTCAGTCCCATTCCACCCTTTTGCTAGCTAAGGTTTATGAGAGTTGTAGCCCAAAATATCTGGAGGGTGCCACATTGGGGATTGTAACTTCTGATGTTACGTTTTCCTGATCACTCTGGAGTAGGAAGGAGCCACACCTAATTGCCTCTCCTTTAATAATTTCTCTCATTTCTAAAGTGGTTTTACTTCTCCTCAGAGTGGCTCATTTTCTCTGTTGCTTCTCCCAACTGCTAGCGGAAATTAGCCACTCTGAAGAGAGGCAAGCAAGCAAATAAATAAATAAATAAGGAGAGACAAGGCAACTCCCTCTTCCCTTTGTGTGTATCTTTTCTATACCCTCTAGTTTTGTCTACCTGTTGATAGAGAAAGGCAGAATTCTCATATGGAAGTGCTATTTCCTCAGTGAGTATAATGTGGTACCAGGCTCATTTCCCATGAGTTAGTTCTTGAACCCAATGCGGTGGTGCTGTTATAGTATCCATGCGCTGCTAATTTAAACGCTGTAGTATTTGTGGTGTGATTATTCTGAATGGCAGCTGTAGAGGATACTTTAAGGAACACAGTTCAGGTCATGCTGAAAATTATCATCTACGAAGACTTGTTAGACAAAGTTGCACAAAAAATACGTCAGGCTACCCTGCGTACAGCATACTGATAAAGGTTTCAGGGCTTTCTATGCACACACACAGTCCACTGCTTATCTCCTGCTAAAAATTGGGTGTGGAGGTGTTTGCTGGGCAGGAATACAGGGGGGAAACAAGCATTTATTTGGCCTCTATGGTAAGGAAATGAGAGAATTATTAATAAGAAACAATGGTTAAATACCAAAACCAACCAAAGTTACGGTTTCCTAAAGGTAAGAAAACAGCAATGGCTCCTTCTTTTAAGGAAACACAGCTTTAGTATAAAGCAATTTGGAAATCAAAAAGATTAAGCACACACTGCCACTTGTCTGCTCTAAATTCACCTTTCTCAAGCTGCTTTTCCTCCTACAGAGTTCCAAATACATACTTTCAAATGTAGGCAACTTGTATGCAAAAGCAGCAGGAATGATTCTTATAGATATACCCTCTCATCCAGAATGTCCCCTCCTGAAGTTGCTTTTCAAAAGGGAAATAGGCTACCAGAGTCCTTTGCTCATCTTTCTGTGTCACGCATAGTTTGGACTTGGGTTCCTGCATGAAAATCCATTATTAATTCACGGTTAATTCTTTTCTAGCCAAGATTTATGAACTAATGAGTAAATCCCACTGGGTTTTAGATCTGAAGCTTGCATAAATGTGATTTTCCAGCTCAGGTATCGTTGACAAAAGTTACCATATTACATTTCAATGGAAATTGAAAAATTTATTATTTTGCTACACCATATTATTTTGCTACACCATATATCTTACATTTTATAAAAGTCAATAAACTTGTTTTTTTCCAGAGTAACTTATTGCTGGATGACAGAAATATTGTTAAAATGGGATCTTCTGCATGCAAAGCAGATGCCACTGAGCCACAGATCTTCCTGAACCAAAACACAGTGAACTGAAGAGGAACAAGAACTTTGTGGAATTCTGCTGCACCAGTTTTAAGGACCACACGGTTGTTGTTTTTAACCACATGCCACAATTACATGCAATCAATATTCACTTATTTCTCTGTTCCAAGTAGTCGTGACTCTTGTAAAATAAAGTCTTACTAGCAATGCATCCACCTAGTTCTATAAATCATCAGATTAAACAGAAATTGAAAGAAGAGACAAAACAGGTTTGTAATGGCTTCTTTTAAACTGGCTTTTCAGCACTTCAGTGCTATGCAACTTGAAACAATCCAGTTCTTTTTGTTCATTTCTAAACAAAGAACCTCTATTTGATAATAAGCTTTTCTCAAGGATACTTCACCATTTTATCCTGCTTTCAAATTTTTGCATTAGCAACTTCTACTTTCCTGGTAACAGAAATGTGCTTACATGAAAAAAAATAGTCTTTGTTAGGGTTTTCCCCCACTTGTAATACATTCATCTTATTTTTCTGTTCATTCTCTGCACATGCTATAAAACTATTTTGTACTGTTCATATCAAACAATGACTGGTAGCAAAATATTGGTAGCAAGTTTCCACATCACCAGACAAATGAAAATATGTTCCACTTGGATATAGAAATGCTGTCCAACCAGAGTGTCTATTGCAGTGTATTCCTAACCTTTTCATTCATCTTTAGGAATATTACACTACAGTTTGCACCTTTTAAAAAAACCTGCTACGTGACTCAGAAATAAAAGAAACAAGCAATGTTTGGGGAATTCCTCCTAACATCACATTACAAATGCATTACAAATGGGCTAAAGGACACATTATTCTGTTATATTATTAAAGATAAGAAGATATTGGTCTAGTGGGAAACTGACTGGCAGCTCCATGTAAGCTGTTTTTCATTGGTATGGGATACTGGCCACAATTAAGAACTGTTGACAGGTGCTAATATGCAGTGTTTTTTTTCTGGGGGGATGCAAGGGTACACATACCCCTAAACATTTTATGAATCTACAGTTTGGCCTCATTGAGGGGCAGTATTTCAATATAAGTAGGAAAATAAGAGCACCCCTAAACATTTTTTAAGGAAAAAAGCACTGCTAATATGTAAAATGCATATTACACATAAACAAGTTTGTATAAACTCCAGTTCAGCAAGGAAAATCTACAAACCAAAGGAGCTCCTCTTAAAGTGATTTCTCTGCTGTATCATAAGCCTGTTATTCTCACACACATCTGTTGAAGGGAACTTCTAACCAGCGCTTAGATCCAAATTAGGGCCAGTACATTTAACACTACTTGCCAATTGTACAAGGTATTTTCTCCATTAAAAAAATGTTAGAAGTTAACTAACAAGCACATTCAATCAGTCCAACTGAAAGAAAATTAAATGGGAATTAAGCAAATGGAATAGTTCACAACAACTTAAAACACACTTATTTGAATGGGACTTAAGTGCACATCAAACCACTTAAAGTTGCAATAATGTTAGTGGAATCCAAACAGGTATAGTTTTCTCAGGATTGCGCCCTATACAGTGGTACCTCTGGATACGAACGGGATCCGTTCCAAAGCCCCGTTCGCATCCAGAAGCAAACACAGCCCACATCTGCATTTGTGCGGGTCATGATTCGCCGCTGCTGCGCATGCGCATAACGTCATTTTGACCATCTGCGCATGCGCAAGCGGCGAAACCCGGAAGTAATGCATTCTGTTACTTCCAGGTCGCCGTGGAGCACAACCCAAAAGCACTCAACCTGAAGCACATTTAACCCAAGGTATGACTGTATAAGAATTCAGGTCATAACCTACCAGTTAAGATCACAGTCAATTATACTAGTGGTATTTGGGGCAGGGGGAGAGCTGTCAGTTTGACGTGCAGAGAAATCCTCCCAGACCCTACATAAGTTCAAGACTATTTGAGTAAGAAATTTCTGTCACTCCAACCCTACGGAGAAATAAAGCAAACCCTTACACCTTCCTTTATTTTATTTTATTTTTAATCCAGCTAATCTTATTCAATACTGTACTGTATTCTATCTCTAATGCTAAGTAAGCCACCTTGGTTACCACAGAAGCAGCCAGGTGAGGGGAGGGAAAAGCTTTTTCATGCTCCTGATCGCTGAGCACTTCAACAATTAAATCGTTACTACTAAATAAATACTAAACAATGGCCAGACTCCAAAGATATGTAAGACTACACCCAGACACTTTAGACTTCTTCATGAATAGCATCCCTGCCAAGCCACATGTCAAGCTGCATCTGAAACTGAAGGGAGTTTCAAAGCTGCATGCTCCAAAATTGGGCTTTATATAGTTCATAACTCCACTGATTATACCTCAAAGGAAACAGTCTGAGGATTGCAGTCATAACCAAAGCATCATGGCTCAGCTAGAGAAGACCCAAATCCTGCAGAAAAAAGTCCCATGAACTCCATCCTCGTGGGATTGTGTCTACACAGATTCATACTACCATTCCTTGTTCACATACAGTACAGCATTGTTAACTTTGATGCCAGCCTGTATGCTGCTACTACTTCCAAAACGGAAAATGGCAGGGAAAGGAGTCCTCCCCCCTCCCCGAAAAAAATCCCCAAGATACCAAGCATAAGAAATGTTATGCTGGAGATAATTTTTTGTACTTTTATCAGCTCTGACACATCTCTCCCCCCCCCCTTCCAAAAAGTAATTGTTTGAAGTAACAACAGCTTCTTTTCTGTGCAATGTAAAAAAAAATTGGGGAGGGGGGCCAGAGATGCTAGTCAACAAGAGGCAGCAGAGCACACGTTCCAACCCTGTAGGCCACTTTGAAAACACAAGCTCAGAAACCCTCCTCGATTGTTACCTGACACACTTGACCAGCTACAGAAAACGACGGCGGGAGGAGGGTGGGCAGCGCCTCGGAATTATTCTGTGCTAAAATATTTACAAGCCTCCAGGCGCCCTCTGAAAAAAAAAACCAAATGCGAACCCCATGGCCACCCAAACAACACTGAGGCATTGCAGTGAAGTGCAGCTGTTATGCAGAAGGCTGTTAACTTTTGTTTAAAATTGTGGGGAGAGGAGGAGAGACCGGGGGGAAGATGGCCCCTTCTTCTGTGCAGCCTCCCTCCTTTCCATTCCAAGGCACCAGGAACCTGGCGCGAGTTTCCCCTCCTCGAGCACATCCCAGAAGAGTATTATGTGTATTATTTGGAACGAGATCGGCGATAACACAATGGCTGCAGCTGTAGCGAAGCCCCCCCCCCCCCCGCTCGCTCACCCCGCTGTTCTTCATTAAGCAATTCCTGCTCAGCCTCCCTTCACCACCCTCGCCCGGGTCGAAAGGCGCGCCGCTCACCTTGCTCCGCCTGGACCCGTTGGCAAAGGACTAAGAGCACCCCGAGGAGCATGGCAGCCTTGAAAAGGGGCCCTTTGGTGGCCGCGGCTGCCTCGGCGCTTCTCCGATCAGGGCATGGCGGCGGCAGCGGCAACAGCAGCAGCAGCAGCCTGAGGCCAACGCTGGTCGCCCAAGCCCGCGAGATGCCTGCTGCAAAGAGTCCCCGCAGGCGCACGGGAAGCTCACACCTCAGGGTGCTGGTGGAAGCAGCAGCAGCAGCAGCGGGCGCCACGGCCGCCTCGTCGCCGAGAGCCATTTGTGGGGCGGCTCAGATGGCACATCCCCGTCGAGGGTCCGGCGCCCCTCAGAGCCCGCGGCTGCCCATCGAGGCGCGAGGCAGGTCGCGAGCTCCCGCCGACGCCCCCTGACAGCAGCAGCAGCAGCAGCAGCAGGTGCAAAGGCTGCGGAGACGCCTCATGGAACCGCCCGCCGCCGCCTCCGCCGGGCCCTTCCCGCCTCCCCGCCGAGCTGCGGGCGCCTGGGACGCCTCTGCCTGGCAACAAGAGACGCCGCCGAGGGGGCCTCCTCGCTCGGCCGCCCGCCGGTCCTCGTGCCTGACGGCTTCTTTCCCTCGCTCCGCGGCCGGAGTTGGGCTTGCAGCGCGCAGAGAGAGGGCGCCTCGTCGACAAAGGAATCACGTAGCAGCGACACCCTCCGCCCCCTTCCCGCTCGCCGAGGGGCGGAGATAGCGGCGCTCCTAAGGCCAGGGGGACCTCTTCTGGGCTCCGGGCGCCCTTGCAGGGCCAGCGCGCGCGCCTCTCCCTCTGGAGCGGGGCTCCCGGGGGGGGGGGCTGGCGGACCTCGCCGAGACCCACACCACCGCGCCACCCACCGAGGGAGGTGCAAAGGGGGTCCCTCAAATGCACGCCAGCGTCGCTCTCTTACCTCTTTAAAAGAAAATGGAGGCGGAGTGGAATCGCACCTTCCCACTCTTCACACTAGGCATGGCAGTCTTTCCCCAATATCAGGGGCAGTTATAGTGCCTGAAAACGGACTTAGGAAGCTTGTTTCATAAATGCAGTTTGATTGATTTTATGCTGTTCAGAACCATGGTATCTTCTCTTAAGGTAGGCAGGATTTTTAAAGATTATTTATTTATTTATTTATTTCGCAAATGAAAAGAATGAATGAAAACCTCATCCTTAGACCACCACTGTCCTTCCCAGCCAAAAAAACCCTTGACGCATGTAAAACAAAGGCACTTGTCCCATTATGTTCTCATGGTGCCCATGAAGTCCGGAGTCACTCCAGAGAAAGGGGTCTTCTGCATGGATGTTTCAGTACCCCATAACCAACACTCTAGGAGTCCTCAACACCAAGTTTGAGACTATGCTAGTCTGAGATACCCTAGCAGAATCCCTCTCTGTCCCAGTTGCCAACACATGGTACAAACACTCCGCCCTGGAACCTGGCTGAAAATTAAATTCACTTATAGACTGTAACCAAAACCCCACACCTTCCCAACTTCTGTTGTTGCTGATCCAAATACCTAGATGGTTGTGGCTGAGAAGTATTCATTTCACCTAGGTCAAAGTAATACATTCAAGGTCAGCTCTCTCCATGATCTGGTCATAGGTGACAGAGAGTTTATTCTTAAGCTACCTGACTTTTAAGTAACAGCACCAGGATGTCCAAAGTCAAGTTGGCAGAGTTACAAAGTTTACCATGGATGGACCAAAGTTTGTGAGTGAGAAGTAAACATAGTTCAGTAGGTTTGTACCACCCTTGAAGATTCAGATTTTCTACTGGTGTGCTCTTATACCTAGCCTTACTTCTGAATGTCCAGGTAGCTGTAGTGGGAAGGAGTGAGAGCTTTGTAGCACCTAAACCTGATGCCAGCTCCACCTTTCTTGAAGGAGAATCCAGCCACACTTATGCAGTGCTTTGTGCTCTACATGTGATGCTGATAAAAAATTCTCTTGTTTTTATAGTCTGGTTTATGTATTTTTTAATATCATTACCCACCCTGAAGTCTTTTGACAAAGGTCAGGATATAAATGTTAAGCAAAGAAAACAAACAAACAGAGCTGCCTTTGATTATGTTAGGAAATTGCACTTGGTTCAGAGAGTGGGTGCCAAGCAGTTAACAGCAGCAAGATACATGAAGCGTATTGAAACTACAGTCCTGGTTCCCCAGCAGGTTTCCAGTCCCGGTTAAAGGCTCTGGTTTTGACAAAGAAAGCCGAGTGGTATGGGTACATCACAAAACACATTCTTCTGTGTGAATCTACCCACATACTTAGATCATTTATGTCATGGCTAGGCAAACTAAGGCCCGGGGGCCGGATCCGGCCCAATCACCTTCTAAATCCCGCCCACAGACGGTCTGGGAATTTGCGTGTTTTTACATGAGTAGAATGTGTCCTTTTATTGAAAATGCATCTCTAGGTTATTTGTGGGGCATAGGAATTCGTTCATTATTATTTTTTTCAAAATCTAGTCCGGCCCCCCACAGGGTCTGAGGGACAGTGGACCGGCCTCCTGCTGAAAGTTTGCTGACCCCTGATTTATGTACATCTTGAACTTTGGGCATGATATTTAAAATTAAGAGATTGGGCAGGCCCCCACCCAGTCATTTGGGTTGCTCTTTAGACCTCCACACAGTGCAAAATTTGCAGAGGGATTTTAAGCACGTTCAGTTGGCTGCACTTGGAAACCCTTATGTAAGCAGTTACACTGTCTTAACATACAGATATCTGAAGAGCAGCTGGGGGGGGTGTTATGGGGAGGCATTTGAGCAATGCATGTTCCTAGCTTTATACCTCATGGTGTGTGTGCACGTGCGTACACATCCACTAGAGGGAGTCTATATGGGACTCTTTCTTTCAAGGGATGTACTTACTCCTTTTTGTTCATTTTTAGGAACAACCCAGATGCTTCTGTACCATCCTGAAAGCCAGTCCCACATACATAAATAAAACATTATAGTGATCTTGGAGGTTACCAGGCATGGATCAGTGAGGCCAGGCTCTCTCCTCCTGCCTTACAATGGGAACACTCACCTTGGCCTGCTCCTTGACTGTCTCTTTGGGAGACGTAATGGTGTCAAGGATGATTCATTAATACTTATGCTGGGAATTTTTTTATTATGAACCCATCACTAATTACTGCTTGATATGCCAATGTTTGTTTCCAGTTTGTGCTCTCTCAAGAATGATTACAGCAGATACAGATGCACATTGGGAATGCTAAGGGGTAGAGTGTACGATTTGTGTAAATATTCCTAGTTTTCTTCCATGGTGCACAGTGAGTGCTTCAGCCTTGCTGCCCACATGGGTCCCACTTGTGCTCACTATATTATTACCCGGTACCATGTAAAGCTGTGGGTGCTAAGTGAGGAAGTACCATTTGGTCAATATATGTGTGCTCTCTGATTTCACCCCATAGCATGTTACAAGGCATTGTCTTTTTGCATCCACATTCAAACACTTGAAGGACTAAGATTCTTTAGTAATTATTATTATTATTATTATTATTATTATTATTATTTATTTGTACCCCGCCCATCTGGCTGGGTTTCCCCAACCACTCTGGGCGGCTTCCATAGAAACCAAAATACACTAAAATATCACAGATTAAAAACTTCCCTGAACAGGGCTGCCTTAAGATGTCTTCTGAATGTCAGGTAGTTATTTATCGCTTTGACATCTGATGGGAGGGCGTTCCACAGGGCGGGCGCCACTACCAAGAAGGCCCTTTGCCTGGTTTCCTGTAGCTTTGCTTCTCACAATGAGGGAACCGCCAGAAGGCCCTTGGCGCTTCTCAGTGTCCGGGCAGAACGATGGGGGTGGTGGTGTTCAGAAGCAGAAGGTGGAGTTATCTGGGGGGAATCTCAGGATATATAACCCAACTGCATATATATATATATATATATATATGCAGGTTTTGGTGTCCTCGGGTGTCTTCCCGTGTAAAAGTTGGGGTGTCTAGGCGACGTTTCGACGAGGTCTCACTCGTCATCTTCAGGCTGGTGCTTTCGGCTTCTTGTTACTGGAACAGAGCAGGATCTCAGTGTTTGAGTTCCTATAAATACTGTAGAGGGGGTGTGGTGTATAGCCTCCAATGTTCTGGGCAGAGAGGAAGTTCCCAGGCTAGTGTGCCTTTTCTTCTTTTGTTCCTTAATTACTTGAGAGATATCTTGAGTGATTTCTTGAGTGATATCCTGAGTACCACTTAGGTGGGTCATTAGGTGTGGATTAGTTGCTAAAGTCTTTGTGTCTTGACCTCTTGAACTTTGTGAAGAGTTTTCATGAGAAGATGGCTGTACTGTACTTAGTTGTGCTCTGGCTTGGCTTCGTGTATAGGGGCGAGCTGTGGTTTTGTGGCTTGTGTCAGCCAGATCTGTGTAGGGATTGCAGGGGGGTGCAGCATCCGGAGGTGCCACCATGGATTGGCTACTGGATGGTGTCTGTAATTCATCTGTGGAGAGGGTCTGGGTTTGGGTCTGGTGTGGTTGATTGGTGTTGGCGTTCTGTGTGCCTCTGGATCTGGTGTCAGTTTTTGTGGGGAGGGCTAATTTCCAGATGTCTGGCAAGCGGGATGTGTCGTCACGCTTGTTCATGTTGTGAGGGTGTTTCTCTATCTCGATGGCTTCCATGATTATTCTCTTGTGGTGATGTTCCGTGTTAAAGAGCAATTTGGAATCTGCAAAATTAATTTCGTGTCCTGTTTCTTTCATGTGTTGGAAAAGAGAGGAAGTTTTTTCTTCTTTTTTGACGGCATTCTTGTGTTCTGCGATACGTGCATTTATTCGTCTGTTTGTTTGTCCAATGTACGTGGCTGGGCAGACTTTGCAGGGTATTTCATAGATCCCTTGGTTTTCCAACTGGATTTTATCCTTGGGGTTTCTGAGGATATTGGCTATTTTTTGGTTGGTGCAAAAGGCTGTTTTGATATTGTGTTTATGGAGGATTTTGCTAATTTTATCTGTAGTGCCCTTGATATAAGGAAGGAGGGCCATGCCATTGTTTTCTTCTGTGTCTTGGTTTTTGGGGGGTGTTTCCTTTTGGATTAGCTTCGTAATCCTGTTTTGCTGGTATCCATTGGCAATTAACACGTTTGAGAGATTCTGTAACTCAGTTGTCAAGTGGTCTTTGTCAGCCAGGCGTTTGGTTCTGGAGATGAGAGTCTTGGCTACGGAGTTTATTTGTGCAGGGTGGTGGTGTGATTGTGCATGTAAGTAGCGGTTGGTGTGTGTTTTTTTCCGGTAGATAGTGTGTCCTAGGGAGCCATCAGGTTTTTTGTAGATTAGGACGTCAAGGAAGGGAAGTTGGTTGTTGGCTTCTATTTCCATAGTGAATTGTATTTTGGGGTGTAAGTTGTTGAGATGTGTGAGGAAGCTATCCAGTTTTTCTTTCCCGTGTGGCCAAATTACAAAGGTGTCGTCAACATATCTGAGCCAAAGTTTGGGTTTGTGTTCTGACTTGTCTAAAGCATTGGTTTCAAAGTGTTCCATGTACAGGTTTGCGATGACCGGTGAGAGGGGTGATCCCATAGGTGCTCCTTCTATCTGTTTGTATCTTTGTCCATTGTGGATGAAGTACGTGTTGGTTAGGCAGTGGTTGGTCAGGTCCAAGATGTATTCGGGGGGATTGTATTTGTTTTGAATAGCTGTCAAGGCTTCATTAATGGGCACTTGTGTGAAGAGAGATACAACATCGAAGCTCACAAGTAGGTCATTAGGATGTAGGTTTTGCTTCTTTATTGTTTCTATGAACTGGAAGGAGTTTGGTACGTGTGAAGAGATGGATTCTGCATAGGGCTGAAGTTGCTTGGCGAGAAATTTAGCGAGATTTTGTAGAGGTGAGCCTATGGAGCTGACTATTGGTCTGAGTGGTGTTCCTTCTTTGTGTATCTTGGGGAGGCCGTAGAGTTTGGGGCATCTGGATGATTTTTCTCTGGGGATGATTCTTAGCTGGATTTCTTCACTGATAGGAGAGGCTTTTATTTTGGATTTGGTGGTTTTTTCCAGGTAGGTGGTGGGATCTGTTTTTATAGGTTTGTAGGCAACACATGAAAGAAACAGGACACGAAATTAATTTTGCAGATTCCAAATTGCTCTTTAACACGGAACATCACCACAAGAGAATAATCATGGAAGCCATCGAGATAGAGAAACACCCTCACAACATGAACAAGCGTGACGACACATCCCGCTTGCCAGACATCTGGAAATTAGCCCTCCCCACAAAAACTGACACCAGATCCAGAGGCACACAGAACGCCAACACCAATCAACCACACCAGACCCAAACCCAGACCCTCTCCACAGATGAATTACAGACACCATCCAGTAGCCAATCCATGGTGGCACCTCCGGATGCTGCACCCCCCTGCAATCCCTACACAGATCTGGCTGACACAAGCCACAAAACCACAGCTCGCCCCTATACACGAAGCCAAGCCAGAGCACAACTAAGTACAGTACAGCCATCTTCTCATGAAAACTCTTCACAAAGTTCAAGAGGTCAAGACACAAAGACTTTAGCAACTAATCCACACCTAATGACCCACCTAAGTGGTACTCAGGATATCACTCAAGAAATCACTCAAGATATCTCTCAAGTAATTAAGGAACAAAAGAAGAAAAGGCACACTAGCCTGGGAACTTCCTCTCTGCCCAGAACATTGGAGGCTATACACCACACCCCCTCTACAGTATTTATAGGAACTCAAACACTGAGATCCTGCTCTGTTCCAGTAACAAGAAGCCGAAAGCACCAGCCTGAAGATGACGAGTGAGACCTCGTCGAAACGTCGCCTAGACACCCCAACTTTTACACGGGAAGACACCCGAGGACACCAAAACCTGCATTCCTGTACCCGTGAAAATCTACGAAAGCATATATATATATATATATATATATATATATATATATATATATAGCATATATATACTTGCAAATAATATAGATTTAGAAGGAGGAGGAGAAGATAGTTTGTCTTGTATGATAATGTCTTCTCAACAGAACTTCTATGCTCTTCATTGGGACTGTAAGAAGACACCTTTGAAACAAGAATGCTTGGGGAAATTGTAAGATAAAGAGTCTGAAGACAAATTGACAACACCTTGCATTAATAAAATATGCAGCCCTGTAGTAGCTTTATAAGGAAGCTTTTGTCACTGGATTATGACCATTTTGGAAATTACACTTCAGAGAGCATAATATTGAGCCTGTCGTTAATGTATGTTATCTTAAAGGTATGTTCTAACATTTGTAAACTGTGCCCAGCCAAATCAACCTGTTTGCACAAGGACTTGTTTGTGCAACAGAATGTCCTCTTCCTCCTCTCTCCTCCCCCCAAATCTGGTCCAGAGGGTCAGGTGAAACCCCAGAACATATCTGAAGGGTACAGGAGGCAGAGAGGAAGGCAAATTTCTATTGCACAAATGGGACAATTTTGTGCGATACAACCCTGTCTGTGGTATGCAATTTTTTTTTCAGAGACCTATTGATATTAATGGACCTAATGTGCATTAATTCAGTGTACCTCCTCTCTGTAAAACCTAGTTGAATACCACCCTTTTTATTTTTATACTTAAAACCCTGTATTTCAAATTCTCTATAATTCAGGCAGGGTAGGCAAATCAATGGGCAATCAAATGCTGGGGTGGGCAACCCTATTCTGGCCAATAGTGCTCTGGCCATTTCTTCTACTTCAACAAAATGTGTTTTTCCTCAGGGGGGTGGCAGCAGGATAACTCATTCTTTTCCTTTATTGCAAAAATGTGGAAGCTATGTGTTGTGGATGCTGTTGTCATGATAAGGGTTTGCGGGGTACAGGAATCACCTTTCACCTGTGCTCCTTGTCATACCACTTTTAAATTAAACAAATAATCTCTATTTCGTGTCCACTTTTTCCCTCTGGGGAAAAAATGACCCTGATCAAATTCTTAGTTAAAGCAATTCTTAAATTTCCCCACTGAGGAACAAGGTGGGGTGGAGGGAAAAGAACACTTTTAAAGAAGCTTGATAAAAATGTAACAAAGAGCAATAGAAAAAGAATGAGGGTAGCAAAAAAGCAAAGTTGGAAAACAAAATTTTCTACAAAATACCCAGAAGACGATTCAAGAATTAAGGCTGCAGATATCATTAAAGAGAAGCACAATTCTGAATGCTGAATAAACAAAAAAGATAATTCTGTCTTGAATGCTTGGCAGCTACATTCCCAGGAAATAAATAATATGAAGCTAAAATACATTCAATTTTCTGTTGGTAGTCTTTTAAGATACTATTTTTGCACTCATTTCATTTTTTGTCTGCAGGCATTGCTCCTCTCAGCTGCTGTGATGATTTTTAGATGTGTTGCCGTGTCATCAATGTTGTGTCTTATGGTTTGCAATGCTGTTACCGTTTTATTTTGTTTGAGAGGGCTAATCCTAACATACACACATATCCCACCTAAATCTGTAGTCCTAATATTGCTAAATGAAGCAAAATGCTCTGCATTATTAGTATTTTAAGAAAGTGCAAACAAATGTTAATGGAAATTCTATCAATTTAAGCTGCTTCTTTCATATTTCATGGGAAACAAGATTCCATGCAATGCTGTGAAACTTCCAAAAGGAGCAGGGAAAAATTTGTTCCTGTCATAGTAATCTTGCTGAAACATTCGGGCAGAGCCCCCTGGTGGAATGCAATTCTATTACTTGAAATTTTAAATGCTTTTATTTATCAAATTTTATTAAGTCAACAAATACCCATAGTGTGAATTTAAAATTTTATGACATGCTGCAAAAGTACAATGTCAGCTGATATTTCTTACATGCCGGATTTTGCAATTACTTTGGTATGCCAATGATTCAGCTACTGAAAATACAAAGCATGGCAATGCAGCATGCCAATGTCTGCTAGGAGTAAAACTCATGGAAACAACTAAGTAGGAAAAACATCTTGTGTAAAGTGGCCTTCAAATTACAATATGTGTGCAACATAGATTGGGGAATTTTCAGAATAAATATTTATTATTCTTGATTATCCTTTTATTCCCATTACATTACAGATGAAGGGAGGGAATACCTATAATTCAAAAATACACATTGCTTGGAAGGAAAAAATGACGCTTATCATAAAACTGTACAATTGGATGGATCAATCGGATGGAACAAAGAACAAAAAAGAACACTGGGTTGGACTAGTGAAAATGTACCATTTGAGAAACCTCAACCAATAATCAATGCATTGCTGTTTCCACACAGGCAAAGGAAGTTCTTTTTTTAAAAAAAATAGTAGTAGTAATGTACTGTGCTAAGCGGTAGCCTCAGATCAGGCTCCAGCATCTTTGCTATGCTTTTCTATTCAAAGCATGTACCAACCTCAATAAAAGGAAACTTACTGGGGGGGGGTGTCTTGTCCAAAAGCATAATTAGCAGCAATAGCATGGGTAGGCAAACTAAGGCCCAGGGGCCAGATCTGGCCCAATTGCTTTCTCAATCAGGCCTGCGGACAGTATGGGAATCAGCATGCTTTTACACAAGTAGAACATGTCCTTTTATTTAAAATGCATCTCTGGGTTATTTGTGAGGCATAGGAATTCGTTCATTATTTTTTCCCAAAATCTAGTCCGGCCCCCCACAAGGTCTGAGGGACAGTGGACCGGCCTCCTGCTGAAAAAGTTTGCTGACCTCTGATCAATAACTTGCTACTACCTGGAAATAGCACAAGGATTGGCAAAAGATTTCCTATTGCATTCTGCACATCAATTGCTTCATCTCTTGGAGATCTTTTCTTCATCTATGTCCAGGTCGTTGGGGATGGGGAAATTTGCCCTAAGGAAACTAGTTATATATTATATTCCATGGCAGTTTCACTTTGCTTCCACGTTATATTGGGGATAGGCTATTGTTACTGCCTGCCCATTTCTCACTAACCATTGCCCTTGTGAGGTAGGCTTTCAGCTACCTAGAACTAAAATGCAGATGGCACCACAAGGTATAATAATGTAACATCCACAGCAGCCTTAATAGAAATAGGAACTGGCTATTCCTTCTCCTGGGTGTGGGTGGTGCTGTGGGTTAAACCACAGAGCCTAGGACTTGCCGATCAGAATGTCGGCAGTTCGAATCCCCGCAACAGGGTGAGCTCCCGTTGCTCGGTCCCTGCTCCTGCCAACCTAGCAGTTCAAAAGCATGTCAAAGTGCAAGTATTGAAATAGGTACCGCTCCAGCGGGAAGGTAAACGGTGTTTCCATGTGCCGCTCTGGTTCGCCAGAAGCGGTTTAGTCATGCTGGCCACATGACCTGGAAGCTGTACGCCGGCTCCCTCGGCCAATAAAGCGATATGAGCGCCGCAACCCAAGAGTCGGCCACAACTGGACCTAATGGTCAGGGTCCCTTTACCTTTATTCCTTCTCCCACTCCTGATGTTTTCATCATCCTTCATCAAAATTAGGAGCTTTGGCAAAAAAAAGTGTAACTGCTTTATGAATAAACTATGGGGGTTTTGCACAATGATTCTCTGCATGGGACTGGCATGAGCAGGTATTCCTTTCTATCAATTCCACATCAGACTGTCTGCTCCTCTAATACAGATCACATGTATTCCATTGCCAATGGAAATAAATAATAATCTACTGGAGCATCATGTCCCAATACATCCTTTAGATGAATGCTTTCCCCACCATTTGGCAACTTGTACCATCACCATTCCACTGGCATCTCAGAGGAACTACATGACAGGAAAGCTGCAATTTTCAATGAAGTCTAAAACCACCATGTGTTCCAATAGTTACATTTTCTGTTGACTGGCCAAAAATGGAAGCTCAAATGTTCTTGAAGATCACTTCAGTCAAACTATTTGGGGGGAAATCACATCACTAAGATAAAGCTGGTGGCCTGAATCCTGTGAAACTGGAAATTTATATAAATGAGCCCTTGAGAGTTAGAGAAAAGATTGAAAAACTTTTCAGTTATCTCAATCTACTTTAATAAAAATAAAAGCCGACAAGTTCCATTTGCTGCAATATATATTTTAATTCAAAGTGAATCTTGACAGTAATACACCATAAATTCTTATTTTGACACTCACCAAAATAGTCACCTGGAAAACCCGCTTTTTGTGACAAAGTACAGAAGGCTTGGTCACATTTAAATCACTGAGAACTAGAGAGAAATACTATCGCAAACTGTAGGAAACATTACATCCATAAAAATTTTCCCAGTCCTCTTATTGTAATATTGCACAGTGCAATTGCTACATGGCAAACTAGTGTAGCACAGAAATCAAGAACAAAAAAGCCACAAGTCTACAAATAATTGTTAAACTGTAACAGTTCAAACTTAGTAACCAAATCTATATTAGTTCTAAAACAAATCTTTCTACAGCTTGCAGTGTGATTTTAGCATTTACCGAACACAAACCAAGTTAAAATTAGCTGTAAATACAGAATATTTGAAAATTAAAAATAAAATAATTAGTTAATACAGTAGTATATTTGATCAATAACACACCCTGAATTAAAGTTAAAAACCGAATACAAGGGATTCATATAAAAATTAAATTTCCAAATTGAAAATCGTATGCAATTTTGTTATCGTGCAGTGTTTTATTTAAAAGGCATCAGAAGAATAAGATGTATATATGGGATTACATTGACCATAGATTTATACCAATTTTTTGTCTGGACAGACCCTTAGCCCTCCTAAAGCCATAGCAACCATAAGTAGGTTATCCTACAGCTAAATTATTCCGCTGCAACCAAAATCAACAGAACTGTTTTGCTGTGCAACTGCAGAGTATAGCCTGAGAGAGGGCAGAAGATCTAGTCCTTCACTGCAATGCTCATTGCAGAACTGGTTGTTGAGTAGCACATTATGCTCAGTGCTGATTGTGGCAGAACTTAATTTATCACTTCTGAAAAGCAAAAAATATTTGCTCTTTTGCAATATGCTAGGAGTCAGAGTCTACCTTTGGGGTATTACTCTTAGAAGCGGTTCTATGTTTGACATGGTGTAATGTATCAAGTACATTAGCTTTGTATCCCAAACAGAATTTAAAACATAGTAAATACTCTACAGAGCAAGACAGGTCCAAGTAAATTAAGAGAATACATTTTTATTTTTATTTGGTGACAATTATAGAAAAAGTAAGCTAACTTCTGGTGCTCATGGCTCCTGATGTGTCCACTGCCAGCAATGGAGATAAGCATCAAGAAATGCCGTTCTCAACACCAAGGAGTTAACAGAAAAGAGGAATTTACTGAACCATGAACATTAAGGAACATGACAAAATCTGCTTATTTTCTTGATTCCATCTGCTTCAATATATGCTGAAAAGGTTTCAGATTAGATCACATTATTCTTGTCTTTATTTGATAGAGACACATTTGTATTTCTACAAAACACATAAAACTGTTTATGAAAAACCCAGAATACTCCTTTAGTGTGCCCAAGAGCATGTCTGCACTCAGTGGGACTTGTCACTCTTTTCATCTGAACAGCAGCTTTCCCATGCCATTATCACAAAGTTGGGTTTTAAGCTTTTCCAACTTTCAGAAGTGATTTTTTTTTGGGGGGGGGTACATGACACAGAGCGCTTTTTTAAAAAGCCCCACCTGGTCATGCAAAGCTGCAGCTCTCTGACTGTGGCCTAAAAGTTGTGAGAAAGGGTTAGGGTTTATTTCCATATTCAGCCATTAAAATGTACTGCTGGTTTTGGTTTTTGTCAACTAATACTGCTGTATTTCAGTCCTGAAAAGTAAATCAAATGTAGGCACATTTTTCCACTTAGACATTCATTAAATAAAACACTGCTTGTGTTAATGGAACAAAGAAAAACTCTATCAGCTGTTAGACTGCTGAGGCTGCAATCCTCACACTTTCCTAGAAGTAATGCCCACTGAACTCTGTGGGAATTACTTTTAAGTAAACATGCCTAGGATTGTGCTTGAGAGAAACCCTTTGCACTCCTATTCCAGTCTATGCTGCAATAACTGTATTCCAGAATCTTTGTTTATAAAAAAAAAGTTAAGTCAAGCCACCAAGATAGTTTTCTTAAGTGTCTACACAATGTCAATATGAACACATACAAATTAAATTACATGGATACACCCATTTATATGCAATGATAGTTAATGGAGATAAAATACTGATGCAAATAACACACCCCAAAATAACATATGCAATTGTCTTCCATCATTTACAATATAGTAGTTACAACACTCCAAACATGAAAGCAAACAAAAACAAAATCAACCCCATACTTCAATTTCATGTCATTAGACTTATACAGAAATTAGAAGGGTAAGAACTAGTTAAATCACCTAATTTCACAGCTATCTGAAGTGGCAATCATTATATAGCAGCTTATCTATGATACATTCAAGATAGATGATACAATTTATTACTTGCCTCATAAGCTAAAACACAACCTCATTTTAATACCCTCCTTTTAAAACCCATCCCTATCACTACACTTGAGGTCTATGAAAAAAGTAGCTACCTTTTAATAGGAAATGGATGATTAAGTCTTTGGTGCTGCAAAAACAATCTTATTTGAACAAGAACAAAAACACACACACACACAGAAATGATGCACTTCCTAGAGGGGAAAATGCATGTAATTTGTTGTCCCTGACGGAATGTATTAAATAAGAAAATACCCCCACCCCCAAAAAAGGCTAGAACAAATACTAGAATGTAAAAAGGCTAAAATCTCTCCCATGCATAAATGAAAAATTGCACACAAAGTACTCACACCTTTTCAAGCTTCAATAGTAAATATTCTGCTACTATTTATTAAATACTGCATGGTTTGCTCAAGCTAAGATGAAACCACAGCATGAATCAATGAGCATTTTGCTTTTTGCTTTCATAATCTAGCCAAGTCATGCCTACTGCACCTCTAACAGGTTATTAAAATCCAGTTGGACTTAAACACTTTGAAAATAAACTACTTAGATTGTATTGCAGTTCCACTGAACAGTATAAAACACCATTTTTTAAATTCAACAGCCACTGAATCAACTTTTCCTATGAACTACAAAATGCTTTCCGTGAAGCTGATCATTCGGGGGGAAATATCAGACAGCAGAATTCAG
Organism: Podarcis erhardii; assembly: GCF_964252035.2. NCBI lineage: Eukaryota > Metazoa > Chordata > Lepidosauria > Squamata > Lacertidae > Podarcis > Podarcis erhardii. Next base: position 66,591,357 of record NC_138497.1, on the reverse strand, counting down.
CTACAGCAAAACATGCTGTCCCCTAGATAAAGAAATCACAACCTATACTAAAATCATACCACACACAAATAAAAAAAGAAAGAGAGAGAGAGCGCGCATAACTCTATGAAATAATCAGCAAAACTGAATGTTAAGTGCTGCAGTCCTCAACATTTATAATATAGTAACATTAACAACCTCAAATATTTAAGGCACTATGTGTGGGAACAGTTTACAATGCAGCTGAGATTATTAGGACATCAACATTTAAGAGCAAATTTCTAGGCAACTTTGTTTTTGCCCATGCAAAGGACACATGCAATGTGAAGAACAGCTCAACCTTTTTTAGATAAGTGACTCGACACTGAACACCAAGATACATAATACAAACAAGTTACTCATACATGATACTGATGACACATGTGCATCTGTTGCTCTAAATCTGTACACTCAATGGCTTCCCAAATGTAGACGTGTCTCGCACTAGTTAGAAGGCAATTTTATAAAAAATAGTAGGAGCAAAACTGGATTTCTGCTCCCATAAGTCACCTGTCTGGAGTTACTCTATAAGAAGATAACATGACTAAAGACAAATTTATACCAAATGTGCAAAAACACATTAAAAGTGAGTTAAAGCTCAAGGTTGTTTAAATTGCACCCAAGTCTAACATGATTAAAAAAAATATCTTTTTGTTGTGCCATGGCTAATATTTATTAAATACCATGTTTTCCTCTCAAATCACATGTATGTATCACTGAGCTCTGTCAGCGTACTTGAGTTCTCACATAAATGGATACTGGCTGAGTTTCGTTGGACTCAATGGAAATCCTGTGTAAGCAGGTGATGCAATGTAAGAATGTGGTGGGAAAATTGGTTTGTACTGAGTCTGGTGGATGGTTGGGGAAGGTAACAGTCGGGGATTTATGCCCACTGGGACCTGGTGAACTAGACCACCGTGATGAGAGATACTGTAAGTGGGATGCTGTAAGATCGGTCTTGAGGTACATGGTGAGGCTAGGATGTGGGCAACGGGAGCAGCAGTAGTGAGGGGCGCAGATGATGGATACGGCAGAATAGCAGGCTGTCCTCCAAGATGTGTACTTCCAGCCAAATGTGCATGGACTGAGGTATGAGTGGGACTTCCATGTTGAAGGGAGAATGCATGACTGGCAACATTAGCTGGGATATAAGCCTGCTGTCTCCAATGACCACAGTTTCCATTCCACTCCTGAGACCCAGATCCAAAGTGTTGAACCTGTCTCAAGAGAAACTGCAGTTAATTTCAAGCAGTAAATACAAGATTCCCCAGTCTCCAAAGTGGACAGCTATCACATCTAAACAATCTTCTTCTGTTCCCACCAACGCTGCCTGAAACATCTTTGGGGATGGGCTTCCTCCACCTCCTTGTGGTCATATATGTCCACCACCCCACAATCATAAGAACTACGCTGCTGGATCAAACCAAGGGGTCGTCTGGTTTGGCATTTTGTTCCCATAAATGGTCAGCTAGATCAGTGGTCTTCAACTGGTGGGATGGGACCATATTTGTGGGTCACAGCCTGACCCAAGGTGGGTCACACAATAGGAGCACTATCACCATGCAAATATATGGTAAAAGGTTAAGAGATGGGTCCCCAAATGCATGTTTGGGTTGGAAGTGGGTCGTGGGTCTGAAAAGCTTGAAGACACCTGGGCTAGATGCTTCTGAGAAGATTAGAAGGAAGGCATGAGGAAAAGCATCCTCAGTTTGTCCCCACCATCTGGTACTCAGAGGTGTATCATCTTTGAATATAGAGTTTCCATCTAGTTAGGATTGGAATAGCCTGACGGAATTATCCACCTTGAATTTGTCCATTCCTTTTTAAAGCCATGCAAATTAGTGTTGGTCAACACGTATTGCAGCAATTACAGCTCCTAATTTTAATATTTGTTGACCTGGATCCAGAGTTTCTTTAAGTGAAACTTTGATCATAGAATATTCCCACTAAAGGGGGGGAGCAGGCAACTTTTACTTATGTCTGTCCCTCTACAGCCCTTTGAAAAGCTACCCTAGAGGGTTGGAAGACCCTCTGGAACCATGTGAGAGGCGACACTGGAGGCTCTAGGGGAAGGAGAAATTGGAAAATCGCTTCCCTCCTCCTCCCTGCCCCCCAACAGAAGCCTCCACTAAATCACAGTTCTGCCTGTGAATGGAAGGAGCTCTTTCATTTGCAAATCCAAATCCATTGTGTGCAGTCATGTTTTTTCTCCTATTCTGAACCTGGTGACCCCAAAATCCTCATACTGTGACAGGAAGAACAGCCTATCTTCTGTTCCACCCCATTTTATAATGTTGGGACTGGCGGAAAGTGGAAAACAAAATAGTTCTGGCAACTGGGAATTAGACAAGACCTCTCATGTGAATGGCTTGAGAGCCAACAGTTAATGTCCCCTATTATAAGAACAATTTATAGACTATGATGTATGGCATTATGAATTAAGAAGCTCAAAGCTTTTTATATGAATTATTGATCGCATTATCTGACACTGGATATGTGATGCAATAGGAGAGGCAGTTCAGAATACCTTCAGGTAAATTTGACTATATTAGTTTTGAAGTTTCTCTCTTGAACCCTGCCCCTTAAAACCAATCTATATGTAACATCACAAATGATATTGTGCACACCTATATATGGAAATACAATGAGAGAATTTCAACTAGATTTTTTTCAAAGGAATCTACAAACTCATGAATATATGAATAACCAAATTATAAGTTATGCTTCTAAATATAGTCATGAAACTTCTAGAAAACTTATCTATGAGTTGAAAACAAGCACACATAAGTCACAAATTTTGTAGCACAAAACACAAATGAATGCATGAATAAACCAGATCCACACTGATCCAAAGCACCAGCAAATATGCTTAAACAAAACAAAACTTACTGGGTAACACTTAGACTTTGGCCCACTTTCACATTCAAATGAACCATACTATTGTGTGTGTGTGTGTTCTGCTACACAACTATGGTGTATGTGTATGCACATTTGTATGTCCCAATGTAAATACCAAAACTATGCAAGTAGGGCAAATCACACAAGTCCCAATTATCCATGCCGTTGTGGTCGTGTCACATATACTGTGGCCTTTCAAGGTATTGCCAGAGCCAGTATTTGAATTAAATTAACTTTTCTCAATGGCTTTGTTTAAAGCCTCTTTCTTGTTTAAGAAAAAAACTATGAAGGAGCAGCTCCTACACAACTTTTTGAAGGAGCTCTCAGACTTGAACACAATGAATGGAATCAAAGAAAGCACTAAGGCAAACGTTCTGTCGGCGCAAACATTTCTGCTTGGGAAATGGAAAGTTATAGCCCTCTCCTCCCACCCTCCACCCACCCACCAAATCTGTTTCCAATTCTCTGGAACAGACTCGGTGAGGACATGAGCCTACACAGGCAGAGAAGGGGGGAAATCCCATTATGAAATGCTTGCACTGACAGGACTCATTAACAGAATTATCATCCAAAATGTAGGTGTAGATACAATTTCTTGCTGTATGCTTAACCACTCGCAACATTCACAGAAAATACCACTGTACGAGTCCTCAGTATTATCTGGTGTGTAAAAGGTATCCTCAGGAAAGCATCTACAGAAGAGTGGCAGCCCCTTAGATAGGTAGGTTCAAAGCCATTTAGAGCTTTAGGTCCAAACCAGAATCTTGTGTTACGCTAGAAAAGAAATAGAGTGTCAAATGCAGACTCTGGAAGATTGATGTCATATGTTTGTAGTGGTCTACTCCATCATCAGGAACTGGGATATCAAAGTATGTATGCACTAAATTTGCTATTTAGACTTCGAGGAAGCCCAACATACTGCATGTTAATTGTCTCTACCTGATATCTCAACCAGTCTAAAAGTTTGTCTTTGGTTAATTTGATTAAAATTATAGTTAACCAAGGTCAGAATGAAAGATAGATGAAGTAGTGGGGATGGGTTTGAGTCATGTGTGTGCAGTAGATTTCAACATTAAAATATCTGAACTAATAAAAATATCTCTACATTGCAATATTTACATACATACCTGACTGAGGTTTGAGTGCTGCTGATGGAATGCTGATATCAATTTTCGTTGACGATTGCCCAAGCCAGAAGGATGGTTTGTTTTTATACGGGCAGATCGGCGTTTTACCAGTGGTTGACAGGTGGTAACTAGCAAAATATGAAAAGATCAACATAGGATACATCAGGGTTGCTTCTAATGTTTTCACTTTATTCAACTTAATGGTAAACATTAAAACTGTAAAACATTAGAGCATTCAAGGGAGAAGATAACAAACCACACACATCCCATATTATTATTGGTTCAGGGGGGAAGTGCACTCCCAAAAACCTCTCTGGAGTTCCCCCCAGAGAGGGTTTTTGAGGATATAGGAGAAGAGACAGGAAATGATCAGTTACCCAGGTGGTCCTCCATTCATGTAATCTACATTGAACAAAACGTGGCCAGCACAGAAAACACATAAGCACCAATTACCTGCATTTGTAATTTGCTCATCTGCATTTAACCTGTTCTCTATCCTCATTGGTGGCACCACCACAGTACAGACAGCTGGTTTGGCTTCCAAGTTAGCTGAGGTTCTTGTTTCTGGGTTTTCATTGGTGTCTTCTGCAAAACTATTTTCTAGGAATGGACTGTCGTGGCCTGAAGACTCTGAACTGGGAGAACCATCCACAGTGTCACTTTCTTGTTCATCATCTGACATACTACAGAAATAAAGTAAAGCACCGTTATGAAGAATACATCACATTCATTCCTTTTGCAGCAAACATCCAAAAACAAAACAAAATAAAAACAGGAAAAATTAAGTTTAAACAGGAGAGCTGAAGTTCTTGACTCTAAACTTCCAGCTTTCCAAAATCAATCCAAGTTTCATTCTATAAACAAACTACTAGGGAAAGTATGGACATCTTCAAAAAAACCAAGGAGCTTCAGATCTGTACCTAAAATGTACCTTTCCCCAATAAATCAACCAATACTTATGAATGTACTCTTATCCCAATTCACTCTCTCCAAGACCACTTTTCACTAGTCACTGGTTTTAAGCAACTTCTAAGTTTTTATGACTAAAGGGCAGACAGAATGTGTATTTAGTTTTGTTTATTGTTTTCTCTTGTTGCTGATGGTTTTGGTTATAGTTAATGTTTCTTTTGGGGGGCTGGATGTTTCATACTGCTAGATTTAGTATTGTTTGGTGTTTGGAAAGTACTGTTGATATTTTACTCCATAATTATTGAAGCCACCTTGAGAGTTTTACTCCTAAATTCAGCCTATAAATGTATTAAAATGAAATAAACTAACAGTAAAATAAATGTCAGCCCTGATCCATCAATTTGACTGCTGGTCGATTTCTGGTGGCACTCACACCAGAAAAGACTTTAATTCTGCCAGCAGACCACACCTAGGGGAAGGGAAGTAAATGCCCCCAACCAAAACACAGGTAGTGTCCATGTATACTCCACCTACTATCATTCAGACGGCAGCAACCCTGTTGCAGACCCCAATGAAGCTGCAACTTCATTGCCATTTATTATCCATTCTAGTGTCTGTAACATCACTCTAAAGCTAAATTAACTTCATTTACCCTAAGTGATGTCATGTAGTCAAATCTGAATAGCTGCATATCTTTGTTACTGCTGCTAGGTAGGAAAGGGTTATCTTTCAAATAAAAAGTGACACCAATTCTGTAGCTGATTAGGACTACAAACCAAGTTTAAAAATGTAAGCTTGGGGGGATTCTTTAATCTAACAATTGGAGGTGGTGAAGCCCCTTTTGCATGTCAAAAATATTCACTGGAGGACATCTGGCTCAGCCCTAGCAATTCCTTTCATCTTTTTAATTAGGGTTGCATAGTTGTCATGGCAATCGTTGTCAGGGCAGCAAGGTAATTTTATAGAGGATCTTTAAAATGATCACAAATCCATGATTTTCACAACTGCACAGAGCTGCTCATTTGAGTTCGCTCTGCAATACTTAATTATTTAACTCAACAATGGATTTAAATTTATATCCAAGAATTAGTGATGCAACTGAGCTATCACCATTAGATTCCGAGAAAACCACAGAACCAGTTGGGCGTACAGTAATAGAAAGGTGCTGCTGACCGTTATCTTTAAGATTCATTATTTTCTATCTTCAGAAACGATATGATTGGCACAACCAATCATTACATATCAGGAAGACTCCATCTCTATGGTTTTCCCCCCACTGCCTATGGAAGACCTTCCCTTTTAAACAAGCCTTTTAAGTGACAATCTCTGTATTGGATTTGTAATTGTTTTTACATATGGAATGGTTTTATTTTTGATTTTTTTTTTTACTGTAAAATCACTTAACAGATATTTGATGGCAAATGATTCATCCACATACTCAAATAATACATATGTCTATCCAAACAGTTATGTTAACAGAATTATCAAGACTTTACAGAAGGCTAACAGTGACGGGCAATATACAGCATACTAAGGCTTTTCCTTCAGGAAGCTTTATTACCCTCACCCTTGTTCCAAAAAATCCAGCACAGAAGCATTGTCACATATACAGAGAGAAACCTCTGTTGAGGCAGGTATGATCAAAACATTACACTATGTAAACATTACACTATGCTTAAGAATGCTTCCAGAAATAGGTTTTAGAAATGGGACGCCGAGGTATTATTGCCACACAGGGACATCAAACCCAGTTATGTACATTTCTTACCTGTTGGGTCTTTTGCAAGGGGATGGACTGGACTGTCCAGAAGAACTAGAGCTCAAAGTGCTGTCAGGACTGCTTAATGAACACACACGGTCAATATTTAATGTACTCTGGCAAGCTTCACAATCTAGGCTCCCTTTACATCTGAAATGCAAACATACATAAATAAAACATTCATCCTGCACACTTCTCGCTAAACATCGATTGTAACTTCTAGCTGCATTGATTTAGTGCCAACTGTGTGCTAAGCTATACTACCAAGACTGAAAGCTGTGAAACTCAAAGAGGTGTAACAACCTGCCGCCTAGAAGTGGCAGCCATGTTCCAAGTGATTTAAGCTGATTCAAGTGAATGTACTGGTGCTGTATATTTAGGAAGTCCCTCTTACTATCGCCAAAACACCAGCTCTCCAGCACAACCCTGAGGAAAAGGGAAGTTAAAATAAGCCCAAAGCTACTACTTACTCTGCAAATGAATGCCTTTGTGCCACATCATCTTCATCCGTGTCACTGCTGATGGTGATCACACTGACTGGTGGGCTTGGGGAATCTGCAATAATGATAGCCTGTCGCTGTTTGTTTGAAACCGATGAATCAGGGTCCTGCCTGACAGGTACTTTGCAACCGTTGCTTTCCTGACCAACCGAGTTACAATTGTCCTGTGTTTCTACACAGCTTAGCTTCTCACCAGCCTTTCCATTGCTTATCTTTGGAGACACAAATGCTGAATTTTGGATATTGGTATTTTGTAACACATTACTCCTGCGAAGAAGACATTTATTTAGACATGTCATAAAGATGTTCTTTATCAAACAAATGCAGTAACTTTACATCACCCTCCCCAAATTGACTCAAACTAGAACGTAAGACTTTGAAACAGCAATGAATATAAATCAACACATGAAACATAAAACAATGAACATACAGATAACACTGTAAATGTTGTTTTCCAGAGAAATCATGGAAAACGTTTCAGGTAACTATTGCATATCACAAGCAGGGTTGTTCAGATGCTGCAATGCAAGGTTCAAAGTTGGATTTACCAATGAAATGTAGTACAATACGCTGAAGATACCATTCTCTTAAAAAGGAAAGAAGGAATGAAGAAATGCTGGCTTGGACACCATAAACATTTTTGAATCAGATTCAAAATCCACTGAAATCATCAGGAATTGTGTTCACTGACTTCAGGGGATATGAATCAGAGGTTACTTAACATAGTTCACCAGTGTAACTGTCCTTCCCGGTCTTACGTTTCTCCATTACTGAAATGTCCCATACCTTTGTAAATAACTTCTGTAGTGATGGGGCACATTTTCTCCACAGAGCACTTAAAGTGTTTCTTGCTGCCAGCAAAAGAAAGACTATTCTTAATACTATTCTAAGTCATATTATGACTATTATACAATGTCTCTATTTTCAATAGTCCAAATTTTACAATTCCTCATGCACATGAGTCTAGGAACTGCTAACTGCGTCTACCTGCAATACTTAAATAACCAAACCAAAGTCTATTTCTGCAGATAAATATAGTCAAAGCCACTTTTGTCACAAGAAGAGAGAAGATCAAAGGGCAGCAAATGCTACTTTACATTATTTCCCATTTTGTTACCATCCCTTGGTTTTAACGGGTAGGCTTCTCATCAATTTGAACTGTAACACAGTATTTAATGTTTAAAGAAATAAATGTTCTAAACAAACTAGTTTGAGGTGTAACACCTTGGCGAGCATGCAGCATTCATAAATATACAGCCCCCTTTTAAAGGGATTTTGAAAGAATGATTATTATTTTTTACATCTAAATGATCCACAGGCACTGTATAAAACCAACCTGTTCTGGCACACTTTATTTCTCTTGGTTGGTGTGGGCTGAGGCCAGACTACATGTGCAATGCCCACACTGATTGGTTGAGGAGCAGATAAAGTTATTTGATTGGTTAACAGAGACTGTGTCATCACCGAGTTGTAATGGTTGCCATGGGGAATCATCTTCCTAGGGAGAACAGAGAAAAATACATCCATATTAAAATATAGCAGAGTTGCGTACTTTGTTTTCAAGCACAAAATCAAAATACAGTTTTGACCTACCCCCAGTCTCCAAGTCTCTGCGGGCCAGCCACAGAATCAGAAGCTAGTGTTGTCGGAGGAGCCACAGGCGTCACTTGTTGCCATGCTGGAAGCAGTATCTGCTGTGTTCTGTTAGACCACGTCTGTTGTAAACACATAAAGCGTTATGAATAACTACATCCCAATATGTTTAGCATCCTTTTTTCAAGTTAGGCCGCTGGTCCATTTAGCCCAAAGTACTGTCAGAACAGACTGGCAGCAGCTCTCAGACGATTCTGATAACAGATCTTATCAGTCCAGCTGCCCAAAGGTCCTTTTACATGGTAATGCAGGGAGTGTAACGCCGAGACAGATTACATGCAAAGCATTTGGCCTATCACTAATCTACAGTCCCTCTCAACTGATGTGATATTACTTCAAAATCTGTCAAGCTAACTAATGTTTATGACTCTGAAAATGTGAAACCTACAGCATCAAACAACATACCTGAGAAAGGACTCCTCTTATCTGGAGTGGCTGTAGGGTTGGGGCCTGTGTGACCAACGGCACTGCATTATCAACTCTTACAGAGTAACCATTGGGCTTCCCATGATTAGCATGAATTCCTAATTCACAAATATGAAAAGGGGAGTTAACATTGAATCCAAATTCATAAAAGGTTAGCATACAGAATTTCTGAGCCTGATGCAAACTTTGCTCAGGGAAATATTGCTCAGTCCAGTGATCACCCGGGGCCAAATCGCTTCTGACCTGATTCCTAAACCATAATCTAGCAATCAGAAGCATCCCCCAAAACTCCTCTCTCCTCATTTCTCCTTCTACACCACAGGTGTCAAACACAAGGCTCGCGGGCCGAATCCGGCCCACCAGACCTCATCATGTGGCCCGTGTAGCTGCCGCCGGCCGCCAGCCTTCACCTTTTATTCTCGCTTTTTTTTTGACACAAGAAAGCCGCTTCTTCAGCGCATGCGCGGCAGCCTACAAGCCAGAGACCGTCTGGCCTCTAGCGGCGCCGGCCGTTCTACACAGGAAACCTCCACTTTACATGCATTCAGGAAACCTCCACTTGTTTTTATATTGAGCACATGCCATCCTGTGATGTGACAGATCCAACGGCTGCCTGAACCCTTCTCTCCTGTACTGTAAGTACATATGATGTATGTGGGGGGGAGGGGGGGTCTGCTTATTAGTGGGGTCTGCTTATTATTCTTCTTAAAAGTCTGAGCAGTAAACTTTGGATATACTGACCACTTCCATGTCACTTTACAGTGGTATAGGGACCATAAACTACAATCTGTTTAAAAAAAAATTACTGTCTGTTACCAAAAATCATTTTTCAATAAATTGTACAATAATTGTACATTTGAATATCTACTTGCCATTATTCTGACTATGTTTCTGCTTTCAGAGCTGGTTATTACTTACATTATTACAAAAAACAGTAATAATTGAATGCAGTGACAATAATTTATGATAATAAAGAGTGGACACTTAGTCCTACAGATACAACCGGCCCTTTGAGGGTGACCAAACTGCTGCCAATGAATTTGAGTTTGACACCCCTGTTCTACACCATGGCCAAGGTGGGACTGAAGCAGACAGGCTCAAATCTGCTGCAGGCCAACCACAGAATCAGAGGATAATGTTGTAGTGTAGAGGAACACAGGGGCTACTTGCTTCCATGCTGTTTCCATCAGAGGTGGGCACCAATTAACACGAGTGCCAGCATGCCACAAATTAACCAAACCTGAAACAATTCACTTGAGACACAGTGTAGCATTCAGCACAAGAAAGGTATCCTAGCCAGAAAATTATAAAATAGTCTGTGTCGCCTATGTGAAATAAGCCCTTCAGTCATCAGATGTATCCCTTTTAGTTCTGGGATTAAGCAGAGAACATATGTTGCGAGCCTTTCACATCAATTCCTATTAAGACAGAGGAGTCATCGCGTGTACTTGGCGTTCAAAGAAATTCCACAAAGTCTGCACTGTTTTAGCCCTACATTCCTAAACGTGATTTTTAAAAATAAAGGTGCATAACATAAATTATGTCAAGGAAGTAAAAGTAAAAGTGAATCTCCAGCAACAAAGGGCAGACAGACCACAGAAGGATCCATATTAGGAAACATGACCCAGACAGCAACTGTCAAGGGCTGACAGGCTAAAAAGAGGCCCACAGTGCTTCTAGATTTTTACCAGTTAAAGTAAGATTAATGCTGAATAAGTGTAGGCTATGGATTCCAACAGGTATTCTCAAAAACGATATGACAACTCATGCATGAGGTCCATGTGATTATTTTGGTTCACTGGAAGGAATTGCAGTGGGATTTAGATACAAAAGTGAGGAAATTTGCCTCAAAATGCAATAATATGACTCCACTATCACCTTTCAATTTCATCTTCTTGAAAATACTTGTCCACTAGAGTTCTCAATGTTATCAGATCATCCAAGGAAAATGGAAAACCTGAAGTAAAATCTTGGTTAATTGTAGTAGGTTTTATCAAAAGCCTGAATTGACGATTCTTTGAACTACCAAGTGAATATCTAATTTTATATCACGTGTCATTTTAATTGCCTCATACCTTGGAGAGTAGGAGGGCATATAATCAGTGTTTGTTGAAAAGCATCATTGCAACCAAATTGAGCCGTTCCTGCCTGCAGTGGTATTCCATGGTGCATAACTGAATGGGCAGATCCTGCTAATGCCTGAAAATAATAGGTATATTATCAGTTGACAAAATGATTGCCACAATTTTCACATGCATTTAAAAAAAAAATCTCAAGTTATAATGTTGCGTGAGGATTATGATGTTCATGCTTTTGCATGCAGCAAAAGCAAATCCTAATATATGAATATCATGTTTATAGCACATGCCAGCACACTGAATATTTCACCACATGGGGGCACTGCAACAAAGGATTTCTTGAACAGAAAACCTTTGGCTTTATTTTGTGAAAATGTCTTCCAAGAGAACTACTAGAAAAGGAACGTAACTCATCTTGAAGAGCTTGTTCTCCATGGTTCTCTACCAGGCTGGCATTTAGAGCCACAACAGAAACCTCCTCTCCTGGCCCATGTGGACAAGAGAGCAAGTAAGGGGATAAGTATGATAAATGCTAAGAGTGCCATAGCAAAGTCTCAAGGCACTCCTGGATTCCCAATTATTTATACTCCCATAATACAATTCCAGACTCTGAAGAGCATCAAGCTAACAAATAGCAGCAAAAACGAGAAACACAGATGCCTCAGTTACCAACTTAGCTTCCACATCTTTGCCCATGAGGAGATTGGTATGATTCTGACATAGTTTCAACTTTTGGATCTCCCCACAGGGGAAAATGTGACTGTTCAATTTAGGTTGGTGAATATAATAATAGGAGTGATGAAGCATTTGCATTTCATCATATCCAAAGCCACTGTTTGCAAAAACAATGAAGAACTTATTGGTAATTTTTAAAACTTAACCATTTTTATTGTGCAATGAGCTTCTGTAGCTAGTCTACTGCCTAATATGCATGAAATAGACAGTGAATATATTAATTTATCTTCTGTTTAGGATACATGATTTCTACCTCACCTTTTGATTCAGATGTATGTCATGTGCAACTACATTGTCCAAACCATAAAAACCATTCCCTTAAAACCAGATGCATCTTTATTCCCCCTCTTAGAAAGGCCTGCCCCCTTCCAATGCCTTGAGACACGCCCCCCCCCCTTCATTATCTTGCATGATCTAAACCCTGGGAGGAGGGTGGAAGTGAACAGGAGACCCAAAGTGAAATCAAAGGTACTTACCTGACTTCGTACTGCACCAATCTTGGCAAAATTAGCTGAGAGATTTGGTGCATTACCTGAAGCAATTGGCCTCAGGTGCACTGTTTTATTGCGATTATTTGTATCATATGAATTGGATCGGTACTTGCAAATGTCCATGATATGAAAACAGGATTTCACTCTGATGGCGAAGAGAAGAAAGAATGAGTTGTGAGGAAAGTAAGTGACAACAACCACAAAAACCCACTATAACAATCACAGGACTGGCCCAGACTATTTCCCTTAGAGACTAAACAGGTTAAAACCTCAGTCTCAATTGGGGTTGGGGGAGGGAACCCACACAAGTATTTTACTCTCATTGGCCTGGTTATGGTTTAGCCACACTACAGCTTACCAGTACCATGCAAATGTGCTGGCTCCCAAAGAGAAGCTGATGCCCACTTTGCCCCCCCCCCCAGCCTTTTAAATCAGTGCAGTGTGGCAGCTTAGTCAAAGTTTAGCTGCCTGAATCCAGGAGCAGAGTTAAGCGATCTTCTCCCTAAACATTATCTATAGCCAAGAACAAACACTGGCTGTAGACTGTGGTTAAGAAAGAAAGCTGAAGCTTGATCCCTGGGTCAGAGGACACTCTAAGCCAGGGGGCTGCCAACCCAGTGCTTACAAAGGCATTCACTGTAGCCCCCCAGCAGGGTCTCCAGATCCTGAGCTTTCTTTCTCTTTTGTTTTAAAGTAATTCTGCAGTCCTCCTAGAAAGAATGTCATGCAGTAAAATGTGCAGGTACTCTTCTAAGCAATTTCTGTCTGGACGGTTGCTCCTGCCTGTCAAGTGTTTTAAGCCAATGGGAGAAGTGAGAGCTGTGATTGGTAAGTGAGTTGACTGTTTTCCTATCTCCATACACTTTTCCTGCTTCTCTCTTATTTTCTATTCCTCGCCATTTCCATAGGATGTCCCTCCTTTTCCCCTAGCAACTGTTATGCATCTTTCATGTGTTGGATTCATCTGAGATCAGGCAGTCACTACAGTATTATTCAACTTTCTGTGTACTTTATGTATGGTTGGTTTGGTGAATTTTCCTTTTACTATCTTTTTGGAACAGAAAAGAAAATACAAGAATAAGCATAAAATGCTTGCCAGCTAGTGTTTTGTCTTTTTATTTGTGACTATGAATGTGTGTGGCTGGCTGTGGTAATTCAAAATAATTCCTGGATTCAGTTATCCTTTATTTTCTAGTTCTAACATAAAGCAGCACACCAGCAACAGGCAACATAGCAACCGAGACTAACTAATGCTTGTGTACAGAGGAAAGTCATAGTTATTGAAACCCTGGTTCTGTTGCAATCTGCACTAACCAGGAGAATGTGGCCCAGAATCAAAAGGCACAGGAACTACAGCAAACATGGGTAAATGGGTAGCATGGAACCCTTTCAAAAAGGCTTGCCCATGATTATTTTTACAAGTGTGTTATACAACATACTGGTTGCTATGAGGAAAATCAAGGAGGTGCTTCATGGTAATAAAAGGATGGTTCAGTGTGTCAACTGGAGTGATTCTTGAGTCAGCATCTATCAACAGCATTTTCTTCAACAGGCTGACAAACTCTCTTCTGTCTGCTTTCTCTGCCAACAGGTCACTTCCTTCTAAATCCATCACCATGTTCACCTGTGTTGAACGAGTAAATGTCAGAGTGAAAACAATCTGGCATTTATCATTCATCAATAACAATATTTTCATTCAAATATTTATATCCTGCCTTTCAATATATTATTAAACTCAAGGCAGCTTCATATAAAAATATAAACGACAGCAAAATCATAATTAAATTCCACAATAAAACAAATAGCAGTAAAACAGCACTATACAAACAATTATCAGTGGCAGCATATGAAGTGTAATTTTTAATTACATTGCAAGCAAAACAACATTCTATGTCTCCTTCTACTTTGAAAAGTACTGGATGATAGAAAGAAGTGGTACAAGCTTTAGGGGAAGGAGAGATGGAAATGTCAGCAAGCCTCAAAACACGTTTATATATATATGAACATTTAAAAGGGTACTATTAAAGAAACAACCATGCTGCAGAGTACAGGCTAAATATCAACTTAACTAACTACAGTATTTGTAAAATATGGTTAGTACCTAAATGGCTGCATTCACACAAAGGGAAGAATTCAATGTAGCACAAAGGATTTTTTTCTGTCAGCACAAGCCTCTCCTCTCTTCGTCCTATGCAGTTTTCTGGGGGGTTCCCTCAATTCCCCAAGCCAATTTGGGGCACAAAGCTCTGCTGCACTGGTAGACAATATTGCACTGGCTTCCGCTAGTGGGATTCATTCATGAATTTGGCCAGGAATGCTAAGCCATGATTTAGTGCTACATGCACAAACAGAAAAGAGTCTGTGTAACGCCTCAGTCTCTCATGCTTCTCTACATTCCATGTGGCTGGGAGCAGAACTTCACCACAGTTAAATTTCATTTTCTGGTTTGTCACTACATGTAAACCTGGGATAAACTCTGGAAGTTTCAAAACAAGCCAACTTCAAACCATGGATTATGAACAGTTCATTTTTAAAAAAACCTAGTAAAATAAAGGAAGCTGCCAAATGTCAAGTGTTATTTTTAATTACCTAGCTTTACAAACCTTTGGAGGCCATGTAGTCACTAGGTTGTAACACTATTCATTGAAATTAGTAGGGGGAAAAATATTTCACATGCAGATGGGACTGGCATGCAGCAGAAAGGAGATTGGAACTTTTAAAGAGGTGATGCTTTATAAATAAACAAAAATTGTCATAATGGGAAAGCAACTCCATGTGCACTGGTGGATGAGTATGGATATAAAAACATCAGGTATTTTAAAATAATAAAAAACTCAAATTAAATTAAAGGGAAAATCTTGAAAGTAGATACAGGGGAACAATTCCTACAAGTGAAATTAGAGGTAGCTGGTCAAAAATGGTAGCTAATACGTTAAAAAACACACAAACTGTATACATTAAATGCATCTGAATGTACTCACATGCACTATTTCATCCAAACTGTTGAAAATGTACTTTCGGGCCTCTTTGGATTTCATCCCTGTCTCTCGTTCATGTTCTTCCAGTGTCTTCAGAAATTTAAGAAATGGATGGTTTAATTATTAATATACCGGAGAGGAAATCATTCTGCGGCACAAAGCAATAGTAACCTACAGCAGACACCACTGTGTTTTCTGTTTATTACTGTAAAAATATGGCCTTTTCCAAAAATGGAAATGTTCTATGTCTAAGAGAGGTGTGCAGGGCAACTCATTTTAATCTGCTATGCCATTTACCTTAGTTCCTAGAGTTGATCCAAATGTTCTCCAGTCAGTATGAAGGAAGAAGCCAAAACATTTTTCAGTCCCCCTTTCCCTTGGCAACCTTACATTTTCCTGACAATCTGCAACCCTTAATACCACTTTGTTTGCAAGATAACCCTTCTGCAGAGTAATAGTGACATGACCATACAGCCAATCAATTTTTGCTATGTGATGACATCAGAGGACAAGTGAGGGAGGCTGATGAAATAAGGGTCCTAAAGCTGCAGTTGTGAAGAGATCCAATCGAGTTCTATCTTTGCCTGAAGCACAACTGGCAGGAAGGCAGTGTGCCAACGCAGAAGGATGTGCTTCCTAGGCCCCTCCCACAAAACTGCTTCTTCCAATCAGCCACCAATACAGACCAACCATGTGTTCACAAAATATACCCCCTGTTCTGCTTCAGCTGTATTCCTCCTTGAAGGCACATGTATAGCCAAAAACATGGACGGCAGGAACTCCTGTCTGCGCTTTCAAGAATTCTTAGTACCTTTAATCTCCAACTAGAATATGGTGCATCTGTTTCTTTACAGAAAAACCGTGTGGTCTTCGTTCCAACGTTCAGCAACTGCTCTGGAGGTGAGCCTTGTGTCTGTGAAATGTAACGAATCTGAAAAGTTAAAAGAAGTGCAAGTTTTACAAACACATTGCTGTATGATTGCGTCTTGAGTGGTGGTTACTTCCAGGGATGGTGCATACATGCAAAAATGTTTATACCTGGGCTGCCCCCCTTGGGACCACCCTTACCTTCCAAGTAAGCTTTTACACTCTCTGCCTGCTTACTAGGCTCTGGGATGCTCTTGTGTAGGCTCTTGCAAGATCTCACAGGGCCATCTGAGTTCTTGTAAGAACATCCCAGAACCCAGTAAGAAATTCTGGGGAAATCGAGTGAAAAAGAAGCTTTAAAGCTTTTTGCCTTGCATGCAATTAATTTGCGGGATTTCAACCAGCCAGCTTTCAACCACACAAGGTTGAAATCGCGCACAAGGTGCAATCGTACTGTATACAGTTATTATTTTGAATGCCCGCACCAGCATTATCCTGTTTAATGCCAATTATCCAATACTGAGGTGCTTCAAGAGCTTGACTCAAAGGGAGTTATTTTAAATCATTTCCTTGGTGTTTTGAAATATTGGTGCACAATTATTTCGTATGTTCAAAGTCATAAGACAAAATCAATGAACTCTAAACCCCAACTGACTAAACTGCAGAGTTAAACCGATAAAAGTATCTCAGATCCTCAAGTTTCTACTACCTGGTCATATTCGAGGGCTCCTGGATACAGTGGCCACCCAAGGAACAGCTCAGCAATCACACAGCCCAGTGACCACATGTCTATGGCTTCACAAAACGGCAAACCCAATATGATTTCTGGCGCTCTGCAAATGAAACAGGGATGGTTAATGGACATTCTACATAAAAACAATAACCTGGATAAAAACTGGAATTTGGAAAACATTATTTAAATAATTGTAAAAGTCAAATAACTTTGTTTTTCTGTAAGGTAAACTGTTCTTATTAAATCCCCCATCTTCCCATGCAGACCATACTAGTTATGTGCCATGGAATCTACAAATTATATGTTATTCTGCTTCATCATACTTTACCAGTTGCGGCTTTCAGTGTCTAGGCTATTTTTACTGCAAACACAAAAAAGTTGACACTTATTCTGCAGTAAATTCACACAGTGCTTTATTTTTCACCTGAATGTGTGTGAGAACTTGCACTGTGCTTTACTTTGCACACAGCAGTACCTATGGAGACATGCTCTTCAAGTGTGTGCTAGCATTAAAGTTTAGTTAAAAAAATTAACTGAAAACCAAAGTAAAAGGATACTAAAGCATATTCAACAATGCATCATGGGCACAAGGTTAGGTCATAAATATTTCTTTATTGAAATTTACAGTTCACCCATTCACAACAATTACTTAATTTATTATTTATACATCAATTAAATTTATTATTTAGCCTTTGTTCCTAACATTTGCACGAATCCAGATGTTTTGTTGACTGTGAAGTGTAGCACTTTTTCATTGACTATAAAATGTGTGTGTCCCATGGTTAGGCTGATGAACTAGGACAGAAAGAAACCACACTTGCTAAATAAACCATGGCTTACATAAGAACAGCTGTGCTGGATCAGACAAAGCTCATCTAATCCAAGACAGACAACTCTTCATTTACGCATTTGGTGAGCTGGAAGGACAGTGTGGTTTGCCCAGCTGAGCTGAT
The DNA here is from genome assembly GCF_964252035.2 of Podarcis erhardii. Lineage (NCBI taxonomy): Eukaryota > Metazoa > Chordata > Lepidosauria > Squamata > Lacertidae > Podarcis > Podarcis erhardii. The sequence goes on along the minus strand of NC_138497.1, from coordinate 66,573,232 downwards.
AAAGGTGGCTCCCCATTCTATGCTATTTCACAGGGGGGTTCCAAACGTAACCCCCACGTAAATGGGGAGTCATCTGTATTCTGGTGGGCAACAAGATGCCTATGAGAAACCTGCAAGCAGGGCCTGAGTGCTATAGCCTTCTCCATACATGGTGTGCCCAACAACTAGTATTCAGAGGTAGATCACCTCTACACAGCCATCATGGTTGGTAGCTACTGATAAGTCTGATTCGCCATGGATATGTCTAGTTCCCTTTTACATCTTGTGTTAATGAATTTCAGAGTTTAAATATGTGCTGTGTGAAGAGGCACTTGCCATTTTCTTTTCTGAATCTCCTAACAGTCATCTTCATTAAATGCCCCCAGCTTTTAGTATTATGGTAGAGACCTATCCACCTATCCAAACCTCTTGGTGAGATCCTCCAGGCTCTTCATTATTTTCACTGCCCTTTTCTGAACCTTTCTGAACTCTCTAAAAACCATCTTTGAGATGCGGCAACCAGAACCATACACAGTATTCAAGTGCAGTTCCATATCACAGTGTTATATGATGACATTATGGTATTAACAATATTATTTTCAATCCCTTTCCTAATGATTCATTGTGTGCACACCAGGTCAGTGTGTTACAGTGGAACCAATTCATTCTGAACATCCATAATGGCTACATACAAAGCCCAGAAAGACTGTGGATTTAATTTTTCCTCATATACCGTATTGGCCCGAATATAAGCCACACCTGTAAATAAGTTGCACCTTTAAAATTCAAGGGGGAAGAAGAAGAAAAGACAATACCCAAATATAAGTCGCTCCTTTAAAATTCCGCAGGCACTCACACCCGTTCCGTTTTACGTATGTCTGTTTCAGCAGCGATATTGTAAAAGCCAAGTTTTGTAAGGTTGTGAATTTAAGCTGCACTTTAACTTTTCACAGTCGGAATTTGGGGGAAAAAAGTGTGGCTTATCTGCAGGCCAATATGGTAATAATGGTTGAGCCCAGGGAATTTCCTCCCTAATAACTGACTCCATAACACCCACATGGGTTGGTGCAGGGAAGATTCAACATGTGCCATGAAATATTTGGATCCAAACATGTGCATATTTTGTAACACAGAATATTCATCCATTGCCCATCTGATTGTATTTTTTGGTAAATCAATTCAAGACTTTAAAATTGCAGAATATAAATCCAACTGAAAAATTAGTATAGGAAGGAAAACTGCCTGGTGTGATCAGAAAAGTGAAATTAATGAAAGCTATAAAAAGTGCAGCATTGTTTCCATGAATCTACAAATTTTGAATGTCAACCCTTTGTTGGATAATACAAACAGAAAGAAACAAGTTCAAAGAAACAAGTGAATTCTCATTAATATGTAGCCAAGAACTTATTGCTAATAATGGAATAAGTAAAAACTGCATTTTCAATGTGGTCTGGCTGACATTTCAGTTGGGTGCCATAAAAATAAATATGATCCTTCAAGCAGCTTAAAGTCAGGAAGACTACCAAAGACAGCTGTTAATTCAGAGAACTTCAAAGTCACATGTTTTCCAGAAAAGTATAATGCACTACAGTCTCTATATATTTTAAACCTGGTTCATTTCCTAAAATGGCATGACAATCATGCTGAAGAAGATTCCCATCAAAAGCCAAAAATGGTAGCAGCAAAATCTCTTTATTGTGGTATTTTTACATGTTGAATTTAAATAGCTCAAATATTTCTGAAGTGATGGAATGACTATTTTTAGCAGACACTTCAGCAAGGCACTACTTTAGAAAGGGGGTGTTTTAGTTCTGAGGACCACATTAGTAGTATCTCATGTCATGATTGCAGAAGCTGTTACAGGTTTTTATACTCAGTAACTCAGGAGAAACTTAAAAGTCTGACCAACCAGACAGTAAATCAGATTTAAAATTAATAACAAATTCTGGGCAGATCCTTTCCAACATTTTGCTTTTAGTAAATCAAGAAAGCAGAACACTATGCCTAGCTGCAACTGAGATACTAATATTTGTAAGACAACTATGCCACATTACAGAGCTAATACAACAATTTGCTTTGGAATATACATAACATGATTTATAAATGTTTGACACTCAAAATACTGTTACAATAATTTGGCCCTGAATGTTCACAACGCATGATGGCTTAATCTACTCATCAGATCTATATTAAGGTATAAATATCTATTGTACCTCTTATGTACAATATTTTAATTGTACCAATTACATGATATTTTAATTGTGTACACTGTACGTCTCTTAAGAGACAACTGGTGAAACAAAGTTTAGTCGTTATGACTGAACAAAACTAAGCCTAAAAACTGAATTATGCTAGGTGGAGCCTAAACAAACCTTTGGCACAAGTTTAATTAGAGGTTTTGTTTTTTTTCATATGCAGAACCAAACAAAAGTTAAAACATGCTCATTGAGAGCACTATTTTTATTTTTTTCAAAAAGGGGATAAATGAAACAGCAGTGTGCATTCCCATCCATCCCCCCAAATACTGGTTTGTTTTTTTGTTTGGGGTGCAAGAAGTATACTCAGGATAGGTAAATCGCTATTCTATTTTTGATCAGAGAGATACTCAAAGAGCTTTTGAAGCACAACACAATGGAATGGTGATCTTCCCTCCTCCTCCTCCCTTGCCACAAGCTCAACAGGAGGGCTGAAACTTGTCCTCTGAATGCTGCCCTGCATGGCACTTGGAACCTCTCAATACAACCATGGGGATGATACCCTGTTCCTTTCCCAGCTCTGTGCTTCTGAGGCAAAACCAACATGCACTGCAAGTGCAGAAATCATTCCAACATCACCTACTCAATAAGGAGGAGAGCTGGATCTTAGGTTTGGCACACTGTGTTGCTGAAGCTCTTACAGCAGTTTAAAATATACAGCACAACTGGAGGAATGATCACTCACCACCAGCTCCAGCTCTCTTGTTTGGGAGGCGGTTTGTGGCCCTTCTGTGTTTCACGGTACCTTTGCGGTACGGTTAGTGCCTCAGATAAGCCATCTAAAAGCAGGTGAGCTTGGAGAAAAGAGAGGTGCAGCACAAGCTCAGGGACACAACCCTGCCCTTTACAGTGGGTTCTGGCAACACAAACTGTTGGTTGGCTATTAAGGTAAGCCAGTGTCTGTGGGTCCATGTTTGCTTCTACCGCCAGTGAGTAAGTAACGTTAAGGCATCCTCCAACAAGCTGATAATTCATTTTCACAGCAGATTTAATGCAGAATGCAAACGTCCACTAGTATGTACTAGAATATACAGTGGTACCTCGGGTTATGTTACCTTTGGGTAACGTAACTTTGGGTTGCGAATGTGGCAAACCCAGAAGTGTATACTTCCGGGTTTCGCCGTGCACACATGCTCAGAAGCGCTCTATCGCGCAGTGCGCGTGCAGAAAAGCGGGGCCTCTGGATACGGACTTTTCGGGGTAAGTACGGACCCCCAGGATGAATTAAGTTTGTATCTGGAGGGTCCACTGTACTCTGCTCCCATCCATTTAACACAATGAAATGCTATCATTAAAGGAATCTATGCCATAAAAACATGATAATTTGCTAATCATAATGTAAATCAAAACACATCTCTCGTTTCAGTCATTTGTTTTGCTCACAGGTGTCACAAATTAACAGCTACATTGAATGGTATATATTTAAAGGGCAGAACCACAGGTGGATGGGCAAATTAGCTGTAGGGCCCTTCCCCAGGACTGCAGCTGCTACTTACATAAACATATCCCATTTCCATAGACAAATGAGACTCTTCGGTCAATCACCGCTGATATATTAACCACTATGGAAGAATCTAACTAAATGCAGAGACTGCTCAGAAGCAGAAACTGCTCTGAATGAGCTAACATTCACACCTGTCATCCTACCAACTTTCGTGTGGATGCCTAAGTCCTGGTAGCTCACAGCACCGTCCTTTATATGCTATGCAGTAGCAGTTAAAGAAGTCCAAAACACTGGAATTAAGGACCCAGGTTTTCCAGAATAAAGCACATCAAATTTATGTGAGGTGATTAAAAAATAATGCAAAAAAAAAAAAAACCTCAGAAAAAGTACAAATAAAAGAATACTGTTAGAAAATAGGAAGGGGGTGACTGCAAGTTAGAATGAAAAATAAATCTAGCTATCCTAGTCTAGTGGCAAGGCAATGACACCATACCACAGGAATAAAACAGCACAGACATGTGCTCAAGCAAGAAAAAAATGGTGGCCAAGTTAGCCAATCAGATACTGGGCTGTCAGTAAATTTCCAGAACTGAGAGAGAAATGTGCTCTCTCACCACGAAGGCATTACCTGGGCTGCCATAGTGGCTTTGGAGCCCAGTTCATACCAGATAACACAGGTGCACTCAATCCGTGATCTCACCACACAGTAACATCTTGGATTACCCAGAGGCCTGCAGGAACCAAACTTTTGTTAAAGGATTAATACATGTGTGCAGAATGTCACTGTCTTCTCAGTAAATAAACAAAAAGCTTTTCTCTGCACATCTATAGAGTGGGGAAGACCTTACACTGGAAACGATGCCTTATGAGGAACGGCTAAGCGAGCTGGGCATGTTTAGCCTGGAGAAGAGGAGGTTAAGGGGTGATATGATAGCCATGTTCAAATATATAAAAGGATGTCACAGAGAGGAGGGAGAAAGGTTGTTTTCTGCTGCTCCAGAGAAGCGGACACGGAGCAATGGTTCCAAACTACAAGAAAGAAGATTCCACCTAAACATTAGGAAGAACTTCCTGACAGTAAGAGCTGTTCGACAGTGGAATTTGCTGCCAAGGAGTGTGGTGGAGTCTCCTTCTTTGGAGGTCTTTAAGCAGAGGCTTGACAACCATATGTCAAGAGTGCTCTGATGGTGTTTCCTGCTTGGCAGGGGGTTGGACTCGATGGCCCTTGTGGTCTCTTCCAACTCTATGATTCTATGATTCTAAGATTGATTCCATGTCTCTTATTTAGCAAGTAAGCATACCACATGACATGTTGTTCAATTCCTGTACTGATTACACCTACACATCCACTGCCAAAAAACTAATCAAACAGAAAAACATTTCAAGTGTAAGGAGCATGCAGTTTTCCTCCCCACAAAAATCATTTTTACTTTTATTATCCAAAACACTAAGTTAGAAGAACAAAGTTTTCCAACCAATAGACAAAAAATGATTGTTTCATTTGAGCTGGAGCACATCAGAACCTATTTGCAATGTATGGCTTAGTCCTGAAAATGTGAAGTAATCATCTCTGCTCATGTGCAGAGCTTACACTAGACTACTCACAATCAGCCTCTTATGTCTGAGATTAAGGACAGCATCTTCCAGTGAAAAAGGAGGTAGAAAAGAATAAGAATTACAGCCATAGTTCCTCACTTGAAACTTTATAAATTACCTATTATACCAACACGAATTGAAATCACAATTGTAGATGTTATATAAGGGATTATATCTGAATGGAATGTAATGGAAATTATTAAAATTTTTGAATGCAGAAGAAATGTGGAAGAATGAACTCATCAACATGTGAGGGGTCCAGTTTAGTTAAATTGTATAATTTGACATTTGAATAATTGGCATTGATAATGGTATTAACTGGATAAAATTGGTATTGTTATAATGAAGCTATTACTGGAATGATATTGGAAAAGCAATAAAAATATATATTTAAAAGAAAGAAAGGAAAAGGATTTGGAGTCAGTGTGATACTGAGACAGGCATACAGCTCATATTTTTCATTTCAAATATTCACTGACACTCCCCCCCCCAAAAAAAAGGTAGCAAGAAATACTAGCAACAGCGTTGTTCCTCCCAATCCAATTCAAAAAATTATATGCAGCATGATTAAGCAAACATATATTAATTATAGAAAGAAACTCACACTGTGTCAACTGTAAATTGCTTACCTGCTCGCTCTCTCTCTATAGCAAAGTCACAAAACAAATACTAAACGAAACAAAAGCGAAGTAAGTAACGCTCCCTGTTGCTTCTCTAGTTACCAGAACAGGCTAAAAGCTATGAAATATGCCCTTCATGGAAACAGCTCTGAGCATGCTCAGAACAGATGTATGATTCTAATAGGCTACCATATGGTACAGGACCGTTCTTAAGGGGTTTCAAGCAGTCCACCCTAACCTGATATGAGTGTCTGCTGGATAGCCCTGGTAACAACAGAAGGTGCCTGACCAGCAGAATCTGAAAAGACAGCAGTTCTCCTAATGTTCAAATGTCTGTTACATGTTTTTTCTCTGCCTAATGACAGTATTGCCACAGCTATACTTTGGGGTTAAGATTCAGTGAGTGGTGCAGAAAACTGAATGACCTGAAAACAGGACATTGACAGAAATACTTCCACAAGCCTCTATAAGTTCATAGAAGTATAAAATGTGTGTGAGACAGGACAGAGTGTGTGGCTTTGAGATTTGGGGAAGAGGAGGATTTTAAAAATTGTTTCACACCTTCAACTGTGGGCCAGGAGTCCTAGCGGAAGATCCCCCACTGGTTACAATATCTGACCCATTGTTTTATGAAGACAAATTAGTTCAATTTATTGGAAGCTCCAATAAGCATCCCATTTTTTACAAAATCATACTAATGCAATTTATTAATCAATGGTCAATTTGATCTATAAAAGAATAACTGAATACATTTAAAGATGATTTTCATAATTTTAATGTTTTATATTTTTGTAAACTTGGGGGGGCAGTTGTTTGTTTGTTTGTTTGTTTGTTTACAATCAATAAGTGTATAAATTTTGGTAAATAAATAAACCAATCCAGAAATACGGTTTTTTCATTACCCAAAAATGCATATAATATTTGCATATAGATACATTAAAATGATGTTTGCATTTCTGGTAGCAATTTTTAGAAACCAATGATTTTGCTCACATGACTACTGTATTTTCCTAGGAAAGGCTCTCCACTTAGCTGGATTAGCACACAATTGATAGCTGGATTCCACTGCTATGAGATACTGTCAAGTCATCATTTCGAGAACAACCCTATCAAGCTGTTTTCGCTATTCAGTATGCATGACTATCATGAAATTGCTCTGCAAATGCAGTTTAAAACCTGGTGCAACGAATATTCAAGAGACACATGACTGTCTGGCTAATTAAATGAAATCCAACTGTTCATCAACAGTTTTAAAAGGCATAATACAGAGCAACAGGGTTCAAAGGCACAAACCAGCAAACATTAAGCATGCTTGAGCCTCAACAAAATCAATGGCACTTTACATCCCACTGGTTTAATGTAAAGAGGAGTGCTGTGAAATCAGCCCATCTCAATTTGAAATGAGCTGTGCTGCATTTGAGAAAACCGAACACTTCTTTTGAGAGCTTGAAAGAACATCCAGCCACGGGTAGTTTCCCCACCGTCATCCATCATCTTGTCTGCTAATGGTGTAGTGCATGGGTAGGCAAACTAAGGCCCGGGGGCCGGATCCGGCCCAATCGCTTCTAAATCCGGCCCGCGGACAGTCCAGGAATCAGCATGTTTTTACATGAGTAGAATGTGTCCTTTTATCTAAAATGCATCTCTGGGTTATTTGTGGGGCATAGGAATTCGTTCATTTCCCCCCTGAAAATATAGTCCGGCCCCCACAAAGTCTGAGGGACAGACTGCTGAAAAAGTTTGCTGACCCCTGGTGTAGTGGTTAAGAGTGCTAGACTGTGACCTGCCAGGCCAGGATTAAAAACTTCACAAAGCCATAAAGGTCACTTGGTGATCTTTGGCCAATCACTGTCTCTCAGTGTAGCCTACCTTGCAGGGCTGTTGTGAAGACAAAATGGGTAAGAGAACAGTGTATGCCACCTTGAGCTCCTTGGAGGGAAGTTGAGCTATAGAGGCAATAAACAGATAATAAAATAAAACATATCTCAGTTCCCACACTAACCAAGCTGGGCAGGAAGAGAACACAAGCACTGGCTAAAGTTGAACACTCTTCCTAAGTTCCCAATGCTCTGTATGCTTCTGAGCATACCTGGAATGTCTAATGTTGATGCAAACAACAATATTCAAATAAAGTCAGCCTTACATCTTGAAAGCTGACAGTTGTAAAGTGGTTTACAGTCTCAGAACAGGAAGGCTTCCACATGTACATCTTCCACTCTCATCCCATGTGTGAAGCCTGCTCATGTCCTGGCAATTTTGGCAGGGACGAAAGAGCAAACCCACCCCACCTTGCACCAAATATGACAGCAAAACAGAAATTTCTGGGGCAGGTTCTTCTGCCACACAGGTCTTCCCACAGACATCTGGCTTCATTACTTGGCCAGCAGCCACTTTTGCCTGCTAAATAAGAGCTTTTGTTCCCAAACAAGCACAAGACAACACCCCGCTTCTGATACAAATGTGTATTCCTTAGACTGTCAAGCAGTCACTGAAGACATAAAGCTGAAATATACAAGCTATTTACTGTGAAGCAGTCCCCTATGCTCAAATGAAAAGCTCTAAATTAAGTGGATTATGTACTACATGCCAAGCTCCTAACTCTCATGGCTGCCGTGTTGGATGTTGACATATAGTGTCTGCAAAGCCAAAGCAACAAATAAATAAATCTCCAGAGTTCTCTAAAGACAGGGATTCTTTGTCCTTTCTAGCTATTCTGTTTCTTCCACGTATCCTCTTCCCATACTCTGCATTGACGCATATTTCTCACCCCTACAGTGAAGCTACGCTTTCTCCCAAACCCTCAAATTCTGCAAGTATTCTGCAAGCTACAAAATTGTAATTAATTTACATAAGTAATGTAAGGCTATAAATACAAAGTACCTGGCAACACATTGTTTCAAATTTAGCACAAAAAAAAATGAGAATAAAAGCATGAATTTGGCCATGTGATTTGAACTTTCTTTACTACCTGTTTCAGCTTCCCCATGCTTCAGCTGCCAATGCTTACCCTTCACCTATAATGGAATTACAATAGCAATTCTGTGTCTAAAATGCATTTGAGAGTCTTAATTGTTGCCAGCTAGTCTCCGTTTAATTCTCTAAATTGATTTTCTCTAGCTGTGTAGCATTCCTAAAAAGATCCGAATACATCATTTGTCTTTTCAGTACAGCACATTAGCTCCCAATTACAACTGTTAGTTATGAATGTGTCTAATTATTTTCTCTTTGAGGATATCATTAAACTCACTAACAAAAGAACCAAACTGAATCCTATCCTATCCCCTACCCATCAAACACATACAGACACACAATGGAAAGCTTATGGACCTATGACATCACCTTAGAATGTCTTCTTGTGACAGTCAAGCATACGAAAATCAAACAACTGGCCTGTTCCCTCACCTGCCACAACGCCATCTGCCATGTGGGAAGGATTCCAGGAGGAAGAGGGGGAGGCAAGCAGACAGACAGAAAAAACGTCAGGAGCTTGCTCCTTCTCCAGTTGAGCTGCCTAAATTTTGTTACAAAACTTTTGGCATCCTTCATTGAATTTTTATAATATTGTGAGCTGCTTTGAAAACTTCAGTCAAAAATACAAGCCTACTAAAACAAATAATTATTCACCTGCCTGCCATGATGTTACCTATAGAAGGAAACATCATAATATTACTACAGCAGTGGCAGACTCAGTACAGTGGTACCTCGGGTTAAGTACTTAATTCGTTCCGGAGATCGGTTCTTAACCTGAAACTGTACTTAACCTGAAACACCACTTTAGCTAATGGGGCCTCCTGCTGCCGCCCTGCCGCTGGAGCCCGATTTCTGTTCTCATCCTGAAGCAATGTTCTTAATGCGAGGTACTATTTCTGGGTTAGCGGAGTCTGTAACCTGAAGCGTATGTAACCTGAAGCGTATATAACCCGAGGTACCACTGTACTGAACAAGATAAAGGCATGCAACATGTGAAAATGTATGTCCAGATAGATTTATTAAAAATCTACACCTTTCTTTCTTTCTTTCTTTCTTTCTTTCTTTCTTTCTTTCTTTCTTTCTACTTCTAAAAGAGATCACACTGCCTGGCCAAATACTGGTTGGCTGTTAATAGAATTACAACACAAACAACAAATCTGAGATAAGAGAGTGATGCAAGCAAATTATTTTACTCTGTTACTGTCTTTTCCCAAAAGTTGGAAGCCTTTCAGCCATAAATTTCATAGAGGCCAGCCCTGGGCACATTGTACAATGTCATGGCCGCTGTGTTTCTGGCCTCCTGGACCAACCTATTCAGTAATTTAAAAACCAAATGTAGGCAAATTGGTGCTTGCAATCTTACATCAGAACAAATTAGTTCCTGCAATCCAACATGGTCATCCAACATGGCAGGAGGTCCCTACAGACTACATGTCCCTGAATGTAGGAAAGTTGCATTAGGGCCAGATGTAATCAACCCAATACACCAGGGACCCTGGTAAGAGTGTACCAACAGAGTGGGCTGTACGCATGCCGCAGTGTCAATATCAAAACCATGGTAAGGCAAACAATCTTCTCTTTGCCAACAAACATTTTTGACAGACAGATTTTGACCCAAAAAACTTACACACATATAATTTGACTTGCTGAAACACATGACAGTATGCAATCATACTTAAATACTACTGCCTTCCTAAGCATGTTATTCTCTCAAAGTGAAGGTTTGCCACCCAAAAATGAGCATTAAAACGGAACTTTTAAAAGTAGCTCCTCCCACCAAGGCTCTTGTAAATTAGCAATTCCTAACTTGTATTGTTGGCCATTAAAAACAGCCTTGATGAACCAGCCCACCTATCCAGTGTCCCATTTCCAACATGGACCAAGAAGACATGGGAATAATGGAATTTGCCTTATGCAGATCATTGGTCCATTTGGCTCAGAACTGTCAACGCAGACTGGTAGCAACTCTCCAGAATTCCAGATTGGGTACATTCCCAGCCCTACCTGGAGATGCTAGGGATTGAACCTTGGATTTCTGCATGCAACATGGATGCTCTACTATGAGCTCCCAAAACAAAAGTGGCACAAAAACCAGTCAGTGGAAATCTCCAGACAACTAAATTAAAAACCCAAACCCAACATGTTTCAAGCTACACACAGGCCCTCCTTCACGGGAACATGTATATCTGCAAGGTATACTGGGCTCTACACTGAAATAGTTTATGACAGTCTTTGCTGAGCTATCATGGAGGTCTATCCTCCACCAAAATCTACCTAATACTCTTTTAAAGCCAAATAAAGTGGTGGCCATCATACCTTGCAGCAGTGAATTGTGTCTTAACACTAATTAAGGTCGGTATTAAGTGAGGTTCCTAATCCATGGTTTAGAGTTGGTTTGTTCATTCACAATTTTGGGTTTGGACAACATGGGAAGTAATGGCCAGCTAAAAGCAAAGGTTTCTAAACTCCTCCTCTGTGTCATGCTGGAGGAAGAGGTGGAAAAAAAGGGAGTACAAGTACAGGTGGGAGGCTAGGCTCATTTTTGTGACACTACACCAGGGTTTAAGTCCATATCGCCTTCAAATGCATTCAGTGATTAGTTTTAACATTAATACACATCATTTTAAAAAAAATTGAAATGACTGAATTTCACATCCACATTCAAAACTGCTAATGCTGGTTTGCTAAATATTATCTTACTAAGGCTACAATACTATACAAACTTATCTGAGTTTAAGTCCTATTGACCACTGAGGGGCTTAATTCTGAAGAAACAGTTTAAGACTGCACCATCAAAGTTTAAGTAGCATCTACAGTATATGGTATTTATTTTAGTAATAAGAAAGTGATGATGAGTTCCCAACACGTGACAGAACCCACATCCTTACTCCAGGCTTAATTTTACTCAAGAGCCTTTTGTTTTTTGAAAGATTTACAATCTACCAGACCATTCTTGCCTAGTGTCTCTGTGTTTATTGACATTAAAATATATGTTGGCTGGCAGGTCTAAGTTTTTGGATCATGCAAAATCTTGTTTTTCAAGCAGGAACAGTTATCATCAAACTGTCAAAAGAGGAGACTGGTTTTAGAAATGTTACACGTTTCAGTCTTAAAATTCAAAATTTTTACATTTCAGTCCTTTCAATTCAGCTCCAGTGATGCATTACCGTACATTTTGACTTGTCAATAAAATGACAAATGGATAGCCAATGGACTAGTAATCAGTTTTAGTAATAAGTAAATAAAAGTCACCATAATTGGGGTAGTGGTTGGTTGAAAGGGCAGGGCAGCCTACGATGGGCCAGAGGGAAGGGAAAAAATGACTTCTCCTTATCCACACAAATTTCTAGACGTTGAGATATCTTCTTGAGTTCCCAGTTACTCGTGACTAAGGAGAGGGTAAATCCCTGAATATTCACTACTGAATCATTATGGAACAGATTACTCTTGTCAAGCACAGTATTAGACTCAAGAAGAGAAACGACTTGAGGAAACCAAGACAACATGCCTCACTTGCTAATCATACAAGCAGCTGAAATGAACAGTATTTGAAGTACATAGGGTTTGGCTTATGCATAGCAAGATTACTCAAGAGAAAATATTGTCCTTATGCTAAGAAACCAGCGTCAAGTCTTATTGGCTGTTCTTTTCCAGGGAATGCCTTACTAACACACCCACACACCCCACACACATATATCACACACAATCTAGTCAGCTTGTGGCACTGTAGAACCCAACAGCCTCCCTAGAACAGATTTTGTTTTTTGCATAACCAACAAGAAATAGTTGAGCTCTCCAGTGAAGTAAAGTTAACAGCTACACAGAGAGAGAAAAGAATACCAGATGCTAATGCTGCTTGATGTAACCATATCTGAATTCCACTTGAAAGATTGCTTGGGTCAGCAGGAGATAACTCCAGACAGAGTGACTCAATGCAGAAAAAGGACATGAATGTATCAGCAAATCAACTTTTAAAAAGCATGTAATATTTGGTAGATACCCACCTGAGTGCTCTGAAAGGATCAAAACCTACTCTAACATGAGGCAGGACAAACATACAAGAACACAATATACTACAAGTGAAAAAGTATGGGGACGCCCTAGGAGGTTTATAGTTCTAAAGTGGAAAATTAAAAAGGTGTCAGCTCAAATTGTCTGCTTGAGAAAGCACAAATGCTAAACAGTAAAGTAACTGCCAAGCAGCAGCATGCTTGGTAATTACAATTCACAGTTTGTTTACATCGACACCAGCCAGCTGAACAGTAGAACCAATCCACATAATTTGGGCTTCAACTAAAAAAGAAAAAAACAAACCAACCACACACAAATGCCACCCCAAAATTTCCTGTATGCTGAATCTGTCTGCTGAAATTTAGCCCCTTATCTTAAAAGGCTGCCTTTAATTCATGTAGTAGCCCCTGCCTCTTCCCTAACAGTAACTAGGCTTAAAAGCATAGCAGCTGACTTAGAGCATGCTGACCTTGAGCAAATGAACGCACTTAGCAGCATGTACTTCTGGCTTATTTCACTGCACCAGCGAAACAGCCTCACCATCTATAGTAGTCAACAGTTTCTGGCCACCACCCCCTGCCTATTTTAAGATATCCCCCACAACATTTCAGTGATGCACAGTTCAAAGTGATAGAATAACATCTGAGGCCACATTCCAGCTCAAGTTGTTTACAGAGGAATCTGGTTCTGGTTCTCATGCGCTGCTTCTTTCATCAATGAGTAGAATATGGTCAGAACTATGTATTTCCACTTATACAACACGAATATACATAATTTCACAATATCCCTTGAACAACAGCTAAATCAAGGGTTGTGGGAAATGTTCACTTATAAAAAGATAGCTAAATCATATCAGCATGTGACAAGATGGAAAAATATGAAAGGCAGCAGCTTTTGCTCACAAATACTATATATAGCATACCACATGTAGAAATAAATTTTGTTTCGGAACTAAAAATGTAGCTAGAAATGTAAAAACACCTGCTTATCTGCTTTAACAATGTCTGCTGAGCTTTACCATTAAATATTATCAGAATGCTCAGCCTAACCACACTGAATTTCTCCCCTTGGGAAACTGTCCTAAGATTCAACTTTAATACAAAGGGCAGAAATGATATTCATTTATCAGTCCTCCAAGTACAGTTTTGACCATAAAACAATTTATTTTTAAAATTATCAACTAACCTTGGTTGTGTCATCTTTAATCTAATCCTAGTCACCAACCAAGTACAGTGGTACCTCGGGTTAAGAACTTAATTTGTTCTGGAGGTTCGTTCTTAACCTGAAACTGTTTTTAACCTGAAGTACCACTTTAACTAATGGGGACTCCCGCTGGCGCCGCGCCACCACCGCACAATTTCCGTTCTCATCCTGAAGCAAAGTTATTAACCCAAGTTAATACTATTTCTGGGTTAGCAGAGTCTGTAACCTGAAGTTTCTGTAACCTGAAGCATCTGTAACCCAAGGTACCACTGTACATAAATAGTTTGTATATAAATATTTGTACAAAACAAAATATGTTGCTCTCTCCTGATAACACTAGTGATTCAAAGCATCTGAAGCTGGATCCTGAACATCTCATTCTAGTATTCAGGAATTTGAAATAATTTTTACAGCTTTAAAAAAGAGAAAACTAAATTAGCATGGTTTCAAGTTTTTTAAAAAAAAAACACAGAACTCTTGCAAATAACATGTATTGCCAGGTAAGACACATATGGTCCAGAAAATGCCCAGATTTCCAGAGGTATACACTTGTCTGACTGTTGCGCTTGTGGAATCTAAAAGACCAACAGCATTATTATGGCATAAGCCTTCAGGGATTGCAGACCACTTCATCAGATGTACGTCAATAACAGCCCGGCTCCACTAGGCCCCTTGCTAGCTATAGATTTCATATGTACCTGCTTCACGAAGCTGATAGCAAGACTGAAGAGAGATAACTAAAATATTTTCTGTCAGCGTTATATAGATATCCAAGTTCATGAACTTCCTCAGTTTTCAAGTACCCCACTTTACATTCACAGAAATCTATTCATCCTTCATATGGCACTTTTGAGCAATTGAAATGCTTTATTCCATATTGTTATACAGCAGTTACTGTTTTTATTTAAAATATCTATCCACTGCCTTTCATTTGAAGTGAAAAAGCAGTATAGAATAAATACGTTAAAATTACAATAGAAAAAAACAAACTAGTCAACAGGCCAGAGCAGAAATAAAACAGATGAATTCAACCATTTGATACTAACAGCCATGGAAAAAATGTTAATGAGATTTAGCAATCACTGAAACGCCAGTGTTGCCATTTGCCTTAGTGCAGAGTGGGGGATGATTCTATAAAGATTGTGCTAGGACTGAAAAAATCTCTCCATAGTCAACTCCAGGTACATCAGGTCTGCTGATGAGGAATCTAACAGAGCTGTGTCTTCAACACTTCATGCATTATTTCTTTTAAACCAGGGTTCATATTATAATGTGTGTTGTATATTTGGTTGTTTCTTCTGTTTGTAAACCGCCTTGTGTATTAATGAAAAGTGAAATGAAAAATTCATATTCTTCCTGTCTCTTTTCAATTTTCCCCACTCAAGAGGACCTCAAAGTAAAACACATAGGCATCCTAATACTCCAAAGCAGACCTGCTTTGTTTCAGAAGTGGAGCTGAAGCAGGCGCATTTCCACCACTCCTTATGTCAGCCATTTCAACAGTTGCTATCAATAATAGTCAATCACTAATATCTGTAAAAATATTTCCACACCTTTCTATTTTTAGCAACTCTGCCAGCTTTAGCCAGCATGTAGACTTTATTTCACAGGAATTTAAATTCATTGATACCTTTAAGATTAGATCCAGACTCGTCCTTCTGTGAAGAAAAGAGCACCTGCAGTTTGTGAAATGGCTCAGGATCCTGTTCTGTTTCAGGCCCCAGTACTACCTCCCACAACAGCTCCAGCAGGCACTGCCCCCACAATCCTCCTATTTGGGGAAGTGACAGTGATCGAGGAATCTGCAAAACTCACCTCCTCCCTCCTTCCACCCACGGAAGTGACCAGTTAAACAAAGTTTTGCTTCCAACAAATCTGGATCCAACCCATAGTAATTAAGGCCAACCTGCAGTAAATTTAAAAAACCCAAGGTTAGCCCATTGATTTCCAGGCATAGGCAAACTTGACCCTCCAGATGTTTTGGGACTACAACTCCCATCATCCCTGACCACTGGTCCTATTAGCTAGGGATGATGGGAGTTGGAGTCCCAAAACATCTGGAGAGCCGAGTTTGCCTACACCTGGTCTACACTGAGTTGTGACTAACATTTGACACTTGTTGGCATCCATCTGTCTCAAGAGACAATGGAGTGCGCCTCTGTGGGTTAAGTCGAACCGCTGCATTAGCAGCACCAAAGTGACCTCCCTGGGCAATGTGTATGACGATCCTGGGCTGCCCAGATGACAAGACCCCAGTGGTCTCGCTGATGTGGTCCAAAGGAATGTAGGGCAAAACGTTTGGCATCGGTTTGGCTGCAGGAGTTGCTGGAAGGCGGCATACAAGGCACCACTGGATATCACCCATAATATTTGCATAATAGTTACTACACAAAATAAAAAGTACTCTCAAATTTCAAGAGGTAACATGTACATTCGCTGAATTCATATCCCTTCAACCGAAGATTTAGCTATAAGGTATTTAGCTATAAGGTATATGATAAAATCAGGTTTATATAAACTTTTCTCTCTCTCTCCCAGGCCATCTTGCGCACACAAAGGACATATTCTGAATTGTGCTTTACAAAGCAGAATTCAAAAAAAAAACCCATAACCTCTTCTGGACTATTACCTCATAATCCACTTTAAAAGTCAGATAGTCCAATTTTACACATGACACTTAAACTGAAGTTATGCTTATGAGGACTTCTGTGCAGAACCAAAACAAAAATATTTACACTCTGTTTAATGGGGTAAATATTCTAGGGAGCAATGAAAAATATAATTCAATTCAAGACTTATCCAAATCAACATGCTTAGCATGCAGTTTAGTAAATTGCAGACACTGGAGCAAAGTCAAAGCTTCAAAAATACCAATCAGATGGCAGAAAAATGATTAAATACAGAAAGCTACATACCTGTAGTACCGAGACTGCAAATATGTTGAGCAGACAGTCTTTGAAACATGGCTAGCAGATCCGAAGTCTATTACCTTAACTCTGTACGGCTGCCGGGCAGGATCCACCAACATAATGTTTTCTGGTTTGAGGTCAGCGTGTATTAAACCAAGACTTTTTAGTTTTTTCAGTGCAGTGGCCACCTGTTGCAGAATAGGCCGTATTACTTTTAGCTGAAGAGGACTAAATTTGTTTTGTTTCAGAAAGTCATATAAATTCTGTTCCAACATCTCAAAAACTAAGCAAGTATGGTTTCGATGCTGAAAGCACTCATACGCTCTCACGAAGTTAAACTCATCAGCATTCTCAGTACTCAGTCTTGCTAATATGCTCACTTCTATTTGTCCTTGGCGTGCATAAGATGGATGATTCTTTAGAATTTTGATTGCCACTATTTCATTTGTCCCTCTTTTCCAGCACTTTACTACTTGTCCAAAAGTCCCTCGCCCAAGGAAATCAAGAACCTCGTAAGTATTTTTCACAGAGCATAACACCTCGTGATGCACTAACTGATAATCTCCATCTCCATTGGTACCACTTGGTTTTGAAGTTGCAGTAGCTGTCACAACCGTCACTGGGTTTCCCAAGTTTGTTTGCAACATTGCAGGCAATATAGGCAGTTCATCAACAATCTGCATTGCGCCACTCTGATTCTCCAACTCTTCACTCTTACGCTTCAGTCCACATCGCTGGGGGCGGTCCAAGACGTTTAACCCACTTTCCTGTATCTCAGTCCAAGGTGCTTCCACTTGAGGTTGCTGTGCCTGCACTGCTAATATCTCTGTAGCACCTGCAATATTTTTTAAAGCAACAGCACTGGTCTGCAACAAAAAGGTCTCTCTTTGAGGTCTGTCAAATAGGTTTCTAGCCTGCAAGAAAGTACCAACACTGCTGGGAGGCTGAGCAATTCCAAAAAAAATATCATTCACATAGATCCGTGGGTAGATTCGTTCATGGTACACACAACTACTTGGCTCCACTTTTAGTTTCTTCACACTACAAAAGGCACTTGACTGAGTTTGATAAACATATGGTGGATAGACCAAGACTTGTGAGGCCATACCTGAAAGAACAGGGGAAAAGGGAAAGAGTCAGTAAACTTTGGCAGTTGTTTCCTAATAATTTAATTATAAATCCATGAAAATGTTAAAACTTTTCTGTGCTTGTTTGGAGTTTGCTCATACTACACACACAAAAATTGCAAGTCCTTCTGTACACTTGGATTTAAATACTTGAGTTGCTACATCAACAATACATCATTGCCAGACACTATCCGTTTGGCACTATTGCTAAACAGTACTGTATGTTGTTTTAGAGTCATCTTAAGCACTAAAACTGTGCAACCATTGCGACTCCAAGGAAATGCAGTCTTCATTATACACTCATCCACATTAGAATCTTGAACTGAATTCTTAAAGCAGGAGGGGATTTGGGGTATAAAATGTTCGCTTGCTTATAAACTACTATTCTCCAACTAGAAGCTTAACATAGCACAGTTTAAAGCCTGCTAAGTCTGTTCAGAAGTGCAACACTACATTCAAATTATCATAATTCTGATTTTTCACTAAAGAACCAAACAGCTTTCCAAGTTTATTTAATAAAGGGAAGCAGACTACAATTGTATTTTTAAAGGGTCAACCCTTATAGTAGGTTAATTATATATAGAAATATATCAGTATATAGGAATCTCCATTAATTCCTACTACGGTACATTAGGTATTCGTAAACCAGCATCTTGTCCATATATTAATTTGCTTTTTCAAATTGTATACTGATGGATGCATATAATACATTACTTTATAAACAGCATACTGTAAAACATGCATGTCCCTGCAGGTTATTTAACAAAAGATAAACTATTTTCAAACTTACAGCGTTTATACTTTTATATATTCAATGCCAGCATGCACTTATTCCTGACTCTTAAGTACTTAACAGTGTCTGTGTGTCCTGAGTACTGCCTGATCTAATTATTGGGAGTTAGATTCAGTTGAAGCCTCAGGACTCAAACAAGTCACTTGAGGGGCTCTGGTCAGCCACCTTGACCCTTGTCAACCTTGGCTATTAAAAACTAGTTGGAAGTGATTAACTGGATGGGTCTAGGGTCTAGTGGTTAATGCTCCTTGCAAGATGGCATAGTACCAGCTGCCTTGAAGGATACAGTGGCACAGCCCCACTTCAAGATGCCCACATTGTCCCTGATCATTAGTCATGGTAGCTGGGAATGATGAGAGCTGGAGCTCAGCTATACCTAGATGACATCACATTGGATACCCCTGGCTTGGAAGAATGGTGAGTAGGATGATATTCTTTACATATATACCTCGAGAATAAAATCTTGTGTAGTGCTCATTCAGTGAGTTTATAAAATGTTCTTCTGACCAGCCTTGAAAGTTCAATGCGTGTGTATGTTTATTTTTGCTCACTTCCCTGTACTAGTAATAAATTTTGTTTGAAATAACCACAATTGATTAACTACAAAGACATTGGGAGCAAGCAACCATTCAGGAATGTAGTATTTATATACCTTCTTGTTAACTGTGCTCAACATTATCTCAGTATTCTTTACAAACAATGGTCCATAATGTTTTCTCAGATTGTGGTGTCCAGGACCTGGTGTGAGGAATTTGCTGGTTTGGCTGCTTTCAAGGCCAGTGTGCACCAGGTGCCTCAAAAACATGACTTTTCCACAGTCTTTCTCCCAAACTTGAGAAGGGGGGTAGTACAATGAAATTGCTGGAACAATCTACCCATATCTGCTGTTTTAAGGTTCGTCACTCATTACAGACAGCAGCACACTTGTGAGCAAAAAAAATGGAAGTCCAATATTACTATTTTCCATAACACAGAGAAGTGAAGCTACATTCACAGGCAAGAAGAGATTTAAACTGGAATTCTCCTGTTTTGTTTTTAAAGGTCCTCTTTTATCAATATAGTAGAAGCATCTACTGCATAAGGCAATTCATTACTGTAAAACACGTTGCCATTTGGGAACTTCTCAATCGTTAAAGTTAGTTTCTTCTTTCAACTTGCTTCCTCAACTCAGATGCATGACAGCAGCGATCATGTTTTCAAAATTCCAAGTGAAGCTAACACCAGAAGTATCCACAACTTGTAGGCACACAAAAATATATTACACATGGAAGGCATGAAAATTTGAGTCCAGACACCCTTCTCAAGTAAAGCAATTCTGCAGCACCTAAGCAAAGGTTTTGTCTGAATGGTAACTAAGTAATAATTCTTTGTAAATGTGAACCTGCTCAACCATATGGCTGGCCTGCTAATCTCTTGGACATTGACAGATCTGAGGATAGCTGCCAAAGCTGCTCTGCCCCGAATGGAACGAGCCTTGATATGACCTTCAATTGCAAGCCCTGTCAAACTTAAAAGCAAGAAAGTAACAGAGGTACTCAGTCAATTTGTATATTATTAAAAGTACTTAAATAGTACTATAACACTGGTCTGAAACAAGATGACAAACCGGTAGGATTACCAAACTTTCAAAAGGGAAAAATATAGTAGTCATGGGAAGCTACACTGATATCTGTTGGAACTCAAACTCTGCCAAGATTCAGTTACAGATAGGTAGCCGTGTTGGTCTGCCATAGTCAAAACAAAACAAATTCCTTCCAGTAGCACCTTAAAGACCAACTAAGTCAGTTCTTGGTATGAGCTTTCGTGTGCATGCACACTTGCACACTTGGTATCTGAAGAAGTGTGCATGCACACGAAAGCTCATACCAAGAACTGACTTAGTTGGTCTTTAAGGTGCTACTGGAAGGAATTTGTTTTGTTCTGCCAAGATTGTAAGGCCCAACAAAATCCTCAACTGCCTCACTGACAATTTCATTTTCCAGAAGGTGGAAGAAGCAACAAGGGGCTCGTCTATGTTGGACCTGGCCCTCACCAACAAGGAGGAATTGATTGACGATGGGGAAGTACTGGGAAACTTGGGAGGAAGTGATCGTGGCCTCTTGGGTTTCAAGGGAAAATTGAATATAATCAGACATCCACTCTAGACTTTAAGAAGGCTGATTTCAAAAAGCTTAATGGGTGAGATCCCATGGGCAGAAATACTCAAAGAGAAGGGAGTCCAAGATGAATGGTACTTTCTTAAAGGTGAAATATTGAGGACGCAAATGCAGACAATTTCAACAAGAAAGAAAAGTGAAATTATAAATTATAAATAATATGAAGGCAGAGGTTCCCCACCTATTTCAAAACAAGCCTTACTACATCAAGAAAAAAAACCCTAACCAATCAGCTTTCACTCTCCTCTACCTCAGCATCCCACAGACAATTTTTGTTGTTAATAACACACATTTAACAAATGCTATACTTCCATCACATTCTACCAAAGAGATAGAGATCTTTCTCGCTGCTGAAGTACTACCAGAGAGCTCCCACCATACTCTTATACATGGTTGACTAGTGTAGGTTTTAGTTAGAGTAATCATTCTTCTAGAGATAAAATAAATTTAAAGCATTGTACCTTTATAGATTTTAGAATAAATAAATCTCAAAACAAACCACAGCTCAGAAATTAATTGCCATATTTTGTAAACACAACAAATTATGTTTGTAAGCAGAGGTTATTACATACAAAAATTGCAATGAAGACAGATAAACACAACAACCTCTAAATACTTAGCAACAAATCAAAACATTACTATTTCTTTATCAGTAACAAATTTATTCCTCTCTTTCCATTACTGATTGTCCATTATTCTTTAAATGCTCTTTTAAATGATATTTCAAAGCTTAGTTGCCAAAATAAATAGGAAATGCATATAGCACTGCAGTACACCATTAAGTATACGATTAAGAAACATTCTTTACTCCTGAGTCTCTAAGACAGAGGTAAAGAACTTTTACCCTGGGGCCCAACCTTGGCCCACCAAGCCATTCCCACCAAACCATGGATCAGCTGCCCATCAGCTGACATCCCCTCTCACATCAGATGTGCAAAAAGCAGAGAGGAAAAACTGGCTGCAACTGAGCAAATCAGCCCTAGGACATAGGAACAAACAAAGCCTTTCCCACTGCCTTTGCAAGCCCACAAGTCAAGCATAAAGTGGCTCAAGAGAAGAGACTTGTAGCATATTGGTGAAAAGCAGGTTTCTTTCCTCTAGTTTGTACAGCTCCACCACTAGTGGAACTTCTTGTGTGCACAAAAGCCAGGAAGAGCAGTCTCCACTGTACCAAGGCTGTAGCCCAGCAGACTGCTCCCCATTTCCAGCAGGGCTACAGCTGTCCTTAGCTTAGCTGGTGAGTGTGTTTCTATGAAAGGAGGGAATGATTGAGAAAGAGCTAAGGGAGCCACTTGTCTGTAATTCAAGGCTTAAAATAAAATGCAAACTAATAATAATATAATCAAATGCAAATTGAAGAAAAAGACAAAAGCTGAGTTCAAAGCCCCACTGTCCCCAACAGTCAAGTAACCCATCTACCACAATTCACAGAAAAAGCCTTGCATTATAATTCATATTGACAAATATTGAAGAATACATTTGCAAGAATCTTTGGACAAATAGCTGATAATGTTCATGCATGCACTGAACTGACTGTCCCAATATTCTACAGCGTACATACAGATTTCTTTCTCTGCTTCTTGTTTCTTTGCTGCATCAGTATAAAACAATATGGAACAAATTACATGCAATGTATCATGTAATCAGTGGCAATGACAGCAAATTCCACATGCTAATTATGTGTTGAGTGAAGTACTTTTTTGCCGATTGCGAATCTACTTCTAAATCAATTTAATTGTAAAACTCCAAGTTCTCATCTTCTGAGAGTAGAAGAAAATTATTTCTACTTTTTCCACACCATGCATTAATTTCTAGACCTCTCTCACACTCCCATAAATGCCTTTTCCCCCTAAAGTTACATTATTAAACCATGATCTGAAGCAGTTTAATCCTTGCATATTTTAAATAACTTTAGTAAATAACAATCCACAAGTTCATACAAAATATGATTCATTCTATTCTGAAGTGAAAGCTTTCATTAGCCTGCTTTGTATTCCCAATCACCTGAACTAGTACAATTTATCCTATGACTTTCTTCTCTTTAAATAGCTACTATCCATTTGCTGACAAGCTATATTGTATCTCCACATCAAGGACAAAAGATATTTAAACAATCATTCTTAAACGATATGTAAAGTACCGTATTTTTCGCCCCATAGGATGCACCAGCCCATAGGACGCACCTAGTTTTTTGGGGGGGAAATAAAGGGGAAAAAAATATTTTTCCCCCCCAGGTGCGGGGCTGGGTCGGGGGAAGCCCGAGCTTCCCCTGACCCCAGCCCCCAGAACAGGCAGCTCTCCGCAAGCCATGGGAAGCCTGTGAAGGAGAGGCGCTGCGCGTAGAGGGAGAACTGCGCAGCGCCCTTCAAACGAAGCTGGAGACCCTTCTGTTCCTCCTCCCGCTTCGCAGGACAGGCACCTCGCTGGGAAGCTGGAGGAGGAATAGAAGGAGACCCTTCTGTTCCTCCTCCCGCTTCGCAGGACAGGCACCTCGCTGGGAAGCTGGAGGAGGAATAGAAGGAGACCCTTCTGTTCCTCCTCCAGCTTCTAGGCAGGCGCATGGCTGAAGGGGCGCTGTGCAGTTCTCCCTCTCTGCGCAACACCTCTCCTGCGAAGGAGAGGCGCTGCACGGAGAGGGAGAACTGCGCAGCGCCCTTCAAGTGAAGCTGGAGGAGGAACAGAAGAGGCTGCTTCCAAAGCCGCGCGTCACCTCTCCAGCTGGGAAAGGGTCACGGGGCTATTCCTTAGCCCCGCACACACTCTCCGGGCTGGAGAGGTGGCGCACGGCTATGGCAGCAGCCTCTTTAGCCGCGCACCACCTCTCCAGCCCGCCTTTTGGGAGTTTTTCCTGCCTGCCTCCCCCCTGCATTCGCCCCATAGGACACACACACATTTCCCCTTCATTTTTGGAGGGGGAAAAGTGCATCCTATAGGGCAAAAAATACGGTAATCTCAAACTGGATTTGTTATTTATGTTTATACCCCTCCCATAATCCAGGGCCTACAGATGCTCCACAGCTCCTGGACAGAATGGGGGGGGGGGATCCAATTTCAATCAAATAGAAACTGCTACTATATGTTGTGGTGCAGGGGAAAAGGTGGAAGAAGAATAAAAATATTTTCATTTGTGTTAAATGGGAAACTATTGAAACTGCCAGACTAAGAAGTTAATTGCAACACTCTAAATTCCATGAATAAAAGGCACTTTGGCTTTCTAGTTTATTTACCAAAAGAAAAAACCCTCCATTTCCTAAGGAGTTTCACCTGGCAGTTCTGCATACATATAGACATGAATATATACCACTAATGCTAATATACAAATCATATGATCGCCACTAAAAACAGAACTGAAAGAAGTGTGCATGCACACGAAAGCTCATACCAAGAACTAACTTAACTGGTCTTTAAGGTGCTACTGGAGGAATTTTTTTATTTTGTTAGAACTGAAAGAGTCATCTTTCCAGAAATTATTAGCCAAAACTAGTTTTTTCTAAAGTTAGAAAAGTGATGACACTTGAAAGCATCCCCTAGTCTCTGTGTAACCAACCCAACACACTGCACCTCTGTTGGAAAACTAATTCTGCAACCACTTTAGTCATACAATCATAAGAGTTAGAAGGGACCATGAGGGTCATCTAGTCCAACTCTCTGCCATGAAGGAATCTTTTCCCCCAAGTTCTAAGACTCTAAGATTGAGAGTCTCATGCTCTGCCGACTGAGCTTGTTATATAAAACACTCCCAAGTCCTCAAAAAGCAACTCTAGGAAGAAATTGGTGGTAACTCTGTCACAGGACGTCATGGACTGTCAGGATGCAGAGGATGGTGGGAGGCACTAGCTGGGGAATCCCCATGGGAACTCTCAGGAGAAAACGGCTTACAGCCAGGGGATTGGTAGTAGGACAATGATGAGTGGTCAGAGGCAGAAGAGGGAGCAAACTGGGAGGAGGAGGAGGCGTCGGAAGCTGAAAAGGCAACAGGGTTTAGTGAGCAAGAAGAGGCTGGGGCAGAGAGCAACCCAAAATCAGAGGCAGAAGGGAGCGGGGAGGCAGAGATCAGGCAGGCTGAAGAATCTAGGGAGTCTCCCCTTCCCCCATGGTCTCCCAGAATGCAGTGAGAAATGAAAAGGATGGAGCAAAGAGAGACAAGATGACAGAGTCTTAGGCTCCCAGGGAAGGAACCAGGAGAGGTGCCTTAGAGAACAGTGGGAAGGAGGGGACCTTTGGACCTCACAACTGCCTCACTGGGGCAAGACCTACCGGGAAGAGTTGCTTGATCACAAGGCTTGCACTGTTTTGGTTTCTTTTAATAAAGAGTTAACTTCTCTGGGTGTTTTACTCCTGACTCCTGTTCCTGACAGAATCTCACACCACCACTACCATTATAGGGAAAATTAAATAACAGAATCTTAAGTTGGATATAGTACAGGCAGCGACTATTTTATACATGTCCAATTGACACGCAAGCACACACACGGTCATCTCTACCACCCCGGAAGTGGCCTGAAAACAGGGTGGGGCCTGTATGTCCATTTGTCTCTAATCAACATCCAAGAAAATCAGCCAGCAACTGACAACAATATCCAAACATTCCCCTAAAAAGCCTATGACTGTCTGGATTTCTCTCTTTTAATTTAACACAGTTATTACATGGGGGTGGGGGAGAGGGATACCCAGTTGTGGAACCCCACTTGTGCAATGGACTTTGGCTTGCACAAGCAAGGCATCTATTTTCTCTCCTCCCCCTCCAGCCTCCCTCCCACCCACCCCATACCAAATCTACTCTGAAAGGTTGGGGGTTGCAGGGGGTGGGGAGAAGATGAAGGGGAAATCGCTTCACATCCACAGGCAATGCTGGATTTCATCCAAAATCAATTCTAGGCAAAACAGTATGCTTTCTTTTACAAAAACCAGTAAGCATTTGTCAAGCATTGAGAAGTGCCCATCTACTTTACCTACCTTAAAGGTAAAGGGACCCCTGACCATTAGGTCCAGTCGTGGACGACTCTGGGGTTGCGGCACTCATCTCGCTTTATTGGCCGAGGGAGCCGGCGTACAGCTTCCGGGTCATGTGGCCAGCATAACTAAGCCGCTTCTGGCGAACCAGAGCAGCACACAGAAACGCCGTTTACCTTCCCACCAGAGCAGTGCCTATTTATCTACTTGCACTGCGTGCTTTCGAACTGCTATTTGGTGGTGGAGTCTCCTTCTTTGGAGGTCTTTAAGCAGAGGCTTGACAACCATATGTCAGGAGTGCTCTGATGGTGTTTCCTGCTTGGCAGGGGGTTGGACTCGATGGCCCTTGTGGTCTCTTCCAACTCTATGATTCTATGATTCTATGATTCTATTTTGGCAGGAGCAGGGACCGAACAACGGAAGCTCACCCCATCGCGGGGATTCGAACCGCTGACCTTCTGATCAGCAAGCCCTAGGCTCTGTGGTTAAACCCACAGCGCCACCCATGTCCCTTTTACCTTCCTTACATATAGTTTTATCATTTCAGACATCATATCATAGTCCCATTGCTTTCTTATCTAATCCTTGAAATAAGAGAACGCATCTCAAGTTTACACTTTATCTAACTGAGAAAGCCACTGTTCCATTACTAACACATCTGTCTTAAAATACATTTATGCTCTGTAACAATAAGAAAATAATTTACTGAAGGACACACAAAATGTATCTACAGCATGGGACTATTGCAGTAACACTTTCTGGGGAATCACAGGCATTATAACTGTGCAAATATGACTAGAGAAATCTTGAGAGAGAATTATTCACACTCTCACCAAACTACAATTCCCAGGATGCTTTGGAGATAAAGCTAAGATGGTATAAAAATCAGTATATATGTATGTCCCAAGTTGATTTAAATAGAAAGCTACATGTGTATCTGAATTTGATTGGTAGGTATAGAAGTGGAACAGCTGATAGACATGATCCTAGTAAGAAAATATTTCACTGTGAACATTTTAGAATGTTGGGTATTACCTTATACAGAATTCAATCATTAGTCCATCTAGTCCTGAATTGTTTTGGGGTTTTTCCAACTTGCAGTATTCATCCAGTGATTCAAGCAAAGAGAGTTATTTACAAGTTCTGAAACTTGGAGATCCTTTATAAACAGAGTTCAGCAGGATTAAAACTTAAGAGCTGCACTCAAAACATATGCTCTTTCACTGAGGTATCCCACCTCAAACTAGTCAAAACAAAAATAAAATTCTGCATGGTCATGTATAATGAGTGCTGATCTAATACATTCTTTTAAAATCAAGCACATATGGGACTAATGGGCCTTGTTATTTCTCAGGGTCATCTGTTCCCAAAAGAATTTAGCAAAAACAGAATTATTATATATATACTGTAGCAATGATTAAACGATCCAACATAAATATGGCATTAATTAAAACTTTAATCAAATGGGATGAACAACCCACTTCTTTTGCTGTTGTTGTTGCATAGCAATAAACAGGTATGCAACAAGAAAAATGGAGCAATGGCAAAGAGGGTTTTAAAGACCCCCTGCATGTTCAAACCACTCAATTCCCATCAGTTCCAGGATGATTTTTTTTCTCAGCCAAGCTCCAATACCAGGTGATCTTAATTGGGAGAAAGGTGGTTAAGGTAGGAGAGATTAAGAAAAACAAACAGCAGGCATTGAGATTCCAGCTCCTTCCACAGGCATCCATACACCGCAAAGGGACTTGTTTCCCATGCTGCGTGTGATTGAGGGAGACTCCCTTTTGAAAGAAAATGCAGCTAGAGTCTAGATATCAGTGCAGGGTGTGTGTGTTTTTCTTGGTAAAGCTTTAACCTGTGGCTGTCGAGATGTTGCTGCACGGCAGCTCCCACAAGCCCTGGCCGTTGGCCATGCTAGAAGTCCAAAAACATATGAAGGATCATAGCTGAACCATCCCTGTTTTATGCTAATACAGGCGGCAACCATCTTAGGCATGTCCAATTGATGCGTAATCACCGATGTGCGGGCCCTTTTGGACCTGCAAGAGGGCAGAACAGGGGTGGAATGAGGTGGAACAGGGGCGGGGAAGGACAGAACAGAACAGAACAGGGGACATTTATGCACACTCTGCCAACGTGCGCGGGGGCCCGGAACGGAACCCCCACATGAAATGCTCACCACCTGTATATATTTACAAAATCTCTATGTTGATTAAACAGAACCTCCAATATTCTGTTCTACACACAAACTAGTTTTGCTACAGACTCTGCAATATACAATACAGGCAGGCAGGCAGAGACTGGTACATCAGTGAGTCGATATGAAGGTTGCACAAGGAGCCTGAGAAAACACTAATAAACTAAGCCAGCCTTGTAGATTAAAAACAAAAGGCATTGTTAACCCTCTACTGTACTAATCTGAACTCCCCAACAACAGAATCAACATACCCTGGACTAAAACTAATCAAGGACTGGAAAGTCTTAGGCATACATGAAATATTAAGCTGTATATAATTGTTTTTAAATGAATAAATAATACCAAATGATGTGTGAAGAGAGCAGACCTCTGATTCTGACAATAACATAATCAGACATTGATTTTTAGACAAAGAGGCTCTTGACAGATGCGGGTCAGCAGCCTCCAAGTTGATCCAAGGGCAAGCACTCTGCAGTCTACCCAGAAGAAGAGGACTTGATGCCGAACTCTGCCCCCAAGGCTAGAATTATTCAGCCAGGATAGAAATCAGATGCTGTACAAGCAACATAGCCAAGTGAGTTTTCTCTAACAATCCTTCCGCTACTTTAAAACCATCTTTAACTGTCCCCATTTACCAAGCATAGTGTCTATTTCTGGCACTTGGCCCTAATAAATCACTATCCTTATTTTGTCTTTTGTTGATGCCTTGTAAGATGTTCCTAATCTGGACATATGTGCATTGTACTTGCTATTACTCACAATTCAATCCCCATCCCTAGGTCTCTACAAGCAAACTCTCCCAAGCAGGGAGCACACATATATTTAGAGCTGGCAAAAACACACCCTAAATGTGTCACTTCATACACAAGTGGGGAAAGATTTGAGAAGCGGCTTATCACTGGAAGGGAGTCAACAGTGTCCCCTTTTCTCTTTTTTAAAAAAGCTAAATTTAGATTCTATGGCTTTGAAAATTATCAACCAGTTTCCAATGTACCATCTGAAAGCAAAGTCCAAGACTAGACATTTGCTCATCAATTCTAGCAGTCTTGGAGAATATTGATTACAATCAAGAAGAGACAAAAGAGTATATTCTCCTGAACCTCTCAGCAATTCTTTATATCATGGACCAATTGAATTCTCTCTCTGTTGGGACTCAAGCCACAACAACACTGTGTTCCCTTGTCCTAACTGGAGGGAGGGAGAACAGGTCCTGCTTCTGGGCTTCCCATAGGCATCTGGTCAGCCACTCGGACAACAAGGTGCTGGACCATATAGCCCTTGACCTAATCCAGTAGGATGCAGGTGGCACTGTGGTCTAAACCACTGAGCCTCTTGGGCTTGCTGATCAGAAGGTCGGCAGTTCGAATCCGTTCGACAAGGTGAGCTCCTGTTGCTCTATCCCAGCTTCCGCCAACCTAGCAGCTCAAAAGCATACCAGAGCAAGTAGATAAATAGGTACTGCTGCAATGGGAAGGTAAATGGCGTTTCTGCACACTCTGGCTTCCATCAAGGTGTTCTGTTGCACCAGAAGCAGTTTAGTTATGCTGGCCAAATGATCCGGAAAGCTGTCCGTGGACAAACGCCGGCTCCCTCAGCCTGAAGCAAGATAAGTGTGGCACCCTAGAGTCATCTTTGACTGGACTTAACTGTCCAGGGGTCCTTTACCTTACCTAACCTAGCCTAATCCGGCAGGTCTCTTCTTATGATATTCAAAGGTGGTGCTGTGAGACCTCTGTTCCACCCCAAGAGTTTGATGTGCCTCAAGGTTCCCTCTTGTCCCCTAAGCTTTTTAACATCTATGTGAAACTGCTGGGTAAAATCATCCAAAGGTTTGGGCTAAAATGCCAGATGCAGATGGTAAGCAGCTTTGAACTTGTTTTCATCTTCTAATCCCAAGGACATTGTGGAAATCCTAAGCAGGTGTTTGGGAGCAATTTGTGGGTGAGAGCAAACAAGCTGAAGCTTAGCCCAGAGAAGATGGAAGTGTTATGAGTGGGGAGATCTGCTTATTCTGGATGGGGCTAAACTCCCCCCAAAGAGCCAGGTGTGCTGTTCACCTCTGCTCAGTGGTGGTTACCATGGAGATGCAAGTGGTGTTGGCACCCAGGAGTGTTTTTTATTAGCTTGTGCTGGTTCGCCAGCTGCAAAATCTGGCCTTGCCTCAGCAGCACATACTCCAGCTACATCCAAGCTTACTCACTGCAATGCACTTTACATGGGGTTGCCCGGGAAGATGGTACTGAAATTACAATTGGAGCAGAAGACGGCAGCTAGAACTCCTGAGCCATGTGACACTTATTCTGTGTCAGTTATGCTGGCTGCTTATTTGTTTCCAGGACCAATTTAAGCTGCTGGTATTAGCCTCTAAAGCCCTAAGTGGCTTGGCACTGGGTTATGTGAAAGACCACCTGCACCTGTAATAGTCTGATGCTCAAGTTCAGCATCCGAAGCCCTGCTCTCTGAGAGGATCATAATTAGTAAATACTTGTGACCATTTTTGTGGTACACCCTCTCCTGGTAAGTGCCTATGGTCTCCTTTTTGCTGACTTCCTGGAGTATGTTAAATGCTTGTTTATTCCAGTCTGCCTATGGTTAATTTTAAATTAGTTTTGCTTTTAACTGAGGTTTTATCTGCTGCGGAGCTCTTCCCAGCAGCTGGAAGCCACCATTTTGTACCAGAGTTTCCAAGTCATGGCATAATTCCACAGCATTTTGAGTAAAACAGATGGTGGCAGCCACATGCAAAAAAACAACAACCAAAAGTGACTACATGTGGCAGCAACATATTACAAGTTGTGTTTGAAGACACACAACTGTTGCCACTTTCTTCTCATGGTAAGCACCCCGCCTCCATGAATCTTTCAAAGATTTCCACTCCCCAGAGGTTTTTTTTTTGGGGGGGGGGAATTCCTACCTATTCTCATTCTAAGCCAAATATTTCCCCTTGAGAATGTTTCCACTCCATTGCAGGTACAGTACATGTAAATCACTATGGCACCAAGTAGCATGCAGACTACTTCAGCACAGTTCAATTTTGCCTTTACTGTGCGCCTGTTCCGAGCCAAAGAAGCAGGATGTAATCCCACACACACACATCAACAGATGAGCAGTGGTTAAATCCTGCTCCGTTTGGCTCCTCTAGCTTGTTCCCTGCTATGCAACCAGAGCAAGCAGCATGCATTTTTGAAAACTGCCTGGTTTTTGTAAGCACCTTTGAATTTGGTACTGTTTTGTGATTCCCACTGTCAAAGGTTTCGGAAAAGGATTCAGACAGATGGTGCTGCTAGTCTGCTAAGCTCAGTTGTGATTAAGGACACTTACATTTAAAACACTTCTGGATTCTTTGTTAATTGTAGCTCCTGTAACCTGAGCTCAGCTAACAGCAGCAGCTCAGTTGTAATTTTGATGCCGATTCCTCTCTTCTCTAACCTGAGCTCACGTGTAAATGCAGCATATTAGAAAGGAAGGATAGAAATTAGGCTAGCTATGATACATGCTTCCTTATTGTAACTTTACTTGTTTGAATTTTGCGCCTTTTCCACACTCCTCTCTAACTCCAGAGGGATTCTGTGAGCCAGTTTGCTAGTGTTTCCTAGCAACCAGCTTGCATCTGGGAGGGAGGCTGCTCTCAATTACCAGCTTCTTGTGGGTGCTGAGGATCACAAGATCAGCAAGTGAGCTGCGATGGAGGCAGGCATGATCATCTCATAGACAGGCTTTCAGTGACAACAGCAGGGGGTAAGGTGAAAGGCACAACAGACTCATTTTATTTTGCGGGAGGGCACTGCTTTCCTTTAGTGTTTAATTTTTATTAATCCACCTGGAGGGAATTGGGTTTCTTTCATTGCTTTATCTTTGAGCACACCTACTTTTCCCAGCCACACCCACCACTGGAATGTGCCTTTCTGAAGGCTGGCCACACTTTAATTCAGCCCTTGGAGCAAAAAGTGATCATGTGATCAGACCCAGAATTAACTGCCTTTCTTCCCGTCCCACACACCTCTATCATAACCACCTAACCAACTGCTGAATGCTTTCAAGTTGCAGCTGCATCGTAATAATGCTGACCAGTTCAGTTGTGAGATATAACATTAGGGGGTTCTTTTTTCTTTCATGGAAACAGATCCGTTTTTCTGCTTCAGCAACCTGAGTGGGACAGGTTAGTGCCAAGTGAAGTACAACAGGTTAAGAAGAATTTTCTTTGCTCTGTAACTGAAAAGGGGGAGGTCTACAGCAATGAGCAAATATACAGGAAGGTCCCCATCTTCCTTTGTGCAATGCTAAAGGATATGTATCTTGCTTGATAGAATAACTACATTGCTGACAATATCATTAATATAGACCAGGGGTAGGCAGCCTAAGGCCCATGGGCCGGATGCAGCCCAATTGCCTTCTAAATCCGGCCCACGGACGGTCCGGGAATCAGCGTGTTTTTAAATGAGTAGAATGTGTGTTTTTATTTAAAATGCATCTCCGAGTTATTTGTGGGGCATAGGAATTCGTTTTGTTTGTTTTTTTCAAAATATAGTCTGCCCCCCACAAGGTCTGAGGGACAGTGGACCGGCCCCCCTGCTGAAAAAGTTTGCTGACCCCTGTCCCAGACTCTGAAAACCTCTGAGGGAGACGCTGTTACACATGCCTCTTCGTTCATCCCCCCCCCCCAAAAAAAAACATAGTCCGGCCCACCACATGGTCTGAGGGACAGTGGACAAGCCCATGGCTGAAAAAGGTTGCTGACCCCTGATATAGACAAACAATTCAGTCATTCAATTTGACTAATACAAAAGTTAATGAAATGTAACAAAATAACATTATGGCAGCTCATATTATTCAAGCAGGAATTCTGTATAATCCAAAATTCCTGCTTGTTTGAGGAATGACAAGCCAGACTCTGGTTTGTTTCGTCTGTGGCACAGCAGGCATGGAGAAAGTGCACTGCGGAAACTTTTGAGCAGCATGTGCTAACTAGCATACTGCTCATTCACACTAAACCATAGCTTATCAATAAGGCCTTTGTCAACAATTCAAAACTATTACAGCGCACAATTACAGTGTTTTAAAGCACTTTGGACATCTCTAAATAGCAACTACAGATTGGGGGTGGGAAGGGCAGTGATGGGGAAAGAAGCAGAAACAGAAAAATAGAGAACTACAGCCAGGGCCATAATATGGCTATGGGTCACGCTCGGCAGTGGAAATGTAGTCATGGCAACTTTCAGCAAAAATCCTACCTAAATTGGCAGAGCTACAGAGGGATGCTACACAATTTTTTAGGCACCTATTTCTCCCCTGCTTCCTGTCAAGGACAAACCAGGTGGTGTGTCTGTGCCCCCACAGGGCTCTTACAAAATGAAAAGCAGCCACAGGAGGCTGTGATGAGAAGCAGGGGAATAGGAGAGATGCTGCATAACCCTTTCCACATCAGCTGTTTTTTTCAGCTCAGTGTTTTCTGATTTTCTACTTGTCACTCCCCAGCTCCCAGACCATGGGTAAGGCCTGGCTCAATCGCCTTCTAAATCCAGCCCACGGATGGTCCAGGAATCAGCATGTTTTTACATGAGTAGAATGTGTCCTTCTATTTAAAATGCATCTCTGGGTTATTTGTGGGGCATAGGAATTCGTGTTTTTTTTTTCAAAATATAGTCCGCCCCCCCACACAAGGTCTGAGGGACAGTGGGCTGGCCCCCCTGTTGAAAAAGTTTGCTGACCCCTGTACTAGACTCTGAAAACCTCTGAGGGAGATGCTGTTACACATGCCTCTTGTGTGACTTTTACTCTGGCTCCTAAACACCCCGGGTCCCTTAAGAGGGGAACACTGAGAAAGACGGCAGGCATAACACACACTAAGATAGTACTCAGTGTAGATATAAAGGTAGCTAAAACTTCTCACTTCTTCATTCCTAACACAAGCTTGTTAGCTGGTTAAGGATGGCAGCTGGGATTTTAACCTTGTAAGTTGCCAATCAATAATTTTCCAGAGTATTTACAGTGGTACCTCGGGTTAAGAACTTAATTCGTTCTGGAGGTCTGTTCTTAACCTGAAACTGTTCTTAACCTGAAGCACCACTTTAGCTAATGGGGCCTCCTGCTGCTGCCGCGCCGCCAGAGCACAATTTCTGTTCTCATCCTGAAGCAAAGTTCTTAACCCGAGTTACTATTTCTGGGTTAGCGGAGTCTGTAACCTGAAGCGTATGTAACCTGAGTTACCACTGTACTG
This sequence comes from Podarcis erhardii, assembly GCF_964252035.2. Taxonomy (NCBI): domain Eukaryota; kingdom Metazoa; phylum Chordata; class Lepidosauria; order Squamata; family Lacertidae; genus Podarcis; species Podarcis erhardii. The sequence continues at coordinate 66,538,799 of NC_138497.1, read as the reverse complement.
GGAAAAGCCTTTCTCCCATTACTACTTAAATAATCTTGGTAACTGATTTGTTTAAAACATAGGAGAATCCTTTTAGAGTTTTTAAAATAAGTTCAGAAAAGCAAACTAACTTGTCCATCTAACCTTTATTTGTGTAGATATACCGTGAACAGAAAGAGACATGCCTGTTAACAAAATTAATTTTCTACAGTTGAGCAAGAGAAAACAACAACAGGATTCTTCAGAGACCTGCTCCAGTCTAGGCCTGTTATACCTGCCTTCACTTTTGCTGCAGGGAATGAAATTCAAGGCATGCTAAAGCAGATAAATTCCAAGCAACACATGTTGAATTGCATGTCATTAAACACATAATACACACAAACATTTCTACTTCATTGTGCAAGTCAACAAGCAGGAAGTATTTCTTCATGCAAATAACTATGCCTGTAGTACATCTATGACAATTCAAGGACTTGCTTTGCCAATAAACAGTCAAAATAAAATGGAGTATCTCAACAGTGCATCCTTTCAAAATACAACATAATACCAACCATGTATGTATGGTAAATATATTAATGCATGTGTTAAGGACAGTGTCCGAAACTCTCATTGTTCTAGGCGCATTTTGCACCAGGGAATTTCGTTAGTGTGAGTACTTTCTGAGCTCTGGACGCAGTACCATGCCTAAGATTTCAGATTAAAACTGCAGAGTGGAAGGAAAGGAGGGCTTTTTTCTGCCTCCCCACTTCCAGCTACTCTCTGAAGACTGGAGAAAAAACGCTGTTAAGAGTATTAAGGAGGTGGGCAGGGGAAGGACTAGACCATGTGAAAAATGAACATAATAGTTTAGCTGCAGTTCATTCATTTTCAGCTTTGTATTCTTGTTATAAAAAAGTGCACCTAGACATTCCATTGTTGTGCCCATACATAACCTAGGTTTAAGGTGCCATTTAGCTTTCAGTTTCTAACACTGGTTAAGGATCATCAAGTCAATGCAGACATTTAACCTTTCCTCTAGAGCAGGGCAGTCCAACACATGGCTCAGGGGCCACATATGGCCCTTGACAACTTTTTATGCCTCTCCCCTCTCCGCAGCCCTCACACTGCCTTCCCAAAGCCAGGTAAGTGAAGTGTTGGGCTTCGGGAAGGAGGCATGAGGGCTCTGACAGTGTTCATGAGTCCTCCAGCTTCCTTCCCAAAGTCTAGTTAATGCTTTCCCAACTTTGGGAAGGAAAAAAGGAATACTCTAGGACCCTGCCAGAGCCTCACACCTCCTTCCCAAATCCAAGCTTACTCAGCTTTAGGAAGGCAGCTGGGGCGAACATGTCAAATTTGGCCTCCTGTTCCCCTTGTTGTGCAACAAGGCACTATGCAGCCCGTGGCTTCCATGTCAAAGTACTCTTGCGGCCCACTTGATATGAAAAGTTGTGCCACCCTGCTCTAGAACCACCCCAAGCTTTATTTACTAAAAACATTTTTTACATCACCTTTCTTAAAGAAACTCACTTTATTTGAAAGATTTCACAACTTTTCTGACACACCCTAATGTTTTAGCAACTGAGAACATTCTTTCCCTAATTTTTCCAAGTCTGTCTTGCCCAAAGGCACACATTAAGTAGATTGAATAATCAGAACCAACGGTTACTAGCTGGAAGGCATTTTGAACTGCTCCAGAAGATGGAGGGACTCATCAAGAGGATCAGTTAAGGTTGCACCACAGAGCCAAGCTATAATCCCACATTAATGGAAGCTTGATGTAAAACACTACATAATTACACACAGTACTCACAGGTGATAGTGTCACATGTTATGCCTCTGTTAAGACCTCTGCCTGATTTTTATAGCAACTCACTACAATGTCATAATGCTGCAATGAATATAGAGGCAAGCCTAGCAGCTGCTTCTAGACCAAGTGACGAGAGGAGAGTGACATGCAGGATACTTCCCTCCCTCCAACCCCCCAAAAAGACAATCTTTTCTATTCCAAAATCATTTCCATATAACAATTGTAGAGTACGCCAACTAAACAGAACTGCAAGTATTCAGGGGACTACTTTTTACTAACAGGGGTTTGTGCCAAAACAAAAACTTATCTGGTAAGTTTCGGAAGGATCTTTCAGTTTGGTAAAAAATGACCATCCAACTTTACACTTTTAAAATAGCTGAATACTTAAAATAAAAGTAGAATGCTTGTACAGCTGGTGCTTGCACTGATCAACTTTAGGATTCTCATAGCTCAATCTTGTATTTCAGGAGCATTCCAGTAACAGGTTCCCTTATCAAAAGAGATTAAATGCAACAGCGATTGAGAAGCAAAGTTACAAAGTGCAAGCAATTGCCAACATATGGTTCATACTCAGACTGCCGCCACCCCCCGCCCAAAGCATCTGTGCAGCTATACTTTTGGGTTTTTTTTTTTTTAATCTTTACAGATTTATTCTAACACACGTTACAACTTCCTGGTAAACGGAGGGTCAAAAGCCAACAAATTATTCAAAATCATACCCGAATCGAAACTGTTATGAAAACTGAAGACATCAAGGGCATGATGCCAGGCACAACTAGTCAGTGCTATTTTAAGTACCATTAACCAGAAACATTGCACTGAACTGTAACGTGGAAAACAACAGCACTTCTCGACTTGACGATGAGAAGGTAATTAGGGAGTGACATAATTGTGTCTTAATTTATACGGGAGGAAAATACTGGAGACAAAACAAGTAGCAGTACCTGATATTATGAGACAAGGGACAGAAAGAAAGCATAACAGGCTTCTAAAAAGCCGCCACTGGTAAATAAGATCTGCTTCCAGGCAACTGGCAAAGGAACTTGTGTAAACAATAACATTATTTATATATTTATTTCCTTTTCAGGCTCTCATGGAACGAACCTTCACGTGCAGGAGGAAAGGCTGGCAGGCTAATAACTTCTGCAATACAAATAGTAGTTCCAAAAGTTATAATAGGCAGAAAGGCTTAAGCAGCCTTTCCTATCTATTCTTCCTCCCCAAGCAGCCTGCACCAGCCTGCTTTAACGTTAAAGAAAACACAAATAAATCTTTCAAAGATATCTTTACGTGGTGCTGGCCTGCTTGTTTCAAGTCTGCATTTAGTTGTAATCTGTCCTGGGCTCAATGTGGTGGACACGTTTATAAATAAAATAAAATCAATAAGAAAAGTTCTGGGCACTTAGCATTCAAGTATAGGAACTTGCTTAGTGTTCTTAACATGTGCAAAAAAAAAGTAGTGCCAAAAAGACACCCTTAAATTACAACACACACACACACACACACACACCCAGTCTAAGCAAACATAGATCCTGTAGCACAAAAATGGATGTGGACTTCATGGTCAGAGTTTTGGATTAGTCTTCAAGGTAAGTTTAAGGGAGCTATTTACCGTAGTTACAATTTATTGGTTGAATATTACTATTTAGGCTTGTTCAGGAAATACAACTTAAAAAACTAAACACTTGTTTTACATCAGTTATTTAAACCAACCATTTTTTCTTAGGAATTTAAATCACATTGATCTCTTTACACATCATTGCCTCTGGGTTGACAACTAGGATGCCACTCAACATGTTAGTTTAGGTCCAGGGGTGTTTTTCTGGCCCCTACTTAAGGCATTTGACATATGGTTTGTGGGAGGGGGAGGAGAGTAAATGAATGATTGTCACTGAATTACGAAAAGTTATAGAGCATTAAAGGTAAAGGTAAAGAGGACCCCTGACCATTAGGTCCAGTCGTGGCCGACTCTGGAGTTGCGACGCTCATTTCGCTTTATTGGCCAAGGGAGCCGGCGTACAGCTTCCGGGTCATGTGGCCAGCATGACTATGCCACTTCTGGTGAACCAGAGCAGCGCACAGAAATGCCGTTTACCTTCCACCGGAGCGCTACCTATTTATCTACTTGCATTTTGACGTGCTTTCAAACTGCTAGGTTGGCAGGAGCAGGGACCGAGCAACGGGAGCTCACCCCATCACGGGGATTCGAACCGCCGACCTTCTGATCAACAAGTCCTAGGCTCTGTGATTTAACCCACAGCGCAACCCACTGTCTTAAAGGACAAGGACAAGTAACTGAAATAGTTTCTTTCTCAGCCTTCCTCAAATCCAAGCAAATGCCTATGTATGACTTTCACTTCATCAAATTCAACCAAGTTAAATGTAAAATTTGTTTCAGAATTTCCTACCGACTAAGCATTCTGGAAAGTAACCACTTAGCAGCCCACCTTCAACTATGTTTGCTCAGAAGTCAGTCTTATTGAAAGGGGGTTAGTCAGCAGTGGGGAACCTTTTTCAGTCTCTGGGGGAAGCATATCAGTAATGGGGAAGCCCAGAGGCAAAAATATGCAAAGCTGCAGGTGCAACTCTTCCTTTTGTACATTGGGCTACACATTCTAGCTACACAAAATGAGAGATTTCTATATGTGCACCCTCACCTTCCCATTTACACAAGCAAGAGGCATTATCACATTTCAGACAGGCAGACAGGCAAAAGCACTTGAAGGTGGCAAGAAGCAGGGCCAATGGGGGGGGGGTGGCCCAACAAAAGAACATAGCCTAGGGATGCTTGCAAGGGCTGGAGGACTGCATTCAGTTCCCAGGCCAGAGGCTCCCCACCCCAGACAACATCATACTTAAGTCTATGCATTTCAAGGTGCCCACTCTGAAGTACAACTTAATCAGATACCACCCTCTGAGTTTTCAACCACTTACTCTTGTAAACCGCCCAGAGTGGCTGGGGAAACCCAGCCAGATGGGTGGGGTATAAATAATAAAATTATTGCTATTATTATTACCGTCCTTATGTATGTCATTAGTTTGCATACAAAAACTTTTTGAACTATAAAAAGATAAGATTGTCCACTAATACTTACATCAACAAAAATATGATTACAGAGTTTGAGAAGCTTCCAAACATTACAAATAATTATTAGGTTGCAAGCCTATACCCACTTATGTGGGAGTAAGCCTCACTGAACTGACTTCTGAGTAGACAGGTACAGGGTTGTACTGTTTTTCTAAGTCAAACAATATAGGCTAGAGTTCTTATTTATAGACTATATAGTTCATGTATAGTTACCCATAATAATAATAAGCTCGAGGAGGTCAGCTATATGTGACCAATGTAATATTTTTTCCATGGAATCATTACCTTTTAAGAGAACTTGGCTCATTCACAAACTCTATACTAGAGCCATGACCTAGTTACGTGCTTCTTAATCTGTGTGCGCAATGACACGCTTTATTAATATTAGGCACTTTAGCACTACAGAAGAAATAGTCTGATGTTAACACTGCATTTACAAAAGGTCTCCAACAAGCCAAACTTCTAAAAGCTGTCAGAACATCTTTACTCCTCGTCACGCGTATGAAACTAAAATTCAAACAAACAATGAGCCTTATTATAGCTTGAGTAGTTTCAGTTAATACTATACTCGGCATCATAACTGCCTACTATGATGAAGAAAAGAGCATCATGACTTTTTAATTAGTTTTCTAAGAAGGGCTATACACAGATGTCAAGATTTTATTTCCACAAAAATAAGATTCCAATAGCCTATTTAGTGTCATACAAGAATCCAACAACTATCAAGAAAAGTACACAGGGAATGCCAAAAATCATTGTTCTTGATTTGTTAATTTAGAAAAGGAATAGACGTGAACACCACAAAACAAAGAGCCAATGATTAACAGTACATTTTATATAGCACTTAGTGCATAGTCATGGCTTAAAATAAGTGCATTTACAAAATTAGCTACATGCATATCCAAGTACTGTATCTGGTTTCACAAGGCACATGAGAATAAGACACCAATATCTCTGGCCAAGAGAACTCAACATTTTTAGCCTACAAAACATGCACAAAATCTCTACCCAAAGTTAAATTTAGATGAATATGTTTTTAGAAAGAGAAAAATAATGTAAATGTCATAGTACATTGGAGTGAAATCCTAGCCCCACTTACTTGGGAGTAAGTCCCACTGAATTCAACAGGACTTACTTCTGAGTAGACATGATTAGGATTGCCCCCTAAATCTGGTTGAAAATGTGACAAGTTGTTAGTTATCCAAACAAGTGTTTGGGTATAAAGCTGCTGTACTAAAAGCACTGGAATCCTGTAACAGATCTCAAACTTTAATGTTTATTTAATCAAGTTATTTAAAATCTAAAAATCAATAAACCTTGACTACACACGGTTCTTGTTCAAATCAGTATCTAGCTTGTCACCAAGCAACAAAAAACGACAAACTAAAATGCTAGATAAAGTAAACAGTATCGTTTCACAGTACTTCATTTTACAGTGAATAAACTATATCACAATATGAAGGGGAAAAACAAAACACAAAAACCAGCATTTCACTTAAAAGAAATCAAGGACTAAGTGATTATTAGTTTTAAATTCTACATCAACTTTAAGCCCCTGTAGCTCTGAATTACTGGCAGTATCAAATGTTCACTTCACGTACCATTTTAAGTTGGCGTTTCCCCTCTCTGACATGGAAATAGACATTACTTTCCCAAAACTACAGTTGCAAATTACCCCTGAGTCCCAAAGGAAAGCAATAATCCCTTGTAACTAGAGTAGCTTGCGACCACGCCTTCCTGCTGCCCTAGCAAGTTGCAAGCGGAGCAGTCGTGTCACATTTCTTCTTTCATATCCAGAGATCCTAAAGGTTAGTTTTACAGAGGCCCGAACAGGCTTATCTAGCAAAAGTGCAAACGGGTGAGAGACACACAAAAGAGAAAATTCTGGTTGCCAAAGGAAAAGACCGCCACAGAAAGCAAGAATGGGAGCGATACTACGAAATGGAGCTGAACTATTTATATACAAGCACAGTACTAATCTGTTGGCTCTCAGAGCTGTTGGTGGCAGCAAGCCTCACTATCTTCCTAATTCGACTTCGTCAATTTATACTGGAAAAAAAGGCAACATAGGAAATGTGGGTTTTGTTTTTGTTTTAAAAAATGTGGATCCGTCTTCAGCATTTAAAAGCCTTTTTTTTTTCCTGAGTCACCAGCTTAATCCGATGGAGCAAGAAGATGTGCGAAGGTTAAGCCCCCATGTCAGGCAGCAGTTGACTTGTAAAAAGAAGTGCGCCAGGACTCAACCCTGTTTTGGAAATCATGCCCTTACCTTGCAACCAGTCCTCCTGGTCCCAGAATCACGGGGACCTGGTGCGGGTGTACAATATAAATAGAACTCTGCACATGCTCGCGGGTACTCTCGTACTATTTCTTCTATCCCAGCTCTCAGATCCGGTAGGCAATTAGAGAGGCTCCTAGATAGCCCTAACTCAACGTCTAGCTGCAAATAAAACTCGGGATGTACAGCCAGTTAGTTCCCTTGGCACTTGCAATCCACGCACAATTCTTCGGAAGTCCCAAAAGGGATTGACTTCCGAGAAAACCTGCCTTCCTTTTCCCCTTTTTGGAGGGGAGGGGGGTGGTAAAGCCTCCCAAACAAATCCTGGTTCCGGAAAAAGGGCAGCTGACGGCGAGAAAACCTGACCTGCCTCACTTTCCCGGACCGATCCTACAGGATTCGCCCTACAGTAGCCCAAGATCGGGGCGCCCCCAGCTCCTTATGTCGAAGCCAGGGGTATGTAGGGGGACGGGGATCCACTGCCAGTTCAGAGGTGGAGAGATCTTTTTACCCAAAAGGGGGGGAGGGAATTAAAATGCTTTTTTATTTGGTTACCTTGTTCAGCCCCCTCGGTTTTTGTTCACAACAACTCCCAAAACATAGTGGCGGGCAGGGGAGGGACGGGGGGGGCGTTTCAGCTTGGCTCTGCCCGCTCAGCGGGGAAGAAGGGTCGCTCGGTCACTCGCTCGCCTCCTCCCAGCCTCTCACCTTCACAGATCCGGCAGCGCTACAGTCCCCGCCGCCGCCGCCACTGCAGCAGCCCTCGGCATGACCAGAGCGCTACTACCAGGAGGCGCCTCCCAGGCCGGGCTCAGCCTCTGGCTGCGGCTGCTGCTGCTGCTGCTGTTGCCGCCGCCTCCTCGGCCGCTGCCATCTTGTCCTGGCGGCTGAGAGGAACGCGCCCCAGCTCAGCCCGCTCAGCTCCCCGGGCCTCCGCCTCATCTTCCCGGGGAGGGATCCAGCCTGCTGCCTCCGCCGCCGCCTCCGCCGCCGCCGCCACTCCTGCAGCCGCCGCTTCCTCCGCCGCCGCCCACTTCGGCGGCTCTCCCCGCTGCTGCTTGGGTTGCGGGGCCTGGGGGCAGCGGGCACAGCTGCCTCCGTCGTTGTCCCGCCGCTGCTGCCGCCCCCTTTGCTCCTGAGGCTGTGAGGAAGCCTCAGCCCCGCTCCGACATGTCTCTGTTCCGTTTCCAGCCTGCGGGGCCCTCCTGACGAGAATAGGCGGGCCGCCCTCTTCCGCAGCTGCAGCGCCACCGGCTGGTTTCTGCCGGCCTCCTGGCTGGAAATCAGACCTCTAAACCCGCCTCTTTCTCTGGGAAAGGAGCGCGCGTCCTTCGCCTTGCTTTGGCAGAGGCCCTGCTCTCGCCTAGCAGCACCTCTGTAGGCGAGCGACAGCGCCGAGAAGCAGGTCAACGAAATAAAAATGGGGAGGGAGCGCCGTTACATGCAGATCACCGGGCGTCGTCTTCTGGCCAGACACCTGCAGCCTGACTAACTCGCTGGGCGCCTTTAGTCAGAAAAAAGAAAAACCCTACCAAGCTCAGTAGGGCTTACTTCCATCTAAAGCAGTGGTTCCCAACCTTTTTTTGACCATGCCCCACCTAGGCATTTCTAAAATCCTGATGCCCTCCACCTGTTCACGTGGAGGAAGACATTAACTCTTAATAACTCATTCTCAATTGCCCCCCTTCAAAATCAAATTGCCCCTCTGTTGGGAACAACGGATGTATCTAGAATTGCACCACAAAGCCTGAAAAGCACACTCTGGCCATGCGCCATGCACATTTGTGCATTCCCAAGTGTGCAATAAACTTGAATCTTACACTGGCCCCACTTTGCATTTGCAAATGGTTCTTGTGGGCCATATACATGGGCATAGCCAGGATTTTATTGGGGGTGCAGGACTTGGTTTAGGGGGACCAGGACTTTTGTTATGGGAGGCAGAACTGACCTGATTGGTCGATTAGAAGAGTACTTATATTGTTTTACTTGATGGGGGGGCAGATGATCCCCCCCTTGGCTACGCCCATTTTCATTTACTTTGGCTCCAGTGTGTTCCCACCGCTGGTGTTTGAAGCTGAGTACACTTGACTTGAACAGCAATCCATATTTATCCTGTAGTTTCTTGAGGCGCTACCCCTCAAACCAACTTCCAACCTGTTCAAAAAGGTAAGCTGAGGTGGGTACATTTAAGACAGTGGACGACACATGGGCAGATAGCAGCTTCAGCAAACAGGAGATCAGCACACAGAAACAAATCGGGTGAAGACATCCCCACTACCTCTCAACTGTGTACAGAAATGTAAGAATGTGAACTGAAACACTGAGAAAAATCAACCTCACTGCATCCTAAGCCACTGATGTGTGCATAGCCCCAATTTTACACTGGTTCTATACACTGTGAGCTGAAAGTTGTTCAAGCTTCCATTTGCACTGGAAATATTTACTTATTCAAGTTCTATTAAGTTCATTAGTTCTGCAGCTAGAGAGTATCCTTGTTGACTTGTTTGTAGTCCATGATGAAGTTTAGAAGAAGGAATTGGCCACTCAGTGGTACCAAAAATAAAGCTAGAAAGTTAGCTTCCCATTCATGTCAGTGACACACAAGCTGTGCAGTACATGAGGACCCACTTACTCTGGAAAGCCCACCAAACAGAAATTTAAAATTATCATATATTAATTTCCTTGTAAGCAGCAGTTATACAAAAACGTTGGTTGGTTGTTATTCATTCGCTGATAGAAGCATGGCAAGTCTTAAACTTTGAAAATGTTTGAATTTATTGGTGTTTTTTAAAAAAGCAGGGTGCAGTCCAAACCCATCAGTTGCACTAGTATAGTGTGTGTGTGTGTGTGTAGGGTCAGAGATCTCCCTCTGCCCAGCTCCCCGGCAGCATGAGCTATAGTGCTATAGGTGCAGTGGTGGCTACACCAGTCCTCCATGCTCAGATAGGATTTGGATTTGTCTACCAATTGTTGCAGGACTTAAATATAACTTGGCCATATCTATTAATATCCCATATAAACATGCACCTACATTCTGAAGACAGGTATTTGTATTTATTTATATTTCTTAATCTCATAATCACGTTTCATCTGCATTACTAGATACTGGTGCATAATCAAATTAGATTGGGGTACATAAATATTTCATACAAGGGCCTACAACAAAATATGCCTGGAACTGATAAACTAAACAGGATATACCAACAGCTACACTAAAATATACAAATCCATCATACCTCTTGTTCCTTTTGGAGCATAAGCAAAGGTAAAACAGTGGGCTGGCGTGTGTTCTTTGTTCAGTTTAAATGTATGCGCTGTTCTTATATGGATGAATAAGACAGAAAAGTTAATTACCAGGTATTTACTAGAGCTAATCTCAAGCACCTGGGTGCTATAAACAAGAGCAGAGTCTTCATTGCTCATAGCCATTGCTACTAATATCTTCCACTCTAGGTTCTGTGCTAAACACCATGTTTCTTTTGGGGCCCATGTTGACCGCTTACACTGTGTTCCCTACTGCAAGCCCAAACAGACATGTTTTTGTTTTTTTATATCATTCCAAAGGGCAGTTTACAAGAGGAATAGAACAACTAAAATGTAAATACAAATAATAGACAAAAAACCACAATGTCATAAAAGTATAAAACAAACTGCAAGATTTAAGTTGCATTTATGGCTGTACTGTTTACATATCATACATAATACATATCAGATGAAGGGCAGTAAACAAAATTAATAAAAATAATAATACATTTATATCATAGTTTTTCCCCAAGGATTCTGGGAATTGTAGTTTATCCCTCACTGAATTATAATTTCCAGTGTTCTTAACAAACCACAGTTCCCAGGATTCTTGGGTGGATGTGCTTTATCTGTATGGTGTGTATGCATCCTACAAAGTTTAAGAAAACGAACAAGGTACTGGTATTTACCAGGCAGTGAATGGACAACGAGGGTGGTGCCTGCTGACAAATCACACTGGGACTGCCTGAAGCAGAGCCCCAACGCCACCCGCCATCTCCCGGTTTGGATCAAAACTTTAAAAAGCATTGCTGCGCTTTTCAGACACCCATCCCTACCTCCACATAGTTAAGCTATAGGAGGCAGTGATGGCCACCAACCTGGACAACTTTTAAAGACAAATTCTTAAGGCTACCAATGGCTGTTAACCATAATGGCTATGTTCTGCCTCCACAGCTGGAGGCACTTATGCTTCTGAATACCAGTTTCTGGAAACCACAGGAGGGGAGAGAGCTCCTGTGCTGAGGTCCTTCTTACAGGTTTTCCATAGACATCTGGTTGGCCACTGTGAGAACAGGATGCTGGAGCAGATGGGCCATTGGACGGATCCAGCAGGCTCTTCTTGGGCATGGCATGGCAGGTCAGCCCTGCCTTCATCAGCTTATTGCCCTGCTAAAACTCACCAGGAGCAGCCTTTCACAAGAAGAGATTGCAATGATGACAAATTCAGCAGTGATATTAAGAGGCTTACTACATGCCATGCCTCACTTTGCCCTACCAGGTCTTTCCTCTCGGTCAGCTCCCAGTTAAATTATCTGACTAAGAGGTAAGATTTTTTTTTCTTTACCCAACAGAGGCTTTTTACACATGAATGCTCTTCAGAGAGGAAGGGCTGAAGGACAGAGAAGCTAAATTACTCACCTATTGCAAAACATGCAAAGATAGTGCCAGGAATTAGCTCGCCTGAGACCTTGTTTTCAGCAAAACAAGCTGTCAGAGGTCTCTGATTTTCAGAGAAATCCCTGATTTGGAACCTCTCCACTTTAGCTCATCTCCATGCAAGATCCCTTACTTTTGCAATTTTATCTGACATCCTTACTTCTGAAGCATCATTCATGTAATGCTTTCGGCTTTCTGCTCTGAAGTGAATGACTGTCATTCCTAAAAAAAACAATAGGCCTTTTGAGAAATTGGTTTTTTCCCCTCTAACCATAGTATGTTCACAAGCTGCTTCCTTTTGAAGAAGACCAGGGCTCTGATATACACCCATTTTTAAAAATGACTTACTTTCAGTGGGGGGGGGGAGTGTGCTAGCCAAGTTTTTAGCCCCAAGTGAAGCCTCCAGAGAGGATCCCAGACTGTGTGTGTGTGTGCGCAAATGTGCATGTGGGGTGCCAGACTGGGTCTTTGACCTAGGTGAAATAAAGCTTAGTTTCACCCCAGCTTTCAGTCATATGAGCACTAAATAAACCAGCACTTACAGTATACCAGCATGCCTCTGAATACACAGTGGGGTGTAGGGAGGAACTAGGGAAACTGTTATGTTCCTGCCCTGCTTGTAGACTTCAGCATCTGGCTAGCCACACTTTTGGAAACTTGGATACTGCACAAAATGAAAGCGATGATCCAACAGACTAGATTTTCTTACGTTCCTTTGATGGGACGATGTATGAATGTGTGAGTGCTCCAGTACAGTGGTACCTCAAGTTACATATGCTTCAGGTTACATACGCTTCAGGTTACAGACTCCGCTAACCCAGAAATAGTACCTCGGGTTAAGAACTTTGCTTCAGGATGAGAACAGAAATCGTGCAGCGGCGGCACAGCGGCAGCAGGAGGCCCCATTAGCTAAAGTGGTGCATCAGGTTAAGAACAGTTTCAGGTTAAGAATGGACCTCCAGAACGAATTAAGTAGTTAACCCAAGGTACCACTGTACTACACTGAGCTTCCACAGACACTATTAACTAGCGCCTCTAGTTAATGGAGCGCCTCTAATAATCTAGCTGCTCCAACTGCCAAAACACCCACAACTATAGAGCCATAGAAACCAAAGATTCCAATCTATCTAGTTTGAAATGCATAAATCCAGATCACATATTGCACACTGGGTCATAAACATAACAATTCCCTACTATATCTTGTTCTCAGCCAGGGTTTCCAATCTTGAAAATACAACCCATTACTATGTTGTAATTCCTCTGACTAAAGTGTAATATATGATGATCCTACATGCATGTATAAACACAGCAGTTCACATGCATGCAGGACTTGTCTTGTGCCAGAATACTGTTAATGTGTGAAGTGGACTTGCAGGTAGTTAACAAGTGATACAGCAGTTGATTCTGCCCCCACACCCAGCCTTTCAATGCATTATTATGAGTGCAGGACAGACTCTAATCCACATTTACTTCTAAAAATTCTATATGAGAGAAGAGGGATGTGATCTTAAATATGCAGCAAAGAACTCTCAGAAGGTATTTTGGCAGGTCTGGGGACAATTTTCTGATCATTCTGTTTGGAATGATCTAAATGGCAGTCACAGTGCACTTTTCGGAGAAATATCCTGTCACATCTGACTTGGATCCAGAGAAAAGTGTTTGTGTGTGCATGCATGCATTGTATGACAGTGAGTAAGTGGCATGCTTTTGTGCGCGCACACCGTGGTCCCAGGACATGGATCTTTGGGGGTCCAGGAAGCTGCTACGGAAAGGAGGGAAGTTGCCCTTCTTTAGGTCCAAGCTGTGGTATCTAAAGCTTCCCTGTTACTGTGCAGCACAGAGGCCAAACACTGGGATATTTCATCACCCTGCTTTTATGCCCATAAACCACTTCCTACCACCAACACCCCTTCTCTTAACAGGGCTTGATCCATCCAGGTTCTTGCCCAATGGGAGATTTACATAAGTTTGTGGTAAATAAAGTAATACTTTAAAAATTCATACAGTATTAGACCTTTCTGGAAAAAAAGCTCTCAAGATGACTAAGAAAATCCCTTAACAATTCCTTTGTTATTCCTGCTCATTTAAAACATAGCAAACTGTAACTAGTTTGCCAAGTGATTATTACCCCTCATTTTCTAAAGAAAGCTAATGAGTAACCATGTTCATGTGCGCACATTTATAGGCTGGCAGGAAGCTCGGTAAATATCCACTAAGTCAGAAAATAGCTCCTAAGGTGTGTTTTTTTATCCATTAGAAATGAAAACAACAACCCACTGCAAACCATTTATGCTTCTTTGTTTTCAAAACAAGGATTCTGGAAAGAGCATGCAGTTTCAGACCAACATTTACTGGGCTTGGTTTACAAGAAAATTCATACTCCCAGAATTAACTTTTTAAAAACTGGTATTACAAGTTTATTTTCAGGTAGGCAAACAACCAACATATATTTCCTTGAGTTGGTATATATATCCCCACACCTCCCCATGCTTAGTTTGTTATCATTATTTTCATTCCTACAAAGTTTTTTTTGGGGGGTTTACAAATACAACGCCAATCGCCACCCCCACCTCGTTGTGCTAGGACAATACTCAGCACTTCTTACTTTCAAGGTCACCTCCTTCACAAAGGAGTTGGGTATGTTTAGCCTGGAGTAGAGAAGACTAAGAGGTGATATGAAAGCCATCTTCAAATATCTAAAGGGCTGTCACATGGAAGAGGGAGCAAGCTTGTTTTCTGTTGATCCAGAGCATGGGACCCAAACCAATGAATTCAAATTACAAGAAAAGAGATTCAGACTAAACATTAGGGGAAACCTTTTAATGGTAAGAGCTGTTGGGCAGCAGAACAGATTCCCTCGGAAGGTGGTGGAATTCTCCTTCAGTGGAGGTTTATAAATAGAGGTTGAGTCACAGAATTGTAAAGTTGGACGGGACTGCAAGGGTCATCTAGTCCAACCCCCTGCATTGCAGGAATATTTTGTCCAATGTGGGGCCTGAATCCATGACCCTGAAATTAAGTCTCATGCTCTACAGACTGAGCTGTGATTCCAATGCCTGCACCACAGAATTGGGCCCTTGGGGTCCCTTTCCAACTCTACAGTTCTTTTATTTTTCTATGAACTGTTCTGTGCTTAGAGCTTCTCAGGAGGGAAGGAAAAGGATTATAACAGGGCAAAGCCTTTCCCATCAATTAATGCCATTATTATGTTGCCTTCAGCAAAGTGGGTGCAAAAATTCCCATGCCACTGTGGTGTCTATTGTGTGATCTTGTTCTAATATTTTCTAATAGTGTTAACATTCAGGAATGAATGATCCTAGTCAGATCTTTCATCAGAGTGGAATGATCTACTGTTAAAATACTATTTAGGAAAGAAAGGCCACGTGGAACAGTTGGATATACAGCTTGTTTCCTGGACTCGTTACAGCGGATTGAATTGCACTAATAAATATCGGTGGCAAATAAGCATTAACGATCCAGTAAGAGTTGTTTGTGAATGTAAATATTGGAATAAATAAGAAAAGCCTGCTAAATTGTTCAGAATCTGGTGCAAAGTGAATAGTTCTTAGCAAGAGGTCCCATTCATTTTAGTAAGCTACTCACCAAGACCATTAGAGAGTACTGTGCATCACTATGCAAAAGGCCTGGTTTGATCAGAGAACTATTATAACCTACTTAGTTCATTAGCACAACCCAAATACACAGTTCTAACATATCCAGCAGGGATGTGTCACTCAATTAAGAATGTCACAAGAGTCTTAGTAAGGCATGGTAAGGAAGACTTAAAAGAGCGGTGTACTGAAGCAAGTGGCTCTGACCTGATGGGAGGCATAATTATAAAAGTAAATAAATTAATAGCTAACTACAAAGGGGAAATTAGTGCAGATGGATAACCATCATTTCCCACTTTAAATCCTTTCTGAAGTGCTAATCACTGGTGTAGAAAGCATCACAGTAAAGATGGGAAGTGTTGAAACAGCAATTAATATGTGGAAATGAAGAGATAAGCTTCTCCCCCCCCCCCCTTCCCAGAACATTCTGTAACAAGACCACAAGGCACCTGGTCTAACAGGTTGCTTCTCCTTGTTTTGCATTCTATTTTTTTTATTCTACCGAAGCCGTGAATCTAACCATTTCCATCTAGCAATTTGATATGGCAACTGGATCCTTATGGAACAGGTGGGAGATTCTTCTCACGTGTAAGCAAACTGCTCATTGTAAAAGACATCCCACATTTGTTCTCTCCTGCCTTTCTCCTCTTTCCCTAGCTTTGTGAAGCCCACCTGTTTATACATTTCAAGCCTTAGAGAACAGGCAGCATTGGGTTGAATGAGGAAAATTTGAAAGGTACAGTTGCAGGATCATTTGAAAGGTACAGTTGCAGGTGTACAACCTATGGCATAATCCTTAGACATGTTTAATGGGATCACTCCTAGAAACATATACATGTATCACAATTCTGCTCATGTTAACTTGGAAGTACATACTATTGTTTGATAGATTCAGTCATTTAGCGTGTTACTTTAAATATGTGCTTTGAATAAAGTCCCATGATGTTCAGTAGGGTAGAAATGGAAAACCTGTGGTGTTCAGATGCTGTTGGATTCCCATCAGCCCCAGCCAGCTTCGCCAGTGGTCAAGGATTATGGGAGCTGTAATACAACAACATCCAGGGGGTGACATGTTTTCCCATGGATTTAGGGGAGTGAAGTGGGTTCAGTCACACTGTTTGGAGCCTAGGTGCTGCTGCACGGGACTCTGCTCTGAAATTTCAGATCCCAAAGTCCACCATTGGTGTGGTCTTAGGCTCAAATCCTTACAATACAGTTTCTGGGTGACTAATTGGAAGTACTGTAATGAATTTTGCTATTGAAGAGGCATGCATAAGATTGTGCATGTGTTAGTCCTTTATTTCTTTTCGTTCACTCCCAGTTGCTCAATTCACAACCACAAGGAACAAATGTCACTATTATACATATGCATTTTTGCTTAAATACATAATTGCAACACACATTGCATTTTGCAAAGTCAGTTCCTTTTGGCAAAGGACAAAAATAATGTTGTGATACAAGCTTTGGATAGCATTCAGGTAAGCTTTTCTCAGACTATACCTATTGAGATTAATTTAGTCATGTTCATTAATTTGATTGGGTCTACTCTGAGTAAAACATGTTTGAATGCCACCCTCTAAACTTGGCACAAGCAGGGGTGGGGTGTGGATTAGGAATTTGGCCTTCTTATGTGTGCTTTTTTCATATGCAAGTCTCACTGAGTTCACTTGGAGAGATATTCCAGCGAACTCATTTAGAATTGCAGCAATGAAGCCAATCCTATGTGTGACTGAACATATGAAGCTGGGGCACTCCATTTCCCCCCCCCCCCACGCTACTGGTTCCGCCAGCATAGTATTGTGAAATAAGATTGGCAGAAACTCTCAGGAGTGTCAGACAGAGGTCTTTCTTAGTCCTATTACGTCATCTGACATCCATTGACCTGAAGGTTTGGAAATTTGAGCCTGGGGGCTTTCCACGTGTGCTCTACCACAGAGCTATTTTCCACTAAACTATAGTTAGTACAATTTACTTTCTACTCTTCAGGAGTAGAAAGCTTTAACCTGTTTGAAAATGAAAAAGTTGCTTAGCAAATACTGCAGATGTATTATTTATTTTGAGTTAAATGCCTTTAATGTTATAAGGTAACAAAATTCATAATAAGGGACCATGTTTTTTAGTAATTCCAAACCCAAATGCACTAATCCTATTCCAAATAGAAACATGACTGTCTGTGATAAAGTAAAACACACTATCCCCACTCAAAGTAATGTGATGCTCAGCAGAAAGGATCATATCACAAAAACAATAGGAGCAGATTGCAGTTACGCTCCACAAAATACTTTATAACCTGTATGCAATCACTTATTAAACAATGGAGGAAGAGACAGGGTTACACACCTTCTTTAGCTAACACAGGGTTTTGTCCTCCTAAAGCTTTAAATGAGGGATATTCTTCAGGATCAGGGAAAGGGATGAAGGGGCTAAATTCTTCCTTTTCCTGCATTCTGAAATTCTAATTTAAAAGGAACTGATACTATTTCCATTTTAAAAAAATGTGAGTGTAAAATGCAAATATCTAGTTTGGCCCTCACTCTCCTCTTGCTTCTGTAGCCACAGAACAGTAGCAGCAGACTTCTCGTATGGTGGCTAGGTTAAAAAAAAAATTGAGTAAAGGCTTCATGTCGCTTGTACCTTTAATAGTTGCTGAAATTCTCTCTTCTGCATTACTATTAAAGGAGCAGGAGCCCTGTTCTTTCTCGCCCTGGCCACTCTTGTCTGGGTGGGGGAAGCAACTTGCTAATCTTGGGGACTAATCTTGCCTTTATGGGAAGGAATGGGGTCATAAATTTTCTGGCTCTAAACTGAATGTAGGTTTTCCTTCCCCTCATTTCTTGGTTAATATTAATCGAGATTCTGTTTAATACATATAAATAGTAATGTTTTCCTGAGCTATTTTTAATAAACTTCTGAATGCGGAGCCCTTGTTGCTATGCTGGCTAGGCTCCTAGCAGCTATAACAGTTTTGCCCTCTGCCCCCCACCCCCCAATCGAGATCGACTGCCTTGAGGCCCCAAAATCCCAGAGCCATTGATAGTGGATTCTAATATAGATTGGCATGTAAGGTCCTAAGTCAGGAGCTGGTCCAACGATTGGAAAATACATTGTGTACAAAGGGAAGTTAATACCACACATCCTGCAAGCCCTCCTTCCTCCCCCACTGCACATGGAGAAATGTTTGCAGTTTGTTGCAAACTTGTGCAATGTAAAATTTTGTAAGTGGGAGTTCAGATAGAAAAGAATGTGAAAAGCAGAGCAGTTTGGCTACAACTGGGATATATATATATAGAGAGAGAGGGATACGTTCTTCCACCAGCAGGAACGCAACAAGAGCCTTCTGAATCAGGCAAATGACCCATCTTGTCCAGCAGCCTGTTATCTCAGTGGCCAACCGATGCCTATGGGAAGCCCAAAGCAGGACTTAAGCACAGCAGCACTCTTCCCCACCTGTGATTCCCAGCAGCTGGTATTCAGAGACTTTACTGCCTCTAACAATGTTTGTAGAACATAGCTGGCTTACTTACATACACTTGATAGCCTTATCTTTACAGCCACCCAAGTTGGTGACTATCACTAGCTCTTGGAGTGAATTTCATAGTGTGGTATGAAACGTGAAATAGTACTTTCTTTTGTCCATCTTGAATCTTCCACTATTCGGTTTCAATGGATGTCCCCAAGTTGTAGTACAGTGGTACCTCAGGTTACATACGCTTCAGGTTACAGACTCCGCTAACCCAGAAATAGTGCTTCAGGTTAAGAACTTTGCTTCAGGATAAGAACAGAAATCGGGCTCCGGCGGCGTGGCTGCAACAGGAGACCCCATTAGCTAAAGTGGTGCTTCAGGTTAAGAACAGTTTCAGGTTAAGAATGGACCTCCGGAACGAATTAAGTACATAACCCGAGGTACCACTGTATTATGGGAGAGTGGGGGAAACTTCTCTATCCACTTTCTTCACACCATGCATATTTTTATATACCAGTGCTACTAGTTTTCATTCTAAAAAATACAATTTATTGCTGTGTTGTCTAGTGAGTTCTAATCATGGACAAGAATATTATGATGCCAGACATAACAAAAACTGTACTTGCTCCCAAAGATATCTAAAATGAACTTGTGGCTGTTGCCACTTGTTTTTTTTTGGGGGGGGGGGGTTAACAATGAGAGACAGAGACAGAGAGCAAATGTGTTTAGGTGTTGGGTTTTTTGTTTTTGTTTGTTTGTTTAAATCCAATTCAGAATTATGGAGCTGCAGTGAGAAATTAGTTTGTATGTTAGTCTGGATTAAGTGTAGGATTAATTAGACCCATATTCTGATATGGTGATTTATGTCAATTTTGAGCTGCATACTTGCTATTTCTCCCCACACAGATTTGCCAGATCAGTTTCCTTTTGGCTCATAACGATCTGGCATACCAAACAGTATGCTTAAACATTAGAGTGGTTGTAGCTTTCTCTACACAGCAGAATTTTCCATAACATGCTGAAACAACATGAGCTACTACAGAAAGAATGTAACCCTTCCGGACCAAACTATTTTCACAACTCAAGTGTGCCACATTTTTTAAAAAGGGAAACAAAAATTAACCATCTAGCGAAAGGCAGCATAACTGAGCAGTATATTTATCCCCCATGCTTTTCAATATAGATTTTCAGAATTGTCCCCAATGCAATCTTTCAAAAGTAGGAACATAACTTAGTTTTGGAATCAATCAATGGATTGAAATCCTCTAATATTTTATTATTACACCTGAGAACCATGCTCTTCCGGGACGCTAAGTGACACCCCAACCCCATAATATGGATAAAGTCTCTCACATGTTGAATAAATACATGATAGGGTCACAGGGTTGCACTGCTTACCCCTGCCCCCCCCAACAGATGCACACACTGACCATGCTCCCTGATGGCCACACATTTAGTGGCCTTGTGAAGTGGCCCTATATATCTACAAGAGACAGAAATCCTGGTAACAGTCTTCAACAGTGATAACCATCTTCTTCTGCTCCTGGGAGGTGTCGTCCCTGCGCCCAGGGGTTGTCTGCCATATTCCCCAGCTCCCAGTAGGGTGTCAAAACTCTTCCTGCTGATGCTTTTGATTATCTGGAAGAAACCCCTGTAAATAGACTCGGAGTCCTGCAGCGATTTCATGCTCTTTATTGAAGCTTGTAAAACAGAGATTGAATTTCCCCCCAAACCTCAGGCCTTTATATACATTATTTACACAATGAGTCCCGTCTGATTGGCTGATTCTGCTTGCCTTCTGGAGCCTGATTGGTCTTCCCCTGCAGGCCATCAGTTGTTGCATTCTAGGATCCTACCTGCCTATTGTTCTAGGATCCAAGCTTAGTACATAACATCCCTTTAAAATGGGCTATGGACAACCTGTAATGATGCCTGAAGCTCCCATTACTAGACCACTGAAAGTAAATTTGTATGTTAGTCTGGATTAAGCATAGGATTAATTATTACAATAATTTGATATGGTGATTTATGTCAATTTTGAGCTGCAACACTTGCTATTTCTCCCCCTCCCTCTGTTTCCCCCTATACTCAATTTGAATAAATTGTCTAATTGGATTCCTGAGCTGCACTGGTTTCTGAACACACTCAGGGCTGGTTAATCTCCTGTATACCTTAGGACTGCTTATGGCTATGCTACTGGCTGTTGAAGTGCCTGGGAGAGTGGTGGGGAGATGGGATGAAGTTGGCAAGCCAGGCACTTAGAATTCATCTGGCTGCTTCCCTGCACTAGAGGAGACCATAGTAAGGCACTGGGAACCCTGTCCTTGCGCTAGGTGACACATAAGCAGGCAGTGGTAGCAGAAAGAAAGGACTAGGATGGGTTCCCCAAAGGACCCCTACTCTGCAGGGTTGTCCTTGGAACTGGGACCCTTCCTGTTTGTTACAACAGCTACCAATTATCTGATGGCAGCAAATATATTAAATGAAATAAAAAGTGGGTTTCCCAAGTACCTTAAAAAAAAAAAAAACCTGGAAAAACACCAAAAGAATGCTAAGATGAAACATTTTCATCTTTGCCAGGAAAAAATGCTATACACATAGATGTTGGATGTTTGCAAAAAAAACCTTCTGATTACCATAGGATAAGGATTGCTGTTCCAAATTCTACAACTTCATATCACATTTTATTTACACAATTATGTACAAACCTTGATATTCCTTTGGTTGTGTGGTTATTTAAAGGATTGTTCCCTCACCTGGGCTAGGACCAGTGGTAGAGGTAAATTCTTACCACACTCTCTAGCAGCTAGCCTTCCCCAGAGTCTTAGACAAAAACTGTCATCCTGGAGAGTTGTAATCCAAATCAGCTGAAGCACGCCAGGTTGGGGGAAGCTGGCATGCTCCAAGCCACTTTCTCTTAGTATTGAAGGAACATGAGAGAGATGTAGTGCACTGATGTGCAAACCAGCCCCAGCTTCTCAGGCATTTGCTCCATCACTTTTCTCAACATCTTCTACTGGAGGTCATTCAGAACACACATGATTCACACAGTGGATTCTCTCTCTTCCAATGATAATTTGTGTGAGCCTCCTACCTGTAAATGAAAGGGCAGCACAAGAGCAGTATGGGAAGCACAGTGGTACCTTGGAAGTCGAACAGAATCCATTCCGGAAGTCCGTTCAACTTCCAAAACATTCGACTTGCAAGGCATTCGGGATCCAAGGTACAACTGTATAGCACAGGACACTAGCTAGGAGGTTTGGAGATACAGGCACATATAGATGAAATCTTGCACCATATTCATAGTCTTTGTTTTGAAAGAATGACATTAAAAGACTTTAGAAATTCTGATGAGTGGGCCAACTCGTTTAAACATTCATAAAATAATCCAGTCTTCTTGCCCTTATTCATAAGATACTGCAGGTATGTTATGCTCCCTGCCTCTTTAAACTAAGTTGTGTGGAATTCCCACACATAAATAATAGATTTTCTCTAGCATGACCAAATAAGATCACACACCCTCAAGCCTATTGTTCTCTTTTTCCTGTTGTTGTTTAACAAGAACTCAGTTTTTAGGCTAGATATGTCTACACTATTTTAAAGAGTACATAGCTTATAGCCTATCCGATACATGCCTACTCAGAAGTAAGTTCCACTGAGTTCAACTAAATTGCAACCTTAGTTTACTATTTTACAATTTCGGTGATTTATACATTTTAGCTGAATTCTTCATGCATTAAGCAGCTCTAAAATTAGTTTTAAATTAAAGTGATACACTTGCAACCTGATCCTCTATGCGTTTAGTTCCACTGGCCCTGTTCACATGTAATGCTAAGCTAAACCACAGCTTAGAGCGAACATATGATCAAAGATCACAGCAGCTTCCTCCATCCCTGGTCCTGCTGCCACCATGCTACCCAAGGCTAAGCCATGGTTTGGCTTAACATGATATCTAAATCCAGGCTTATGGTTTGTTTCCCCCAGGAGACAAACCACGACCAGTAAACCAAGAATAAACCTCAGTTATAGCTCATTGTTTGTCTGGAGTGAGACAAACCATTAGCTCAGATTTGAACATAGCTCTAAGCCAAATGCAAGCAGTACAGCAGCCACAATCTTTGTTCCAAAATGCCACACATTTGCTTATTCATACTAAGACACGGAATTGGCTTAGCATTTCATGCAAACTGGGTTACTTTAATATCATTTTGAATTGTGCAAAGTTCTTCACAAACACCATAAGGGCTCCTTTATATTGAAACTTCTGTGAAACTCATAGCTTTGGAATGTCATACCACCTCCATTAATTCTGACTTGACAGACAGCTTCTATGGAATTAAAGTATCTACATGTACCAGCAAAAATTCTTTGAGTGGCTGACCCTCATTTAAACTTAATAAATAAAACTAAGTGCTGTAATCTTAAATCTACCATTTTCAAAAGACAAGATTTTATTAATGAACATACTTCAGAATGTTAGCTTATGTTGAAAATATATTCACTAAATTATGCTCACCTACATTTAAGTCACTTGTATAAGTATTTTTTTTTCCTGCTGGAGACTTTACAAAGCAAAAAAATATTATTACCATTCAGTCATGTTACGAACCCTGCTTGTTTTCCATGTAAAGAGCAAACTAAGTGGCAATTGATGTATTTAAAGAAAAGATAATGGTACCTAGGTGTCCAGATTTCTAGTCTGCTATCACATGTGAACACTTAAAATGTATAATGGCTGCATTTGAAAATAACACTAAAGTATGATTTAGCAGCTTCCGGGTCATGTGGCCAGCATGACTAAGCCTCCCTCGGCCAATAAAGTGAGATGAGCGCCGCAACCCCAGAGTCGGTCATGACTGGACCTAATGGTCAGGGGTCCCTTTACCTTTACGATTTAGCATTATGACAAGCCTGTTCAAGCCTTGAACTCATGTGTTCCCTATCCTTTCTCCTCCTCAAATGCTGCTGTGAGGGGATACAAATTTCCATTTCTATTTTAGATTAACCATTGCTTAGCATTACATTTAAACCCTAAACTGTGTCTAATATTAACTAATGTTTACTAAAAAAAAGCCAGCTTCATACACCACTGTTTGAAGTTATCTTGTTTTAGTAACCACAGTTAATTTACTACAGTTTGTATGGGTTCAGATCTAAGCTGCAAAAACAGAAGTGGAAGACTCAGAATGTCTCTTGGCACTGCACCAGAAGAGGAAGGTATAGCATGCACAGTCGTCTCCTTGTAACCCTAAACCATGGTTTAACATGCATAATATTGCTTTCTCATATTCAGTAGCTCCACTAGAACATGCGAATGCTCCAGGTTGCAGGTGAGATCACAATGCTTTATTGCCAATTTGGTACCTTCTTCCTTTAATCATATAAGGAATAAATGGGTAAGATACTTTCAGTTACTCAGAGGAGTGTGTTAACTAGGCAAGAAATGAAGGAGAGAAGGGGAGAATTGGGTAGAAGAAGAGAAGGGAAAAAGGCAAAGAGAAAGGTAACATTCTCCAGTCTAACCCAGCCAAGCCTGGCTACAAGGGAACACACACAGAGTAGCGGCAGAATTCAGAGTGGTGGCAGATACAAAAAGCCCCATGTATTCAGCAGGTATGTCATAAAACAATTTATTGTCCAAAGTTTCCTTTAACAGCCTTTACTATTAGTCTTAATAGGTGGAATGTGCATCTTACCTCATAATGGGAAGAGGACAGTATCTTCCAGCACTGTGTAGTTTGCCAGTTTTAGAAGATGCAGTCCAATTAGCTGCATATATAAATGATGCACATCAAGTTTGTTAGATAGAAAAGGCCTGTTTGAAGCACTCTGGCTGTATTTGCAGGATGTATTATGTATGTATACTGCCTTACTGTGGACATCCTCTAGTGAGGCAAGATCTTGCAACTAGGACAGAGGTCAGCAAACATTTTCAGCAGGGGGCTGGTCCACTGTCGCTCAGACCTTGTGGGGGGCTAGACTATATTTTGAAAAAATAATAATGAATGAATTGCTATGCCCCACAAATAACCCAGAGATGCATTTTAAATAAAAGGGCACATTCTACTCATGTAAAAACATGCTGATTCCCAGACTGTCTGCGGGCCAGATTTAGAAGGCGATTGGGCCGGATCCGGTCCCTGGGCCTTAGTTTGCCTACCCATGTAGTAGAGCAAGACTTTGCAATAATGGGCTGCAGAAGAACCTCCTGGGAGAAGGGCACCCAGATGCCTCCCATCTACAATTTTGGGCTTGCTTGCTTTTGAAAGAAGTACTTTAAATAATTATATTGATCCTATTTGGACTGCTGTCTGGGGCTGCTTCCAGACGACCTGTTTATTGAGCATTCCATCTGATTTGATTGCAAGGAGATTAGACCACGTTGACTGTTTAAAGAGCATTCACTCTGATTGGTTTGTTTGGAGGCTGGACCTTGCATCAAAGCGTCCCATACATTTTAGTGCATTTTCCCATCACTTTGCTTTTTCCTAAAAAACATTTGGGGGATGTGAGTTGATTGTAAAAGACTACAATTCAACTACAATTGTGCAACCTGAATTTCCAGAATATGATTGAATCCGACTGGAAAATAAGCAACAGTCTGGAAGTGCCCTGGACTGTTATTTTAAAACTTTGTCTCAATTTATCTGAATTGGTGTTTTTTTAATTAAACCTTAAAAGGTATAAAAATAGTACAGAAAAATATACTCTGCTATATTCTGTGAAAGGATATACATCTAGGGCTACTGTGCATAATCATATTCCTGCCCCATTAAAAGGAAAACAGTGTGTGTACGTTGTCATTAATTGCATACACCTAAACATGTTCTCTGCTGTGCACATTCTGAAAAGCCACAGCCAATAGCTTTCCACAAGGTGCACCTTCAGCCAGATGCAGTCAACCTCACATGCATTTCATGCACTCACATGAAAGTGTTTCATGTGTAAGGAAAGCATGCTGTGCCAAGTGGATCTTAATCTGTTATATTTCTGTTTGATTCTGGAAAAAATGCTACGGTAGTGAATGTAAACCAACCTAATAGATTGTGACAGGAAAAGTCATTTATAGGAACAAGCAATGATGGGGGTAGGGTAGGGGAAGAACCGAGAGATCTAAGTAATGGCTAATCAAACCTAAGAGGCTTTACCCAATTAATCCTGTGGTGAGGAGCTATCCAGATTGCTTCTGTCTCCACTTCATATCTGTTACTTACCGTTTGCTCTCTAGAAACAGATACCTATTTCAGCAAGTCAGATTTTAAGCAAACTGCACAGGAAATCTTGCAGTGTTGGTGAAATGCCATGAAGATATCACTATAAATGTAGGTCTTCCATAACCACAGTTTAGCTAGACACTGTACGAGACACTTACATTGCTTGTCATATTTTTTTTATTTCAGAGATGTTACCACCTTTAAGCACTTGTGATTAAATGATGATAGAAGAATTGCACAAGAAGATATTGAAGGATCTGGCCTTACAGAAATAAATTTTGAAGGACTAGATTCAACAAACTTATATTTCCTTTTGTTTTCTAAATTAATGTGAGGCAGGGAAGACAAATGTTTCAGAAATAAAAATATATCCCATATATAATGTATCTGCAAAAGAAAATCAACAATAGCAGATGACAGTTGCATAAAGTTTTACAGTCCAAGTAAAGCAAACCTATGACGACTTTTAAAGAAATAGATTAAGTATTTTATAAGCTATTGCTTGCCTACACTGGCCAGCTGAAGGCTTTAAATAATTTAATCCCTAGAGCAACTGCCAAGCCCAACTGGAATACTGAAACAAGGCTTCAGTTCAGTTCAGTTTGATTCATGACAGGTGCCATCTAATACTGCTTTCATAATGCAGCAACCCTGATGCTTTCAGAGGATACATAAGTTTACTTATTTGCTAACTTATGGACAATTCACACATGCAAGTTTAAGAGTAACCTTTGCTTTTTGAGTCCCTCTTCTACTTGCTGTGTTAACTACAGGAGATGGTTTTCACCAGAGTAGGGAGTACTGTATATGTGCTTCTCTTAAACTTACTTTTTCCTCCCATGCCTAACACAATGTGTTACATTGTAATCCTGTGCATGTTTAATTGTTTTTAAATGATTGCTTTTTATATGTTTTAGCTGTTCCTAAGATGCCTTGAGCTGCATCAAGGAAGAAGGTGGAATATTAATAATATAATAATATTTTCAAGGCCAGTCAAGACAACTAACTTTTCCTGATCTTCACAATTTGCCCCCAGTTTAAAGAAACACAAGTAAATCTGAACATATTCAGAGTACCTGTCTACAGTTACCTCCTCCCTTCATCACCTGGCTCAATAAAAGTGCTATAATTAAATATTATTACATTTAACAAAAAGGAATACTAAAGGTGTGTGAACATTTTTTTTAATTGAAAGATTTTCTAAGTCTACATTAAGTTTGAAACATCCCCCCCCAACTCTGCCCCAGTGACAGCATAAGCAATGATCTCTGCAATGAAACGGGGGGGGGGGGGGAATATAGGCTTGATGAAACTTTAAATTTCACCCTATTTCAAATTGACAGGTCCTTCCCCCTCCCCCCTTCTGAGGCTATGTGGAATTAGTTGTGTGTTTTTCTGGGCTGGTCTCCTGTACCTGTCAGATGTCTCAAACTGTACATAGCCACTGGTATTTCATAATCTTTGCTAATGCCTGTCTCCTGTGGCTTTTTCTTTTGCAAAGCATTCTCCGAGGCTCGCACAGAAAATACAGACCTAGGTGCCGTAGGAATGAATTATTAGAGTACAAAGTGTAACCTGGAAAGGATTCAAGAACGGTGACGCAGTTTTGCAAGCCTGTTGACATAAACTAAGTCTCTGCGCTGAGGCTTCTGAACAGAGCCAGAGAGTTATTTGAATCCAGAATCTGAAACCCAAAGAGTGTGGGCCATTTTGGCATTAGGAAACAAGTAGGCAGGAGGCAATGACTCTAGCAGATTACATTGAACAGGAAATGGATTTGTTTATAATAATCATCACTGTTTTCACAAGAGCTTTTTTATTATTAAAGCAAGGACATGAGGTTGGAAGGAACTGAGTAAGCGAGTGGGGGACCTGGTTGAAGTTATCCCTGCCTGGCAAGTTAATTTAGCATAAGAGGGATGTGTGTGTGTGTGTGTTTTATTTTGCTGTTAAATTCAGATCCTACTTTCCTCCAAGGAGCTCAGGGTGTTTTCTTTCCCTTCTCATTTTATGTTCATAACAACCCTGTGCAGTCAATTAGGTTGAGAGGTAGCGACTGGCCAAAGGCCATCCAGTGAGTAAATGGGAGTGGGAACACAGACAAAGAAAGGGTGGCAGTGCCTCTGTCAAGTCTTCAGGCAACTCTGTTGATAGTTACCCAGGTAACCCTTTGTAACAGGATTCTGGTCCAGGTGCTTGACACAGTTGCTTCTAAGCTCCCAGTAACCCCCTTGCTGGAATCAGGTAAGAGGAGAAGCTTTGAGAAACAGGAAAAAATTTTCCTCTTGCAGTGTGAGCCCTGTTCCCTGCTCCCCTGCTTTTACAGTGTAATTAACAGATGCACCCACCAGTAATTTGAACACTGATTTAGTCAGCAGGCTTACCTCCTCCTCTCTCCCCACTCCCCCTTTTCAGGCAGACTGTCTGCCTTTTATAATATATTTAAAGTGCCACTAAAACACCAGTAAAAGTTAATTTGTCCCCTTGTGGATATGCAGTTTATGTGCGACATGATGATCAGCTGAACAACTACAGCGGTACCTCAGGTTAAATACTTAATTCGTTCCGGAGGTCCGTTCTTAACCTGAAACTGTTCTTAACCTGAAGCACCACTTTAACTAATGGGGCCTCCTGCTGCTGCTGCGCCGCCGGAGCACAATTTCTATTCTCATCCTGAAGCAAAGTTCTTAACCCGAGGTAATATTTCTGGGTTAGCGGAGTCTGTAACCTGAAGCGTATGTAACCTGAAGCGTATGTAACCCGAGGTACCACTGTATGTGCAATACTTTTCTTGCCAACTCGCAGAACTGGTATGCCTCTGAATACCACTTGCTAGGAATCACAAGTACAGAGAGCGCTAGTGTGTTTTTGGCCTATCGGTGAGCTTCCCTTAGGCATCCAATTCACCCCTGTGGGAACAGAATGCTGGACCCTTGGTCTGATCCAGTAACACCCTTCTTATAGTCTGTTCTAAAAAACACATCCACACATTTGTTTGCACAGACCATTGTGCATGTTCCTTCCACAGCACTTCCATACTCAAGTTAATGTTTCATTGAGAGAATGTATTTTACTGGAATGCCATCCCCTGTGCATGTTTTGTGGTACAAGAAGCTAAAGTGGGACATTCTTAATCAGTAGGACATTCTAGTCAAAGCTTTGCACAGACAGGTGGGGAGGGGAAGCAAAATAATGCAAGCAGGTGGTCATTGTGCAAAGGGATGAAGATTAGCCTTAAGATCTGGGGTCTTCTATGTAAACAGGAAGAGTTGGCAGATATGCACAGATGGCCTTCCTTCTTTAAACACGAAATCTCTTTACTCACTCTGGCAGCCCAGCAAAGTGCTCACTGTTTAGCTGTGCTTTCCAGCACCATCATTTGTGTTGCTTATTTATTTTCCTGTCTTTCTGCTTAGGGCAAGTCATCCAAACCACAGTCAACAGGAGTCCATTATAGGATTAATTGTATATATCCAGTAGGATAAACACGTGGACAAATGTAAAAATAAAGTGGGTGACAGATATGAAGTCACTGCCCAATAATCTGAAGCCACCCTGCACACGTCTACCACCCAATCATTTTTTGCCACTCAACTACAGAGCTCACCCAGTTTAAAATCAGCCTCACAGCTGGGAATGTGAGAAGACTCTCTGATGGCTCCGTCTTGCAAATAAATCAACCTTAATCTACAAAAAAATATTGTGAACATTGTACTGAATACTGGGCAGCAGTGCTTTCCCAAATTAGTTAAAAATAATAGTTGATGCACACAACAGAGTACGGTATCTCAAGGGCCACATTCATATATATGTATATGTATATACAGTGGTACCTCGGGTTATATACGCTTCAGGTTACATACGTTTCAGGTTACAGACTCCGCTAACCCACAAATATTACCTCGGGTTAAGAACTTTGCTTCAGGATGAGAACAGAAATCGTGCTCCGACGGCATGGCGGCAGTGGGAGGCCCCATTAGCTAAAGTGGTGTTTCAGGTTAAGAACAGTTTCAGCTTAAGAGCGGACCTCCGGAACGAATTAAGTACTTAACCTGAGGTACCACTGTATAAAAGCTAAGGTAAAGGACCCCTGGATGGTTACCAGTAAGTCCTGTCCAAAGCGACTATGGGGTTGTGGTGCTCATCTCACTTTCAGGCCGAGGGGGCAGGCGTTTGTCCACAGACAGCTTTCTGGGTCATGTGGCCAGCATGACTAAACCACTTCTGGCACAACGGAACACCGTGACAGAAACCAGAGCGCACGGAAATGCCATTTACCTTCTTGCCACAGCAGTATCTATTTATTTACCTGCACTGGTTTGCTTTCGAATGGCTAGGTTGGCAGGAGGTGGGACAGAGCAACAGGAGCTCACTCCATTGTGGGGATTCAAATCGCTGACCTCCCGATTGGCAAGCCCAAGAGGCTCAGTGGTTTAGACCACAATGCCACCTGCGTCCCTAAAAGTGTGTATAGGACTGCTTTCCTGAAGGTTTACAGAGGCATTCCAATGCACAGGCTGTTAACTGGGTGTTAACAGGGCATGAATACTTGTGGCAAACTCATGTTTACCCAGGAAGAGCCACTGGTGGTTTACTACCAACTGATGCAGGTTCAAGTATGACCTTCAGGCATCCCTATGTAGGGTTAGATGTAACTGAAGGCTACAGACCTCATCATTCAGGGGGAATGCAACCCTGCACAGAACAAGCTGTATGCCAGGTACCGTACTTGGTCCCTTGTATCCCACAATGGAAGGAGGGGATAGCTTTCTACTTTGGAGATGTGCACATGTACAGGAAAAGCTTTGGGCCAACAGTGAAGGGAAATAACAAAAGGGAGGGGGGTAGAGAGTAGATGGGGCTGCAGTGCTAACTTTAGATCCTGTGGTGCTTCACAGTTAAAAGGATCCAGTCTCAGAGTGCTTTGAAACAGTGAGGAGAGGTGGGAAGCAACCTGACATCTGCTTCTCCACAAGTCATAAGCGCGTGCGGGGGGCGGGGGGGAGCCATACATTTCCAACCTAAAGCAGAGGCTGATATGGATGCAGCTACCTAAAGCTGCTCTGAGGAGTAAGGAAGCATAAGTGAAGATGTAAAGGGGGAAGAAAAACACAGAGAAAATAATTTTTATTTTTATTTTACCTGCCTTCCTTCTCCATATATTTTTTTCTCACATAGACTTGCAATAAAGATTAGGGATTTGGTTATTTTTTTAAAGTTGCCACCCTTTTCTGGATTGCCTTACTGGTTTAAAAAATAAATCAAAACGTTATTCATTTTCAAATTGGAATTTATTTAAGATTATGATCGGCATTTCCCCTTGTTCTCTCTTGACTTTCCTGCATTTTTCTTCTCTCAGAATCTATTTCATCACAATTTGTATTCATCCTGTGTTTCAGATTAACCACCACTTGGTTCTATTTTTAGACTTGACAAGATTACTTATCATGCCACCTTCAGGAGAGTTAACAGACCCAGTTAATTTCTATTTCTTGTCCAATTAAAACAGTGTTGGAGTCATCAGCAGGGTACTTTCTTCTCGGCCAAATGAAGTTTTTGGCTGAGTTTTTTTCCCGGGGTAGATTTTGGGTTTCTATACCCGAATATTTAAAATTATACATACTAGTGAATTAAAATCTGTGTATGCGAGGTTAGTAGGAAAGTTGAAAGAAACCTTGAAAAACAGCGATCATTATTGTTACTACTACTATTAATATTTTATATATATATTATTAGCCACTTTGAGTATCTCCATTTGGAAATAACTATCATCTACTGTAGATTGTAGAAAGTGGTTTGTCCATTTCACAGAATAATAGAATCATAGACGTGGTTGTCCATAGATTTGGCCACATCTTGAGATATCCCCACCAAACTTGGGTTCCTGACCAGGAGCAGGTGGTCATCATCAAAGTTTGGATGCAGGACACCATTTTCACACAAGATGGCAGGCCAAAATGTGAGTTTGGTGTGACTTTGCCCATTTTTTGGCCTAGGTTCATCTACCTTTCAAGATATCATCTTGAAACTCGGCACAAGGGTTCTCAAGGTGGGAGCAGCAAACTTTGTCACCATTTGGATGGCAGGTCCCATCTTGAATCAAGATAGTGGACCAAATAATGACTTGGATGTGACTTTTTTGGCATAGGTTCAGCTGCCTCTCAGTATATCATTACCAAACGTGACATGGGGATTCCCAATGTGGGAGTGACAGTTGTCATCAATATTTGGATGCTGGGCATCATTTGATTCAAGTATGACTTTGGTGTGACTCTGCCTTTTTTGGCATAAGTTTGGCTGCCTCTTACCATATTATCACCAGCCTCGGCATAAAGGTTCTCGAGGTGAGGGTGGCTGTCTTCATTGATCTGGTCCTCGAAACCAGTCCTTTGCTCAGTGGCACCATGTTCTTTAAGCACATGTCTTTTGAACTTGGCTTCAGTTGATAATCTCCATGTTGATTCCGCAAGCCTCAGGTCTGTCCTTCCCTGCCTTCCTCATCTCTTCTCTCTGGTCTTCCACCTTAATCTTACACATACCCATCCACTACTCTTCTGCCAAAATTCTTTACTGCTTTCTCATAACTTGGTGGTGCAATTTTCTCCTTCTTAAATCCCTACATTGGCTTCCTTTCTTCTCTTGTACCTTGCACAAGCTTCTCTTCCTGATTTTCAAAATCCCTTCATGAGCTTGCACTCCCCTTATTTCTTTTAAATTCGCCTATTTTTTTTCTTTTTAATAGCAGCAATGACAAATTTTAGTGTTAATAATAATTTAAATTCTCAGCTTTATATATCGACACAACCTATCTAATAACCTTTGCTTGTCCAGCTCCACCACTCCAAAGATCTCATGCTCTTTTATGCAGCTCTACCCTTTCTCCTTTGCCCTTTCTCCTTCATATCCCTGGGACTGCCCTACTAGAATGTCGTTGTGAGAACTTATCCCATACTACCTTCAAATCCCAATTCAACATTTGCCTTTTCTAGGAAGCCATTAGAGCGACCTTTTAGTTCCACTACAAAAAAGCTGAAGTACGTGTATAAGAAATAATTATGTATTTTCCCCATTGACTCCTGCTTCTGTTTCCCTTCCTCTGTTGTTTTTCTTCTTTATTTTTAGATGGTAAAACACGTCCCTTGGGTAGGGATTTATCAAGCACCGTGTACGTAGATGGTGCTATATATAGCAACCCAGTGTTCTCCTTGGTGCATCTAACTAGCAGTCACTTCCATTACGGTAATCAGATCTAGGAACTCTGACCTTCGGATATACTAATTGCTATGCTATAAAAGTAATTAAACGGAAACAACAGGACAGTGCTGGAAACACCGGTCAGTGTTAATAGGCACAGCGATATGTTCTGTTGCATCTGACCAAGCGACTCTCTCTTTGCACTACGGGAAACGAAGACAAATCAATTCAACACACAATGTGCAACATGGAAGGTTGGAAAACCATCTGTGTTATGTGTAACTCTGTAACTAGTGCCCGAGATTGTTTTTCTTCTTCCTCCTAATCCTTTTTCCTTTTGTGTGAAGCCCTTTTGATTGTAAGTCTGAGGACAGGAACTATCTTATTCATAATATTTGTATGCCATTCTGGCAGTCGTCTTTTGGCCATAGAGTGGAGTGAAAATATTTCATATAAATGAATTGTGAGACAGTGGAGTCATGAACATAGCTCTCTCATCTGCAGTCCCAATATGTGTTTCACTTTGCAGGTATCCAGGACACAGGTACCCCATTTCATTTTCTCTCCACCAGAGCAAACAACGGCAAGAGCAGAATTTTGAGTGGGGAAAGGGTTAAGAAGCCCTCCTTCCAGCAACCCCTCCACTGGAAATCACAATTTAAGAGACAGCTTTCGGCTGCTTGTAATGTGCAGCTTGGCTCCGAAAAACTAAAAACTGCCTCATACTTATGCCCATTAGCATCATTTAAAAAGAAATACAAATAGTGGAAACCCATGTGACTTAGGTGGCTTGTGTATTTGCTCAGTGTGCTGTCCAGGTTCTAATCAATTTTTTAATTGATTGACATTATACTGAAAGATTTTCATTTATAAAGGAATAAACTGATAAATGAAAAGGAGAAAGAAAGGAAGGAAGGAAGGAAGGTAGGTAGGTAGGTGGAAAACCACTGATGAGCAGCTTCATAGCCTCTGTTCTCATAATTTTTATATTTAAACTAGACTTGGACCAGACAACCCTTCAAACAGAGGACGGCAAATCCTCTGTGAAATAGGGCATGTGGCCACTCTAGGGACTGATGCATAATAACTTATAATGTCTGTGGCCACCATGAAGAAAAGGGAAACTGTGGAACTGCCATATCACATGGGAAGTTATCTGAATGAAATGGTTCTTCATTCTCTTGCTGCTTTGGCAGTTAGGCTATGCCAGCGCAACCACAATTGTGTGTGTGTGTGTGTGTGTTTGTGTTTGTGTAGTGGTAGGGAGATGCACTGGATCAAGTGGCAGAATGACTTCAAAATGATTGTATGGGCTGGGCATTCAATATTGCATCCAGTTGTTTTGTGGTGGTTGTGACAAAAACTCACACAAACTGCAATTTTGAGAAATCTTCCATGTACAGCACAGAATCATGTTCCTCACATCTAAAAGCCTGGTATTTTTTGCCTCGCCAACAAGTGGGTCTATAAGAGAGTATTTCATTAGTTTCCTTTCTAGAGCACTGCTGCCTATAAAGTGAGCAAGAGGATATTGAGAGCAATAAAAATTAAACGTATATTTGAAAAACCAAGCAATGAATCATCTGGAAAGACATGTAG
Source organism: Podarcis erhardii (assembly GCF_964252035.2). Lineage (NCBI taxonomy): Eukaryota > Metazoa > Chordata > Lepidosauria > Squamata > Lacertidae > Podarcis > Podarcis erhardii. Next base: position 66,503,907 of record NC_138497.1, on the reverse strand, counting down.
GGCAAAAGGCACCTTAGACATCCCACTGTAAATAGCAACTCCAGTGGAGATTATAGAGCGGCATATCTTGTTTCAGTGTCATAAGCAGCTGTATACATGAATACATTCATGAGTTTATTATTTTTTAAAAGGAACCAGACTCAGTGACTGGGACATCCAGTTTTGTAATTTTGGAGAGGCCAGTCATACCTACATTATATCCCAGGGGTCAGAAACGGATGATTTGTTCTAGCTTACACTCTCTCATCAAGCTTTATAATTTGCCATGGACTCAGGTCAGAAATGCCTTGGCTGATGTGAGAGGAAAAGAGCTGAATATATTGGTTAGAAAAGGAGGGAAAGTCCCACGGCATTAGCAGAACACCTTGCACTGGCTTCCACTATTGCCACAATTTAGCTGAATCTGGCCCATTATTTTAAATTTGTTTGTGGAACCAGGTGCAGACAAAAATATATTTATATTTCAGAACAAGGAGCAGCTTCAGGAATTGCTTCAAGTATGTAAGACAGGCATGGGGAACTTCCAGACTTAGGATCTAATCTGACCACAAGGCTTTTTCATCTGACTCTCAGCTCTCTCTCTAAGCCCTCACCCCTTTCCCCCATGCCCCTCCTCCAACTGTCTCATTATGTTGTGAGCTGCCTATGCAGAAAGAGACCTCTTCTAGCACGGCCAGCTTGCTCTGTTTATTTTCTGTGTGCTGAGAAAGAAGCCCTCTCACTTTGTGAAGAACAGAAGAGCCCCTTCTCAATGTGCGTAAGCTGACGTCAGAAGAGGGTGTGTGGGTGTCTACATGATGCGAGTGTGTGTGAGGGAGAATAGGGGACATGTTTGTTTTGGCCCTGCCCTCTTTTGACATGTGCCCCCAGACCATTTCCCCCCAAGGGAATTTAGCTCTGGTGGGGTGTGTGGGAGAGTTCTCCACCCCTGATTTCAGAGCACAGGGTTGTCTGATCACATATTTTCAACTCTCACAATGCTTTAAAGACTATTTTAAAATCACAGCGTTTTTTGACAACTAAAGCTGAAGATTTAGAGCCAGCCTTTTATATTTCCACAAGCATACCATGCAAGCCTTTTAGAAAAATTTAGAGACACCCCTCTTGGCGAGACACAGCTATGCTATGCAGCTTTTCTGAAAATGGCTAAATATAAGAAGAGAATGAAAGAAATTCAGCTAGCAAGATTTCAATGCAAATAGCCACTTGCTTTTACCCTAAATGCGAACAGGCACATTTAAAAATTAGCCAGTGACCTTCAGCAAAAGACATTTCATCCATCTCGTGGACTGCATTATATATAGATGCTTTGGTTTTAGTAGCACTGACAAATGCTCAGACTTAACTTTGTCTGCATCCAAAACCCAAAAGATTGTGGAATCAGTTGGCTCTGGAGAGTGTTACTTGGTGAAGGAAACTGACATTAAATACAAAAACAAAACAAAAAAAGCACTCATTCAACTAGTCCTTTGAAAAATGTTACAATAGCAACTCTGACTGACAGCTGGGAAAAAGCAGACAAAAGCTGATCTGATCGTGTAAGAGAATTCTGCTGGAACTGCCGCTTATTTATTTCGTTTATGAATCACTTCTCATAAAACATCCCAAAGCGATTAATAATAAAACATAAACAATAAAAACATACATTAAAAACCATGTCAAGTCAAATACAGACGCAAACTAGGATAACCATTTTTAATTAAATGGCTTGCTGAAAAAGGAAGGTCTTCAATAGGTGCTGAAAATACAAGCTGGCAATAGACAGATATACACCATGAGGGAGTGACAAAGGTACCAAGCTATAATGGGATTTGTATACTAGTATCAGCACCTTGAACTTAGCCCAGTAGCTAATTGGCAGCCAGTGCAATTGTTTTTAGCTGCCAGCGCTACCCAGCCATGATGATCCTGAACCCATTTATGCAATCCTATAAAGAGTCCCTTTTGAATTATGGTGCTGGAGAAGACTCTTGAGAGTCCCATGGACTGCAAGAAGATCAAACGTATCCATTCTTAAGGAAATCAGCCCTGAGTGCTCACTAGAAGGACAGATCCTGAAGCTGAGGCTCCAATACTTTGGCCACCTCATGAGAAGAGAAGACTCCCTGGAAAAGACCCTGATGTTGGGAAAGATGGAGGGCACAAGGAGAAGGGGACGACAGAGGACGAGATGGTTGGATAGTGTTCTCGAAGCTACCAGCATGAGTTTGACTAAACTGCGGGAGGCAGTGGAAGACAGGAGTGCCTGGTGTGCTCTGGTCCATGGGGTCACGAAGAGTCGGTAGGCATTGGTAAGAAGGGGTTAAGAGGATGTGGGGGGGAGGAACGCCATCACCTCCTCCCAGCGACCGAAGGGTGGTCCGTTAAAGGACTCCAGGGGGCGTGGCCCTGTCCGAAGCCTATGGAGGTGAGGGCCAAAGGCACGCCCCAGAGCGGTGACCCGGGGGAGCTCCTAGTCGACGTGCCTCGGCAGGAGACTCCCCCGATATAAGGTTAACCCTTTCCCGTGTCTCCAGCAAATGGGTTGGAGCTGGATAGTCGTTAGGACCAATGCCTAAGCCAATGCCTCTCATTCCTGAATTCAATAAAGTTGTGGCCTAATTTGCCCCATTAATCTTAAACTATGGTGTCTCGTGTCTTTATTTATCCTGGCGGGGGGCGGGAACTCGCCACGCAACATAAAGAGTCCCAGATAGGTGAAGTTAGGATTGCAGTCTTAGTTATTTAAGGCTGAATTCAACTACATAGATGTGCTAGCAGGATGCAAAACATACATCCAACACACATACACAACGTTTTGTTGAGTGCCCCAACTTGTTTTAACTAACAGGCAATAACAGATTTAGCCCCTGTGAATCTGTCTAATCCTCTTTTGAATCCATCTAGGTAAGGAGTGATTACCACCAGTGGCGTAGCATGGGTTGTCAGCACCCGGGGCAAGGCAAGTAATTTGCGCCCCCTAACCTGTGGATTTGCGCCCCCTAACCCGTGGATTTGCGCCCCCTAACCTGTGGATTTGCCCTAACCCCAGATGTTGCGCCCGGTGCGGCCGGCCCCCCCCTGCACCCCCCACGCTACGCCACTGATTACCACCTCTTGGGGCAAAGAATTCCATAAATTAGGCTGCAATCCTAGCCACACTTTCCTGAGAATAATCCCCATTGTATTCAGCTGACTCAAAGGGGACTGGGGGTTACAGACTTCCGGGTTGGCGCCATCGCCGAATGGCGGACTCCCTCCGAGCTCCGGAGGGAGCCGGCCCGGCAGGGGCTGGGTCCTACCGCACCGGCGATGCGGGGACCCTTAAAAACCACGGCCACGGAGGCCGTGGACATGGAGACTCGGCTGGCACCGCTAGCGCCCTCCCGACTCGTGAAGGAGCCTTTTTAAAGGCTACGGATCGGGTGCCGGGGAGAAGCGTGGTGCTTTGAGTCCTCTGCTATCCCTGCCGAGCGAAGCCGCATGCCATCCGGCGGAGAGCGCTGACTTCTTCCATTGAGAATTCGGACTTTCAACAACAACCCGTGAGTAATTTGGAAACCGGGTTTAAAAGGAAAAACAAGAAATTTTTTTCGGATTTGATACGAGCGGGGGGGATCTAAAAAGGAAGTCAGTCCCCCTCCCTATTGTAAACCTTCCAAAACAAGGACTGGGAAACCAAGGTCCAATAAGAATTGTATTGCTGATAAAAATTAAGAATTCCACGATGGGAAACTACAAGAACTGTGCTGGAGGAAGAATTGAGGGAGAAGGAAAACGTAACCCTCCCCCCCGGGAACCGGGGTGACCGAGGAGAGAGCCTGGTGAAAAGCGAAGGAGACTTTGACAGCTGTCAAAGTAGCTGTCAAACTCGGAAATTCAAAGAGGACTTCAATACGAGGACTTTGCTGGTTAAATTTTGTTAGAATTTGTTACAACCCGTTAAAATTTGGATACAAAATGGCGAAAACATGGATAACAATCGGACTTTTGGACTAGAGAAAACAAAGTTACTATAATCCCCCTAGAGGAGCTTCGGGACATTACAAAGAAGGTCGTAAGTGGAAAAATACCATCGGAATTTTACAGGACTGGTTATCTTCTGGGAAAGCTGCAAAACGGAAACAATATTGTGTCTACAGGGTGTTCAGCTAAAGGAGACAATAGAATTTTCTATTGAAGAAAGGAAGGAACTGAACGCAAGTTTTTGTTCCTGAACAACAATAACCCCTGCAGACTTACTAAATTTCTGAACTAGAACGTTTTAGTAGCGGAACAAGAGGAAACTGGACTACAATTTGGAAAGAACAATGGGGGGAGCGTTATTATAGATTTGATGCTAAATGGTTTAAAAATTATTCTAAAAATAATTATAAAAAGAAAAAGCCAGCAAGGAGTTGGGGGAAAAATGTGATTTATGGACTTTAAAAATTCCAGGCAGACAACATGGATTGGTGGTCAGGGGGAAACTAAACCGGGGACGGGAGGGGGGGGGAGAAATAGAATCCAAAGGCTTGTCAACTATCTTCTGAAATGGGTTTCTTTTACTTACTACACTTTTTACTTCTTATTTTCTTATATTTCTATTGTGTGGGATGTTTTTGATCATTAAAAAAAAGGGAAATTGCGGAATGGAAAGGGGGTGGGCCCTGGGGAAAGAACTTTTGTTTCGTTAGTAAGGGTATTGATGAGGATTGTACAAATTTAAATTTAAATTCGATTAATGGTTTAAACAAACTAAGTTTTAATTAGAATTGAGAGCTTGTGGAGCCAACAATATGATAGGGGAATATGGTAGGGGTGGGGGAAAGAGGGAGTCCCGGAAAGTGGGTGTATGAAAATAAGGCTTTGAATGTATTTTAATCTTTTCTTTCTGTATTTCTGAAAATCTTAATAAATATTATTAAAAAAAAACAAAAAACAAAGGGGACTGGGGTTAGTATTGTGCTGTTGCTTCTGTTCTCAGTTCCAGCTTCTCCACCCCCTGCAAAATTGTTTGAACCTCCATCCTGTTCCTCACACTTAGCTGCCCTAAAAAGCAAAAGAAAACCTCCAAACTCTGTAGCCTTTCCTCCATAAAGTACTGCAGGCCCTTGATAATTTCCATTGCCCTTTTCCAGCTTGGCAATATCCTTTTCGAGATATACCCAATATTCTGGGTATATGCCGTACGTAGGATCATCGGAGGCATAAAGCTGGCAGGCAAAAAGTAGCCTCTTGAGCTCTGCAAACATTTGTGTAAAAAAAGCAAAACCCAACAACCACAACAACTTGCATTTCAGACTCCAGCTCGATTAGAGTGCATCTTATGATATTAGGAACTATTAAGAGCTGCCTACAAACAACGGAAAAAGTTGTTGCTTCCATGTCCAGTGAGGGAAAGCTTGCTGGATTTGTGTCAGTCTGCCATCTAGTGGAGCAGATCTAGTACAAAGCCTGCAGGATGATCTAAAACCAACAACCTGTGGAGAGCCAAGAATTCACTTATGTTGAGTCTCTTAAAAGTCCCCCAGACTTGTCACTTTATATTGAAGCTTGCTCCAGTTTTGACTCCATACTTAGTTTTCCCATCTCATATGTGGCCTTAGATTAGTAGCATTGCATGAGCACCTATGACTCCAACAGTCCCTCGTTCCTCACACAGGAGTCCATTACGTTGGTATGCTTGTCCCACATCTCCAAATGGGGATACATTTCAGGGGTGCAGTTACTCCCCGGGTCTGGTTTCCTCTGGAAGGACATCACTGGAGGCTTTATTGCCATTTTGTAACATTTGCAGTCATTTACTACTTGAGCATAGATGAGGTCCAATGCCCCACAAAATTAACTAAGCCCAATAGCACATTCCGATCCCTCCAAATCCCAGCAAATGTCCTTTTCTCAGGAAAAGGCTGTGAATGGGTCATTCCACCTGCCCTGTGGAATGCCCTCCCATCAGATGCCAAGGAAATAAACAACTATCTGACTTTTAAGAAGACATCTTAAGTTTCAGGAAAGTTTCTTATGTTTGATGTTGTATTGTGTTTCAGTTTGTTGGAAGCCACCCAGGGTGGCTGGACTAACCCAGTCAGATTGGCAATAAATAAATAAATAAATAAATAAATAAATAAATAAATAAATATTCCTTAGCCGGGCAGGGAAGATAAGAGATATTCCCCTTCGCAGAGCAGACTCGGACAATTGTTAGCCTATCTACTGAAGCCATTGACTTAATATATTTTCCCAGAAGAATTTATTTTTACTGATTTTTAGGTAACAGAAGAAAACAGAACTGTTCAGACAATTGCCAATCCAGAATCAAGTCCAACAAACTTTTGTGTCTTTTATACAAAAATAGTCATTCATAGAGCATCTGCAGAGTCTCTTGTTTCTAGGAATGTTTTGATATCTTCCCCTGACAAATGCTGAGGGAAAAACATTCAAACGGGCCAGCATAAAAGCCCTACGTTGGGCTGGGATTATTAGTTTAGTGACGTAATTGGCTCTGCTATCTAAGATATTTAATTCATAGAATATGGGGGAGCAAATTTTGTTTACAGCTGCCATAATATTTTGTCTCTCGACATCCTTTAGTCTAGTTAGGATATTATGGGAAATATATTGCTCATTAGAATTGTACAGGGGCTCCAGCTCGATGCCTAAAGATTCAATCTTTTTTTCGAGGTGCTGATACCATCTTGATTTATAGGAGTCTTTGAGCAAATCAGCGAGCAGACTTGATGGAGGGCAGCGAAAGTGGCAGCGTAACCAATACTTTATTGAGGTGGACCATGCCCAATATTCCATTGTGTGTATGCCTATTTCTGCACACATTGTTTCATATTTGATCATAGCTGGGAGTCCAAGAATACGTCTCAGAAAGCTAGAGTGAATCTTTTTAAAATCATTGTTATATGCTTGGACCCATAGCGGGATTCCATAAAATATCTGGGATTGCACTTTTGTTTGAAATATCTGATTTGCCGCAGGAATAAATTGATTACCTTTCTGATAATGAAAACGGGCAACTGCTGATGAGATGCACTTTGCCTGTTTTATGGCATTTGTGCGATGGGTTGCCCACCCTAAATTGCTCTGGAATAAGATTCCCAGATACCTATAGATTTTCACTTGTTGGATTTCTTGCCCTCTTATTTTCCATTTCTCTAATTTCCAACCATTCGAGAAGACCAAAATTTTTGTCTTCTCATAGTTTATAGAGAGTTTGTTACATTCGCAATAGAGGATCAGTGAAGATATAAGACGTTTCAGACCCAAGCTCGTTAAGGATAGTAGGACAGCATCGTCTGCATATAGTAAGAGAGGAACTGGTTTCTGATTAAGTTTAGGGGCATGTGATTCTATTTTTTGAAGGTAATCTGGCAAGTCTGATAAAAATAAATTAAATAGAAAGGGGGCAAGAATACACCCTTGTTTTACCCCTTTCGAGATTGGGATGTCTGATGAAAGGTGACCTTTGATGTTAAGTTTGACTTGACAGGTATTGGAAGAGTGTAGATTTTGCATTAGAATCTTTTATACAAAAATAGTCATTCCTTAATTGTCTGTGGGTTCTAGGAGGGCAAAAGCAGCCTAATCCTCCTATCTGCGCATTGCTTTTATGTATAATTTTTTAAATTGACACTATTACTCCCCTTGTAAACTACCGTTGTTTTTTGCTTCTCTTCTGGTCTATGACCGTAATAAATTAATTTCATTTCATTTCAATTGTCTGTGGGTTCTAGGAGGGCAAAAGCAGCCTAATCCTCCTATCTGAAAGAAGTAAGGTGGTTGACAACTTTGCCAGAACCACTAAAGTCCAAGGTATGCTTCAGGCAGCCTGCAGTGATAATAAAACCCATTTGCAGGCATCTTAAGTGTCAAGAATCACTGGGCTGGAAGTAGGGATGGTGGAGAAATTTGATTAAGTTTGCTTTCTGAAACAACACAAAAACTGAAACAAAGTCTTCTTATAAAATTTTCACATCTCTGAATTTTACAATGCAGTTCACCAAACAAGTAAGATGTACAAAAATACATGTAATGAAGTTAAATGTGTGTAAAAATAACATACAAAAATGCTTTTTGATAGTGATAATTGCTTTCCAAAGATGTGCGTGTATTAAGCAAAACGGCATTAGAAATGTTTGTATATGTCCTGTCATGGACATAATAAAAAAATATGTTTGTATAAGCAGATATTGGCTAATGAATTTTAATTATTTAAAAAACAAGAACAAATAATAAATGATATGGAATTGTGGGGAACTAAACTTAAGATTGTAAAAATGAGACTGTGAGAAACCAAAATTGACAGATTCATCCCTCCCTACTTAGAAGCCCCTCCCTATTACAACACTCAAAGAACATTTGGCCCAACCACCAGTCATATAGGAATATGCTTGAGATGAAAGCTTGGTGTTTTCCGCTTTGTTATTTATTGCTATTCTGCTCTTCATTGTTTTTGTTTTTTAAAAAAGCACTTCTAGAGCGAGTAATGATAAAATATAAATAAATGGCATACATATTAACATAAAACAACATGAATATTTAGGCAGATAAATTACAACCTCTCCCTGCCCCACCATCCAATTCAAACCTTACACTTCAGCTAAAGCCTGGGTAATAATCAAGCTTTTGCCTTATACCAAAAGCTCAGTGTTGGTGCCAATCACATTTCAGATAGTTTAAATGTACCACACACCTATCCTGGCACAGATTGAGAACTGCATGGACGCAGAAGGGTGAATGATGTACAGTCCTGTATTTAGAAAACCATGCAGTGCCAGCAGTTACATTTCAGGTAATCCTAAGTATTACTCAAGCTTTATAAGTCTTACAACAAAAGAAATATTGAATGCAAACTTCCAGTCCTCTGTATTTGTCCTTTAGGATTCTCCCCAAGGTATCCCCTTCTCTCACCAGGTCATGACCCTCATAGGGCCTGCTCAGCATCCCTCTTGAATGCTTTTGCCTTCCTGGAATGTGTCTTTGAACCGAGCTCCATTCTAGAAATTGGAAACACAAAATTTCTACGTGCAGGCACACGTGCACACACACACACACCTGTCACCATCACGTACACATCTATTCTGGGATGGAGTTTCAATACCCTGAAACTAGCTGTGTCTGCAAACGTGGCGTGTGTGGGATTCTTAGTCTACTCATTGTAAAGCACTGGAATTCCCGGCGTCCAGGTCTACCCATTAAGCAAGCGAGCGGGGGTGGGAAGAAGAGAGATGTTTGGCAAAGGCTCCCAATTGGTTGAGACTGTGAGAACGGACTGAATTGGCGACTGAGAAAACGGACTGCAGTTCCATTCGGTCAAAGCCAACTCCTGCGCTCAGCGTGCTTTTAACTAAGTCCATGCCTATCGTACCAGGCTCCGGCTTGGGGGCCCCTAAAAAAAAAAAGAAGAGGAGCAACATGGGCGTGGCTGCCCCATAAATAAAAACACATAGCAAACTGAGGTTCTGCCCCCCCCCCCAAAAGAATCCTGGCTACGCCCATGAGGAGGAAGAAGGGCGCAGACCACGCCAGCCAACCACCTCTCGCAAGTACTACATGGCAAGTGTGGAAAACCTTTGGCCAGATGATGAACTACACCTTCCATCAACGCGGGCCGTTGGCCACGCTTCCCGGGGCTGATGGGAGTTGTAGTTCAACAACATCCGGCTCCCCTCCGCCTACGGTATGCCGAGGCGTCAAATAGCGCCAGCGGCTTCCTTCCCCCATGATTAACCATCCTTTCAACTTGTGGGCGTTTTCCTTGCTGCCCCCCTTTATTTTTCGCCTTCGTTCCCAGCATCCTCTTCGCTCAAGTTCTGGTCTGTTTGTTGGCTTAACCCTTCGCGCGCCGCTGTCCCCCGCCCCCTTTATCATACTGTGCCGCGAATTCCTTCCTTCCTTCCTTTTCCCAGCAGCCCTTGCGCCATCGCGCTTTCCCGGTTGGCCCCGCCTCCACCCTTTACTGAGGAAGACTAGAGTTGTGGGGCGGTTGGGCCGCCATTTTGTTCCTCGGAACTAGGCAGGAGCGGCACGCAGGGGGCAATTTGGTGGGCTGCCTGGCCGGCCGGCTAGCTTGCTAGGTGTGCGGGGGTTTGGGGAGGGGGAGGAGGAAAGAGGCGTGGGTCAAGTGCACACATTAAATACCCGAGGCCGCTTCTTCCCACCCCTTTCGGGGGCCTGTTTTAGCCTGCCATGTCTGGAGAAGCTCCCGCCGGCGACCAGGTGAGCGACCAGGGCCCTCCCGAGCTGAGCCAGTCTCACTTGGCGGGGGAGTTGTTTCGAGGGCGGGGGGAATAGGGTTGGGCCTGGTAGGACGACCGAGGCCTGGAAGAGGTGAAAATGGCGATTTTCAGAGTGGTGCGGGGTCGGGCCTGTGTAACGTGCGCGCCTTTGTGCTGCGGCCTCTTCTCAGTTTTCAGCCCTGCTCCCCCAGTTCGTAGAGCCTGTTGAGTTTCAGAATTTAATATTTTCCCATCTTCCAACTCGCCCCAGTGATTTCTCCCCATTCAACTCAGTAGCTGGCTGGAACCATGACCGAAAATGCTTGTTTAGAACCCAGCCCTTTCGAGGTCCCTGTGGCCGGTAAGGGTATTTAAGATTGATATTAATCCTAGTATTAAGGCCTTAATTTAAAGCTGATCCAGTGTGCACTTAGTCGGGAGCAAGCTCCGCTTTGTTCAGCGGCCCTTACGAGAATGTGTATAGCGTTGAGGCTTTAATGTATTTTCCCTCGTGGACTTAATTGCTCGGACGCTTTCCATTCAAATTTCCACGTGTGAGATAATAGGCGAATGCTTACAACTTTCTAGAAGAACGCAGGAAAGCGTTATTTAACGCACTGCGGTTTCATGAAGATGGGTTTAAAGGTTTGTACAGGTTTTGTTTCAGCAAAAAACTGTTGAGTTCTATGTACCCGATTTTGTGTATTCAAAGTAAAGTGGGTGTGGATGTGCTCAAAAGTTGAATGAAACTGCTTTAAAATTTATTTTTAATAAAAGAGTTTAATATTACAGAAATATTATATTATGGTGTGCTTTGTGAAAGAGACTACTTTTGTGTGTGTGGGGGGGGTACCTTTAAGGTTATAATTGTATCCAAGGTAGACATATACTGAAGGCACTAGCCAGAATCCAAACATCACATGCACTGAAGTTGTGAGGCCAGTTTGTGTTTCTTAAAACAGAAGCCGCCTCCCAACTGTGTGGCAAATTACTGTTGAGGTTAGAAACATAATATACGATATAAAACAAATAGAACACAGCTTTTCAAGTGAAGGAGGTTCCACAAGCCCTTTAGCTTATTTTTATTTATTTGGTATTCACATTAAATTTGCAGAACACAAAAAAACCTCTGCTTTTAAAGTTAGGATTGCAGTTAATAATTCCTTCAATACATTTTAAATAACATATGCCACTAGTTTCTGTGGAACCAAGTGGATGCCAAGGATTGCTTCCTGTTGGATTTATTTCTGGTGATCAGATATAAAAGTTTTGTATGTGCATATGGATAGTCCTTCCTGAATGCTTCCTTTTTTGTCAGCTGGGGAAAAACAATCTTTCTCCACCAACTATTCTGCCTGTGAAATTTTGCTTATGTTCCTTCTTGTTAGTAGTGCTCTTTGGTTGGGTTTGGGTACATCAAGGTAATATTGGACATGGCAGGCTAAATTTCACTAACCAGTTTAGTCTCCTATAGGAGGAAGTAAATTATTTTGGCAGAGTGCATGAAACCAGGATGGTAGATGGTACTATAGTTTGCTTTGCTTCTGCGAAGGTGACAGAGTTTCTGGAGAGGCATACCTGCTCTTATATAATACAAACATAAGAAGAACCCTCCTTCTGTTACTTGAAAGTCCATTGCATTTCCCACAGAACATACTGCCTCCAAACTGGAAGGATCCCTGGTTTTCACTTACTGTTGCAACAAATAAAAACAAATCCCAGTATCTTTGGATGCAGTAGTCTGGATGAAGGATTGTTAAAGGGGGGGATTATCTTTTAAGCCCTCCGAACCTCATTTTATCCAACCTGCTGCCTCAGTATTACAAGTTGAGAACTGAAGCTGGAGACATGGCTTAGACTCCTGTATATCCACTGCTGCAGCCTGGATAGCAGAAGGAGCTATGTTGGGATGTCTTCCTGTTGTGCAGTTATTTATTCCAGCCACAGGTTTTTTAAATTTATTTCACTAGCATGGGAGGGGTAGGCCTCGTGATTAAGCAGGGGCAGGAGTGAAGTTGAGTATAACTTGAACATTCTCAAAACCAAGGAATAAATGTGTGCATACACCAAATATTGGAGCACACTGTTGCTTTTGCTTTAAGAGACAGAAGTTGCCAACATAAGTGTTGGAAGACAATTTCAAATCTTGTTGAAGTTCTTTTCTGTAGAGCAGAGCTTTACAAACTTTGCACATTGGTGACACACTTTTTAAACATGCATCATTTTGCAACACAGTAATTCAGTTTTACTAGCAAACCAGAGGTTAAACTAATCCCTTATAAGAGTGTTCGCATAACACACCTACACACTGCAGCCGACACACGTAATTTTTCGTGACAGTTTGGAAAGCTCTGCTGTAAAAATACAGGCAACTGTTTAAAATCCATGGTCATAGTATCACAGGCTTGGGAAACTGAAGTGAAACGGTAGTTGCTAGCAATACCTTTACATGGAAAAGGATTCCAAATGTCTTGGTTGTATTTCAGTTTAGGAAGAACAAAGTTAAGAATAATTATATGAAGATGCATGTCCTACTGAGTCCAGTGGAACTTCCTTGTTAATAAATGTGCAAATGATTTTAGTTTCTGCAGAATTTATAATAAAAAGGAGAACTTATCAGGCTATCTGTCTCAGAACTTGCATGAGTGTGGAATCTGCTTAATATAAACATAAACACTACAGTTTTGTCTAATCCAAAGCAATGTTCACCAGCCAAAAACTGTTTGTGTATGTTGGATAGCATGTTTGCTACACAGGCCTCAGGCTCATAATCTCCATGGTAGGTCTGCCATAAATCAGTGCAATAAGGCAAACATGCACTGGTGTTCCAGCATTGGTATTCTTAGCACTATATGTGGTTTCACATATCACTCTGGGTTGAACGGACCATTGAAATGAAAGTTCTCTATCTAGGCTGGAATTTGGACAGGTATCATTCCCCACCATCTATGGGCTCACATCAAGGGGCATGGCTCCTGACTTCAGACTCAATTTAGTCAGAGTGGATCACTCATGGGAATGCATGGGAGTTTGGGATGCATTCTAGAGTACAGTTCATGTAAGGCAGTGGCAATAGCCCACAGACCTCAATGTTAATTGAGTTTGCATCTTTGACTATTGCCTGAATCCTCTGCAATGTGCATAGGTTCCTTGACAGACAATAAATGAGGAAAGACTTAGGTGAAGATTGCCACTCTGTAACCGAGTGGTTTTCAAACTTTTTAATATGGTCCCACAGGCAAGTGGAAGGAGTATTAGTATACATCACACTTTATCAGTGCTCTGCTCTCCTCCTCCCTGCTTATGACCAGTTCAACAGCACAACATCAGAGGAAAGAAGGAAGGCGGTAAATGGCTCATTCACTGGTTTTCACTGCCATCAAATAAATGTTGTTAATTGATCTTACAGCAAAGCACAGTCATTTTTTACTTCATTCATTCCCACATAAATTTTAAGAATGGTAACACTCGACATAATTTTTGTCACCTGGCTGGGTTTAACATTTTGCATTTTCATCAGCTGTAATACATTTATGACTTGTTTAAAACTCAATTCTTGAGCCTGTGTTTGAATACTATCCGTTCTCTCAACCCAGCAGCAACAGTTAACCAGTCAAGGAAGGTTTCATAATGTGCTTAATTAAGGTAGATTAATGTAAGAACATGCTATTTGTACCATTTCCTTATTGTGTTGTTCCAGACAGCTAATTTCATCAGTCCCAGTATGTGCTGCTCCCATTTCTAAGGAAATGGTGAATTGCATAAAATATCTGAAGCTCAGAAATTACACAAGAAGTTTTATGACTGCATCTTTTTGTTAACTGTATAACTGTCCCTTCTCTACTATATCTTGAATCAGTTGGTTCATTGAAGCTTCATATTTCAAACACACCCACTTCTACTTCTCACATATTCCCCAGTTTGGAAAATGTCTGTGCGTGCATCATTGGTTGCTTAACCTTGTTCTATTTTACTACAGTGTTCATTAACCAGGACGGTAGACAGGGAACTGTCTTTCTTGACTGAGAAGACCAATACAGTAGTGAATGTCCAAGTAGTTTTGCTGTCCTGTAGAATGAATACAAAGGCAGTCCTCCAGCCACACATGTATTGCAATGGGAGGCAGCAGAGTGCAGCTGAGATTGAGAACTCATATCTGTTGATCGCTTTCTTAGGCTTGGAAGGGCAGATAGAGATTTGTTCTTTCATAATAAGAAGTAGCTTACTGCACCTCTTTCAGTGAGATTCTTTTGCTTCATGCTATTCACACTTAAATTATCATAGGGTTGATTGATTTAAATTGTAAAAAAGACCAATTTAAATCATAGATGTAAATTGTTTCTCATTTTTGGTATTCATATATTTCCTGTACAATCATGCATGTTTACTGAATGCTGCAACCATTAAAATGCATTGATTTGTTCTTAGCTTTCTAGGTGCCAGTTAAAGATGGTAGTTCCTAGGGAAAGGTGATAGAAAGTAAATGCTCATGTTCGATAAAGAATAAATATTCATAACTAAAGAACTGAAAAAAATGCAAACTGAAATAGTGGGAGGCATAATAGAGATACAATAGCATGTAGTGGATGATTAAGTTGGGATTCATTATGACAACTCTTGAATTCTAGTACACATAACAACTTGCTATAGTGGGTCCATTAGGAAATCCACAGTTATAAATATACAGTACTTTTAATATAATACAACACTATTAATCTGTTGTTGTTGTTATTATTATAATCTATCTAGCCTCAGTGGACCCCTCCCAGTGCTTTATCTTTTATTCATTTTTAAGGACCTTGAATTTTGTTTTTGATAGTTGGTCATGATTCAGTTTTCAGAGTAAGTGTAGACATATGGGTGTTAAATCAAATTTCTTTTTAGGCAGGTTATTTTTTTAAGCCGCATGTTACAAATAACGTTTAATTAGAATTATTTTAACCACCCTGCACTGTTCAGCTCCACATATCACATGCCTCTCCCCATGAAGTTTGTTATGCCTGTCATCTTTTTTTCTTTCTTACTACAAATCTGAAAATGAAATTCAGGTTCCCTAGTTAGAGAGGGCTGTAATAAGGATTGCATGTTAGATCATGTGTTTTCATTTGTAGCCCATAGGCATGTGAATATAGGAGAGGCCCTGCTTGTAGTCCCACCCTTGACATTACTGCCACTTTCTGTAACAGCTGTATGGTGTCTGTTTGTAGAAGAATTTCAGTGTGAAAGTACCTTATTTTGTGGCTCTGCACAATTGGGATACCCACACAATTATCAGATTACTGTAACGTACTCCAGGTTGGACTGAAAATGGTTTGAAAGCTGCAACTGGTTCAGACCATTGCTGCCACAGTTTTGACTAGTTCAGCCAAGTAGAACAATGTAACGCCAGTCTGCACTGGCTGCCTATATGCCACCAAGCCCTATTCAAGGTGGTTGTGTTATTTGTTCTGGATGGCAGCTAGTGTTGTGCCAATAGACCTCTGCTCAGACAACAGGGCTTCACTTTCCATTGCTGTTCTGTTCAGCCACAGACAGCATTGGGTAACAAACCTTTCCCTTCAACTTGAAGGTTCCCAAGGCAGCTGCAACATTTCATCCTGCCTGGGCTGCAAGATCTACTGGAGATGCCCTTGCTATTCCATGTTGAGTCCTATGGGAGAGGGCCTTTAGAATGAATGCCCTGCCACAAAATTGCAATTGACACCAACTCTGCTTTGTTTTAGATGCTAATTAATACTTTTTTATCCAGGGCTTTGTTAGTGAAGGTGAGTTTAGTGGTGTATTGTGGCAGGAACAGATAAAGTATTACATGCTGTAAATTTAAATTGTTATTTTGTTTAACTTAATGGTTGTCACTGCATGTGTTAGGGATATAATAATAGTTAACAATATAATCTAATTAATAAATGAATACTGTTAGAAATCTTAGCCATAGGACTGTTTGAACTTATGTGAATGAGTCCATATTGATTTTTTGTAGCTGAGTCTCATAAGCTCAGTTCATTGTGACATTGGGATTCTGTTTTATGCCAAAGTTGCATTTATCTTCATTACCTTTGCTGAAGTCAAGTCAGACTGGTTCTTGTAGTAGTTACTATTTTGCAAAGATACCTTTATATAGAATGAGAGAAAACATGCAAAAGAATAGATACACTGTACATTGTACACTGTACATTAACCACTGTACATTAACCTGACGTGCTCTGGTCCATGGGGTCACGAAGAGTCGGACACAACTAAATGACTAAAGAACAACAACATTAACCACTCATGAATTGCATGAGTAAACAACATAGACCCCCATATTTTTGCAGAAATCAATAAATTTAATAAACTGATTATTTCAAGTTTAAGGGTGGTGGTGTTAATTTTTTTTTTTTTTAAGTAAAGTATTAAGTCCCGTTCATGGATTTCTCTACCTGTTCGAATGCTCTACCTGTTTGAACAACCTCGTATAATGTTCTGCTGAATAAAAGCTAAAAGCCAGAGGACTAAATCATGACACAGTCCTGCAAACCAACTATGCTCATACTTACATTATTCTTCTTAGTAGTTTTGCTCATTTGAACCCTTTTGCTTTGAATGGAATGGAATGTGAAAAAGTGGGAGTTGGGAGAAGGCAAGAAGAGCCTGCTAGATTAAGCCAATGGCAGCCCATGATTCTTTTGCTCTCATCTTTTGAGAAAAGGTACTGCCATGTTTTGTAATCCTGCAGACACAGCCTTGTGTTGATTTTATTGCTTTTGAGCAGCTCTTTGTATTTTAGGTAAATAATAATGATGATGGGAAACTGTCAACTACCTCATAGATACTGGACTGCAAGACTGCAGTCCTCTAATACACAATGTAAGATAAATAGGCTCAACTAGAATGTTAGTTTTTCCTTCTTGTTGTGTAGCTCAGCCTTAAGGTTATACCGCATCCACAGTTGCTAGCATTCTTGAGTGTTGCCAAATCTTAGTGCTACTTGATGTATCAGTATACTGCACCCTTTCCAAAGTTAGATTCAACTCAGTCTTTAACTGTCACTATTAGTTTTTCAAAATTCCATATATAGCTAGACAACTATAAATATGCAAAGGTTTGGAGTCTTCCCAAATGACTGAACCTGGCACTTACGCACTGTATAACAGCTAGTGTAGACAAACTCTTCTACTTGCTTCACATTTTAGATTATAAAATAAAATACTAATTTCAAAAAATATCTAGGCATACGAAGAAGGAAGCTTTCTTATTGGTTTAATATGGGTTGCTTGTATGTAGTATCTGAAGTGTTGCATTTTTTTTAAATTTTTTTTTTAGTTACACAATAATGGGCTGCATTCTTTAAAAGAACAGGGAGTTATTACTACAACTAATAAGTCCCGTGTCTTCAAACTTACCTTCCGTCATAGCTTATTCAGAAGATCCTAGATTCATGGGATTGGGAGGAAGTCCAGTCCAGTCACCTTACGCAAGCTCTTTGAAATCAGAATTTATTTATTTATTTATTTATTTGATGATAATTTGTTACTTTATTTATAAGAAGAGCACTCTTAAATCTTTGGAATCCAGTGTCAGGGTGAAAATCTATTGTTATCCTAAATTATTTTGAGGCTATAGAAGGAATTACTGTACCATTAAGAGAGTACTGCCAGGCAGTAAGATGGGCAACAGCTTTATGTAAAGCAGAAAATAATAAAATAGTGTAGAATTGCAGATATTTCATTTAAATTGTATTTTTATTTGTCTTCTTCCTCCTTTCCTCCTCAGTTTGCATTGTAGACCAACAGTTTAAAACTTTTGTTAAAATAATTTTTAACCAGTGATACTCTGTTTTTGTTTTTGTTCGGGAGAAGGGAAGGAGCTATTCAAATGTTTTGTATTCCAAGACTGAATCAAACATGCATGTATTATTCTTGGTACTAATGCAGAAGACTGGTGATGCTTATTACAATAACCCTCAATTTACTCTGTTATTTTAAACCTAACATTTTGAGCCATTTTTTAGATTGCAATGGAGAGCTTTTCTGTGGACTTGAAGTGTGATTCTTGTGCATACTCATCAAAGTACTACTGTGGAAAAACTTGTAGGCTGGCATATATCAATCTAATGATTGCTATGGATATGTGAACATTGATGATATAGCTAGCAGATGGCATTGATTTTATTAACCTATTTATATACCCTTTTAACCAACTACTTTGTGTTTTCTAGGCTGCTGAATATGTCCCAGAAAAAGTAAAGAAAGCTGAAAAGAAACTAGAAGAGAATCCATATGACCTTGACGCTTGGAGCATTCTCATTCGAGAGGCACAGGTTTAGTGACATAGGATTACATTTCCTTATCAATGGGTCCACTCACAGTGATTGGTTCTGAAGTAAATGTCAATACATTTTTACATTATAAATATTGTAAATATTTATTGGTTTTCAATTTTTAGAATCAACCTATAGACAAAGCACGGAAGACCTATGAACGCCTTGTTGCCCAGTTCCCAAGTTCTGGCAGATTCTGGAAACTGTACATTGAAGCTGAGGTTAATATTTTCATTTTCTTTCTTAAACATATAATAGGAATTTAAGTTGGCACTGAAACATAACTTGTTAGGCACATACACAAACTCAGGTAAAGGAGGGATTGAGCATTTCTTAATTCTGTACAACAGATGAAAGGGGGTAATTAAAATTATTTCTAAATATTTGGGTCTCTCTATGATCTGATGATTGTTGCATTATGGACTTGCAACAACATTAAAACCGTTTCAATGGTATTGGAGTGCTTTAGCCTTTTATTTACTTGTCGTGTCAATTTATTGCCTCCTGTGTCATTTATTTAGAGCTCCTTTTTCCCCATAAAAATTAACAAATGGCTTTGTGATTTGTTGGGCTCTAACATTTTTATTATTATTCCTAGGCTGTTTCAGTTTTTGAAATGTTTGCTAGAGGGGGGTTGGAAATGCATATTTTTATTTGAAAATCACTGAATGCGGTAAAACATAAATGTGAATTATGCAAGTCACATTTTCAAGTACCTGTCTAACAAAATATTTCATAACCAAAATGAATAAGCTTTTTATCCTGCTCTGTTAAAAGTGCAAAGGATGAGCTGAAATTATGGATAGTATGCATTCTCAGAAAAACATCTTCATAATAATACTTTATATAAATATGACTTTCCCTGGCATGTGGAGATGCATGTCATAGGTTTTTAACATTATAATAACTATAGTATTTATGTTAAATTAGAGTAAACTTAAATCTTTATCTAAAATGGTAAGTAAAATAAGTTGTTAGGAGTTGAATGCGGCATATAATATTAGTAAGAGAGTCTCAAGTATATAACTATTGTAAGACTGCACAGACTATATGCAGTTGAATGTTAAGTGTGTTAAATGTTAAGAGATTAGTCTCTCAGACCTTAAGCACCCTCTCTGCTAATGCAGGTTCTCAAATGTAAGGCAGCCTTTTTAGAGATGTATTCTCTACACCCTGCCAGCAGCATGTGCTGATCCATACCAGAGGCAGTGGGAATATTGATCAGCCATACTGATGATTAGCTTCTTTTTTTATCTGTGCTGATTTATCCACAGGTAGTATCTGACATGTTTGTTCCACAGATGAAAGATCTGTCCCATGAATGCTACTCTTGTTTTTTCTGTTAACAGAGCAAAAAAGTTGAATGCCACGCTATTTTTCTTGTTTTTATGTGATGTGCTTGGTCATAGCTTTAGGCTGTGGACTTTCCCAGTTCTTCTACTTGTCTTCAGAAGGCTTGAAGAGCTGTTGGTTTGAAAACCCTTGAACCCTGGATTTAAAACTTAATTATAATAGCACAATTGCCTATGTGAATCCAGTAGGCAATATTGTCCTTTCTTAGTGGCCAGTACTCACACATTGTAAACTGTTAGACTTAACCGTGAAGGGAAAAAGTAGATAGGGATTCTGTGCATTGTCAAAGTCTTAATCTTCAGTAATACTATTATAATTTCTTCTGTTGGAACATTCCTGCCCTCTCATCTCCCTGCACACTCCCTGCTCATTTTGTAAATTTGGTTTGATGTGTTGGGGGACAACCCTTCCCATCCACCCACCCTGGAACATTATTAGGAGTAGGCAAGGAGAGGACAAGGGAAGTTTTATTGTGCAGCTAAAAGTCCTTGCACTGGCAGAACTATTTAGTTGGATACTGCCCAACATTGGCAACCCTAGTTGTAGATAATAGTTTATGGTAGAATAAGCTGGAACATTCATCTTTAGCATTTGGACAATATCCAGGATCCTATGGCCTGATTGAACTACCAGGGCCTGTTAGCGGAAATCTGCATAGGGACTTCTGCTAGCAACTCAAGACTTTGACCCTCTCCTTCCCCAACGTGCCACACAACGCCCTTCAAATTGGCTTGGGGGGTGTGACGGGAGGAGAAAAGAGATAGTTTCCTTGGGGAAGAAAAATGCTTCTACTGATAGAATGTTTTAAAATGCACAGCACTGAATTCCTCCCAGTGTGCTATCACTGTCTTCATATGCATTTCAGCTCTCTCCTTCCTACCCCCTGTGGACCCCCCCCCCCCAAATCTCCCTTCAGTGGGCTGAATGCCTTTTAAAAGCAACACCCGTGAGCAATGAGATGGGTAATTTGTATCAGAAAATTTTTAGTTTCCCTAGAGAGCATACTTGTTTTACTTGTATTTAGTAAATAAAGCTAAAACCTTTGAAACTCCCATGCTTCCTTAATATTATATTTGTAATTGGTACATTTCTACTAATGAACCCACAAAACAAAAAATTCTGTCCCATATCACTTCCCATGAGACTTGGGAGACTGGCAATGGAAAAGAAGACAGGACATTTTTTTCATTCTTGGGCCCCTTTGGATGCTCAACCCATGGATACATGTCAGACCAAAGGTACACCCAATAATAATAAAATGTATATTCTGTCTTTTCTTCAGAGGGGAGGCTAGAAAGTACTCACTATGTTTGTACTTGAAAATAGGATTTATAAGCTGTTGGTTTACGTAGTGGATTTTGACTTTACAAGTATTTTGTATGTCCCCAGTTTTCTTGAGCCATTAGTGCCGGCCTCCATATGAATTAAGGTTGTGGAAATCTTCTTTTGACTCCCATGCCTATGACTACAGAAGTATTGTCCAAGCCACTAAAGCATTGTCTTGTCCACTCACTCATAAGCATATAATTACAGAGCAAAATGATAGTTAAGTCTGACAAACTTCTTATCCACAAATATTACCTTGCCCTGGTCCTTTTACTGCCTTAGAATTATCATGGGTTACATGTTAATGAATTAGCATTTTAAAAGAAGTAATGGAATTTGTCAAATTTAGTTCATATGCAGATTGTAAATATCTTTAAATTTTAAGAATATAAGAAATATTGTGTGTCTTATTCTGCTGATTTCGCGCCTCTAACTCCCATACTGTTACTATCTTCCTGTTTATCTTCCTGTGTGACAGTAAGCCTTACTGCTTTTAATGAATCCTTTAAAAATGTCCTTAATCAGTTTTAATTTGAAAAACCCATAGGATATTTTTATTTCAGTACTTGCCAAGCAAAAATCAGCAGATTTCTTGAGATACCTTTTGGCCCAATTACTTCGCTAGTCGCATTAAAAATGGTGATACCCAACAGTATGCAATTGACTTCATGCAGTAGGATATATCCTTCCTCTCCTCCACCTCAGGAGTGCTCCTCCACCCCCTTGTTGACCTCCAAATCTACTCCACAGGGTTAGTAGTCCCATTGCATAAGTGGAAGTTGATTCCACTGGCGAATGGTTCTTGCTGGATGT
Organism: Podarcis erhardii; assembly: GCF_964252035.2. Taxonomy (NCBI): domain Eukaryota; kingdom Metazoa; phylum Chordata; class Lepidosauria; order Squamata; family Lacertidae; genus Podarcis; species Podarcis erhardii. Next base: position 66,481,929 of record NC_138497.1, on the reverse strand, counting down.
CACCATGTAAAGGACTGAATTTTGGGCACATTGTTTTCTGCTGTGCCAGTGACACTAGAAGGATTATGTTAAAAGTTATGCGATGTGTCAATTCCGAAATGAAAAATACACTCTGGGTTTATTTAGTCCTACCTATGGGACACAGGTGGCGCTGTGGGTTAAACCACAGAGCCTAGGACTTGCTGATCAGAAGGTCAGCGGTTCGAATCCCCGTGACGGGGTGAGCTCCCGTTGCTCGGTCCCAGCTCCTGCCAACCTAGCAGTTCGAAAGCACGTCAAAGTGCAAGTAGATAAATAGGTACCGCTCCGGCGGGAAGGTAAACGGTGTTTCCGTGCGCTGTTCTGGTTTGCCAGAAGTGGCTTAGTCATGCTGGCCACATGACCCGGAAGCTGTCTGTGGACAAACGCCGGCTCCCTCGGCCTATAGAGCGAGATGAGCGCCGCAACCCCAGAGTTGGTCACGACTGGATCTAATGGTCAGGGGTCCCTTTACCTTTACCTTTATGTCACTCAGTGGTTATAAGTAGTATTAGGATGTATGTAGGAAATAGGCACTGGCTTTGTCCCCTAAAGCTTTATATTACTACTCGTGGTATCACTTACTGTTGGAAAAATTGCTTTTAATATTCTGATTTTCTAACATTATGAAAAGAAATAATTAATTTCTTCTAAGTCAACTCCAAAACATTGCACACAAACAAAATTTTTGTTTGTCATTCTGCCTTTGTCTTTTCAGGAAATAGGTACATGGCATTCCCTTTTCTGTCACTACTGCTTGATATTCTTCCTATGTGTATTTAACAGATTTTGCATCTATGAAAAGTTGTGTGTGTGAGTTGAGGAGTGATGATGTATTTGATTGGGAAGGAACATGAATATTGGGCTGTGCCAATCTCCGTCCAATTAAAAATTGGTTGTTTGACACCAAGGTAGTTAAAATGTGTTCCTGCATAACCAGGGATACTTTGTGCCAGCTTGAAGGTAGATAGAGACTATAACTTTCAAGGCTACTGCTATGGGACAAATGATATGGGAACATCTAGCTCCATCTGTGTCTATTGTTGTCCATGAAGCAGCATCGGCTAGGTATAGAGAGAATCCAGGACAGAGCTAGCCCTGGAAGATTCCTCTTCTCCCATCTTACCCTGTTTTGCCTGGATTGTGTCCCAGCAATGCTTACCTCGGTGCATTACCTGTTGCCTAGCAATCCTTTGCTTCTAAAATGTAGTAAGGTGTTTGTATTGCTCCTATACTCATTCAAACATAAGAGTCTTTACTTCCACCTCTTCATCCAGAAAATACCCTTCCTTACAGTCTTTTTGTTGCCATATTTTATTCTCTTGCCACATCATCTTGCACATCATAGTGCAAGGTACAGATACATTTTTATTGCAGCCTTATTTATCTTCATCCCATGTTTGATCATCCTTCTTTGTGGTTTCTTAACATTCACTCACCTGGATTCTGCATCTTCACAGAGCGAGGCATAATACTGTATTGGTTAGCTGATCAGTGTTCAGGATACTGTGTCAGGGAATAGATTGGAGGAAATAGAACAGGAGCCCAGATTATTCATCTGGTCTTTCTCAGTAGTGAGCATGTGGATGGTGCTGGGCTAGAAGACAGAATAAGTTTTGAATGCTAGTGAATCTGAAAATCTGAGCATCAGCTCTTATGAAAACGCCATGCATATGGATACAATTATGCAGTAATATGCTTTTATAACGTACAAAGTTGTACAGAGGCTTAGCTATGGAAAAAGTTATGGCACAAGGATGGTGATACAATTTAACTTGAGAATATCTAACATGAACAGCTAAGTGAACATGATAAAAATTAATGATTGCTGCCAAACTCTACAAATAGTACTATGCCACAGCTAAAGAAACACAGAACCTTGGTGAATCCTCATGGCACATACCAATGACTAGATCTGAGCTTTCTCTTCTTACCTCTTCTGATATCCTGGGCCATTTTTGGTAAGTTTAATTAAACAGCTTCCCATCCAATAGCTATACTGTTACCTACCTCACAGGGTTGTTGTGAGGCTTAATTAAATGTTTTAGGTCCAATAATAGTGTGGAAATGTTACAAAGTACTATTCTGGGAATGTACTACACAAGGGACAACAACAACATAAATCGACAAAATATATCCCTTTGATTTAATTTTCCAGAACGAGCAGTTAAGTGGCAAAGGCTACAATTCAAAACACACCTACTAGATAAATTTGTTTTCTGCTATGTGAATGAACTGTAAGCTTTCTAAAGCCATAAGGAAGAGATTTGCCCTGAAATTTGGCTGCTTCTTAGTTTAAACAAAGGATAGCAACCCTGCGGGCCTACAGATGTTATGTTAAATTTGCATCATCCCTGAAGGTTGGCCATGTTGGCTGTGGCTGTTGACAGTTGGATGCTGCAACACCTGGAGGGCCACATATTCCCCACCCCTAGTCTACGCAAACCACATTGTGCTAGATGTTGATCTTGTGGAGAACTGTAGTTAAAAGTGGAAGTTTCAGGTGTCCTTGCAGCCATGAAGGAAAGAGAGCAGGCAGTTCCTTGATCTGTTGACATAGTGGGGAACCATGGCTTCTGTTAACTGGGCCTGAGAGACTTCCTTCCAAATACAGTGGTGCCTTGCAAGACGAAATTAATCCGTTCTGTGAGGCTCTTCGTATAGCGGTTTTTTCGTCTTGCGAAGCAAGCCCATTGACAGCTTAGCGGATTAGCGCTATTAGCGGCTTTTAGCGATCAGCTGTTAAGCGGCTTATCAGCGGATCAGCTGATAAGCGGCTTAGCGGCTTAGGAAAAGGGGGGGAACCCGCAGGAACTCGCAAGACATTTTCGTCTTGCGAAGCAAGCCCATAGGGAAATTCGTTTTGCGAAGCGCCTCCAAAACGGAAAACCCTTTTGTCTAGCGGGTTTTCCGTCTTGCGGGGCACCACTGTAGACAGAATTCAGTCGTGTGTTAAAGTTTAACAATTTTGATACTTAGAACTTCATGTTATCAAACACCATAAATAAAATAATAGAAAATAGGGAATTTACATTTTCATTCTCGAACAATGTCCCACACCACTGCAGTTTGTATTTTTAAAAAATCTAGCTTCATAATAATATGCTTGAGTGTTCCAGTATAGTACAGTTGTAGATAACTAAGAAGTAAGTTTTACTTAGGAATTTTAATCCTATTGCTGTAGCTGTATACAGGACCCAGAATGAGTTACAAATTATCAAATAATAAGCAACTTAGAATAAAAACAAAAAAGGAGCTAAGACCAAAACCCTAAACCAATTTTAAAAAATGTCTAAAAACATTCCTCAAGTCAAAACACATAGTTTTTTATGTGTACTTTATTATTTTTAAAATAACATTTCACAAAAGATTAACACAACATTCATTAAAAACAACTTTAATACATTATTATACATTCAAAGAAGGGGATGGGGAAGGAAAGTGGAAACATGGGCTTCAACATGACCCACTAGGCTGTGTACTTCATGCAGACAATTCCATATACGAGTCCAAAATTTTGACAGTTGCCTGTTGAAGGTCACTTTTTCACACACTGAAAGAATTGAGAAAACAGACTATTTATAGTTAAAATTCATGATCTCTCCACCACTGCCCAGCCCCCCACAACAAAACAAAACCAACCGGGATAAAGAGGTTTCCACACTTTTCCTTAAAAACATGTCAGGAAAGCTGCTCAGTGTTAAGAAGCAGACTGTAGACTACGAAGGCTTATGAGGGAACAAATTCTCAGGGTCTTGTTTTCACATTGAAGTGGGATCATTGAGCTGCTTTTCATTAAACTAATGCTAAGCAAGCATTAAGTAACAATGCAGTGTGTAATCCCCCCTCCAATTTGTCAAAGATTCATAAACAAAGCTCTTAAGCTCCAAAAACTTAATATAAAATTTGATATGAAAATCAGCTTTTTTCTTTTTAAAAACTGGTATTGGAAATTTGAATTTCCATTATATTTGAGAGTGTAACTAACTAACGTGTTGGCTTTGTTGCACTTTAGCATAGACTAAGAAGGATTTTTTCAAAAGGTATAGAGGCCACAGAAAATGTAGGATTTCAGGATTATACATCTTTTTCTTATAGGATTTTAAAATCTATTTTGATACAAACATTCTGAGAAAGACATATTTAGAAATATATGGTTGAAAATATAATTGTTTGAGAATGTGCTTGGAGTTCTTTAATGTGAAATACCTACATATTGCTAAAATTTCCTCTGAAATTAGTCTGATGCTATTGCTACAGTTATGTAATACCCTACTACGGTAATTTTTTTACAAAGTTGCATGTGGTTTTCTGTAAAGCAATTGTTTATACTAGACTTTGAAACACCTCATGAATCTCGTACCTTTTAAAAAAATGTACTTGTATACTGCTCCTTACCTGTTAATAAATATTAATTTCTATATGCTTGTTGTAGCTTTGCATCAGAAATCAGATGCAATTGTGTCTGTGATTTTTGGCCCATCATTTATTGTAGTACGAGTGTAACAGTCAATGGAATTACCAGCAACTTAAACACAGAAGATGTTACTTTCTTGCCTTTGAAACACACTACAAAGCTGGGATTTCCCACGTATGTCATGAGTTTATATAATAAGCAATTCCAATAACCTGGTATACAAGGCAAAAAGAAGTTAGGATTTGAAATACGAGCTTTCTAGTATAGTGGCTGTACATGGTTTTTAAAAATCATCATTCTTTCTCTTGTGTGTGCTCACATACACTTGTATTTCCCCCCTAAATATTAGATTTTTGTAGGTAATGCAAGAGACTTATTCCTAAAGTCATTCGGGAACATTGGTCATAAACAAGGCAAAACAATTATTTTCAATTATTTTTGGAGTACAGAATCATATTGAGTGACATCCAACCCCAGCTTGGGTCAGGAAAGCGCTCTTCATCTCTCCTCCCTGCAGTCCTTAGTGTGCTTCCAAAATCTGCTCTGGAAGTTTGGGAGACCCTCTGAAGCAGATGTTTTTGGGAGTAATGGGCAGTTGCAGGAAGGTGGAAAGGGAAGCAAACAGGCTGACACAATAAGATGTCACATATATAATTCTTCTGGGTATCACCCATGGTAGAATTATTTTCACCAAGTACAAGAATGGCATGGTTTCCTTTTTGCTTATCATGGCTTATCATTTTGTTTCTTTTGTTTTGTCGGCTGTTGAATAACAAAGAGTTTTCAGATGTCAAAGAAAAAACAAATTAAAAACTTACGATACAATAAAATAAAATTAGAAGCTTCTCCCCAGCCCCCTTCTCTAGGTATTTAAACTTGGAACAAAAATACTTGCAGAGGAGTCATATGATTTGCTAAAGGAGGCTGCTATTCAGTTTCTTCTTCCTGAGCTATTTCAGAAGCCTAAGGCTGTTATTGAAGAACTTAGCTGCTAAATGTAATGTAAAATGTAATGTAAGCATGCTTGTGTGTGTCTCCATACAGTCTGCAAAGCACACTAAGGCTTATTTTCAGAATTTATGGTATTAAGTACACAATCTTAGTTCAGGAGCCTGCATTCTGTGTCATGTGTTAAATAACTAGAAAATATTTGGGAGGGGGTCAAGTTCTTTGGCTGCAGAAATGCAAAAAGTTCTATTTGCTATACGCAGGATTGTGTACTTTATACCCTGCATGTAATAGTCAGATTCTGTTGAGGTAACAAGTTTTACTACATATACAAGCTGAAATTACACACATTCACATTTTGCATAATTATTCAAGCTAGTCATGAGGAGGCAAAGGATCTGTGGAGTACAACACATTGTTCACTGGAAATCATACTTTGCCCTGGTCCAGCTTCTGAGATGTCACTAAGCATGTTCACATATTTTCAATATGCAGGGGTTAGAATCTTTAGAAGTGGTGGTGGTAGGAATGGAGGTATAGGAAAAATGGTCAAAATGCTAAATTTGGGACTTGCACACAGCTATGGAATGGACACAGTCCAGAAATACTTTTACTGGGGAGTATAATTGCATTTCATTTTCATGTTCTAAGCTTTAGGTTATGCCTTAAGTTCTCAAGTGCTGTTCATGGGTTAAGTAGTGGACTCAATTTAGTAGTGGACTCAATTTAACCATGCTGCTGCATCCAGTTCTCCTATCTCTGGCCTAGACCATGTTTCTCAGCTTTGCTTGATTGCAGCTTCAACCCTTACATAAACTAGAGGTCTGGCGGTCCTTTTCATGAGTTGCTAACCTCTAAACTTGGTTACTGTAGTGTGGTGTAACTCTTGAAAAGCAGCTTGGAAACTTAGCTGGTTCAGAATATGCTAACTTTGCTTTAGTATGGAACTGCCTATAATCCAGGTACTTCCCTGTCTGAGTTATAGGGTTGCCAGTCTGTTGCCATGATCAGTTCAATGTGCTGGCCCTTAAATAGTCATATGAAGATACTTAGGGGAGTGTCTTCTTCCATTGATTCCATTTGCAGTGAATTTAGAATTAAGATCGAGTGAAAAAGCATGATGGCAAAGCTATCCTCCGAATGTTTTCTTTAAAGAGAGAGTTCCATTATAAAAGGAAGACTTAAACAAGCTTAAAAGGGCAACGGAGGAGAGTTAAGATCTGCAAAATAAATGGGTGGACATAGAAAAAATGTTTTCCTAATGCTGTATCATTGGCCATACGATAGAGATGAGATGAATTCATATGTAACTAGCAGGTTCATGCATATTTAGAGATATGTTCCTTCTAGGTTAAAGGAAAATATACCTTGGAAACAATGAGACCATTGTTGTGAGCTCCTGTTTGGCCAAAGATGAAGCAAAATGCATAACTAATTAAAAACTTTAAACCCAAGTAATTAACTGCCTTCTCCTGAGATCTTGCAACATGCTCCCTTGCAAGAAAAAATACAATAGGTGCTACTGCAAGTAAGTAGTTGTAATTTTAAAAGATTGCCACGACAGACTGTTAAATTTGTACCCCCAGTTTGAGGGAAATCGTTTACAGTATATGAGATTGGACAATTGTGTTTCGTGCTGTTATTTAACATTCTTGCAAATGGTTATACCCATCATAACAAATTACCTTTATTAAGGTAATGCATGTTCACTCTGTGCAAATCTTTCAGCTTAGAATATGTGTGTGTGATAGTTTTGTAGCAATAAGTCATTTTGCCATAGTGTAGGAGATTCTGGGATGGACTGTTGGCCCATTATTATTGTATCCTGTGTGTTTCCCAGAAACATCTAGCTGGCCAATATTCAAAATTAAATATTTGAGTCCTTGGTCTGATCCAGCAAGGTAATTATTGCACAATTCATTTTTGGAAAATAATGGTTATGCTATGAGGCAATTGGTAATGTGTTCTAATATTGGGTAGCCAAATGTTACAGCCAGCCAGCCCTTTTATCCTTCCCCTTTCCAGGATGTTCTAACATTATAATATTCCCTAGCCTTCTCTAGGATTTCCTAAAAGTATTGGAAAAAGTATGGATCTGGGCAACTGGGTTGAATCCCAGCATTTCATGAGCCAAGTTCTGCTTGTGCAAGTGCACTTCCCCGCCTTTCCTCCCCACCCTCAAATCTGCTCTGGAGGCTCACAACCTTCCAGAGCACATATTGGAGGTATACATGGGTAAGGAATGGAAGTTCTAACATACCTTTTAATGATAAACCTTTGAAAGACTTAATTGCTTGTTTGTTTGTTTGTTTGTTTGTGTGTTTGTTTGTTTTACTGTTCCAGTGCCCTTTTACATTCACAAAATGCACGTCTTGTCATGAAATACCAGTTAGAGCATAATTAAATTTCTTCCTTTCCTCCATATGTATTTTTGATTGTGTATGCCTTATTTAGCTGTACGAAGTATACTTACTGTTGTGAATACGACTGAACTCTCCTTTCACAAAAATACAGAATAAAGAGGCATTTTTAAAAGAACAATTATTATTTTCTGTATCCACTCTTTTCACAGTAGTTCTTCATTGGCTTGAAATGAATCTGTCTTCTAATCAAAACCCTCCCCTAATCCAAAAAATCTTCCCTTCATTAATACATATTTGCTCCATATGCCAGCTATTCTATAGACCCACACAATTCACTTTGTATGCCACAAGTGGAAATAGTCCACAACACGAAAGGGATGCTGTTAACCCAAACAATGAAGCAAACCATAGAAAACAACCACACGTGTCTGTAATTACTTCCATAGGGAAATTTATGTGAGAAGATGACCCCCCACCCAACCGAATATTTCTGAAAACAAATACCCTGTCATTGGACTCCAATATCTTTGCAATAAATTTTGCTACTAAAGGTAGAGAGCTAAAAGCTAATAGCTAATAATATAATATTCAGTATTGGAGACCAACTCTTATGAGCTAAGCATATCTGGCATAATACCTAGTTAAAGGATAGGGCTGAAATTATAACTCATTTTTAATTTCACCTTTTGCACTGCTACTTCTTACATGTATGATACCTAAACACTTAAATGAGAAGTGGCCTATTGGCTTTTCATTTAAACTTGCAGAGCTTTAAAAGCAATGTGAAAATGAAATTTGAAAAGCTCTTCAGTTGTACGTGGGGAAGAGAAACTAAACTTCCTTTTTCGTACACTTCGTTCTTAAGTGGCCTTTCATTTGGGCTCCAGCTTGCTTCATTTTATCCAGTGTCTTCAGATTGCCTGTGTCCAAGAGAGGAGCAAATGAAATTTCTCATCTTCCCATGCCACACAATTCATTTAGGGGCTTATAGCTGCACTAAGTATAGATACAGTCATACCTTGGGTTACGAACGCTGCGAATTGCGCATTTCCGGGTTGCGGACCGTGCCGAACCCGGAAGTACCGGAACGGGTTACTTCCGGGTTTCGGCACATGCGCAGAAGCACCGAATCGCATCATGTGCGTGCACAGACACAGCGCTTCAGGCTGCGAACGCTGTGGGTTGCGAACGTGCCTCCAGCACGGCTCAAATTCGCAACGAGGTATGACTAGTGGCTTGTGAGTTTTGTTTACATAAACTATTTGTAAATAATTTGTCATTCGTAATTTTTTCTCTCCTGGCTCATCAGCTTAGACTTTGCTCCAAGCACTTTGCCTTGGGCTGCTAGACCTGAACCTTAACACTTGATGGCTACGTAAGCATGGAGGGTTTTTTCTGGGGGGAAAGGAGTTCTGGAGAGAAGAAATGGGAAAAGGTGTCATTTTTTCCCTATTCTTCCTTTAATCTCATAGCATATATTCCATCAAGCCTCATTTTCTTCTAGGATACTCAATATTAGCTGTATGGGTTCAAGGAGATTCATTTCTTCTTCCCTCCGATTTCCTTTCCTCCCTCCCCCCCCCGGCCTTCTCTCAGTTGATGACTAAACCATATACTGGCTCCATTAAATCATTTTGTTTTTATTTGTAGGCTTGGCTGCTATCAACATCTGTCATAGAACCTCAGAGGTGCTAGTCAGACCAGTGTGTGTGTGTGTGCGCGTGCGTGCGTGCATATTTTTATCTGTGTGTGTGTGTATGCACATGTAGAGAGTCCATGTAGCACCTTGTCCAGAGTATTTTCAAAATCTGAAAATAGGCTCCAAATAAATTACTGCAGATAAAGGTTGATGAGAGTGTGTGTGCATATATTTTCAGAAAAAGCTCTTGTCAGGAATGACTTTAATACCAAAGTAGTTCTTTGTTCAAATCCTTATTTTTTCTTTGTCAACCACCATCGCAATTATTAGTGTTCTAAACTTCATATATGTAATCAAAAGAATTGAATCCTTTTAACCACTTTCTAAAACAAGTTCCTTGTGTGGCATGGCTGGAAAGAGACTTCAAATATATTCATTTTTACATAAAATACAAAATCAAAAATAAACTAAATAAGAAATTAGTTGGTCCAGATTTAGAAACAGTGATCTGTGTTGGAGACATCAACCTTGTTTGGCCTGTGGCCACATTTGTATTTTTGAGCAAACGCCATAGGCACCCCTCTCTCCGGTTACTTCACACTCCTTTCCCTTGATCAGTTGTCCCCCCACCCCCAGAAGTCAGTGAAAATGGCAACTTGAACGCACACTTTGCTTTTTCAGGAGATCTTTGTAAAAGTCCAGTGGAATTAATTTGAGCTTTGAAAAGCTCTTCTCATTATTTGAACTTACTACTTACTTTTTAAAAGAAGAAGGTAACTCTTAAGAGACTTGCAAAAAATAAAACAGCATGAAAACAGTATAAAATTCAAACAGTAAAAGCCGAATATTATATTTACAGTGGTACCTTAAGTTACAAATGCCTCAGGTTACAAACGCTTCAGGTTACAAACTCCAGTAACCTGGAAGAGTTACCTTGAGTTGAGAATGGAAATTGTGTGCCGGCGGCGCAGCAGCAGCAAGAGGCCCCATTAGTGAAAGTATGCCTCTAGTTTCGAACAGTTTCAGGTTAAGAACGGACCTCCGGAATGAATTAAGTTCGTAACTAGAAGTACCACTGTATAAGAGAGTAGGACTAACATATCTCACACAGAAAAGGCGACATATAATCAAAACCAAAGGCCTGACAAGAAATAACCCTCTCCTCCGTCACCTAAAGATACATAATGATGGCACCAGGCATAGCTCCTTGGGGAAAGCAGCCCATAAGGGGAGAACCATCACTGGAAAGGCCTGCTCTTGTTTTTACACCTCCTGCACCTTCCTTGGAGTGGGTATATGAAGAAGGACCAAGGGTATGGGTTGGTTTATGTTGCAAAGAGTCAGTCCTTGGAGTATTGGGATCCTGAGACACAAAAAGTCTGTAGGTCACAGCCAGCACCTTGAATTTAGCCTGGAAATTAATTGGAAGTCAGTGTAGTTTGCCAGAATTGGAGCTGAAAGAGAAATGGGAGAGAAAGTAACCCTTCTAATGTCTTGTCAGCCTGTTTCTAATCAATTCTTTAGTTTCTCTCCCTGCTTCCTCAATATTACATTAAGAACTATTGTGACCATAGAGTATTCTGTTTTTTACTCTTTGCTACAAAAATTCTCCCTGTATACTTTTCTGCATTCCACATGAGCATAATCTTGGCCACATCTTCTCCCAACACAAACATTTGCATTTCATATAAATACATATTATACATTTTCTAAATTGCTTATCTATCTCTTGTCTCACTTCTTGTAGAAAAAAGTGCCTGCTACATCTTTCTCCTGATTTCCTTTGGAATTTCAACTCTTCCAGTTTTTTAAAGCTCTGAGCCAGTCAGGTTTCTTTCTTTTTCTAGCTGCCTTCCCATCAATTTCTGCTTGTATATTTGAATTTACAACATTTTCTCTAACATGAAAAAAAATTCTTTTGGGTATCATGTCAGTTGTCTTTACAACCCCATCCATTCAATGATAATATTAAAAAAATTCCCTGAGGAAGGTTTGTGTGTTGCCTTTAAAATCTCTGGTTAATCTGGAGTAAATCTATCAAATATTAAAACCATCTGGGATACTTGACTCCACGTTGTCCACAGACTTTTTGAAGAGCATTCAAGGGTGGACCAAGATTGGCTCATGAGATTGGAGGTTTCCCCCACCCCTGTTCTGTACATTTGGTCATTTTAATGCTTTCCATCAGTTTGCCCCAGAGTGACCAACATTAAGCTAAGTGGTCTATAATTCTTCCTTGTCCTTGCTTTTTCTTTTTCTTTTTCTCTTTTTAAAAAAGATGTTTATTGTTAGTATTGCTAATAATTGGTCTCCGTATTTGAGGACTAGAAACTGCTCAATCTTGGCAGCAATTAATTTTGGTTAGATGATCAGCAATTCCACATTTGGATTCTTTTACGAATTCTTGGGTTGATAATTTTTTGTTTTTTAAATAGGGCATAGAACTTCATTTCTTGCCATCACATTCCTCAGTTCTTTAGACAAACAGCTATCTGCCCGACATGTTCTGTAGCGAAAGTAGATGCAAATAATTCAGTTTCTCTGCAGTCGTCTTTTCCTCCTTTAGTACACGCTTGGCCCACACATTTCTTCAGCCCTCTTATCGCAGCTGGTAAAACTAGATTAGCAGGCTTTTGAAACAATACAAAATCTGCTTAATGGAGTGAAAGTGGGATATGTGTATTTGTTATTCTATAAACTTCAGTAAATTTTACCTGAGTGGTTTACAAGACTGTAAAAACAAATCAATGATAAAAGCAAAATAATAATAAGAACAATAATTATTATTAATAAAGTAATAATAAAATGGCATAAGCAGCAAATTCATCTTTTACACTGCATTCACATGGGGGGAAGAAAGTTGTTGGGTTTTTTTCTCCTCTTAATGTTTTGAACTTGAAACAGGTTGCAGTAAGAAGTGTGGACAGAAGAGAGGGCAACAGAGTTATAAAGAGGAGATTTTACAGACTTGGGACAGTGGTATAGCATAAGGCACAGGAATTGTAATGGCAGGGGAGAGATCTGATATTTGATGAAAACTACAGCAGAAAAGTAATGTGCATGAGGAAGAATCCACAACAGGTGTAGCCTAGTTCAGAAGGGTGGATAAAGTTAAATAGAAGAACAAGAAACTTGGAATTTGTGCGGAGCATGTACCCAGAAGAGAAGGAAAATGATTTGGGAAGGCCAGATATGGGAGAAGCGAAGGCTAGCTCAGAAAGGGATCTAGCCATCAAAATAATAGCAGTATTTTCAGAAGCCAGGTGGTTTCACTTGTTTTGCATAATGTCCAAATGTGAAGTTGCTTTAGTTCAGGAGTACAGCTGTACTTTGAAACGGGGAGAGAAATTCAGCATAGTGCTATGGCAATCCTGTCAGCCCAAGATTTTCAGCTTGCCAGATGGAACACCCACCCTCCCCCTTTCCCCCTGTATGCTGTTTTGGAGATTCGCCCAATTCTTCCCCTCCTCCCCTGCAAATTTCAGGGCACACAGGAAGAGGAGAAAGAGAAAAAAGCCCGTTGTGCTGGTGGAATGATGGGACTACTTAGTTGAATCCTAGCCACATTGCTAAGAGGACATTACATTTGGAACACTTGCAGGAAATGGGGACTGCAATTTTGCAAAGTTCTATATTGTATGTCCAACTGAAAATCAGTGGGACATAACCACCTGTGCATATGTGTAATATTTCAGGGAAGGAGCAGGACCCAAAGAACTGCTTACAGGTGAGTGCAAGGGTTTGCACACACTGGTGGATTTTTTTTTAACAGTACCCCCACTCCCCCAAGTGGCAAATTACAAATTGCTTTGGGAAGGCCCCTTGGTACTTAAAACTCATTCACCATGGAGCATGCAGGCTGCTGTTTTCAGAAAGCATATGCACAAAGCACATTAGCTACAGAGAATTAGTTGCATGGTTTGTTAGTCTGGCCAAACTTTTATTGCAGGGGTCAGCAACCTTTTTCAGCCATTGCCGGACTATATTTTGAAAAAATAAATGAACGAAATCCTATGCCCCATAAATAACCCAGAGTTGCATTTTAAATAATGTGATACACATTCTACTCATGTAAAAACACCAGGCAGACCCCATATATAACCCAGAGATGCATTTTAAATAAAAGGACACATTCTACTCATGTAAAAAACACGCTGATTCCCGGACCATCTGCAGGCCGGATTGAGAAGGTGATTGGGCTGCATCCGGCCCCTGGGCCTTAGGTTGCCTACCCCTGCTGTTTTGCTTTTCTGAATAGCCAAGGCGATAGAGGCAAATATTTATTTGTGCAAAGGCAGAAATGTGATTTTTAAAAGAGAAGGTTTTTAGAAGTCAATGAAATTTCAACAGCATAACTTTTCAAAGTGCAAACACAAAATAGCTTTTTATTGCATTTTGTTTTTATAGTATTAAGTAATTATTCCTAAAATAGAAGACACAAGGGAAAGGGATTGCAGGGACAAGGTACAGGAGGAAAAGCACTTCTTCAAGGCCAATACAAAGTGGTGAGCAGCAAGCATTTATATCCATTGTATTTTTTTGGCTGTAGTAAAAGCTCAGAGTGGTTTCCAAAAATAATACATTCCATAGTTCTGTAAAAGCCCCACACCCATAGCAGCTTGAGGATGATGGTGATGATCATCATCATCATCATCATAATTAATTACACTCCACCCATCAGACTGGAGTGCTCCAGACTGGGTGGCTTCCAACATAATATAAAAACAGTGAGACATCAAACATTAACAATTCCTGCTACATGGCTGCCTTCAGATGTCTTCAGAAAGTTGTGTGATTGTTTATCAGTTTGACATCTGATGGGAGGATGCTCTACGGAGTGGACGCAACTACAAAGAAGGCCCTCTTCCTGGGTCCCTGTAACTTCTTGCAGTGAGGGAGCTGCTAGAAGGCCCTTGGAACTGGACCTTGGTGTCTGAGCTGAACAATGGGGGTGGAGATTCTCCTTCAGGTATAAAAGTTTGATAGAAGACTGAGTGGGAGCAGTGAATTTCTGATAAAAGTCCAGAAACCTTAATATACAAATGAAAGTTGAGTAGGGTTTAGTCCCTATGTCCTATGACGTTTTTTGGAAAAGGTAGAAACACAGTTCTATTGGTGCTTTCAAATGGAGAAAGGATCATTTTCAGTATACAGAAAGGCATCCAAAAGGGGAAAGGATTGGGGAGGGTGTATGGGGAAATGTGATACAGACCCCTAAAGTGTAAATTGATCATTACTTCTTCTGACCCAGTAATAAAATAGGCTGTATTTACCAAGTTCATTGCTGTGCTTGAAGCTGCTTAATTTCCAAGCATGCTGAAGCTTCTGTTTCCTTTGGTTTAATATCCACTTGTATTCCTCAGATTTTCCTGATTGAATACCCCCTTCGTGTACCTCTGAATTCTAGGGTATGTCTTCACCTGGGAGAGGTATTCTATACCAATGGCAAGCTCTAAATACACACACTGAGAGCCACAATAGACTTATGTTTCTGCCGAACTTGTTCTCTCCCTGACTCCCAACGTCTCACTTCTCCATCTGCTTTTGGTCCTTCTCTCAAAAGCATTTTGAATCTTCTTTGATCTCTTTGTGAGAGGTATAGAGCATGTTTGTGTCTTTTGCTCCTGTGCTCCAAAGACAAATTTCTACTGAATTTCTGTTCACCTTGAACTGCTTGTAGCTATAGCACTTCACAAATAATAGCATATATCTAATCATCACACTACCTGCCTGGTGCCCTGATATGTTGATTTCTACCATGGGTTGTACCATATTCTTAACATACCCTCTAAAAATTCATTTTGCCTATGTGAGGTGCATTGTTAACCACTACAGGTAGGTAGTAACCTCATCCTTTTGCCCATTTCATAAGAGAAACAAAACTAATATAAAAGAACAAATGTTCAGTGTGACTTTTAAATGTTTGCTCAAATTATTGTCTCTCTGTGTTGAATTAGTGGAACCTTTGACCAGTGTTGACAGATGGGTTCCAAGCTTCTCATTTAGAAGACATTTCTGATCTTCCATGCCATGGCTAACACATGGCTCATTCACACTTCCCAAGTAATTTTGGGTAGTCCAGAAAGGTCAGCAATAACCTGGCTGCAGTTTAAAAAATGTAAATGGGTGGTGCTGCTCTCTCCCCCCCACCCATTGCGGAGAAGTCTATATTGATCTGATAGTAAGGGGAAAGAAAGGTGACACCTCTATCTTTTTACTAAAGGGCCCCTTCTGCCCCCTAGGATGGCACTGTTTTTAAAAGGTTGTCGCCATTGTTAGGTCTTAGAAGGCTAGAAAACAGGAAGAAGACCTAACAGTGGTGTCACACCAAAGAAGGGGCCTTTCTCCAATGTCAAGAAGAGGCAGGGAAGTGCTGGGGCAGGGGTAGACCCTGCCCTGCTTCAGAGCAAGAGCACTGCTAAGTGAATGTGTCTTTTTGTCTGCTGCCAAGTCCACCCTTCCCCTGCTCTGTGTGCACCTGTGTGCAGGCTCTTGTCTATCTCCTGTTGAGTGCATGAATATGTAAGTGGCATGCCTGTCTTCCCTGACTGCTGAGGGTACGTATATGTGCCTCTGAATCGGGCTTGGGTTGGCATGCAGCCCCCTAGTCGTCTGCTGAATTACCACAAGAGGACTAAACACATGTAACAATTTCCCCACCAGTCTGTAAACCTGCATATAATTGACATACATCATTACACATGAAGAGCCCAAGCATAAACAGCTTTTATGTCGGTAAACAATTTTACTTGTGCTGAACTCATAGTTTGGAATACAACAACACAATTCCACAGTTCCCTCAAAATAAATAGCATGCCATTCTTGGTGTCATTTTGCTTTTTGTTGCATTTAGAGTTTACAAACAACTCTTGGTTAATTTTTACATTTCCACAAGGGTCAAAGTAGGTTTTAAAACTCTAGGTGTGTAAAACTTACCCTTCACTTTTCTCCCTTAGCCAGTATTCCTGACTGGATTATCACCAGCCTAGAACTCCTTAAATGGCAGACTATTTTTTGGATGCTTTTGAAAATGAGTATCTATAAGAAGCTCAGACCCTCTAAATTATAATATTGTTTACAGTGAGTGCTAAATTGCTAGAAAACAGAGTCTTGTGTGGGAAATCTTCTGATACAGATCATAATGATAAGCATTCTCTCTCTCTCTCTCTCTCTCTCTCTCTCACTCTCATCCTCATCAAGCCTTTCTCTTATTGTTTGAGATGACTATTGCCATCAGACTAAAGTCCTTAAATGATCGTCCCAAGATACATTATTCCTTAGATAATCATTCTCTTGTTTCCTGAAAGGGACACATTCTGCTGTGAAATTAATACAGATTCATACACTAATCTCCATCATCCTTTTCGATTGACTGGTTCATAAGATGACGTTGGATTCTATTTGTAGTGACAGAATTCTTAAATTTATAGCTACGCAATGTGGTGTTGAACACTGCCAAAGGAAGAGAAGACCTAGAAAGTTAACTGGCCTGGCTCCAAAAAACAGCTCCATCAAAAATAGAGAATGCCAGAAAACAACAGTCAGCAACTTCAAAAATGTCCAAATTGAAATGATGTCAAGCTCTTGAGTTGGGACACATTTAGGATAAGTGTTCCATCCAAAGAGAGAGATTGAAGTTGATGCTGTTCTCAGGTAGAAAGATGAGTGATCTGACTATATCACAATTCTGTAAACCTGATTTTTAAAAATGGACGAAGTTCAGTAAAAGAAAAAGAAAAAGGAAAGGTTTTGTTTTGTTTTTTGCTTGTTTTGGATGCTGCTAAGAAAATCACGTTTGCATTAAAACTGAAGAGATAACATGCACAGTTTAGAAGGAAATCCAAGTCAAGTTGCTATGTAGGTGAAGCTATAGTAAGAAAACTGTTCTTATTACGGAAAAGTGTCCTAAATTGGCAGACTGAATTGAAGGCTTCATTAAGAAACAAGGAAACTTAAAAGATCACACAGAAATACAGTATTGGCAA
This sequence comes from Podarcis erhardii, assembly GCF_964252035.2. NCBI lineage: Eukaryota > Metazoa > Chordata > Lepidosauria > Squamata > Lacertidae > Podarcis > Podarcis erhardii. The sequence goes on along the minus strand of NC_138497.1, from coordinate 66,464,559 downwards.
TGAAAATGCTTTTGAGAAGACTTCTCCAAAACAGCCAAACCATAAGATATAACCATTATTCTACCATAATGTAGAGAACACAAAATAACAGTTGTTTGCCAAGTTCATAAACAAGTGGGCTATGTTAGTTGCATAATTTTTTGGTGGTTTTTCTTTTTAAAACTTGCAGTAGAGTAAATTATTGGTTTTCATTAACTCTCCATAAAATACTTATAAACTTGTCATAACTTTATCTTCATACTATCCTATCTCTGTCTACTAATCATTGTCCCTTTGATAGTAATTCTATTGTTCCCTGAAAGGGACACATTTTATGCAGAATTTATGCAGATTCTCATACCAACCTATTCCCAGCTGCTGAAAGACATCCGAAATTATCGGAGTACAGTCAGTCTAATGCTGTCCTAGATTATTTAAGACTTGACAGTAATCAACTTGAATTGTGATTGTGCCCAAAAAGAGTAGTTCAGACACTGGAGCACTGGTGAAATGTGCTCTCGATTATCCTTCCCACACTCGAAAGCAGGCCAGAATCGTTATATACACATTGAAGAAGATAAGGGACAAAATGGGATCCTACAGTGACCATTACAATGGAGTGACAGTTTTCAGTTTCTTGGTGCTTATTCAGAGGAATGAAAGAACCACTCTGCCAAATCATAGCTTGTAGCCAGGCCAAATGAAGTCTCAAACTCAAGTGGCATTCATCAGTCAAATTTCAGATGGTTATTGTCATACAGCCAAGTACATATTTTTTTACACTGTGCATGGGTGAAGAGACTGAAAAAAAATATTTCAAGACAATGAGTCATAACCAGAGTGCTGATGTTCTTGATTTTGTACTTGAGCTGCAACTCCCAAATGAAAATCAATATTACAGAAAGCTGAAAACTGCTAAGAATGAAGACATCCTGGGTCAATTAAACCATTCATCACTAAAAACAATTCAGCTGGCTTTGGAGATGCAACAGCAATTGGGAAGGAGTTGCTGTTATCACAGCTAGCGTTTTAGAAATTATTATGCAGAGTTCTGTGCTCTTTGGTGTGAATTGAGACTCAGTGGTACTCTTACTCCCATTTTCTGGCTCAAACTCTGCGAAATTCTAATCAGAAAATGGTGGGGAAGGACACATAGCAACAACCATGTCAGTGGCTAATAAGCCAACTTCCTATATTGCTAGCCAATTAGGCTATTGACTGAATAGCTTTCAAAGTGGATGAGTATGTCTTCAAAGCTTTATGGGATCCTTTTGGGTTCACGAGCGCTGAGGGATTGATAGTCTTAACAAGGACAGAAAATCTATTTAGCCTATTGCCTTTGTTAGCTAAACATTGTTGGAAGTACATTGCTTTGGAAGTACTGCATCCAGTGATCTAGTGGGTTTCAAATTGCAAAGCAGTACCATGGCGAAGTTGTGGAAGACCAATAAGACTTGTGGGATTTCATAGAATCATAGAGTTGGAAGAGACCACAAGGGCCATTGAGTCCAACCCCCTGCCAAGCAGGAAACGCCATCAGAGCATTTCGTAGGTGCTAGTAGAGTGGGGAAATTAGAATTGGGAGTTTGTGAGATAGAACCATCTCATCTTCCTCATCTGTTCAGTGGAACACAAAACCTCCTTTTTAGATACTGCCCTGTCTCTTCTTATTTGTTCACTGGAAAACAAAACTGCTTATTCAGACTATCATATATCAGTCTTAAATATTCTGCTAGAAATTTATTTACATCAGCCCCCTCCCTTTTTCCCACCATGGAACTTGCCATACATGGGTTCCTATATTGTCTCCTCAAGATGCTGACCAGAAGCAAACAGACTTGGCTTCAGTGAGGTTTCTGCATCATGCGCCTTCAGATCATTGTTTTCTGACACGGCTAGAAAGGCCAAGTGCAAGCTCAGCTCTTCAGGTGGTAAAACAGTGGCTAGCAACAGTGCTGTGTGTTTCCTTACAATGATGCTCTGTGCAGAACTTGCCCAACTGTGAGCCTCCCGGTAGCACAAATGCTGGGAAAGCCAGGCTACATGGCTTTGATTTTCTGAATAGAACAGCTGATACACTAGTAATACATAAGTAGATTTGTGTTCTTACTCTCCTAGCCCATGAACCAAAATGTCCTACCAGCCCAACTATCCTTCGTAAGCTGCAAGCAAGATTTTCATCAAGGATTAACTTTAAACCTTTTATTATTCCATAAAATTCATGTGCCACTTGATGGTTAAAACACCTCAAAGCTGTTTCCAAAACTTCCATTTCAAAGTTTTTTACAGATGAAGCAGAGAACGACCCTAACTTTTTGACATAAGAAAATGGCACAGCACAGCCAGTGGCTAACCTCTGACAAACTGTTGCAGTTGTCTTAAAATTTATGAATGCTGATTTTACCACCTTATCATTTTTACTCTGCCACTTTTTTTTTTTGTTTGTCCAATAGGCCTGTTCTTCATGGCCAACTGATTTCAAACTGTAAATATGACTAGATTTTCAAGAGCTTCATAGAATGCAGGTCTGCTGTTCAAAGGAAGAAGCCAAATTGTACTGGGCATATCCAAGTCTTATGGATCCTGACTTTCAGTAACATGTTAATATTTTAAAACAAAATATAGAGGCTCAATTCACCCATTTATGTAGCAGCCACTCAACGGGAAGCCAAAGCAATCCCAGCTATGTGGCAGGTGTACTTTTATGATATACACATTCACTGTATTCACAACTTACGTTATTGGATTGCACTGCATTTTTTTTTAAAAAAAAGATAGCACGTAGTCCTAAAGAAGTCATCTTTAATACGTCTCAGAGGCTGTTGTTGGAAGAAATGCTATATTTCCCTCAAATTTTCTGTGTATCAAAATAGACTCTCTCTGCATGCAGCCTGAAATTGATTTCAATGAATCTGATAAGGTGTCTAAAACTAGGTGTAATAATTTATCAGAATTGCAGTTAGTTTGGAAAAAAATGCAATCAAATTTCTGAACTATTTTTTTTAGAATAAGGTTTTTCCCCAGAACAGATGCTTATATGCCTGTGCCAAGAATGGATTCAGGCCACAAGGTGAACACAGTTTACATACTATCCTAATTTATTCTAGTATCAACAGGAGCCTAAAGAAGAGGAACATTAGAACATTCGTTCAGCTTTTCTTGAGATTTATGCATTGTAATTGGTTCTGCGAGGCTGCTATCTTTTGCACCCTGATCTATGGGACTTGTTTCTGAATATACACATATAGACTTGCACTGGAAAACCTTGCATATTTTGAATACGTTTCAAGCAAGTCACATGCAAATACCTGCACTTATAATTAATAATATTATCCCTGGATGCAAATCATACCTGAAATGTATTTGAATTTTCTTTCTGTGGATTGACACTGCTTTCAAATTTTTCTCTGGCTTGGTGGAACGCTCTGTCACAAGAGACAAGGGCCCTGCAAGACTTGACATCTTTCCGCAGGGCCTGCAAGACAGAGCTGTTCCACCAGGCCTTTGGTCAGGGCGCAGCCTGACTCCCTCCTTTGGCAATCTTTACGAAACTTTAGTTTATGGTTGCCATCAATTTTGATTTTAATTAATTTTTATAATGTTTTTATAATGTTGCATTGTTTTAGTGTTGTTAGCTGCCCTGAGCCCGGCTTCGGCTGGGGAGGGCGGGATATAAATAAATTTATTATTATTATTATTATTGATCATTCTTAATTTATCATATTTATTTTATCGGGGCTTTTCTGTAGTACTTTGTTTCCTAGCCTGGATTAATATTAGTAAGCAATAAGAATAAATAAGAAGGTAACTCAGACTACGAGCAGGGAGCAAAGCTGGTTACATCTAGATCCACAAGTTCACCTTCAATTATAGCTTTTTGTTTTTACATAAATCAGCTTTTTAGTTGCTTCAGATACACAGTTGCTAATTCATTTTCTTTTCAAGGGTCCAAATATAACTTTCCTGACATGTTAAAAGCAAAAAAAAAAAAAAGTATCCAAATCTCTGATGGAGGATTTTCTCTCTCCACTTTCTTCCCTAACCACTGTCATTCCACTAAAATTTGCCATGATCTGTTTAGTAATTCTTCGTTTCCTGAGACGGCAGACTTTCTATCACAATACCTTCCTAAATATAAGTAATATGTTCTTGTTTCTTACTTTTTGTGCTTCTTACTTTTCGCCACATTGAATTCTGCTCTGGGCAGCTCCTTCAGGAACAACATGGGAGGTGGGAGGTGACGTAGTGCGGGAAGGAGGTACAGTGGTACCTCGGGTTAAGTACTTAATTCGTTCCGGAGGTCCGCTCTTAACCTGAAACTATTAGCTAAACTGAAGCACCACTTTAGCTAATAGGGCCTCCCGCTGCTGCCATGCCGCCAGAGCACAATTTCTGTTCTCATCCTGAAGCAAAGTTCTTAACCCGAGGTACTATTTCTGGGTTAGCGGAGTCTGTAACTTGAAGCGTATGTAACCTGAAGCGTATGTAACTCAAGTTACCACTGTATATATATTTTTAAAAGCCCCAATGTGTAAACAGAAAATGGTACAGCCATTTGAGTCCTGACCTATTTAGCTAAATATTAGAAGCCATGTCTGGCAAATCTAGCCTCAAATACATTTCTGTAGTAACAAAGAGATGGAACCAATATAATGTTGAACAAAAGGAACCTGCATCTTCTCTTTGTTAACAATGATCTATAGACACGGTGCTAAGATATTGGTTAGTTTGTAATCAAACTCCTGCTGCCTTCAAGTTTTACAGAATCGCTTTAATAACACGAGAGGTTTTTTTTTGTTAGCAAAACAACACCTCTGTCTTCAGGGCTTAAAATAAGGTATCTTAACTAGTCAGTGAACTTTAGTCTCATATTTCTCAAACAGTAGCTTCCCATGCCTCCTGGCAGACTCTTTTAGGAGCTGAAAAGAATTTCAAAAGCAGCTTGTAATACAGGTTTTACTGTTTTGGGGCGGAGCCAAAAATCCACAAGGCAACTGCTAGCCATTGCAAGACGGAGCTGTGGTGCTTCTGTTTCTTGTTCCCAGAATCTGATAATTAGAAGACAGATGAAATGGTTCCGTTTAGTTATCATGACATTAGTAGGTTCATCCTTTGAATTTGCTTCATTCTTTTTTCATAAGCTGTCTGAAGTCTATCACTAACTCTAGTGATGTATTTAAAAATGAACACTTTAAAAAAAAAGGCTACATTTGTTCTACGTTGGCTGTAATATGCAGAAATCTTATCTCTCTCCCCCCCCCCCAGCTTTTTAATAGTGAGCCATGATTAAATCAGGAAGTGTTCAGCCACTGTTTCCCATTTCATCCCAAACCGGAAACTATGGTTACCAGCTTTGGAGCAAGCCAAGTTAAAAATTGGTTTATGATCCTGGTTTGTTTCAAAGCTGGTAACCATAGTTTCCTGTTTGGGATGAAATGTGGCTGAAGCCTTCTTGATTTAATCATGGCTCACTGTAAGGATTGTACGTACAGGCATAAATCTCAATCATCCAAACCAGGTCATTGTGCCACAAGCATTTTTAAAGAGTGGAATGACACAGATTTCTTATTCCACTGTTTGAAACAAGATATGAGAAAGTGGAAATAGAAAAGTTTTCATATATAATGACATAAAAGCTGACATGTTTATAAAGACCAAAGGAATTCAATGGTAAAAATAGCATACCCTCATTTATGCTTCAACTAAATATTAGTGTAATATATGTTCCTAAGAAATACATTTGTACTGGTCTCAGCTATGGTTGTAAAATGAAAATTTTTGGGTGTATAAGGGTATATTGTATAATCACACTGAGGCTTACAAAGCCTGTTAGACACAAAGGGACTTCTGTAATATGAGACACTGTGTGTCTTAAAACACTGTCTTGCTATGGTCTTGCACAATTACCGTTCATGTCAATGGCCTATTGTCTTCCACCTTGTTCCAGAGAAAGAGAAATAAAAAAATAGTGAAAGATATCTTTTTGTGCCCCTGTAAATTGGATGCAAGAGAGTTAGAATTTATGCTTCCTTGAGTTATTTTCTTTTTTCACACCTTAATTCAGCCTCTCTTGCTCAAGAATGAGCAAGGATTTAATTTAAAATGGACAATTGAAATCTAAGGCTTTTCTACTTTCTCTGTTGAAAACATTCAGCATGGAAAATGTCACAAGGAAAGACATGCAAGTTTTGGGCCTTTACAGCTCCTTATTTGTAGGAAGAAATGTGCAGCTGGTGTTTGTGTGGTGGACAAATACTTGTTACTGGGGAAAGCCTATTCTTCCCCCCAGCTAGCAATGAAATTGAGAATACAGTGTGGAAGATATGTTAACTGGTGTCATTGGTATAAAACAGTGCCTACCTGTCCAGTGAGTGATAGAAATCTCTGGTGCTGCTACATGCACCATTTTATAAACTGTTTTTAAGTTTAATTCTTAGTTTTGTTTTTAAAAGATTAATGGCAGAGGATAAGTATTCTATAGCAGGGAGTCATTCATCTAGCATCTAGAATCTTTTTTTGGCCACGACCCACATAAGCATCTCTAAAATTCTGATACACACACACCGGTGACATATAATTCTTATTACAGTGGTGCCTCGCAAGACGAAATTAATCCGTTCCGCGAGTCTCTTCGTCTAGCAGTTTTTTCATCTTGCGAAGCAAGCCCATTGACGGATTAGCGGATTAGCGCTTTTAGCGGCTTAGCGGATCAGCTGATAAGCGGCTTAGCGGCTTAGAAAAGGGGGGGGGGAGGAAAAAAACCCCGCAGGAACTCGCAAGACGTTTTCGTCTTGCAAAGCAAGCCCATAGGGAAATTTGTTTTGCGAAGCGCCTCCAAAACGGAAAACCCTTTCATCTAGCGGGTTTTCCATCTTGCAAGGCATTCGTCTTGCGGGGCACCACTGTATTCAAAAAGTGAACTCCTGTTCACGTGGAGGAAGCCTAAAAGGCCATTCACTGTTAATAACTCATTCTCGAATTGCCCCCCTTAAAAATCAAATTGCCCTCTGTGGGGCGTTTGCCCCATTTTGGAAACCATGGGTCTAGAACATAGAACATGCAAAGTGTCACAGGATCAGTCCCCAGCATCTTCAGCGTCTTGCTACAAACATGGGAAATTAATGCCAGTCAGTGTGTGGTCTGATTCTGTATAGGGTAGATTCTTGTGCTCTAATCCCCCATGCAAACTGGAGACATCATCAAAGTTCCTCCTTCCTTCCACAGCAACACTCTTCCATTTAATGAACCTTTTGCTGTTTCTCTTCTCCTTGTCTCTCAAGGATAAGCACTCTTCCCTTCTGATGCTGGAGTAGACATCTACCCTTGTAGGCAATTTAGTGAACAGGTTTATGCTATACAGCACCCCACAGTGAAGCTAAATCATTTCCTTCCATTATCCTTCCATTATCCTCCTTCCTGGATCAGGAGCAGCAAGAGTTTAGTGCTACCTTGTAAATACCCTCTAGAAGATGGTAGCCTGCTCCCCACCCCAAATTACTAGCCTACGGGAGGCTGGCAGAAAAGGTGCAGAGAGCTGTATTTCAATGCTGGGCATGGATGAAGGGGCTTCCCTCCTTTAGCAGCCCACTTGGCTACTATACTGAGCTCAGTGGACGAATGCAGCACTATGTCAACTGATGAACTCACCTGCATGCAGTTCCTGGTCACCTGTGGTTGCCAGGGAAGTGTTCAGATGCAATAATGGTTTAGTGCTAAGGGAGAAAAACTGTCTGGAAAGGCTCAATAGAGACTTTGCAGCCCCTCTTGGTTTTGTGCCAGCTTTGCCCATCAGTGGTAGTACAGATAGAAGCACCCCACATGTCTGGACTATGATGATCAGAAGAACTGAAACAGTGCACCTGCTGATCCTGAATATTGCAGCCCTGTAGATGTACTTTAGAATCAGATATGTAAAGCAATATAAACTTACCAACTCATGGGGATCTTTGCAGACTGAGTTGGAATGCAGAGACATGGGTGAAAAAATATGAGCACTTACAGTGACTTTGAACATTTCATTGCTGATCAGGAACAGGCTGCATAAGTTCCTAGTGCTTCATATTCATTTATAGCAGGGGTTGTCAACCTGGTCCCTACCACCCACTAGTGGGTGTTTCAGAATTCTAGATGGGCAGTAGGGGGTTCTACGGCACAAGCTGAATCCTCCTTCCATAGAGCACTGGTGGGCGGTAAGGAAATTTTAACATCAAGAAAGATCATTAGTGGTCAGTAGGTATAAAAAGGTTGACTACCCCTGATTTACAGCTATGTTCCATGTACAATGATAGGGCAGGCTTCATTGCAGAACCTTTGTTTCAGATGTGACATTGCACAAATGCCGGAGACTTGGGCACCCTATTCTTGCCTAAGTAATATCCAAGCTGCTCTTAGACTGGGTTTCAGTCTCCATGGTCTGCTTTTGAGTCCTGATTCTAAATTATTATTATTATTTAATTCCTTTGCAAAAGGAACTAGTGCTTGGAAGCAAATAAGGAGAGATTCCTCTCTTCCGAAGAGACAGTACTGGAATTGTGGCTAAATTGGACAGTGCATAGCAATGTGTTATTGTTCACCTGTGCTGTGGAATGGAAGCTCACAACTGCAGGGTGCATGCAACCCTCACTATATATTATGTACCTTGTTTGGAAGCTTATCACTAATATGACCACAGTGTCACGTGGAGAAAAAATAAAGCACCCAAATAGTGGCTTTCAAATTTTGTTTCTTCAGGGAATCCATTCCATGTACATTTGTCTGCTAAGAAAATCCCATCTGATGGAAACTTAACACCAGCTAGGCCTTTTAGACATAATCACAGTTGTTCTATGACCACTGAAATTATGCTCTGCAGCTGGGGAAAATCTGCAATGGAAAAGCTACTTCATAGAGGAAACCCTTCAGAGCAATCACACTGTTCTTTTGAAACAAAGTTTGAAAACTACTGCAGGAGGACAGAGTGCTCTTGAACTCAGGTCCTACCTTCCAGCTTCCTACTGGCATCTGGTTGGCCACTGTGAGAACAGGGTGCTGGACTTGATGGGCCACTGGCTTGATGCAGCAGGCTCTTGTGTTCTTACTGCCATAAATGGGTGCCCTGTAAGCTTTAGGTAAAGCATTCATTTTTGGCAAGCTTTGATTGCTGCTTGTGCAAGAAGTATTGCATCAAACACATAGCTAGACATACATAAATGTTATCAAAACCAACTCCATACCGAATGAAATGCACATAAAGGGTTTTTAGTATGTAAGTGGTTTATGTCTTGTTCGTAAGAAGAGTTCCAGCTGTTTCAGGGAAAGCAGTATTATCCTTTAAAAAGGTGGTGGTGCGGGATTCATCAAGTTGAAGAATATTTTGCAGTTAATGATGAAATGGAAGACCTAGAACACCAAACCGACTGAAGCTAGATCAGGGTGCAGAACCCTCACCCCAAGGACTACATTCTCATAGGCAATCTCTGGAGGTGGCAGGCCAGTGCTTGGAGGGGCAGTGGGGAGAGGCAAAAGTGTGGGGGGCAACAAATGAAATTCTTAACTTGGTGCAGTAGGCTACGTATCAGCCACACAGAAGCCAGGAATGCATACACACGCCTAAACTATTAGTCGTAATTGAAGGACACATTCCAAGCAAAAGCACTTGAGGGTTAGCTGAGTAGTGCCTGTGTGGGGAGGAGCTCAAAGGAGTCTTAAGAGACCACGAGCTGGAGGTTCCCCATCCTGACTTAAATAATAATATAGAATGCTTTTACTTCTTTAGTGCAAGATTGACCTAACCGTTTGAGTTTTGTTTGTTTTACAGATAAAAGCAAAAAACTATGACAAAGTAGAAAAGGTGAGTGTATAAGTATGCCCTATATTTTAAATAGATTTGGAAGGAAGAATAAATACATGGATCATCTATTCTCCTTTGTTAAGTGATGTGGAGAAGTCAGTCTTAAGCTTGCAAACAGCTAATTTGTGCTAGCATTTGCCTTGGAAATTGAGTATAAAGTGTCTGCCACTTTGTGGCAAAAGGCAAGAAACTTGGAAAGAGGAAGAGACACACACCCCTTCCCATTTCTAACATCTGCTTGAAGACCCATTTTCCACAAGAAGGTTTTGGGGTCATGGCCTAGTGGTGACTCCCATGTGAGTACCTCAAAAAGAGGTTGGGCTGCCCCTAGCCTTGTGACTTCAAAAGTACTTACATGCAGGTGCCATTTGTGAGAACCACATGGGGTTCTCTGCCCTCCATATGGATACTGTCTATGTAGCCACCACGATTGATGCAATCTGGCAAGCCCTTTTCAAGATACTACACCAGGCATCCCCAATCTGTGGCCCTCCAGATGTTTTGGCCTACAACTCCCATGATCCCTAGCTAACAGGACCAGTGGTCAGGGATTATGGGAATTGTAATCCAAAACATCTGGAGGACCGAAGGTTGGGGGTGCCTGTACTACACTCATGCAAATTGTAGCAACTACACAAACATTTCCCACATGGAGATGCCAGACACCGCCTCTGTGTGAGTGATGCCAGTCTGCGAGCTCACATTCTTGTGGCACTCATAAGGGAACTACCATTAAGTATGAATTGAGTCTGTATTTTTGCCCTCATGAAGGAAAGGGAAGGGACATTCCACAGTGGGGGTGCCACCTTTGAAAAGGCCATTTCATTCACTATATCACATGAGGCTGCTTCACTCACTTGGCAAGGGGCATCCTGGGAAAGGTCTCTGAAGAAATTATAGGATAAGAATGGGTGGAGGGAATCCCTTGGGTAACCAGGCCCCAAGCCACTTAGGACCTCAAAATTTTACAGCAGTGTTACGAATTGAGCCTGGAAATGGACTGGAAGCTAGTGTAGATGGCAAAGTACCGGCATAGTATGATCAGAATCACTAGTCCCAGTTTGTGATCTTGCTACCCTATATTGGACCCGCAGAATTTTTCAAGGCAGCCTCACATATTGCAGTAATCCAAATGGGAGGTTACCAAAGCACAGCTGTCTGTCTAGGTAAGATTGCAGTTGATATGTCACCTTCAGCTAATAAAAGGCACTCTGTGCCACTGAGGCCACCTCTGCATTCAGTGACATGATAGATCTAGGAGCAGCCCAAACTACAAGCCTCAAAAGCTGGCTTTGGTCTGCCCTCCATGGGCCACTTCTTACAGGTAGGAGGAATGCCTACTTGTCAATCACCTGATGTTATATATGACATTGGATGATTCAGATTTCAAAGGAAGATTCAAAGCTGACTGAGAAGTGTGCTCTTGATTTTTCCCTTCTTCCTTTGCAGCCTGACTTTTGCTTAAGATGGAGCTGAAAAGGATTATTCTTTCTTTCCAATCCTGGTTTGAGTTCAAGATGGGGTTACAAAAGTTTCTACCACAGGCTTTGTCTGCACTCAGAGTCAGGAGCTCTGTTTTGGAGCTCACAAGTGAAACCAATCCCAGTTGATCCATTTATTATGAAATTTTTAAAGCACCACTTACCAAAGAACAATTGGGAGCACACTTTTAGGGCTCCTGATCATTCCTTTGCAGCAGCAGTTTTATCTGCCTCAATCCTTGCTTTAGGGGGAATGCAACTCTCTCCAGAACAGGTTTTAAACCACTCAGATAAATGGATGAACCACTTAGTAAAGTCATCCCTCCTTGTATGCTCATCTGCTGTTATGCTCATATTTCCCAGTCCCACTTAGTCATTTCAGCTGTGATCCAAAGTTTATTTACTGCTCCTACACACAGTAATTCAGAGGTTTATCTGAATTTATCTGTGCTTCAATATGTGTAAAATGGCAATGTCAAAACAGAGGTACACCACTATGCCAAACATAGGATGCATGAATTGCAAGGTTCTTGTGCATTTCACAGTTCTGACAGCATCCTTACCTTTACATTAAGACTTGGCTGTTATTCCTGAGACTGTGCCTGTCTGTTTTAAAAGGAATGCAGACTGAACCTTAGTTTGTTTGTTCAAGCTCCAAAGTGCCTCCTGATGTCTATTCATGGATTCCTGTTGTTGTTTTTCTTCAATGTGACTAGCTGTTTCAGAGGTGCCTTATGAAAGTTTTACACATTGACTTATGGAAGTGCTACCTTTCGTATGTGCGAGAAACCAAAGGGAAGCTACCTAGTTATAAGTAAGTAAATGCTGTTTGTGTTAGCTTCTTTTTTTATTGCAATCTAATTCCTTTTTCAGTTAAGGATGCTGAAGCAGGATCACAGTCTCCCAAGTTAGCTTCTCATTTAAAGTAATAATTAGACAAATACTGCCAATGTAGACCTGCCAATGTAGCAAGGTGAAGCAACCTCCACCAAGACAGGAGTTGGTAAAGGCAGGAACTGATGCCTGAAAGGTTCAGCAAGACATTTAAAAGGGTTGGCTCCAGTGGGGGTCACGTGGGGACACCCAACATAGAATGTTGTCCTAGATGGCCTAGTGCCATAAACTTGGGTCAGCACTGACTCCTACATGGTGTTCTTTGTCGTTGTATACATGCCTCTTGATTCCTTCCAGTTGATTATTAAACTTCATTTGCGAACAAAGTGGCACTTCTGAAGCAGCCTTACACAAGATATCAGAAGGATCTGTTGCTTTTTTCCACTGATCTAGTAATCCAAAGAAGGCGTAATCGTCACAGCTGTTTCTGATTCCCCTCCCATTGACAAGTTTTGTTTATTTGATTTATTTACGAAATTTCTAGACTGCTCTTCATCACTGACAGCAATTACAGGGCAAGTTCTCAAATAATATAAAATTACATCATAAACCTAAAACAGCAATAAAATACAATCACTAAGAGGCCAATGGTCAGAGCAGGACAAACCTGAGACTTTGCGTAATCTCTGCTAATTTCCTCCCAAAGCCAGAAAGTACAAGTATGCTTTCACTTGGCACTAGAAACCTAACTAAGTTCTTACCATCTGCACTTTTAGGGAGAGAATTCTATAGTCAGAGCAGCACAGTGCCACAACAAACCATGCCTAGTGCCATTTTAATTTACTCTCTTAAGTATTTTTTCCAATCACATCCCATGTAAGAAGCTTAACAACAACAAGGGTTGTACAACTAAAAACAAAACCAGTTATTTAAACCCAGAGAAAGAACAATAAGAGCAACATTTACAGGATAGTATCCCCTCATATAAGCAGGCATGTATTGCATTTCTTTCAAAATATTAAAAGGATGATGAGGAACCATTAGTGAGCTTTGGTTAAGTCAACCAGCTACAAATCCACCTAACACTTATCTCATCCAGCCCACATTTTACTAGCTTCTCCACAAGAATATCATGGGGGACTGTTAAAAAGCTTACTCAAATCAAGATACACTACGTCCACAGTATTCCCCTGATCTACCAAGTGAAATGAGATTCATCTGGTATCCTTTTCTAAGTCCTCACAGACCAACCATTGTCTGTTCTAGGACCTTTTCTGCTATCAACATCAAGCTGACCAGCCAGTAATTACCTTGGTCTTCTCTCACCCCTGGAGATTTGAATTCTTCTAAAATAGCTAGATGCTCCCTTACCACCTCTTTTTTATCTTAGACTGCAGCTCCCTCCTTGCATAATTTGTTCTGTTATCACTAGGCTGGGCACTGCTTATTAAGATTGTAGTTTAAAACTGTAATTTTTGTAATTTTAATAGTAATTTTACCATGTGGCTCTAATAGTGTATGTTTTTTCCTCCAGAGAAAAAATGGCTCAGGCATATGACTTTGCTCTGGATAAAATTGGCATGGAAATAATGTCGTACCAGGTATGTTTCTTTTCACATTGAATATTTATTTGTGGTGTTTGATTAAATGTTCACTGCTCTGATTCTATATATTTTTACATTAGATCTGGGTGGATTACATCAATTTTTTGAAAGGCGTGTAAGTACAAAAATCTGCCTTCTATCTTAATTAATGCAGTGTTAATATTCGTACAGGTTGCAGTATGTAATTGCTGGTATGTTACTGTCTTGCCTCACAATTTAGTGAAGCAGTAGGATCCTATGCAGAAAACCAGAGGATAACTGCTGTGCGCAGGGTATATCAACGGGGCTGTGTGAACCCAATGATCAACATCGAGCAACTCTGGCGAGATTATAACAAATATGAAGAGGTAAATAAAAAGATGCCTGATGTTCAAACAAGATTTAGCTATTTTCCTTGACCTGCAGCAGTGAGGTTACTTGAATAGGCTCTCTGCAAGGCCCTTTCTGAGTATTTCAAGTGTAGACCTCTGAAAAACATTGTGAAGGGTGGACAGAAGGAGCAGGACAATAAAGTCTTTTTGTGTAAGCAGCACAAACCTGCCTCTCAAAATTGCTGGGACTTTTTGTTTGTTTGCCTGTACACTTTTGCCCCAATTCTAGGTGGATGAGGCTACTCCCATTGCCTTAAAGATCCTGGGTCCTCCAGCCATCTTTAGATTCTTCATCTGATGGTGTTCTTTGTACAGTGGGAAGGACCATCTCCCAGTGCCAGGAACAAGAGAACGAGGAGCTCCAGTTCACTGACTTGGGAGATCTGTGCCTATCATTTCATGGATACTTTAATTGGGATTCCTGCATTGCGGGGGGTTGGCCTAGATGATCCTTGGCATCTCTTCCAACTATAAAATTCTATGATTGTATATGCTTAATACCACTGGGCTGCAGAACATAGGATTGTCTCCTACTGAAACAGCAACTTTACCCTCTTTGAGCCGGACCCTAATCCAAATGACAAGTGTTTTCCCATTTTCTCTAGCAGAATAAAACTGTAGAATAAAATTGTATATAACATAATAACAATAACAATAACCCCTCCACACACATTGTTGAAAATGTCATAGATTGCTTAATCAGCCAAAGGCCTGGGAGAAGAAGAATGTTTCCGGCACGTGCCTAAAGATACGTAATGAAGGTGCCAGGCAAGGCTTCGTGGGGACAGCGTCCCAAAAACAGGGAGCCACTGCAGAAAAAGCCTGTTCTCAAGTTCCATCCTCCAGACCTCTTGTGGAGGAAGCACACAAAGAAGGGCCTCAGGTGATGATTGCAAGGACTGAGGCAGTCCTTGAGGTATTCTGTCTTGAGCCATTTAAGACAGGCTTCCTTAAACTTGACCCTCCAGATGTTTTGAGACTACAGTTCCCATCATCCCTGACCACTGGTCCTGCTAGCTAGGGATCATGGGAGTTGTAGGCCAAAAAAACATATGGAGGGCCGAGTTTGAGGAAGCCTGATTTAAGGCTTTATAGGTCAAAACAAGCACTTTGAATTGGGCCCGGAAACCAATTGGCAGCTAGTGTGGTCAGGCCAGGATTGGTGCTATAAATAAAAAAGCCCAAACACTTAGAAGAATAAAAACAATCAGAGTAAGGCCGACCCCACAGCAGACAGTGTTAAGGGGGCATCCCTTGTCTTTGCTCTCCCACTGAAGTGGCTCTTCCCAAAGGGAGCCCAGCTTTTATTCCACCAGCCCAGCTAAATGCCCAGCTGGGAGTGAAGTTTCAGGTGTTGCTGGGAGCTGCCAAGTCAGGGCTTCCGGAGGCAAGAAAGCTCTGGAGTCCCACTGGGAAGCAGGCAGCAGCAGGCAGCTAGTTCCCCCTTCGATGTTCCTGGGAGTCCTCCCTTTCTCACACAGGGGTGCTGTGTATCCAGAAACCCCCACAGCAGCCCAGCTTTTATTTCACCACTTACATGGGGATAAGTACAAAGTGACAGCTTTCCAGTGCAATTCTATGTTGATTAATGCTATCTAAGTCTCAGTGAGTTCCATGATGCTTACAAATGAGGAAGCATGCATGGGACTGCAAGCCCACAGTGGTCCTGAGCAGGGCTTCACTTCTTGTTTTCTGTCTTCCAGGGAATAAACATCCACTTAGCTAAGAAAATGATTGAAGATCGCAGTAGAGATTATATGAACGCTAGACGTGTGGCTAAGGTACAGGCTCCCGGTTGTTTTGTTCCTCTTTTGTCTTGATTTAATACAGCATGAATATTTGTTGCATGCTTGAGCTGCAGCAGATTACTAAGTGGAGTTGAAAAAAGGAGTAACTTTAATATAAAGTTTTGTTTCAAAGCCCACCTTAACGAAACCTCTTCTCTGTTTCTTCCTGTCTCTTCAGGAATATGAAACTGTGATGAAAGGTCTGGACCGCAATGCTCCTTCGGTCCCACCCCAAAATACTCCCCAAGAAGCTCAGCAGGTAGACATGTGGAAGAAATATATTCAGTGGGAAAAGAGCAACCCTTTACGTACTGAAGACCAAACCCTTATAACAAAGAGAGGTGACTGTACATTTTTGTTGTGCTCCTTAGAAATAGTGCAAAGATAACCATAGTAATTAAGTCGTGCTGATGTTACTTTGGGGTGCAGCACTCTTACAAACTATACAAACCTAGCTGCCTGGACTGTGTACTTAAATCCCATTGATTGCCGTGGGCATATGGGGCGCAGGTGGCGCTGTGGGTTAGAGCCTAGGGCTTGCCAATCAGAAGGTCGGCGGTTCAAATCCACGCGAAGGGGTGAGCTCCCGTTGCTCGGTCCCTGCTCCTGCCCACCTAGCAGTTCGAAAGCATGTCAAAGTGCAAGTAGATAAATAGGGACCGCCCCGGCGGGAAGGTAAATGGCATTTCCATGCACTGCTCTAGTTCGCCAGAAGCGGCTTAGTCATGCTGGCCACATGACCTGGAAAAACTGCCTGCGGACAAACGCTGGCTCCCTCGGCCAATAAAGCGAGATGAGCACCGCAACCCCAGTGTTGTCCGTGACTAGACCTAATGGTCAGGGGTCCCTTTACCTTTACCTCGTTGAACTTTGCTTTTCTCCAGAAAGAAAAGTTTCTACTTAGATATTCCTAGCACTCCATAGGTAGATAATTTCCAAAAGGAACCTGTTGGTGCCTCTTGAAACAGTAGTCACAAGCTCCCATGGCTTAGGGTGCAAAAACATTTGGAATCTTATAAAGAAAACATGACGTTGGTCCTTTTGCCATTCAAGGGCATGTATAATGAGACTTTCCTGTGAGGACAGAGCTCAGCGTTTTTTGACCACCAACAGTTTCAAAGTCAGCATTTTATTAGCTGGAGAGGGGCCAGGAATTATATATCTGGAAATCTCTAAAGATGTTGATAGGGCATAGAATTGAAGAGGGCGGCTCTTGAGATCATGTGGCTGGCTCTTTAAGAGACCTGCATTTTTAGTTACATTTGTGAATCATTGGTAGTGATTCAGCTTGTAAGGTTCCACCCATTAGGAATCTATCTTGTTTCAATGTCTTCCCATAGTGATGTTTGCATATGAACAATGCCTGTTGGTGCTGGGACATCATCCAGATATTTGGTATGAAGCTGCACAATATCTCGAGCAATCCAGCAAACTACTAGCTGAGAAAGGGGTAAGAGAAGACAGTAAGAAATACTGCATTTTATGTACAGCATTTCAACATATTTATAATTGGTACTAAACTAAATGAGTTGAACTTGGGTCCATTGAGATCAGTGTGAAGTTAGACATGATTAAGGCAAGTCATGATTTCAGTGACAACTAAATTCAGCTAATTTAATCTGGACCAGCCTATCTTTTCATTTGTTTGTTTTGTGGGACCTTGTTATTTGACAATGAAGTGGTTAATTCTATCAAAGTTGTATGGGATCATATGCAAAAATATATCATCCCATTTTTAAATTGTGGGAGATCTTTAAAATAGAAAATAAAAATACCAAGTCCATAAAAATAATTAAGTATTCTGAATTTACCATGTTGCTAAACTATATTCAATTTTTACAATTAGCATGTGATGTGAAATCACATGTTTCTAATAAGATCCTTTATTGTAGCTGCTGAGTTCTTGCTACAAGGTAACCCACTTGGGTTTACAGTATTCTTGTAGAGCTGTTAATGAGCACAGGACTGAAAACTCTTTTTGTTTTTCATACTAGTCCTACAGTTAGTTGATTTTCTCATATTTTCTCGATTCCAGGACATGAACAATGCTAAACTGTTTAGTGATGAAGCTGCAAATATTTATGAACGAGCAATCAGCACTTTACTAAAAAAGAACATGCTTCTTTATTTTGCATATGCAGATTATGAAGAGGTGAGTCCTTAGGTGACATTATTCTTTCAATCTCCAGTTCAACCAGCTTTTTCTTTCTTGTGCATAATCTTCATTGGAGAACTTAATCTTGGCAAATTCAAATAAGCAGGGCTGGTAATAATTTTGAGCATAAACTACTTAAACCAAACATGGGCTTTTTTTGTATTTTCTCAGAGTCGGATGAAATATGAGAAGGTGCACAGCATATATAATCGGCTCTTAGCTATTGAAGATATTGATCCCACTTTGGTATGTTTAGTCTTCATTGTTTCACCTTGTTGAGATGACTATAGGATAAAAAGTTATATATCTCTCTTGATCAGTTCCTAAAGTATTCCGGTTGAAAATGTATAGATAATGTCAGTCACATTTTCAAATTTTGTTATCAATTGCCTTTTTTCTTCCAATTTTTTTTTGTACATTATTCAGCTGTGTTGCCATGTCTGACGTGTATAATTTGTGACTCAGTAAAATTTGAAAGATTTCATGTTGTAATCTGTTTCTAACCTTCCACTTAATTAAAAATAACTATGAGCAGAACTGTTGTTGACAATAAGAATGGCCTTGCTCACAAATAACAGCAAGCCAAACATAGAAATGAGCAAGCATTCTGTTGCTTAGAGGGGGGAAAGTGTGGCCTCTCTGCAGCTCTGCTGGTTCTGCTGCTGTGACCCTACTTAGAACTAACCATGGTTTGGCTTATGATGGTATTCAGACCTGGGCTCATGTTTTGTCTCATTTGAAACAAATCAAGAGTCACAACCAAGGTCTAGAAGCCATATCTTTAATATGGTGTTGACTTCTTAAAACAGTGTCACAGCTTAAAGGTGATCCTACCTTTTCCACCTATATGTTCCAGGTATATATTCAGTATATGAAGTTTGCAAGGCGAGCAGAGGGCATAAAATCAGGCAGGATGATATTTAAGAAGGCACGAGAAGATGCCCGGACCCGTCATCATGTCTATGTTACAGCTGCTCTGATGGAGTATTATTGCAGCAAGGTATTATTGCAACACAGTGAATGAAACTTTTGCTTCAGCCTCTGGATTCTTCTGTCTACAACTAATAACATTTTGAAATCTGCAGGACAAGTCAGTGGCCTTTAAGATTTTTGAGTTGGGGCTAAAGAAATATGGAGACATTCCAGAATACGTCTTGGCATATATTGATTATCTTTCTCATCTCAATGGTAAGTTCTGGGAGCTGGGATAATTCATTACATTGGACTCTGGGATTACAACTTTTTTCAAGACAAAAACCTTCTTTACCTGAAATTGAGCAGTTTGTTTGGCATGGACCTGTGAAAATTCAGAATTCAGTTACCACTGATATTGGTGGCATCCCTCCACATTATATCATCAGTGAGCAGATGGGACTTCACTGCTCATTGTTTTGCATACTGCTTGCTTTGTCAGGTCTTTAGCCAATAATGTGCTGGGGAAAACTTCAAGAGTGTGTAGATGGATGTTGATGCATCGTAATGCATAGCTTATATGTAGATAATTTGTATAGAATTGTGGCTAAGAATGTGAGCTGAGAACCTTCAAATTTCTCCCCACTCAGTAGTAATTGTAGGCAGGCTGCTATTTCCCCAGCTCTTCTCTCCATCAGTAAAATCAGGATGATAGTGGGAGACACCCAACATTGCACAAGTGGATTTCTACTCCCCTTGCTCTCCTCTTTCCTGAAGTCCTCCACAATATCAAAATTCTCTGGAGCGTTGGGGGATGAAATTAAAAGTCAACACCTGAGAACAGTCAAATCTCACGACTGTTCTTCAACTGGGTTAGCTTCAGACTTGTGCTGTGAGGAGTTCCACTTGCTTTTTGGGAAGGTGGGCAGGGATTTTCTTCTTCCCTCTGCAGCCCTCTGAAAATCTGTTCTGGGGGTTTGTAGCAACCTCCAGAGGAACACAGGAGGTATGGGGCAATTGGCGAAAGGGAAAGGGGCAGCTGGTGAAAATCATCACCACCACCTTTCAGGGAACATTTTGTGTATGGATGGAGTCTTGCTGTTTGCAGGCAGGAAACTCACATCCAGTCCATAGACTGTTAATTTGAGTGAGGACTTCAGATTGAAAAATCAGCAGCCTGCAAGAACACAAAGGGCATAAAAAAACCAATGGCCAGTATTGTCCTAAGCAGCTGCTTCTTGTTTAGTACTTAAGTGTGCTGCTGCTGCTGCCACCAATTTTTAAACAGAGTATTTAATCCTTATTTTATGGTTCTGGTTGTTTTAATTCATTTTAGTGTGTGTTTTTATACCTACCTCTCAGCTGCAGTTGTAATTTGTGGGTGTGTCTTCTGCAGAGTAGAAGTGAGACTTTTCTAAAGCCTTTTCTCTGTGTGTCTCTTCTCCCTGAGTTTACTTTAGCAATAATGAAGCTGGAGTTACAAATTGGGTTTTTCATCTTTCACAGGAATTGAAATTATGTCAAGATATTGTCTCCCCCCCATAATTTCCAGTTTTTTAAAAAATATATATTTAAAGCTTGTTTTCATCTTTCTTTTTTAATACTTTTTTTTTAAAATAGAGGATAATAATACAAGAGTCCTGTTTGAACGAGTATTAACCTCAGGGAGCCTCCCACCTGAGAAATCTGGGTAAGCTTCGCCAAAGCTCCATTCCAAGTCGTCTGCTTTGCTGTACGTGACAACCCTTGTACAACATACATATTATCACAGATTAATGAGGGGATGGTTGTTGCAGCCTGCACTGCCATTTTCGTCTTAAATAAGGAGCCGGCTGCTGAGAGAGAGAAGCCAGAGATTGTAAGAATTTTCTATGGAGTTCATTCCTTGGATGCCAGAATGTGCTCTCATCTCCATTGTGAAGATAACTGCTATATGGAGTGTTGTTGGAAAGTAGATTTGGCCAATATAGAATATAGACTCAGAGCACTTGGGGCATTTTTGCTTGCATGCATACACACAGGGGCTCAGATCTATACCTCCCTCCTGCTTTCGTTCCATGTTTACCCACGGAGATCGTCTCTCTTTGGCAAATGCCCTCCACAGCCTCATAGCCAACTCTGTGCTGCCTGAAGCCTATTCCAGGAAAAGTAGAATTTGGGAATTATGTAAGTGGTAGCTAGACATTTATCTGCTGTTAACCATTTTTGTTTGTCAGTATCAGGTAGTACTTCCCCCCAGCAACCACGGCTTCCAGTTACAGTGCAGTGTCATGCAGTTTTTGCATGCAGCTTTTTTCTTTCTACATTCTGCCTATAAGGACTCTCTCTCCTGTGCCCTTGGTGCAGAGGGGGCATGCACACCAACTGGTTGCCTCTTGCTTTCAACCTGAAGCACCTAGCAAGCAGCACCAGCAGCAGGGAACCAGTTCCTTTGCCTGGCACTCCTTGCCAGGGCTGCATGTACAATGCATGCAGATGGTCTGCAGGCCCCTTTACCAATTCCCAGCTGTTTGGCACTGTAAACTACCTAGGAGTGAACCAGTGGGCTCCTTGCATAGTGTGTGTGTGTGTGTGTGAGAGAGAGAGAGAGAGAGCGCGCGCGCGCGCGCAGGGAAGAGGGGAAAGATCAAAGATCTGTGTGTGTTTCTGTGTCCATGAGTGGGGATAAGATTGGGGAGCAGGAGAGAGGGAGTCCAGGCCCTACCTACTATCAGCATGCTGCTTATGAGCTGCTGGTTTGCTGCCCTGGATATACACAGACTGGCCATTGCTGCCTTCTAGGATGCCCTCTGGGTACAAAGCAGATGTATCTGCTATGGCTTCTGGTTGTAGAATAAAGACATGATAGTTGACTGGCAGCTGCCCACAATTCCCTTCTTCATCTTGCCAACATAGAATTGGATATCCGGGGTAGCAAGCCACTGGAAAGAGCAGACGAGGGGGTTCCTTAGTCAGTGGGCAAGCAGCTGGCTTACAGTGGATTGGGCCTGCTGGTTGCTGGTAACTGTTGCAAGTGATTGCACTTACTGCAGGCCATGTGTGCTGAGCATGTTTTCTTTTGAACATTTGTTCTCTTTCTGTCTTTTCTTTCACAGAGAGATATGGGCCCGATTTTTAGCTTTTGAAAGTAATATTGGTGACCTGGCTAGCATACTTAAAGTGGAGAAACGGAGGTTTACAGCCTTCAAGGAGGAATATGAGGGCAAAGAAACAGCTCTACTAGTAGACAGATACAAGTTCATGGATCTGTACCCCTGCTCTGCCAGTGAACTCAAAGCTCTTGGTTATAAGGTATGGAGATGATGACATTCCAGAATGTTTAGTTGGAGAGGGAATGCAGTTCCATAGCATTGCTACTTGCATGCCTTCAGTGCTGCTTTAAAAATGTTAAAACCCCTTAACTCTCCTAAGCCTTTAGATGTCCATTCAAGCACAAGCAAAAACACCTTCTCTTTGTTTGGAATTACTATTCATTTCCGTTTCTTTTTTGCTGTTTTCGTCACCATGTAGAAAACAGTTCATATTATTCCAAATTGGTGGCTGTTACCCTATGATTAGCTATTTGTGGGCAGTAGCTCCCATCACAGAATCACAGAGTTGGAAGGGAGTTGGGAGATTATGCTGTCTAACCCCCTGCTTGATGATGAATATACAATGCAGGATGCAACTACCGCATCCCTGACAGATGGCCATTCAGCCTCTGCTTAAATAATCTCCAGCCAAGAAAGTCCCACCACCTCCTGAAGCAGTCTGTTCCACTCTCCACATGGCAGGTGCGATTTTCTTTCTCATGTCGAGAAGAGAAAGGTTGCCATTTTGGAAAATCGCACCAGCTGCATAGTAAGCTGTTGCAAGTATATGGTTTAACACTTTATAGCAGTGCTTGTGAGGAACAATTTAAACCACCTCCATGTGGTACCTGTAAGGTGAAGTCTAGCTCAACAGAAGATGTTAAAAAGCCAGCATTAAATCCATTCCAAGTTTTACTCCATTCAGGTTCTAGACTGCTGCCAGTGATAAAAAGTATCACTGACCACATCCTTCCCATGTGACCCCGGCTTAAAATACTCTTAGCTGATTATCAGTTGCCTACCTGCATCTTTACATATGAAGTGCTGGTGCATTGATCTTACTGTTTCCAAGTTCCTAAATCAATATGGAGCTAGTTTCTTGCTCTATCTGTTATGTTTCAAGTTTTTGATTCTGTAAATTGGAATTTAATAATGCATTGCCTGTATTTTCAATCTTTTGCATTGTTTATTGTAAATAATTCTAGGCAAACTTTTATTACAAAGGCGGTTGATAAATTTTAAAATTATGAGCAGACAGAAAACTTCTCTTCCATAAAATTGGGCAGGGTTTGGTCTGGTTGAGCATTATGTTGAGCATTATGGGATCCCCTCCTGCTTGTGAGCTTCCCATAGGCACTCAGTTGGTCACACGATAAACAATATGCTGGACTATAGATCAGCCTTTGGATTGATCCAGCAGAGCTGCTCTCACGCTATTTATGCTTCTTCTCATGCTATGAACTTCCAGGATGTGTCTCGGGCAAAGCTGTCAACCATAATTCCAGATCCTGTTGTGGCTCCTTCAATAGTACCTGTGCTAAAAGATGAAGCGGACAGAAAACCAGAGTATCCAAAACCAGATACCCAGCAGATGATTCCATTTCAGCCAAGACATTTAGCACGTAAGCGAATATCGAGTCGTGTAAATGTGAAATAGAAGTCTACCTTATTCTGATTGGCTGTTTCTTTAAAAAGCTTCAATTCATTCAGTTCATTCTCATCTGGGCACACAACTAGAATGTTTTATACCCTTCCAATTCTCTGCTAAATTGGAATCAAAGTACAATAAACAAAAGTTTGAGGTTTTTGTTTGTTCTTGCATAGTGCTTGTAAGGTCAGTTACATCAACCAAAGGAACTCCCATCAGCATGCAGTTGATTCTCCTTAGCTGTAACAGCCATGAAGACTTAAATGTGTTTTATTTTATTATTTACTAGCTCCAGGTTTGCATCCAGTCCCTGGTGGTGTCTTTCCAGTCCCGCCTGCTGCTGTAGTTCTAATGAAGCTTCTCCCACCTCCCGTGTGTTTTCAGGTTGGTCATGAGATCCTGAAATGTTTTAATGACTTTGCAGTCTGGTTGTGTTTTGCTTCAATGCATTAAACGTTTCATTTTCTTTTGTCTCACTGGTTTTTACCATAGCATTTCCTGTTAAATGGTCCATCTTTTTTTCTCTTGCAGGGCCCCTTTGTGCAAGTGGATGAACTCATGGAGATTATCAGGAGATGCAAACTCCCAGACAGTAAGTTGCTTTTTGTCCTTTTTAAATGCATGGTTGCATCACTAGACTGTACTACTTCACTTAAACTCTGATGTCTTGGGGGTGGCTATTTGAGGTATTGACAATCACACTATTTAAGGTTAATGACATTGCTGTATGTGTGTACTCAAATTAGCCAAAATAATATTTTTTCTTATTTTCAGGACAGTGAGTAAATATTTAGCGACTTCTGTAACTACTGTTAATAGAGAACTCTGTCTTGAAGTCCACAGAAGCAAAAGGAAGTGGCTGTAAGACGGAAGTTGAAATTACAAAGCCATGCTTTTTTAAATACATGTGTGACTTGCTGGCTATATGGTTCTAACAACCACCCCATAAAAGATCAAAGTAGGATTTTGCACCCATAATGACACAGGAATATT
Organism: Podarcis erhardii; assembly: GCF_964252035.2. Classification (NCBI taxonomy): domain Eukaryota; kingdom Metazoa; phylum Chordata; class Lepidosauria; order Squamata; family Lacertidae; genus Podarcis; species Podarcis erhardii. The sequence continues at coordinate 66,439,895 of NC_138497.1, read as the reverse complement.
CTCTTGTTGAAATCAACAGAATTAATTCAACACTCAGTTTTGTTAACTGTGCTGTTTTTTTATTCATTTTCAACAATAGCCACTGTGCATTTTCAGTAGCAAATGTGTTTCTGCATGGTTGGCACCTGTTGCAGGGTGAATACTACAATTTGAAGTTGAGGCCCACATTTGTCAACACAAAATGGACACACATGCAACTTCTTGATGCAAGTCAGCTATCCCTTTAGACAGTGTTTTTTTCTGGGGGGATGCATACCCCAAAACAATTTTGTGAATCTAAGTCTGGCCTCACTGAGGGGCAGTATATCAATATGAGTAGGAAAATGAAAGTACCCCTAAACTTTTTTTTTTTAAGAAAAAAAGCACTGCCTTTAGATGTGCCTTTGAGCTTTAGTGTGTAATGTCAAAGAGATGGGCATACTTTGAATAAATCAGCAAGCAAGAGCTATAGCAGATATAGCAGCTATACCACAACTATTATCAAAGGTATATTCAAATGTGTGTGTTTCAAGTATAGCTCTTCATCAACGCAAAATCTAATGTAAACCCTCAATATTCAATCCCCCAGTGGAATATCATTTCATAACCTAATTGGTTTGCTAGAGGATGTTGCTCTAGTTCTAATATTAAAAGATTACATTGGTACTTGGCCTTTGTAAAGAGCTGTACTTGAAAAACATGACACTTGCATAATTTGAGTATACTTTTAGAAAGCACACCAGTGGCTTTTTCTTCTGTGATCTTATTTGAAACAAGAATTTCAAAATGAAATATTTTCCAAAAGCCATTCTCATCTGTTTCCTGCTAAACATTTTTTAATTGCCCTGTGAGTTATTAAATGGAAGGCTAGTATGGACAATTTAATGCACAAACAAATAATAAAATTAATGAAGCATATAATGGTGGGCACTGTCATAATTCTTCAGCCCACATAATTCTAACAACAACTATTTCTCTTCCCTGTTCCAAAGCTGTGGATGAAGCTGTGCGAATCATTACTGGGGGACTGCCAGACTTAACAATGGAAGGGAATGGACCTTTGGAAAATAATGCCCTTCTTAATAAATCTGTAAAAAGACCAAATGAAGATTCAGATGACGATGAAGAAAAAGGATCAGTGGTTCCTCCAATTCACGACATTTACAGAGCACGACAGCAAAAGCGAATCCGATGAGACATGTTGCAGTCGCAATGATGAAGACTAAAGGACTTGTAACCATTGTTTTCCTTCTACAAAATCAAATGTTTAAAAGGGATTGAAGTTTCTAACAAGCATCTTGCAACTGAGGTTGTTTTATTACTGTGGTGCCTCTTTTTTACCAGCTGATTCTTCATCAGAAAAGAAAAGGGCAGGTGAATTTTACAACAAGCAAATTTGAGCTCCAGGTTTTGAACACAATTTGTGCAGAATGTCTGAATTCCATTTGGTTGCTCTTCACATGTGTATCCCCATCTTACCACTTGAAATCTTGCAGGGGTCCTGACAGTTTTATTTTAAAAACTGGATAGCATAAAAATTGTGAAATATTTTAAATTCACACCTCTGGAAAACGAAGTTGTTCTCAGTTTGCTCATTTAGTGTCTGTCCTGCCTTATTCTTTGTTTTTATTTATGGCAGAATGAATGGAAACTGTTTTTTGTAGTTTAAAATGGAAGAACATTCCTTTCCAATAAAGGATCTCTCCATAACGTCATGCCTCATACCACTTTATTTCTAGCATAGAGGGGGTGACAGCTCTTTCCTACCTTTTTGTTTGCAGTTTGTCTTTCCTTCCCCCTCCCATTGTAGGCAGTGGTGGTGGGGAGTTAAGTACACCATTCTCCAGGACAGCCTCTGACAATCTGGGTACAGTTGCTTTGCTGGGGCTCCCTTCTGGATACTGGCGTACCCCTCGCAGCTGGCCTTCTAACAGCTTTATTAACTTATTACAGTGCAATTTATTATTCAGAAAAATTCGTATCTGAACATACATGACAGACTAAAAGCAAATGTCCAGGAATGTCATTATTTCATGTTATAAATATTAGTAGGGGCTGATCTGCAACAAGAGCCCTCTTTACATCTGATTCAGCTAAGAGCTGAGCCTTCATGACAGCACTGTAGTCATGGCAAATTTTATTACCGGTATATGCTTTCCTTGGGTAGCTTCCATGAATTAAAATGCAGTATATGGGTTTGCCTCCTTCTAAAAGGCTATTTGTTATACTGGTCTTAAATAAATTTTTCAGTACAGTCTACAGTAAACAAAAAAGAAACAATTAGGTAAATCGTTATTTCATTTGTCTGTGGACCAATTTCCTTGTTTTTGAAGCCTTGGCCATTTTTAAAAACATGGCAACAGTGACATTACTCCTAAGAAGCAATATTGTTGAAACAAAGCACTCACGGTTGTTGAGAGATAGCTACAGTGGACCTCCTAAATGTTCTTCCAAACTGGAAATATACTGCCTTTCTAGCAAGGTACCCAAAGCCTTCTACAGTTTTAAAAACTTGTCTTGGGGAGAATGGTTGTAATCCAGACAACCATGTCAGCAAGAACCGGTTTAATTCTACCACATGGCAATTAACACCCTGAGACAAACCGCTGCATTCAGAATGCTGCAAGCAGTTGATTTTTACAAATTCCAGCTGGACCTCAACTGATCTGAATGAACTCAGACTAAGGTACATTCTGAAGCTTAGTTATCCACCAGCTTCTTACCTTCTCAAAAAAAGTATTAAAATATATTTAAATGCAATTTTATACTGGAATTTCTAAAAGTGTAATTAATGCAGAAATGGGATGAAATTATGGGGATACATTTACTGGGGATTATTGCAAGGTCATGTGCAGTATCCAGCCACATTCAAACAGAACACTACCCATCCTACAGGTCCTTAGACATCCAGGGGCCAGTAACAGCCAACACAGGTATGCTCTTGAGGTTACAAATACAGTGGTACCTCAGGGTTGCAAACTTAATTTGTTCTGGAGGTCTGTCCTTAACCCGAAACCGTTCTTAACCTGAGGTGCGCTTTTGCTAATGGGGCCTCCCACTGACACCGTGCCACCGCCGTCTTCATTCTGGGGCAAAGTTCTCAACCTGAGGTACTACTTCCGGGTTAGCAGAGTTTGTAACCCGAAGTGTTTGTAACCCGAGGTACCACTGTAACCACCTCCTTATGTGGCAAGTGGCACTGCTTCTCGAGTAATCTACTAGCTAAAATAACTCAATGGCAATAACGCATACACAGTAACAGATGGCATGGGGGAGTCCACATCACTCACCTGCTTCTGGTTGTATCACTGCTGTATACCAGGACAGAGGGACAAGGCAGAGGTCTCTCTTAGTTCACTGTCCTCTCAAATCTTTTTGTACCAGTATGCAGCGGCACTGCAACAGAAGGTGAGCGCTGCAGTCCCACCAACCCATCTACTGCTCCGCATACCAGCAGTTCTTGTAGAATTGCACTTTAAACTATAGCTCTTTCTTCAAGGACTTGAACACATACGTAGATATTAAGGGGGAATTAAAAAGATAAAATACTTGCCTGCAACAAGTAATGAAAGGAGCAAAAACTGCATACAGACCAGAAAGAAGAATGGCGGGCAATCGCTGTTTATCTGTAACTGCAACATGTAAAGTACACACAAAAATTTATCACAGATGAGTTACAGTCTCACATTAGTGGTGCATAGATGAAGTAAACAGCAGCAACATAAAACACATAAGAAAAATAGTAACAATATCACATTAACAGCTTCAAGGAAATACAAGTCAGACAATATTAGAATACTGAATTTCCACCTTTAGCATCCCCACCCCTTTCCAACTTATTGTTGCAAATTATCAAGCAGCACTTTTTTCTTTAAATGGTCAGATGTGTAGGAAGCTAAGCCTAAAGGAACAATTTGACCAATATAACCGAAGAATAATTATTTTACTTTGGCAATTCTAGACCCGAGAGCTACAACCCAGCCAAAGTTAAGCACAGTGAAGTCTATATCAATGGGAGAGATGACTGTTTTTTGTTGGGTTGTGGTCAATGTTGTTCTATGTGAAGAACACTGATTTGATACTTTGTGGTAGCCCAGGGTATCTTATCTACTCATCTATCTCCTGAGTTGAAGTGAGCTGCACCAGGTTTAGGCCTCACCAGTGTGACAAACACCTTGGGAAGGAGGAGGAGATCTAGGCATTCCTTAACCTGCCCTGCCTTTACTGCAAGCTGTACATGTCTTTGCTTTCTGCTTCTATGTCCTTCTATTCTGACTTTCTTCAGGCTTGTTTGTTGTTTTCATTCTCTTTTTCTTGTCCTAAGAGAGACAGAGAGTGGCTGGCTGGCTGGCTGCTTGACCAAGCATTTGATTGCTTTCATAAGTGTTTGGGGCATTTATGGTGAGTGCCATTTGTCTCTCATCTCCAGTCGCCATCTTTGTCTGCTGGAGCAATGGTTTGCATCCCAAGGGAAATGCAGGAAGTGGCCCCTGTTGACCTTCCCAATAAAAAAGCAGCTGCCAAAGGGGAAGTAGGCCCTGGACTGCTCCTTCTGGCGTTCCATGGAGGACACAAAGCAGTTCAGGGTGCCCAGAAGATTGGCAGCACCTTGGCAGAATGTCAAAAGCTGACAGAAGAGGGGGTTCCTTTAGAATAGCCCCTGGCTTCGCTTTCCCACATCCCGGAGGCAGAGATGTTCACCCATTTCTGGATCTGCAAGGCCAAAATGCTGACCCGTCAAGGCCCATTAGATGCAGCTGGGATGCATGGCACTGCAGCTATAAGAAGTGAGGGAAGCTGCTGTGAATATTCTGAGGAACTTGAGTTGGGCAGCCTGAGGTAAACAATGGATTAAGGGCCTTGGACCAGGAGGTGGGGTAGTAATGGCTTCGCTCCTTGCTTGGAGACCATCTTGACTGTGAGTCCTGGAAGACCTGCTACTCAGGATACTTACAAATTCTTGTCGTGGGGTTCAGGATTTTTTGTTGGGGGGGGGGTCAAGATTTAATTTTTGAGATATTGATTTTGCTGTTTTTGATACAGTGGTACCTCTGGTTAAGAACTTAATTCGATCCAGAGGTCCGTTCTTAACCTGAAACAGTTCTTAACTTGAGGTACCACTTTAGCTAATGGGGCCTCCCGCTGCCGCCACCGCCGCACAATTTGTGTTCTCATCCTGAATCAAAGTTCTTAACCCGAGGTACTATTTCTAGGTTAGAGGAGTCTGTAACCTGAAGCGTATGTAACCTGAAGCGTCTGTAACCCGAGGTACCACTGTACTGATTTTTTTTTTTTTGTATCTTTTGATCATGTTGTGTACATTTTATTTATCACTCATGGCTACTTTTGTTATGTTTGCAGTTATGTAATTATTTTCATGTAAACTGCTTTGAGAATGGTTTTAACTATGGATAGGCAGCATACAAATAAACAATGATAATGATAAATCTAGTTGAAGAGCTGTCTGCACCTCTCACAGGTGTGACCAAGTTACCTGACCCAAAGCCAGTGACTAGATATAGTCCAGTTCCTGCTCCATTTACATCTGTGACCAAGGATGAGTGGAACTCTCCGCTGAAGTACAAAAAATATGCTTGTTTTGGCTAACAAGTTGTATGTTCTACAACTTGACATTACAGAACTGCTGAAAGTACCTTCCTGTTGCTAATCTACTCTGCCACACTTTACACCTGAAAGATGGTCAAGCACAATTTGGAGATGCCATGGAGACATGCCTAGATTTCACCCTGTGCACCTGAGCTCCAAAAAACAACTGGTTCATCTAGGCACACTTCTGGATACAGTAAGAGGGTTTATCCCCTCAGCACTGGACAGAGTAATCTGAATTAAAGCAGCCACCAGAAGTCCCTTAACAGCAAAAAAAGTGGTCATTACGCAGCTGTCCCATGCCTTTGGGTGTGCATATCAGTATCACAAGCACCACCTTGGGCAAAGCTCCATGCCAAGCCATCACAGTGGGTGCTACTGCCTTAGAAGCACTCACCAGTGACTGGTGACAGCAGGAAGACAGCATCACATCACGATTCCACATCATCACTGCCTGGCCACATGCTGGCGGACAAATAGCCACAACTTACGTAAAGGCACACCCCTTGGAAGATCCAACTCGAGCCATCATCACATTGGATGACATCCTGTTGGGCTGGGTCTCTGTCAACATCTTTCAATTCAGGCCCTGTGGTCTCCTGTGAAGGTAGCCTGTTTTGGGGTGGGGGGTGTCAACTAGCTCAAACTCACAGCAGTCTATCTAGTGATTCAGCACATCTCCTCTCAGTTTTAACTTTTTCACATCGTTTTGTGCATAGACAATGCTACAGTCAAATCATATTTGAACAGGCAAGGAGGCAGAAGAGGGAAAGACCTGCAGTAAGAAGCATCCCTCCTTACTGCAGAGAGATTTGAGGCAGACAGATTCCCTTTTTGTGTCCTTTCAGCTGCCCTCTCTGGGACATAGGGTTTCCACATCCATCCTTGCTAGGTGGACTAAGGCTTGCATTATCTTTGCATACAAAATTCAAAAGATTCCAGTACCAAAAAATGTGGCAACGCATTCCACAAGGGCTGCAGCCTTTCCACCAATGCTCCTTTAGAGGATATCTGTAAAGCAGCTACGAGCATAGCCCCAAAAACCTTTTGTCAAACACTATAAAATTGACAAGTATGTCATTTAAAAGTACCGTATTTTTTGCACCATAACACTCACTTTTTTCCTCCTAGAAAGTAAGGGGAAATGTCTGTGCATGTTATGGAGGGAATGCCTACGGGTGGCATGCCTATGGATTTTCCTCCTCTAAAAACTACGTGTGTGTTATGGTCAGGTGCGTGTTATAGAGCGAAAAATACGGTATGTCAATTTTATAGTAAATTGACAAGCATGTCTCAGCTGAGGTTGAGGCTGTCCTTCAGCAGATCTTCCCAGATTAATTGTCAGGGTCCTGCCCAAATTGGGGTTAGCCGTTTTATGTCCCAACCAGAAGAGGCTCACTCCCGCTATGGGTGCAATTCGCACCTGCCTGAAATACAGGTCTCCAGAGTGTGAGTGAGCTAGTTAAGGGCCATACCCATATTCAATGAGTGTAATAAAATTTGAGAGTTGATTGGAAGTATCACCTTGTTGGGATTAGGTTGGCTGCGTAATTATCAAGCCTTGCTTTCAAGGCAAATTTACTCCTGTTGCAGTTCTACTTTTGGAGAGGGACAATTGTATGTTTGTCCTTGTTACTGTTCTATTTCATAACCATTTGAATTTCAATGCCTGCTTTCCACTTGGTGAGTCCATAGACTGAGGAATGCTGGGAGCTCCACCCCCTTCCCAAGACATTTGTCTTGCCTCTGCTGCACTGGTGGGTCCTAAAACCCAACCTCACAGACTCACTCAAACTTCATAGATCTACGTTTCAGGTAGGTGCCAACCACAGTTTTTCACAGAGGAAAACCTTTTAGCCCTATACCTTTGCCGTATATCCAGACATCACGAGCATCACATTTCAAACACAATGGGCCGAATAGTTAAAGAGAACCTCTTTTAAAAAAAACCATAAACAGAGAAAGTTTCATCAAATAATGATGGGTGGGGGCTGGTCTGCTTTACAGCAATTCTATTATTCAGAGAGATCACTTAAGCACTAATGTAGAGGCTTTTAACTTTGTTCCCTTTTAAGATTAAAACAGCTACCAAACATTCAGGAAGCATACTGTGCATTGTGGCTTTTCAACCAAAAGCAATTTCAAAAGCCAATTCACAGAATTATTTTTGCCTCCCATATTTGTGACAACATACACATCCATGTCTCGATGTTAGAAAACATTTAACAAGAGAGCCTACCTAATAAACAGTTAATGTCCTCAAGTATCCAATAAGTCACATGTTTATGAACTCCTGAAAACACTTGTTTTAAAACCTAGCAGAAACTTTTCTATAAACTCCATGGGACATTAAAGGTAGTCCACTTCCTACTATAAATTTAAAATCACTATTTCTAACATTCAAATAAAAGTATTGCATCCAAGTCCAGCAAGGGTGATGCGACGGGCAGAGGGAAACTTCCTGCCTGTGGGTTGTCTGCTGGATCAGGCCTTCCAAAGGCTACTCTATGAGGTAAAAGGGTGGGGGGGGGGGAGGAATTCACCATGATCAGTGCCAGCAATATCTCTGCCAGCACACATGCTAAGCTGTAGGCTCATAATGTACAACTATGTTCAAAGAGCACTTGAATTGGGGACACAGTATTATATTACTAAACTAGGAGCTAACCCAACTTCTCACCTAAATCACAGGCTTTTATAATACGTAGATAAATTCCAGAATGAACTTAAATGGATACTCCATTATCCAACTTTTTCAGATATCCAAAGTTTTCCTCACCTATATTAGCATTTCATGCCTCCAGCAATACAGAAGGAAGAAATTCCCTCATCAGACTTTTTGTTTTCACTTCAAGAGGAGAAACAATATATAGAATCTACAGAATGTGAATACTGCAGTAGAGAAGAACCAGAAAATACTCTACAAAAATATAATTTTATACGCTTTTGGTAGAATATCTGCAGGTACAGAATAAAATACTTTAGAAAAAAAAAAAAACCTGGCTGGCAGAAGGACTTAAGAGTGTTGCAGACTGCATATAAAGTGCTTTAACTACCAATATCCAAGTTTTGAGTATCTGGAAACTGAAGTTACTGCTACAATTTTTGAGATGATCTTCAGAACTATTTAAAACTTAATATAGAAAGAGAAGTTTACTAGCCCATTTTGTATCAATGTACATGCTAATAGGATAATTTGAACATCTATCATTTTAGTCTTACCCTCAAGCCCATATTTCAAAAGTCAATACACCATCAATTCTTACTTGCTTTGAATTAAGTACTAAACTGGTGTGTTTTCATGTACCTTTTACATCACCTGATGCATCCACTTGCCACTCAGCCATTGCTACCGTATTAGTGAAAGATTCCCAGCAAAGCTGTTGCCCAAGGATTGTAAGCTTTCTACAACACATACAGTTGACCACCCTGATCCAAATAACAGTGATCCATGTATAGAAGCACACTTGCATACACAGCAGCCAGAAGGACCAGGATGGGAGGGGAGCAGCACATCTCTGCACTAGTCCAATGGCGGACTGGCATTGGCTTCGAGCAGTTATTAAACTTGGGTGAAAGCAGGGGGAAGTGAACATTTAAATCTTGCAACTTCTCACTCTACCTCCAACACACAAGTGCCTAAATAAAACTGTGCTGTGTTGAATTTTACTTAAGTTCCTAATCAGAACTGGTCTGTGTTTGAGGGGGTCTGATGGGGAATAGGGGATACCAAGACAGACTGCGGGGATCCCCAAAAAACAACTGGGATCTGAAAGAGGCCTCTGTTTCCCAACCCTCATCATTCTGACAGAAAGCATGAGTGCAACAGCCTTCTCCTACCCTATCTTCTTTAGGGCAGCATACCAATGAGTCTGACATCTTCCCAGTTTTGCTCACAGATAGCTAAGATGAGTCTTCTTCATTCAGTATTTTGCTGAGAACTGCATCATAGTAAGGACTGAAGACCATCTTGTTGTAGTCAACAAGGCGAACGTACTTGATAGCAATTTCCTCCAGCTCTTTCTGAATAGGGCCTAATCCACCAGGAATGGCAGGAAGAGATTTCTGATGGCCAGAAGCAAGGTAGCTCTCCAGAAACGACTGGATTCTTGAATCTTGAGAAGGGAAGTAAATTATTAGTAAGACTTACTGAAAGATCCCAAATTCCTCTTTTGATAATACGCATCAAATAGGCCCATTATGGTGCTTAATTTTTATTTTCATACAACCATCTTATCGTAATCACAGACTGAACAAAATCTGGAGTTCTTTTAGCATCATTTCACCTTCATTTCAAACATTCCCATGTATCTCTGCTTCCCAGTTCCAAGAGGAACACCACCACTCATAGATAGAAAACTCAAACCTATCATCACTTTTCAGTAATATTTCAAGAAAACGTTTCATTTTCCAAAAGCAGCCCTTGCTTCCTGGTTTTTTACCTCCACACCTTGACAAAGTAGCTTTTTAATGGTTATGCTAGGCAGTGGTTGCAGGCTCCTGCCACTTCCCTTTACAGGATCCAGCACTTAAGCATAGTTTCCCATTACATGAAAACTTTGAAACTGGTTTTTAGCTTCCAAACAAGACAGAGTCATTCAACCAAGGTTTAATGTTGGTTGAATACCTTGGCTTGTTTTGAAGCCATTAGTCATAGTTTCAGGATATGCATATAACAAGAAGCTATGGCTCAGTCCTGGCTTGCTTTTGCAGCTCAAGAAAGGGAGGAATGAAGCAGCAAGAAAGGGGCTGTCTACAAGTGCATACTGCTCATGCATATCCTGGCTCTTGAAACCAGGATTTTTGGCTTAGTCTTATGATGTGCACATGCAGCCAATACAATCTCTCATCTCAAAACGAGTGCATTCACGCATTTGAAGCATTACTATCCCCTTCACTTTACAAAAATAAGATATACCCATGTCCTCAAATGTATGTTTGACTTAGACATGCACAACTATTGCAGGGAAAAGAGCAATCATCTGATCTACAAAGCATACCTATCAGTTTGCACACAGTGTTATTAGGCTTGGCCACAGCCTGGATCTGTCCTTTAAGCTCCGTCTCCTTCTCAAGTGTGAAAGGTGTGAATCCATGTTGGGAAAGGCAGCTATTAACTTCAGCACAAATCTTTTCACTTATGACAGCCAATGCTTCACTCAAATTGAAGGAACTAGAAAAAGATGATCAAAATTCTCTTATGTTTTAACAACTCATAAGCAACATGGAATTGAATTGACGGGTATGCCAATCAAACAAAACATGAGCTATACAAGTAAAAACCTTACAGACTGAGGGAACATTACTGGAGGAATCATCACACACCAACCACTTCCTTTTTAAAGAGGGGATTTGAGCTCTCAAAGAAACAAGTGGGTGTGTCTATATTGGGTGGGGGGTGTCAGCAATTTCCTAGATACAACTGGGAGCTACATTAAGAAAAATTCAGGCTCATAACTCTTCAGAATGCTCTGCGAGTGCACAACATATGTTTAAATGTTCCCCACACAAGAAACTACCTATAACCCTTTCCCATTCCATTCTATTTCTTACATGTGAGAGTATCAGGAGATTCCCACAGCCCTGTATTCTGAAGTGATATAATCAAAGGTTACTCCAAATGTGAAAATTAGAATTATCCAAAAGGCTATTTATTCCTCATAATGGAAATTCCTCATAATTTCTAAAGCCTTTTACTACTTGGAGAAGTAGGGAAGAATGTGCAAGTCTCATTTCAAAACAGGCCTGAGATCTAGTTGAAACTGACGTCTATATCATCCTGCATCACCCTACAAAGGGCCCCAAAGGCACATGGTACTCACGGGAGGTGTAGATCTGTCAGCAGTACCCGGATAACCATTTTGAGATTGGCCGTAAATGCTGGCAAGCCTGAAAGCGCTGTGCCTGCAGCATTGAATGTTACCAGAAGAATCGCTCCAGTTAAGATAAGCTGGTCCAGTTCCAGCTGCATTTCCTGGAAGCGGCTCTGGTCCATTAGCACAGTCTGGAAAAAAAAAATTAACACAACAGAGGATAGTAAATTCAGAATGCAGGGAGGAAGGCGAGATGATGTAATAGTTATATAGTGTAAGCTTTCCACATCCATTTCCTAGTTCAGGAGACTGTCTGGTGAAGGAGACAGTGCTTCTAAAGTTAACGGCAGCACCCTCACCTCAATCCTCTGGTCTAGCCAGGTGCAGTACTAAGTATCCTTGCAAGAACAGCCGATCCACCCAAGCCTCAGCAAAACATGTCAGGTCAGGCCTTTCATCCACGATAAGATTGCAGATGAGCATAGACCTGTTCCAGACTGACTAACAGCTCCACTTGACAAGAGGACTCAGTGAATAAGCTACCAGGAACTTCTGGATGAGCAGAGGGCTCCAAAAGAGCTGACAAAGACCAAACGTCAAGACCTCTAGCCCAGATGGTATTCAGCCTCTCCATTTAAACTATGCCTCCCCGCTGCCCACAACCACTGAGGATGAGGCAGCATTATGGTAGCTGCCTGCCACAAACAAGCACATCTTGACACCATCAGCCAAACACACTGTATGCAGCATAAAGATTAGTTTCAAAGATAATAATCTAAACACCACCAACAACAAGCACATCCCACATTGCCACACAATCCCATATTCATCCCCGTCCTTCGCATTCAAAGGGACTTGCCCAACCAAGTTCAAGTGTATGTCTGAATGCACCCTACCAATCCATACATTGTTATAGTAATTGCAGAGAAGCAAATAGTTACCTCTGGAAAAGGCTTTTGCAGATGATCCCATTTGAGGAGCTTAAGGTATGCATGATTCTGTACAGCAACAGGACAGAGCACAGGAGCAGTACTGGTAGACGTGGCACCATGATCAATAGCAGGCACCATTCTGGATCTCAGGTCATCCGCAGCTTCTTGCAGCCACTCAGTGACGAAATCTAAGGAATCTGTTTTGAGGGAGAAACTGACTTACCAGACCATTTTCTCATCAACCCATTTTCCTGCCTATCCATTTGAAATATTTTTATACCGCCCTTGGTCAAAACAGATTGCACAGAATGGTTTGCGCAATATATGAACAAAATAAAAACAATCAAAACAGTTTAAAACAAAAGACATGAAAAAAGCTGACAAATAAGATGAGCAGGTGTAAGATGTGAAACAATACTTAAAATGCCTAGGGGAATAGAGAGGTCTCTCATCATCACATCTAAAATATTTTATACTTGGAGCACCACAGCTAAGAAAGCCATCTCTCTACTTCGGATCAGCGTCACCTCCAATGTGAAAGATATTTAGGGAAGGGTGTCGGTCCTTAGGGAAGATGGCCTTAAGAATGAAGGCATGTTGAATAATTCTACCCAAGGGCCTACTGTTTTTGGATTTTCAGCTGACTGAATTTTTTTAGTTTGTTAATAATTTGGCTTTAAAAACTGAAATAGATATCCAGACATTTGCACTCTGAATGCTTATTTTTATTAGCACTGCTCATTTCCCCCTAATAAAGTAAAGGGACCCCTGACCATTAGGTCCAGTCGTGGCTGACTCTGGGGTTGCGGTGCTTATCTCGCTTTATTGGCTGAGGGAGTTGGCATACAGCTTCCGGGTCATGTGGCCAGCATGACTAAGCCACTTCTGGCGAACCAGAGCAACACACGGAAACGCCATTTACCTTCCCGCTGGAGCGGTACCTATTTATCTACTTGCACTTTCACGCGCTTTCGAACTGCTACGTTGGCAGGAGCAGGGACCGAGCAACGGGAGCTCACCCCGTCGCGGGGATTCGAACCGCTGACCTTCTGATCGGCAAGTCCTAGGCTCTGTGGTTTAACCCACAGCGCCACAGTTATGCTAAAACTGCAATCTTTAAACTGCATTGCATGCTCCCATTCATGGCACTGAGGAACACCCAAAGTTTATGCAGAAGGACCTCCCATATACAGCTCATCAGACATAAGCCCCCCTGAGTTCATTAAGCTTTCTGCCGTTCATGGGGAGTTATTTTGGCATAATTATCAAATTAAGCACTGAACAGTTATGATGAATCAGCTTAATAAATTTCTCTTTTAATAAACAAAAAGCAGATAATTTAGCAATGCAAAATAACAAAAACCGTACTTGGTTGTTTCTCATAAAGTTCCTGAAACTTCTTCCTTTCATATTCAACTGACTGCTGCATTAAATGTGGCCTTATGCTGGTGACAGCAAAATTAGCCATGTCCATTTTCATCAAGTCCAACACAGAAAAAATCTCTCTGCAAAATCAAGAAGACATTTCAAGCAGGTGTGTGTAGTTATTTAAGGACATTTATAAATCGCTTAATGTTTTTTTTTAAAAAAAACCGAAGCAATGCGCAGTATTTTAAAAAATGGTATCAATAAGAAATACAGCATGTCTAAATGTCTGCAATAAATCAAATCACATGCCCCCCCAAATTGCAATATTTATCAAATGTAAAAGAAGGAGATAAAGCAAATGAAAAAGTGAAGAGCTAAGGGGGCAAATCATATTTAAGTAATCTAACTAAAGAACTATGTGGGGAGAACTAAGAACAATCCCCTTTTAAAGAACAGGAAGAAATACAGTGCTTTCTAGAGAACTATTCTGTTGGCATATGTATTATATGCTAAAAATTACCTTTAGCAGTTTTTCAGATCACCACTGCCCAATTCTTGCTTAGATGATAAGCCTGAGACAGCTTCAGACTGCAGTTGGGGCTTACATGAATTAATGCTCATCTTTACAAAAACGAAGAGCCCCCTCCCATACAGAAATTACAATGTCAGGCAGAAGGCCGGACTAGAATACTTTCCCATGCATCTGGTATCCAATGTGGAAAAAAATCTTTCTCCTCCTTTCCCTTCCCCTTCATCATTGAGGAACATACAAGCAAAATATGAATTGCCACCTCAGTCTGACATGTCAGCTAAAGCTGTAGGGAGGAGTAGACATAAATGCCACATTTTGTGCGTATTTAGGAGTATACATGATTTTATTTACTTTCTAAATTAGCTGGGGAGGGAAATCCCAATTGCAATGAATGCCTCTATAAAAGTAGTCTTGATAAAAATATAATTTCCATATTATTCACTATTTTTGCACTTGCATTTTCACCAATAACTTCTCCATTAAACAAACATGAACACACACATGTATGATTTCATTGCTACATGCATAATTTTTGTATTCTGCCAATGGTTATCAAAAACATTCAAAGTATTTTTCCATAGGCAGATACTGATTTAATGTGAGTACCTGAACAGGGGAACAATTTCATGAATGTCTTTCAGCTTCTTAATTTCCTCATCTCTAGCTGGAGCACAGAGCGTTCCCATCATTCCAATAATGAACTCTGCCAACTTCGAAATGTCAAGGGCCCCATTCTCTGCCTCCTGTTTTATCAGCTCGAGGTCTAGAGCTTCGGTAATCTGATTTCTTAATCTAGTATGGCCAGGCAGCAAAAAAGACAAAAGTGTCTGAAAGAAAGCAATGTTCCTTTGTTAGCTCATAGCAGTATTATGTTGCTGTATCAATCAACACTATTCCAAAGTGAATAACAGTTGCAGCAATATTGTGTTACTAGGAAAAGTAAAATAAGGTCAAATCATTAACAGTTTTAATAGAAGTTTTCATTCACTGTGTACAGAAGAACTGTTTTGGGGTTGTATCCAGTGAAGTAATCCCATGTGTACAAGGATTTCTGCTTGCTCAAGAACATTCCCTTCCAACCCTCTGGAGCATATTTGGGGGATGGAATGTGGGGAGAGGGAGGGGTAGTTCCATCCCTCCATACTTGGAGACACAATGAGTAGTTCCAGCACAGATGTTAAAGGGGCTAGTTAAAGGGAGGGGTAGTTCCATCCCTTGCACAAACGGGATGACTTTGCTGGATGCAACCCTTGGCTTCTGGAACAGGGAATTAACAATGGTGCTTATGTGTGTATGCATGCATAAACTCCAGTGTATTGAAGGGTGACAAATTCTGCTCCATTTTATATCCTTAAACTCACGTCTGATGCTTCCATTCTGCAAAGTGGTGTCAAGGAGGGACATCAGCAGGGAAACAGGGGGTGTGAGAAAGGGCACTTAACCTGTTCCTCAACTGCCACTTTGCTGAAATTTTAGAATGATTATTTCCACCACAAACATGGATCTGAAACAGAGATGGGGTTGCAAGAGAGGGTAGGATTAAGCTCCACTTCTCTTGCTGCCGCTTCTTCCCTGCAAATCTCTCTCTACTGACCTCACTTTGCAGAGGAGAAGCAGTGTGCAGGTTCTGAAGATACTTGGAGACACAATGAGTAGTTCCAGCACAGATGTTAAAGGGGCTAGGGAAAAGGAATGAAATGCCTCAGTCAATCAAGTGGCAGACTGTGACCGACATAATTTTTCACTAGCGACAGGTTGTAAATTGGATTATGAGACAACAGAAACTGTTTGCCATACTGATTCCAGAGCACAGAGGGGCAGGGCTTAAGGCTATGAGTCATTATGGAAGCACTGCAAAGCTATCCAAAGGATTCAGGTGTTGCCTGCCACCAGTCCATGCCCTTATGAAACAGGGTCAATGCTGAAGACAAGACACTAGACTAAAGTTGCCATTGGCCTAAGAAAATAGGAACTGCCTTGATAGATCAGGCCAATTAATTTATCTAGTCTTGTACATTGGCTCCAGCACTACCCAGTCAAACGCCTTTGTGAGGCTCGAACAGGACATGAGGATCTCTATTTGTCTAAATCAAAGATGCTTCTGAACATGCCCCATTGTATTTTTACAACTCTTTGCAGATATTAGCAAACAACGTAGATGAAGTCCATCTGGAAGATAATATAAACACTTGGACTTTCAAAAAGCTTTTGACAAAGTACCTGCCAAAGGAACTTAGCAGTCACAGGAAAGCAGGGCAGAACCTTTTTATGGGCTGGTTACTAGTTAGAAAACAGGAAGCAAAGAGAAGGGAGAAATGTACTGGGAGCAGGAAAGAGTGTAGGTCTCTGTACTGGGACTGATACAGCTGCAACTACCCTTAAACAATGTAGAATCATGTATGGACAAGAAGTATGCTTATGGAAATACATTAGCCCCTCTTACCTCTTTGATCTCTCCCACAAGTTTAATTGCATGATCATATGATGGTGGATCTTCCTTTAGCTGTGTTTCCAGGCAATCCCAAAAAGCTTTGTGGACAATATCCCTTACTCTTCTTTCAAGGCTGGCAAGCAACACAACAGGAGAAGAAAAGTGAAATGGTAATTCTAACACAAAGCCAAGTACAATGAGCTTGTGATGCTTCGAGGGGGGGGCGGGGAACCATCACTAGCAGTTAGATGGTTACTTGAAATGTCCAACATTACAGTTGAAGAAAATACATTGGTAGAGAACAAGATAATTCACTGCATCCAAGAGGAAGTTCTAGCTCAAAAAGAACACGTAAGGGAGACTCTGTCACCAAAATGGGATGAAAAGGATAGGGGGTGTAGCTGCCAGAAGGGCTGGAAGGTTTTGAGAACTCCCTCCATAAATAATATGCAAAACAGCTTCCTAAATGAGTTGTGTGGTGAATGTGGAAATTTGAATCACAGTTGATTGTGTGTGTATTCTGATGTAAGCATTCTATCTCCTCCTAGGGCAGGAATGCTCTTAATAGACTTTATGTACAAACATGAACATAACGTTCCCTGACTATATACAGTGGTGCCCCACAAGACGAATGCCTCGCAAGACAGAAAACCCGCTAGACGAAAGGGTTTTCTGTTTGGAGGTGCTTCGCAAAACGAATTTCCTATGGGCTTGCTTCGCAAGACGAAAATGTCTTGCGAGTTCCTGCGGGGTTTTTTTCCTTTCCCCCCTTTTTCTAAGCCGCTAAGCCGCTTATCTGCTTATCCGCTAAGCCGATAAGCCGCTAATAGCGCTAATCCGCTAAGCCGTCAATGGGCTTGCTTCGCAAGACGAAAAAACCGCTAGACGAAGAGACTCGAAGAACGGATTAATTTCGTCTTGTGAGGCACCACTGTATAGGATATAACACTTGAGCTAGATGTACAAAGCTAACCTTCATGGCTATATGAGCCTGTTGCTGATGGCCTCCGGGGAGAGGATGTGGTTCACAGGGTGAGGAGGATCCCATGCATTTGGTTCATGGCAAACAGAATATGGTGTATCCACTGTTAACAAGCTTATGTTCTCTCAACAAATGCCTGACCAGCCACAAGATTTTCTGTATTTCTCACTTCCATGTAAAAACAGTGAGATGTTTAAAACTGATTTTTCCCCACCCCTAGATCCACTAGTTGCGATGCTGCCTTTTCGTACAGCAAAAATTATATTTTTGTTTTAAACTTTTTATGCCTGCGACAATAGACATTATACCTGTTTTCTGGCAATTCGGCTGGCTTAATCTGGAAGCCTCCATTGACGACAATTTCATGGGCCAACACCATGTTGGTAACTCCTTTTGCCGTTTCCATTAGCTCCTCCACTGATACAAACTGAGGAGGGCTGGCTGTAAGGCAATGAAATATACTTCAGCAAAATGTCCCATTAATTTAAAAAATGGCAAATTAACAAAGATGACTGTTCCCATCTCACTGAGCATGGCCTGTATTATTTTAAAGTTTACAGTTCCTAAGAATTGATAAGGATGGACAATCAAAGATACCACTGGAAATAGTAGAAGTAAATGTCCACTATATTTCAATAATGTCCTCAAAAAAAGATAAGCTATCTAATGGTGCATCTCAACCTTTCCCAGTGTGGTGACTTCCAGATATAGTTGGCCTGCAATTCCTGTCATCCCTGACTGGCTGGGGCTGGTGGGAGTTGGTCCAACAAGATCTGGAGGGCACCAGGTTAGGGAAGGCTGCCATGTTCAGTCTGTGACCATCCTGTGGAGTTTGTATGCTACCATCATTTTGAAGCTGCACAAAGAAGTGGGCTGTTTAGAGGTCATTCTGTGCAATTCCGTGCCTGTAAAATTCAAAGATGAAGAGAAGGAATATGCTTCTCCTCACCAAGGCTTCTGAGAAAGGAAGGTATGGTCACAAAAAAGAAAAAGTGAAAGCTGTCAGATGGGCAGAATTTGTGCTACAATAACATCAAAGAGGAAAATTGGAAAGGAGGGCTGTTAAAAGGAAACAAAAGATATAGCCCTTCATCAATAAGTGAGGTATGCTGAATTCATGACATTGGAAGCAACCAAAAACTCTGCCATTTAAGGAAGAAACAGAAAGGAAAAGCTGCAAGATTTCCAGCTTCAGGAAATCAAAACTGAGATTGGACTACAAATAAGCATAGGGCAGTAGTCTATTAATGTGCCCCATTAATGCTAGGATTCTCACTTCTGCAATGAGATTCCTGCATTGCAGCAGGTTGAAATAGATGTTTGGACTAATCTTGTGAAGAATATAAAGAATGTAAAGTGAGAAATTAAGGAAAACTTATGGGAAGGATAGGAAGAACAGAGGTTATGGCGCCTGAAGTATAAAAGACGTGTGGCGTAAACGGTGGAAGTCTTTTAAAACATTTTAATTAAGTCTGATATTTTGCAAGATTGAAATATAAAATTGTATGCAAGTATAGATCTGAAATTGTTGTTTATGGTGAACACTTTTCTATTCTCTAAATTTCCATTTTTAACTTTTCTTTCTTCTTTTATTCTCTTTTCCCCCCTTCTTCTTCTTTTTGAATATCGCTTTACAGATGTATAATTATGTTCATGTGTATACGTAAGAAATTTGTTTCTTTATTTCTTTTCTTATTTGATATTCTTTTCTTTATTTTGTATTTAATAAAAAATTTAAAAAATTTTTTTAAAAAGGAATAGATGATTCTCGGGGTCCCTTCCAACACTACAATTGTATGATTCCATTACTTTCACACCCTCTCCTTTCATGTGCCCTCCCCAAAACTGCTCAAGAGATTTGGGGAAACCATTAGAACAGATTTAGGGGGCATGTGCGAGTAGGATAGGATAAAACATTCAATAGCTCAAGCAGAAGTCCTTGTGTTCACAGAACATTCATGTAGTGCTACTTTGGATACAACCCACAGTTCTAACATTGGGTGTCAATCCAATGTCTTATTTCCTCCCCATGCATTGGAGTATGTGGTGCAATATCACAAAGTGAGGTAGAAAGCCTGTTCAGCGTTACTACTTGTTTAAGAAATATGTTTTATTGAATAAAAAAATATACTGTTCAGAAAATGCTCCATTTATAGTGAGAAAATTACCTTGAAGTACAGAACACACAGAGAGAACTCCTGGAGGGTATTTTGGTTCTGAAGAGGGAAATCAGGTTTGAAGTAGTAATTTTGCTTACCTTGAGGTGTATTGCCTCTGCTGGGACTTGGCGTATTCTGTCGAATCTTCTTTCTGGAAGACTGTTCAGAGTTATCCAAGTTGTCCTGCTGATTATCTTCTGATTTACCTGATATTCCTTCACTTGTATCTGGCCTGCCTGGGTCCTGGGACATTCTCAGCTTTTTGGATTAAGAAGAAAGAAATTAAACCAATACACGCACTCCCACTGAGGCCAAATTCTCTGCTAAATCCTGCATCTAATTCAGTTAGTCCAACTAGGATTCTACCTAAGAATTTTGAGGGGAAATTCTCTGAAATTGGGGGGGGAGGATATGTACTGTACAGAAGTTAGACCTATTTATTTAAAAACACTTGAATAAAATAACACTGTTTCAGTATTGACAATGTTGCCTGGAGACGTTTGGGTAACAATCAACTAATAGATAATCATCATCATCATCATCATCATCATCATCATAGCAGCAACAGTAATTTCAAATACGGAAAGATAGTAGCTCTGACATCATGCCATATTAAGAGCTGCAATATAGGCTGGAAAATAATCCCTTTCCCAAAGTACATGGTATTATAACCTTAATTAGTAGCATAATTAATAGATATAACACCAGGCAAATAAGGCAGTTTTAAAGTTATAATAAACTTTTCTCAGGTGGCTATATTTGACGAAGCATAAATGTATATTTATGCATTATGTATATATATACATGCATGCGTGACAAAATTATATGGGTCTGGTTAAAGTATGTTAACATTTTTCAACAATTTCCTGGGTTTGTCACCTTTTTAATTTTGTGAAATGTAACCATGTAAGGAAATGTATGCTACTGAACAATCATAACAAAAATACTATTCAAGTAATGCTTTTTAATTAATTTGCACGTAACATTTAAACCATATTTGAACTACATTCTGTACACTTAATTGATTCACCTTATTCCCAATAAAATATTTGACTTCAAATAGTTATGAGTATACTTGGGGGGGGTGGACTTTGATGTGTTCAGACAGTTTTGTTTACCAAATATAAGTCATACATGCTAAGGGAGTTCCCCATCAATTTAGGGCACCGGAAAACTTTCCCAGAAATGTTTCTAGAATATTTCTGGTTTTAACCTTTCGTTTCAGAAAATGTTGTTTTCAGACTTTAGCAATGGCTTTTGTAAAAAAACAAAACAAAAACCAGCCCCTATTACTGCTAGAACATTAATTCACCTAAAAGGCAATAAGTGATGAAACAAGAGACCTTTGCCATCCAATGATGTGAAGATGTGCACTTGCCACCACAGATCACACACATCTACCAAACTAATGTTCTCAAACAGAACACAGACTATGGGAAGCAGTTCACACTTTCAGCATCAAGTCACTGAGCAATGAGACAAGTGATGCTGATGGATATGAAAATCTGTCTTTCATCTCCCCAGGAAATGCTGATATGAATCAGATACTGCCTCTCATCGCTTAAGACTACAAAACAAAATCCATCCCGGTAAAGACCATCTGGGATATGCAAAGCTGGCTGATTGCCTGGTTAGCTAGTCTAGAAGGGAAGCCTCTAAATCAGCAAAATGGACAAAGGAAAGGAAGAACAAAGAAGAAATGCCTCACACAACTCTTACTATAATTTTTTTTTTTTTTTTTAAGAAGAATTGCTCAGAGGTAGCAAATGGGATTTGAGCAGTCTAGGCTGGGTGGGAAATCTGACCTTTTGAGTCTATAATCCTATATCGGCATTCAGGATCATATTATAATTGCGTGAGGCTGGAAAACACATGCCCGCCCCTTAGAGGCCATGACGCCAGCCTCTCCACAATGCCATTCATGTTAATGGAGTCACATCAGCATTCCAAATGCATGTAGGCTGCCCCATGAGATGGATCTCCAAGCGCTCAAGGTTCTAGTTCATGGGGCCACTTGGAAGGGTGTCACCCCCCCCCCAGGAGCACCCTGCAAAACAGGGCAGGCAGGGTGACTGATCATAGTCCCACTCCCCAGCCTCATGTGATTATAGGCACATGATCCTGAGGGCATGCACTAGATGATGGTAGCCTCTTTGCCATTTAAATGAATTGTCACATAAATGAATTGTCACACTTGTTTTGTTGTTTAGTCATGTCCAACTCTTCGTGACCCCAAGGACCAGAGCACGCCAGGCACTCCTGTCTTCCACATTGTCACACTTACTTCTCACTTAATGTCCTTGGACCAAGCCTTCAGGGTGTAAGAAAAGGGCAGAGAGACAGAGAAGCAGTGGAGTGAGACTACAGCTTCAAGTTCTGCAAAGCCAAACAGAAGCAAGAGGTCTGTAAGAAAACCACCACAACAGAGTTAGGTTCCACAGCAGCAAATACAAAACACCATTAACAAAGGGCAGATTTCAAAAAAAGCACAGGAATCTGGCATCCCAAGCCTCCCAAATCTCTTACATGGAAGGAGGCCCTACTTGTTTAGATACAATTTATACATAAATATGCTTGTGACTGATCACAGGAATTTAAAGGCAGACTATCACAGCAGTATCCTTCCCATATGACATTTTCCTGCAGTCACACTGCTATTTTCATTATACTGTACTGTGTGCACACAAAAAATCATATTTTGTATTCACAATGCCTCTTTCGAACTCACTAGCATCATTTGAAAAGCATTTAGAATCCACTAGGCATTCAGTCAAGTTTTCTTCAACACAACTGACACTGAGTTATTTAACATTCAGAAATATATCTCATAATAACACATAATAACACATCAAACATTAAAATGCTTCCCTATACAGGGCTGCCTTCCGATGTCTTCTAAAAGTTGAGTGGTTACTTATCTCTTTGACATTCTGATGCAAAGGAAAGTTAGAATTTTCTCAGGATTCATCTGCTTGAGTTTTGGCACAAACACAAAAGTTTCCCAAACCCAGAAGACCCAAAGTATGTATGACTGATATAATCCAGGTTCAACACTTGTTTGTATATTTAATGTATTATTCAAATTCTAGACAAAACTTCTAAAATAAATAGAAACATTAGAGCAGACAGAGTTTATCCATATTTTTGATGAAGGCAGAATTGTGTCTGGACTTCTACCAGTGCTGCCTTCAGTTTTTCAAAGTAAGTGTTGGTTAATAGCTTATGGATTAAGCAAAGAGCTTCAACAAATAGAATGAAACAAGACACCTTGCTAGATTATAGTGTACCATGTTGCTATTTTTTTTCTCCTCACCCCAGCTTTGGAAACAGATGACTGTATAGGAAATGAGGGATTTAAATAACCGGTTTTCCACTCTAATAATTAAAACTAAACATCCCTAACTATACCCATGATTTACACATATTTACGGTTTGCACTAAGCTCCCTGGTGTCATATGTAGTTTGAATGGCTCGGCTGTCCATAAATTGCCAAATTAAAAAGGAAGCAACCTACAATGCACTGGATTCTTCTGAGCACATTCAACAGCAGAACTATGCCTGTGTGACCAACTCCAGCCAAGTAGTTCTACAGCCTCTGACATCATGGAGTCTTTTAGCATGCTTGTGTAAGTGAAAAAGAATCCAAAATAGCAACATCCCCATCAAGAAGGCTGATTTATCAGACACCAAGACAAACTAGATATGAAAATGGCAGATTCAACATGGATCCTGCCAACTCCATATGAAGTGGTGGAGTGGCAACTGAATGGAAGCAGGGATATGTGGGTTGGGAAAACTAACTCCCCCTCCCAGTGAAACTGCTGTACATCTGCTGCTTTTCTCCAGCATGATTAATTTTGGTTCAGAGTCTCACTGAGAGGAAAACAATAAAGGCAGTTCATTGGGCAAAAAAAGATGGGGAGAGTCACATTTACCATCCCTCTGACCACTTTTACATATGGGTTCTATGACAGTAAAGATTTGGGTAACCGAGATGTTAAAACCTGTTTGGGTTCTACCACCTCAGACTACAGACTATATGACTGAATCCTTTTCCTTACACACACAAAAAAGATTCCCTTCACTAAATGTCAGGGAGATGAGTTCTAGCTGAGGTTTCTTCCTAACATGCTTGCCTCTATCATGTGAAATATGGTACTTCTACTGACACTTCCATCATTTTCCTTTCCCATTCAGTTCTCATCTCAACAGTTACTTCCTTTTAATCCTGATATCATTTCCCCATATGATTCTCCCCCCTTGTTATCATCACTTTCCCAGACTGCCCTCTCTTTACTTTCTTCAGAAGTTCTTTGGTGGTCCCTTTCGCCATCATTCTTAGACCCACCTCATTTTTTTCACTCAATCTTTTCTTTTCTATTTTAGCATTTCCAACTTCACTTTGGTTTCGTGTGTTTTCCTCCTTTTAATGCAGTAGCCTTTTTGCTGTAATGCCCCTTAAAGGTTTATGAACTGCTTGCTAGCACAGGTGAGAAGTATTTAATCAGCCAAGTGGTTGAGTCTGCCTCT
This sequence comes from Podarcis erhardii, assembly GCF_964252035.2. Lineage (NCBI taxonomy): Eukaryota > Metazoa > Chordata > Lepidosauria > Squamata > Lacertidae > Podarcis > Podarcis erhardii. The sequence goes on along the minus strand of NC_138497.1, from coordinate 66,415,561 downwards.
AGAAGTATGTGTTTGCACCTGCTTTTGTTTAGACTAATGAATAAACCTGATGGATGTGTGGCGGGCTTGCACATCCTTGAGTTTATTTCACAGAACTTTTGAGAAGCAACCACCATAGCCTTCCCTATAAGCCACAGGGTTTAATTTGAGACAGGACTTCACAGCTTCAGAACCTAATCATTATAATGACTTATTCCATAACAATGAGCCTGTACAACCAACAGACACACATTGAGAAATGACATCCATGTCAAAAGGCTATAATTTCCAGCTAGGTTTGCACCCTGCCACCTCCCAATTAAGGGGTGTCTGAACAGAAGGCAGCAAAGGAAAATGAGAGAAACAGAGCAATACAGGTCAACGAGACAGAATTCCTCTTTGATGTCTTCCAAACTTTGCAGCCAAGTTTTAACAGCACTGTTTACAGCAGGGGTGGAGAACACTGTTTCCCAAGAAAATGCCCCACCACATAGAAAAAAATGGCACAGTACTGATTTAAATCAATGAAGTTCAAACCAGGTGGCTTTACAGGCATAAAAAGAAAAACTGAGGCTTCCTCCCCATTCACTTTTTCTACCTTCATGCACACATCACTATATGAATGTAGACAAGTGTTTGGAAATAAAGCAGCAAAATTTTAAAGTTTTGTATAGTCCCCATTATCAAAAGGTTTCCTTAGCACAAATCAAAACAGGTTATTATAGTGTCAGAGCATGACTTGTCCTAAAGCATATACATAAAATGCATATATATTATCTTGTTTGGATTTTATTTACACCACAGCATGACTATGCAGTTTCCTAAAAGTCTGCATGAAACTCTAAAAAGATGACTACTCAGATAAGCATGTAACGTTGAGGTTAAGAACTAGAAAAGCAGGGATGTGAGTGAAGTGCCAGCTATTTCAGTGAAACTATATATTTCCCAATGTGACACAAAAAAATTATCAGTGGGGACAGACAAAGCTTTGAACAACTCAGAGAATAAAAATAAGGGATATCAGAGAACTGGTGTATTTCTTTCTGGGGAGCTGCAGAGTTATGAAATAAAATATATCCATTATATTCCAAAACAAGGAAAATCTTCAGATATAGGATTAGAACAATAATACCCATTTAGCAAATGAAAGACTGTTGCTGTATAGGGGGGCACCTTGGTCCCGGGGGGCAAATGTCATCCTCCAAGCATCTCTATCTGGCCCTTGGGACGCTCACCACACCACACCCCCTCCCCAGGGGACCCCCATCACTGGCCCTGTTCCATACCCTTCTTTCCTGGCTGGAACGCATCCTTGAATTCTCCACCCTGCCTGGCTGGGAGAATACAGAGGTTTATGAATGTGTGTAGAAACCAGCCGACTATACAAAGGTAAAACTGAACAATTGTTGCTCTTGCCACTTTGTCCTCTGGCCCTGCCCACCACTTACATGCAGCCCCTGGTAGGCAGTGGCGGAGGAAGGGGGTGCGGGGGGGGGGCCTGCAGTCGCCCTGGGTGTCATGGGGGTGGAGTTGAGTTTGAGGGAAAGGCAGAGGAGAGGCTCCAAGGGTTGGAGAGGCTCGCCCCGCCCCCCGCCCCCGAGCAGCTAGCTATGCCGCTGCTGGGAGGCTGCCCAGAAGGAAAGGCAGGCCTTGATAATGCATGCATGCCTACCTAGCAGTAAAGTCCCACTGTGCTAGTGGAGCTCATTTCCGGACAGGCGCGCATCGGGAACTGACTGGAAATTTTGACAGCCCTTCAAAACAAACTCATGCTTTACGGATGTTAACCCTTGACGAATGCTTCGGGCAGGGCAGACACGGCGGTATTTCCCCGCTCTCTCCATGCATGCTGCTAAGCAATGCGATCCCTTCCGATTTAATCGGGATTAATGGCCCACACAGGACGACAAGGCTTGTGCTCTCTCCCGCATCCCCGTCGCGACCCTGGCCTGGGACCCCGATGCAGCCGAATAACAAGCAGCGCCGGTTCTGCTGCAGCGCCCGCAGGCGGAGGCAGAGTTTGCGGCACCAAAACCCGACCCCCCCCCCACCCCCCAGCCCTGGTGCAGACAGGGATGGCAAGGGTTGGGGAGGGGACAACCGGGCTGCAGTGGGAAGAAGACCAGTCCGCAGCCCCGCTTACCCGAGAGGGAGGCTTCGAGCGCAGGAAGACAGCAACTTTTTTGCACCCGGTCTCCGGAAAGCGAGTCCGGGCGGCGGGGGGCGGGAAAGGGCGCGGCTCCTCAACGCCAGCGCCACTAGCGGGAACTCCTCGCAATCCCCGTCCTCTTCCTCCTCCTCCTCCTCACAGGCAGCCCGGAGCCTGCAGAGGGCAGGGGAAAGCTGGCGGCTCCTCATAGGGCGCCGCCATGTCTGCGCTCTTCCTCGCTAAAGCGGCTCAAAGCAAAGCGCGAGGAGCCCTAAAGGGCAGCTGCGGGAGGAGGGAGGGAGGAGCGCGCGTGTGCCGGCGATAACAATACGCAAGATAGCTGTCAATCAAGAGACCAGGTTGTTGGCGGAAGGCGTGAGGGGCGAAAGGCTCTTCCCTCGCCACCCCCGGGCCTTTTTTTCTGTTCCAGAACTACCGCTGCTGCATCCAGGCTTTTCCCACTGTACGTGTGCATGGAGGGAGGGAGGGGAGCGCCGTGCGGCACAAAAGCCCCACCACCACACGCACACACATACAGAGGCAGGGCTGAGTACTATTATGACGGCTTTTATTCTAAACCGCCGATAAACCTCGAAACAATGAACTGGCATCCTAACGCCATGCGGACTGACTGGCATGGGGCGTGCTGGAAACGCCTCCCTGCAAACATGTTTTTAAGCATGCACGCTGTTCAGGAGGCAGCCTTTGTTTGGCTCTCTCGCACAGCCGTCCTGCAAAATAGGTTGCTGGTCAATGTCCGAAAGGGATCAGTCGGGCCAGCTCGTCAGGTGCATTGCAGCCCCGGGCATGTTTACTTGGGAATGCCGTCCTGCTGTGTTAAGTGAGGTTTGCTCCCCAAGCTCCCTAGGGTGCATGGCTTGGGGGGGGGGCGAAGAGAAAAGAATGGCGTATGCACCCCACTCGCTGAATGGTGAGAGATTTCAAGGGTGCCCGCACCTATCTCGTGTTTGGTTTCTTTAAAATAAAATCAAGGTCACCTGAGATTCTGGGGTCGTAAGATAAACGGTTTTATTTACAGGCTGCCGCTGAGCATCATTTGGACTCTCAGCATCAGAGCGCCAAATAAAACTGCTCATTAGGTTTCAGGGGGGCGGTGGCTTCACAATGCCTTAGTACAGTACTGGATTCTCCCAGAGCGCAGAATCGGGCCTCTGGGTACTTTCAGCAGCAGGTGTGGGGTATATGGGGAGCTGAGCTCCGGTGTCTAAATGATGCCTCCTTAATAAAGAGGGTAGTTGATCGCCCTGCCAGTGCTATCAGTTACCTCAGGAAGTTATGCTGCTTCCATTAACCCTCTCCTGACCAAACTACTGTACAGTCTCACAATCAATAATTAAAGCTATGAAGGAGCCCTTTAGATGACATCATTCTAGACTAACCAATACAAATATGCAACAACAAAAGCAGATACAACAAAATGTTATATAAAAACAATAGAAGTCAACAAAAGCAACATACAATGCACTAGGTAAAAATAGGAAAACAGAAGAGAGGGCCTTCCTGAAAGATAGCCTATAACTACCAATAATAATAATAAGCTATACAACGGCAAATAAATAGCTGGGCAAATAAATGATTTGGAGAGATATACATTGTGTCACCACAGAGAAAGTTTATTCCCTAGTCACTACCTACCTAACCTCTGATTGAAAACATCAGTGAATGCTGAGTGGGAAGCAAAACAGAACACATGTGAATAACTTCACATTGTGAGAATAAATCTACATTGTTCTGCAGAGGCAACTGACAGGTATCATATCACCTTATGTTTATTCTTGGAATAATCTAACTGGGGGCAAGTGAGTAGGGAAATTATATTCTTCCCTCTATAAAATGCTTACTTCCAAGAGCACAGGTCTGTTGCTGCCATTTTGTTGGAAGGATCCTGAACATGTTTAGGAGACATGTGAAATGCATAGGAATCCTTAATCCTCAATATTTCTATTTTTCTAGAAAAAGAGGTGTTGGAACTCACCATGAACACCTCCCTTGTTCTCTTATAATGGCAATGGCTCCCACCTGAGAGATACCGGAACTGATTTCCGGCAAATTCTGGCTGAAAAAAGCCCTGCTTATGTATTTCATCTAGGTAGGAGGGTTAACATTATAAACCTTCATCAGATTCAAGTGCCTTATTTCTGTTCCCTTATAATCCCTGCAGATCTGTGACTGATGGCTCACTTCTACTTGGACAATTCCCTACAGCTCAGAATTGGTTGCCATCCAGAACAGAACATTAGTCCAGGGGGAAACAATGAGAGCTTAGACAAAACAAATAAGATATCTTCAGAAAGTGATAGTACCTGTAAAATCAGTTTATTCTGTGCTTACCTCTGAAAAAAAACTAAGGAACAGCAAATAAACCATTAAAAACATCGCCTGAAAAGGGACACATCCACAATTTTACTGTTTATATAAAGAGAGATCAATTAAATCTCAGGAGGAAACAAGTCAGGAAACTTGGGGGGGGGGAGAGAGAGGAAGAGAGATAAATGTAGCTTCAGTACTACAGTACTTGCAAAGCATTATAATCGGCCATTTGAGCAAAAGGCAAAAATGCAAGCCAAAGCTGAAAATGATACCATCTGGCAAGAAACCAGCCATGGAAAAAAGCAGTCAGTGAAGCAGAAGACAGCACCTAGCAATAGAAACTGGATCCAGATTAGTCCAACCCAACACACCTAACTTCAGCCACACTCTGCAGTCACTAGTCACGTGACATATTGTCTTGTCAGGTTACTATGGGATGGTCCTATCTTGCTGCAGTGACTTGAAACCAGACAGCACTTTTATCCCTTTGATTTCTACGCCCAATAGGTTGTTTCCCAAGCCCTTATTTTAGCAATCAGAGAGCCAACCACATAATAATGCACCACCCTGGTGTGTGCTATACTGCATGGCTCTCCTGTGCCTTGGCGTGGCTTTGTCTCTGAGTCCGAGTACCATAAACCTGCTGTACCTTTCCACTCCCCCTGCCCACACTTGGAGTGCCATTGCAATCTGTTATAAGGAATTGCTCTTTGAGAAACAAAACCAAAGCATAGTTGGCCATCTAGAAACTATACATATGAACTATACACATGAAGGCCAATGGTTAAGCATATGCCGTATTTGGAACCATTTCCAAACAGGAAAACTTTTTAAGATATAGGCAGCAGCATTTACTTTCTTATTATCAGCAAAAATGCATTAAAAGCAGTCTACCCCCATTTATTTTTGGTTCCCCTTTGCACTATTTATGTTCCCATGCGCAGAAAATTAGCAAGTAACTAAGCCTAGAATGCCAAGTAGTATGATAGGGCCTATACTTCAAAGCCTATCTACTGGCGCAGATAAATCCAATATGCCACATTATGGTGGGAATAACACAATTAAAGGAGTGAGAAATATTAAAGCGGAGCTTTGCATTTCTTTCTTCCTTTCTTTTTTTGGCTGCATATTATGGAGCCAATTGCAACAGTAAATAAAAATGGGTTCAATGGTGGTAGTCTCCTGAGGAGCGAACCTTTATGCTGGAAAGTTTTGCTCACCCTTGGCCAGTTTATTAGCTTCAGGTCCCTATTGTTCAACAGAATGGAAAACATCTACCAACGAGCATTCTTTGCACTGATACAATTCTTGTGTCCATGTAAGGGCAGAAGTGGTGGTATGGCAGTAATGATGATTTACAACTGCCCTCTAAATCCAAGAAGGTTCACAGAAACCTCCATTAGGTTTCTACTACAGATTTATGTAGATGTTCCATGGACCAAGACAGTGTTTTGTTTTTTTAAAAAAATACTGTAGATTCCAGATCACCATCAGCTGCACTTTTAGATCTATCAGCAGAGAAGGCAGTAACAGTGACTTCATGCATATCCCAAACTCTCTTGGCATCCAAGTACAAGGGTAATTTACACAACCCTGGAGTATATGATTCAGCCCTTATTTTCCAAGCAGGTACTTAATCCCTCTGGATTGTGTTGTGCCACTGACAAAGCAATCACTGGGACTCACTGCCCTGGGCATAAGTGACATTTCAGCAGGCCACTATCAAATACAATTAAGTTGAGGTGTTCGCAAGGATCATATGAACTGGCCTATACATAAGACATGTCCTACAAAAACAAACATGCTTCTTCTAACAAGCCCTATTATTTTTTACGTTTACTCTGAACCCCACTGAATTCAATGGAGTTTATGCCCAAGTGGACCAATGGAAGATTGCTGCTGCTCACCTTTGTGGAGGATTATTTGTTCTTCAGAGTTCAATAAACATGAACATAAGATTAGACACAATCACAGGTATTTACATAATTGGCAAGTGACTGCCATGCACTGTTAATTCAAGACCAACTTGGCCTAAAAATATCCTTTTGAATTATATACATACAATACATGGAACCTAACAAAGGGACAATATGAATTGACTCTCCACACCCTTACTATAGCAAGAAGACTGGTATTGATGAACTGGAAAAATAAAAATGCAACTCCCTTCAACAAATGGATTGAAGGTATTTATAAACTCACAACACGTGAACAAGTCACATACAAATGTAGACTTGTCATGGACAAATAATCTTTTGTGTGTGTGTGTGTGTGTGTGTGTGTATATATATATCCAACAGCCTTGTGTTACACAGAGAAAACATGTGGTTGTTATAGTCCAGTGGCAATGAGATCTGACAATCAGGAGCAAAAATTATATTCACCAAATAAAGTCTAGTTTTCAGGAGCTTCCAATAGTGTTTGAACAAAGCTAAAAACTCATACACTGGCCCAAACTTCCCTCACCACCCCATTTATTTTTTTAAAATCAAGAATACATCTGAACAATTAAGATTTAAATAGAAGCTTTAATTATTTTTAAATAATGTTATTACATGGGGACTCCATATCACAAAACCACTTTTATTTAAGTACAATACAAAAAAATTAAAAAGATACAAAATAAGTGCTTCCAAAAGTTATTAGTATCCCAATATCCTTCTAGAACTAAAGTTCAACACCTCCATCGGTACCTCTGTCATGAAAATACTGCAAAAAGATGGCTGGATTACTAGCATAGAATTGATCAAGCAACCTCTTCCGCTCTTTGGCAGAGAGACTGGAGTCCTCATCAATAGATTTTAGCAAAGATACAAGTTCCTTTTTTGTAGTCTTCTTTGCACTGTGGTGATACTCACTTTTGTCAAGTTGCTGGCAGAAAGTATATCCTAAAAAGCAAGCATGAAAAACCATTCATAAAAGTATAGTGGTAACTTTTGTCATTGATATACAGTATTCTCATATCCATAATCAATAGAGCAGAGGCAGGGGGAGCCTCTGGCCTGCCAGGGATCCTAATTTGGCTTGTGAAGGTGAAGTCATTTCCCTCCACCCATGCCCACATGGCCCCACACCTTCTGAGCTGAGCTGAGCTGATCCCTGCCACAACAGGAACACATTCTCATGTTTCCCTCATACTGAAGTTATCAGATGTAACATGACAACAGGCCACTGACAGGTGGGTAGCCCTACCTACCTAGCAAAGTGACATGTGAGGGTGGGAGGCCTCAGAATTTGCCCCCCTCCTAAGCTGGATCCTGTTCCCCACCCTTGCCCTATATCACTCTGGAAGGTAGTTCAGTATTACCCCCATTTTACAGATAAAGGACGTAGGCTGAATTAAGGACATAGGCTGCTTAAGACCACCTAGTAATCTCATGGCTAAAAAAATTGGGACTAGGGATTTCCCACTCATGCTCTTGACCATCTCACAACTGCTTTCATCTCAGTCTACTTAATTAGCTTGCATTTTCATAGACCCACATTGCTGAATGGGCCCCAATGCATTACTAACCCAACCCATGCCTTACCAAGTTTCGTTATCACTACGCTCAAATAAATGGTAGAGTCAATTAAGATAGATTTTTCCAGGTTTTGCCAGAGGTTTCTTTAGAAGTGATTCAAAAACAGGGATGTGGAAACTTGTGGCCCTCCAGATGTTGCTGTACTTCAGCTCCTATCAGTCCTAGCCAGCATGGCCAATGGTCAGGGTCTGATGAGAGCTGTAGTCCAGCAACAGGTAGAGGGTCACCAATTCCCCAGCCAAGGACATAAATGTTATTAAATACATGGTTACCTGTATTCAGGTTGGAATCTTTCCCCTGCTGTATAGCCACAAGCTTGTCACTGACCATTTTATGCAACGTCCCTGGGATCTTGGAGAAAAGCAACAGCTTCTTTTAGTCATTAAAATTTAGGAAGATAATTCAGTAACAAGCAACAGCAGGGGAACAAGGTTTAAGGCACTTACCTTTAATACATCTTTCTGGTAGTCCACCAAAAACAAAATTAGAAGGTCAGTTTTTCCTTTAGATAAACTTTTATTGTTGACTATGGCTTTGGAGAAAGTTCTTTTCACAACCATCCGGTTGTCACTCTACAAAATAGGGGGGAAATGATTAAAGGAGTGTTTCCCTGCTTACTTTCTCTGTTTTCAAACACAAGTTTCCTAAAGTTTGCTTTTTAAGACTACAGAAAGTTATGTGAATGCAAGTTACTTAATTTGTGAAGTAAGCCTAATAGAGTTCAGCACAGCTTATGCATAAGTCTGCTTAAAATCATCCCAGTATTATTGTTATTGGTCATTTAGGGGTTGTATCCAACACTGTGCACAGAGTTCCCATTGTGCAAGTGGACTTTTCCTTCCTCTCCTTTCCTTGCACACCTTCAGAATCTGCTCCAGGGCCTCCCTCCAATCCTCTGGAGCAGATTTTGAGGGTGCACAGGGGACGGGAAAGGGGAAATATTATGCTAGCAGAATAGTCACACTGGAAATGACCCATTATTTTTTATCATTATTAACTATTACTATTGCTTACTATTGTTATTAACCACTATTTCTTACCTACTCTTTGTCATAAGGTCCCAGCTCATATATAGAAAATATTAAAGTAAATTAAAACAATGTTCTGTCTGGTGGTGTGGAAACTGTGCAGTGTGACTCTTTGATCCACTGGTTAGCAGCACTGGAAACCCAAGGTCACGTGGGAGGAACCCATATTGTGGCTCCTTCCCACTTCAGAGCTTCAGTTTCTCAAAAGGACAGTGCCACCATGGGAAGGAATCATGGCATGGGCTCCCACCATAGCAATCTCATATTTCCAACATTAACCTAGTGGCACTGCTCTGCTCCAGAGACTGTCATGTCATTGAAGGTTACATTAGAAGGGGCCCTAAGTGATCACACTTGCCTCTGCTTGGAGCTTAAGATCAGAATTCTGAGCGATAATAGCCATGAAGTAGAGTAGTCTCCTGAACTCCTCTCTTCTTGAACTATCCAATAACTTCAAGTAGAGCTGAATCGCTTCCAAAGCTTGATCAGTTTTCCCATTAACTGGAACAAAGAAGAACGATGGAGTTTATGACTAACACCCAACATTACTGTTCTGTTTAAATACCGACAATTCCCCATCACCACAAACTTGTTAAGTTTGCCAATAAAAGCACAGTTACCATTGAGCTATACAGTACAGTATACCTTTTCCAAGAGTTTTCACTCCACATGTCTGTATACACTGATAAAGAATGTAGGTAGTCATCTAGAAATTTGGAAGCCAATTGCACTTACCTAGCAGCTCTGCAATGCCCAGGTGGATTTCGGGTGCATGACTTAACAGTGGTTCCTTCTTTTGGCTATAGTATCTACCAATGGTATCAAACAGCAGCAGCTTCCCAAAATGTACTTTGTCAGGCTGCTCAGGCAAATTACGGCTCACATCAACCACCATCGGATCTGGCAGATACTCCAGACAGTCTATTGCTGCCGACAGCCATTCATCCGTCCTAGAAAATGAAAATTCCTATGTCTCTATATTTTCAAAGTCATGGGCCCTACTCCAGGTAAAGTCCATCCCTAACCAAGACCCATTGAAGTCATAGTAACAGCTTAGGGCCAAAGCTAGGTGTGACCTGAGAGATGTAGGAAAGATCTTCAGTGGTGGCATTTAAGAAAAAGATCAAAGCACCTTGCGGATGGGATGGGAGGTGAATACAATTAAAATGGGAACTGCAGCACAGAGGCAGGAAAAGTAACCCTTCCTATTTTCCTAGCACACCCTTCCTAGCACACTATTTTCTTGGTCCAAACCCTCCCCTCCAAAATAAACATGCCTCTAAAGATGCTTTTTGCCCTGCAGGTAAAAGTAAACTTAGTCTGTAACTCAACTTCCTGTGTTCCTGTTCATCAACATACATACTTACTGAGAGTCTCCGAATGCTTTCAGAATTTCTCGGTCCAGGTAGTTGCTTGTGATGTTACATTCAGACTCTTGCTTTGTTTGTGGAAATTTAGATCCTGCCTTCTGGTACTCAAGTAAAGAGTCAAGAAGTGGAAGATCTATAAGCTGCAGGAGGCGGGTAATTGTTTGCTCTCTCCAGACTTCGTTAATAACTAGAAGCACAATTCAAATGCCAAGATCCAGTTAGCTAAATTTATTTAGGGGTCAAGGAGTAATTTGCTATTGCAGTATTTATCTTTTAGCCTAAGAGACTTAATACTTCACTGAAAGAACACTTAAGCGACCTGCTTCCTTATTAATGCATTATCAACTTACAAGTGTACTTTATCAGGGTAAAAGGAAGGTGACCAACAGCAATTTATGCAGGGAACAGCAAGCATTTAGACATAGCCAACATGCTTTACATTTTTTCCTGTGGAACTTGCGAATGATCTTTGCTGCACAGGGAATCCAATCACATAAATCATGCTAATAAGGATGCGTAAAGAAAGGAGGCCTTGTTGAAGACTTTAGAGTTGGAACAATGGATTCCTTAGCTCCAAGAGCCTCTGCCACATTCAAGGATTCCAAAACTGAAAAGCAAGAACTTGTCTGCTTGCTGCACTTTCTAATCAGGACTAAATTTTCAACTACAGAAAAACAACCCTAATTCTGGGTTTTCCCATCAATGAAGATGAAATAGTGGCAGCAACACATCCAAGCCTTCTTAAAGCGAGCTAAATTTTAAAGGTAATGAAAAGCTTTGAACACTTGCACTACTGGTGGCTAAGCTTTAAATCTGAGTTTTAAACTGAATTTCATTTTAAAAAATAGTAATTTGAAATAGTTTTTTTTGTTTTATGATGCACTTATTTTATTTGTTGCTTTGTAAGCCATCCAGGGAACTTCTATTCTGGGGTGGCTACATAATAAATGTAATACATAAAAGTTTTTTAGCCACTACAAGTAAAACATGTGAGGCAATGCCATTTTCAAAACCACCACAGTCAGCCCTTCCCTTTATAGCTTGGGATAGTTTTGCTATCTGTAGTCTAAAGAGCTTGGGGAGAGAAGGCAGACAGCAGCACATCACTGGATAAGCAAATGGCTAGGCCATGCTGGCTGGGGTTGATGGAAGTTGTAGTCCAAAACATACAATGGGTACTGAGCTGGTGAGGGCTTGTCTATACTGATCATCACCAGGCCTTCCAGCTTAACTTCACAAACTTCTATTCCCTGTGACAGTTGTGGGTCAGTGTCAGAGGCTGGCCTTGCATGATTTATCAGGATGGGGAGACAATAGGCATCTGCTGTAAGTCAAGAAAATACACTACACAATGTATTCCTTTTATTCTAAGCACTGTATTTGGTAGTGGAAAGGAGCTAAATTTGCAAGTTCCCACCAGTTTAAAACAAGGCACCCATTCCTTCCCTTGCGTGCAAGCAATTATGATGTTTGCGCATCACTTACCTTGGTGAGAAAAGTTTGGAGAGGTATTTACTTGAGAGGAACTAACAGGTGTTAGACTCAAGTTTTCCAAGAGATCCTCCAAGCTTCCCGATTTCACTGGTGTTATGCTAAGTAATGCTCTTTTCTCCTGTCTGAAGAAAGAAAAATGGATGATTCAAGTTATCTGCTCATCAGCCAGAAAGGTCCTGGTAGCGATAGTCTCTACAAGTGAGCTTTGAATTCATGACTACTCAACTGAAGGGCAAAAATACAAACATTCCGCTTCAAACATAAAAATGAACCAAAGAGATACATGCTCAATATAACTGAATACACTTTAGTGTCCCTTATGTTAATCACCTCCTGGCAAATAGAAGGGGAAGAAATGGAGGCAGTGAGAGATTTTACTTTCTTGGGCTCCATGATCACTGCAGATGGTGACAGCAGTCACAAAATTAAAAGACGCCTGCTTCTTGGGAGAAAAGCAATGACAAACCTAGACAGCATCTAGGTTGAGAGAGACATCACCTTGCCAACAAAGGTCCGTATAGTTAAAGCTATGATTTTCCCAGTAGTGATGTATGGAAGTGAAAGCTAGACCATAAAGAAGGCTGATTGCCGAAGAATTGATGCTTTTGAATTATGGTGCTGGAGGAGACTCTTGAGAGTCCCATGGACTGCAAGATGATCAAATGTATCCATTCTGAAGGAAATTAGCCTTCAGGACAGATCCTGAAGCTGAGGCTCAAATACTTTGGCCACCTCAAGAGAAGAGAAGACTCCCTGGAAAAGACCCTGATGTTGGGAAAGATGGAGGGCACAAGGATAAGGGGACGACAGAGGACAAGATGGTTGGACAGTGTTCTCGAAGCTACCAGCATGAGTTTGACCAAACTGCAGGAGGCAGTGGAAGACAGGAGTGCCTGGCATGCTCTGGTCCATGGGGTCACGAAGAGTTGGACACGACTAAATGACTAAACAACAACATGTTAATTGACCTGTCACAAGAGTATCAAAACCAATCTGTTACAATCCCAATCCCATTTGCCTAGTTCTATTTCAGTAGGATCTATTTCTGTGTAGAAATGGCTAAGATTGTGCTGTTAGGCCTGTTCTTCCAAGAAGTTTGATATAATGGACATATTTAACTGTGACTGCACAGCCCCAGCCCTGTATTTATAAATACTTATGGCTGGCCACAATTGCTGAGGCTGAGCCCTATTTATGTTTGCAGTGTCCAATTAAGAACTGATATTTACAATGTGTCACTGATGTGAATTGTGTATTAGTTCATGCACTTCAAAAAACTAAATATAAAGTGCTACTGCATTTGGGGTGGGGAGGGAATGGCGACTAGCAATCCTGTTTTTGCACCTGTAATCCAGGTTCCAGGAGCCATTTGGCTCCTAGCTTTTCTCTCTCAGTTTCCAACACTGCTTCTAAGGGGCCAAGCTATGTGTACTCAGACGTAAGTCCTACTAAGTTCAGTAGGATTTACTCCCCAGCAAAGGTGCTTAGGTGTGATGTCTAAGGCAACCCTACTTCCAGGTTAGTGGGAACAAGCACCACTGACTTCAAATGGACTTGTTTCTATCTGGCTATATATAGATTGCACTGTAAAGCACAACCAAGTAATATTCAGCATCTTTCACAAGGGTTGCGCACATTGCACCCAAATGAGGCCTCTCAGTTCGCTTGTCAACAGGTTTAATTTTAATTAAGGGCAGATCCATACCACACATTTAAAGCATATGCCTTCCCCCAAATAATACTGGGAACTGTCATTTCCCTCTCACAAAAGATACATTTCCCAGCATTCTTCACAAACCAGTTCCCAGGATTCTTTGAGAGAAGTCATTGGATGTGGTTTAAATGCATTGTACGCTTTTCTCCTAAAAGTTAGAAGCATGTTAGTCATCTTACATTACACACATCCTTACATTCTACTTTGGTGTCCACCCTTGGTTCCATTCTCAAAAGACACTAACACATTTCGAATGTCCACTTCGCCCATATAATAATAGACCAAAAGAACAACTCTCCCTGTAATCATAATTAGTTCACGTGAGTGAGTCTTCAGCATGTGCCTTCAGATACATCACTCTCTCATCAGCTGGAATGATACAAACAAAATCCTGTCCAAGAATTGTACTTGATTCAATGGAAATTAGTCATACTTAAATTCATTTGCGAATGACAGAGTTGAAGTGTAAATTGGGTTGTTTTTATTTTATGTATTTTGTGTTTTTTATATTGTGATTTTCTCCTGTGAGCCACCTGAGACCTGTGGGTATAGGGCAGTATATACCATATTTTTTCCTCTATAAGACCCACTTTTTCCCTCCTAAAAAGTAAGGGGAAATGTGTGTGCGTCTTATGGAGCGAATGCAGGCTGGGCAGCTATCCCAGAAGCCAGAACAGCAAGAGGGATTGCTGCTTTCACTGCGCAGCTCTTGCTGTTCTGGCTTCTGGGATTCAGAATATTTTTTTTCTTGTTTTCCTCCTCCAAAAACTAGGTGCGTCTTATGGTCTGGTACGTCTTATAGAGCGAAAAATACGGTAAATTTTAAGAGGAGGAGGAGGAGGAGGAGGAGGAGGAGGAGGAGGAGGAGGAGGAGGAGAAGAAGAAGAAGAAGAAGAAGAAGAAGAAGAAGAAGAAGAAGAAGAAGAAGAAGAAATTGACCCCCCTCTCTCTAGCTGGGACTATTATGCAACAGCTACTTGCAACTTTCATGGTCATTTTTGGATTTAAAAAATAACACCATACTCTTCCCTCCCCTTCCCATTTGTAGTCATGCTTCACCGCAGTTTTATAAACAGAAATATCCAAAGTTGTACAATCTTACTACTATTTAAAAGTAGCCGAGTTGAATGGAACTCACTCCCAGGAAAGGAGGTATAAGACTGCAGCCTTGATCTCAAATCATATCTTTATTCACATTCAATTGTTCAAATGTCGTCACTTATGTCGCTAAGAGGAGCAACAGTGACACAAAAAAAAGAGAGGTTATCGGCAGACCTGAGAAAATCCCAAGGTTTGGGACAATTGTACAATGGTACAAAATAAATGTTAGGAAAACCGCTCCGCCCCCATGAGTACTGAGTCTGCTCAATTTTCAAAAATGTATCGACTGAAAACTAGGTCAAGTGGGCAAGAAGGGCAGGGGCAAAACTAGGCTTTATTTCACCTGGGTCAAAGACCCAGTTTGGCACCCCACCACTCGCTTTTGCAGACATACATGCACACAAACACACACAGGCTGGAAGCCTCAATGGCACCCCTCTGGAGGTTTCAGCCAGGGCAAAAAATCCAGCTAGCCCCCCTTCCCCATAGCAACGGTTCTGTGCGGGGGGTGGGGCAGAAGAAAGTAGCTTAAAAAGAGGACAGAGGAAGATATATAAAAATGAAATCGTTCTTTCTGTTCCTATCCATTCCCTCTTATCCCAGCAGCCAGTCAACATTCTGTGTCTACTGAGCATGCTCAGTCCTCACTCGGCTGTTTTGGGGTAGGAGGAACATGCTGGTATTCAGTTCCAGCTACATTGAAATCTACAATTTCTCCATTGACTTCTACAGGCAGCTCTACCTTCTATCCCTGGGGACATTTTAAAACACAGATTTATAACCACGTGAACCTGCCTGCCTGGCAAGATCTTCACTGGAGGCTCTTGTCTGAATGCTCCCTGCAACAGGAGGTAAACTGGTGGCATCAGAGAGAGCCCATTTGATGGTGGCATCCCCACAGTGGAACACTCCCCAGAAACACTTGACTGGTAACTAGTTCCTAGTGTGTTAGTTTCATTACCAGGTGTCTAAAGCTTTTAAATTGTCCAAAAAGCCTTTTTACACTAGGCAACTAATTTTGCTGCCATAGCCTTTTTGTTTCTGTTTCTGTTCAGCTTTTTGCTTTTACTGACTTTATTGTCCTTTTATTGTCCATTAAAGTGATATCATCAGCCAATGCCTTACGCTGAAAGGCAAAATATACATTTAAGAGAGACAGACATAGACATCCAGCAAGGATGGAAACTAGCTTCAATTCCAGCACCCCTTGGTTGGATGAGAACTCCTAAAAATTGGTGCTGCATGCATAATTCCCAGGGCATCCTGAATTCAGGGCTGTTCTCACACATCCTTAGTCAGATGGCCAACAGCAGCACCAATCACCTTGTCTTTCTGACAAGTAGGGGGAGTCGACTGCCCCTTTCCACATCCACAGAGGCACCTGGCCAGATAGTGACAGTGACATGTACAGAGTTGGTGCACAAAGCTGCAGAGATAGATCAAAGCAAAGTCCACCATGAGTTCAGCTAAAGTAGATCTTCCTCAGTTGTTGACTGTGGAACAACTTATGCTTACCATTTTTCCTTCTATAGACAAGATATCCTCCCTCCTAACCTTTTAAGCTGCATACACAGTTCTTTGGATTGCAGCCCACATAGAGAATTAAGTTCTATTGACTTTAGGGCCATTCAAGAAGGATTTGCTTTTATTTATTTATTTATTTATTTGTATGTATGTATGTCTGTCTGTCTGTCTGTCTCTCTCTCTCTCTCTCTCTCTCTCTCTCTGTGTGTGTGTGTGTGTGTATTATATATATATTACCTTGGATGTGCACATACATCCACAGCAGCAACCAGGACTGACTTCTGAGCAAATGAGCACACAAGATAGGACTGCCAGGCTCCCGTCTTACAACTAGAAAGTCGCAATTAATACTCGAGTTCAAAGTAAGTCTGATTAGGGTTAGGCTGCTTTCAAGATAGAACAACAAGAAAACATGGCAAATATTTTCATTTGGTACTAACCTTTGATGCAGAGTCCGGCCATACTCTTTTCCAAACGGACTGTCCATTTGGTTACACGCATTTGGAAACCTGTAGAGGCTGCAGCTGCTATCTTCGAACACAGACCGTTTGTCTTTTCCAAAGACTCTGGTAGAAACTGCTTCAAACACTTTGTAGTCCATCAGTGCCTGACACACTCTCACAACTTTAGTCCGGGAAATATCTACATTGCCAAAGTATTTGTTCTGCAGAAGGTGGGCATAGACGACATCTACTGCATCAGAGCCAATAAAACAGTCGTTAAAAGATTTCAGGTTCTGACGCCGCTTTTTCACTTCAACTTGGCTCTGAAGTGCGTTGATAATGCTGCTCCAGACATATGTGGCTCCAAATGGTCTCTGTGCCAAGCTGAAACCTAAACACGCAATGCAAGAGATGTATTTCAGTGAGTTTTCTGGAAGCAGATTATGGACCTACCCAATATTTTTAGGAGTCACTTCCAAAAGTGTGCATCATTTCCCATGGAAATATTGGTGGAGCCCTTTTACTGGCAATATTAGCTAACAAGGTCTTTTAGCGCAGGGATGGGAAACCTTTTGCCTGCAAGGAGGAGTGAGACTCCATCTCCCATAAACTTCAGCCAGTATGGTCAATGGTCAGGGATGATGGACTCTGGGACTCCAACATCTGGGGAAGGACAGAGGCTCCTCAACCCTGCTCTAAGGTTTGACTCGAGGGAATATAACAGTTATGTCCCTGTAACTATAAAAATGCTATCAGTTAGCAGGGCTGGGAAAGATTTCTCTCTGCCAGACACAGAGACCCTATAAAGCAGATGTCAGTCAATTATTGACAATATTGGGGAATCTTCATTTTCTCACTGAGAAACTCTTGTGGGATACTTTTTGTGGGAGAGTCTTGCCCACACCTGCCCTAGATTCTTCTATGCAAGGCTGCCATTTCAAATTCCTGAGGTGGGGGAGGGAAAGAGAAAGAAGGTATTTTACAGGTGACCATGATTCTTCACAAGATTGTAAAAGCTCTTGTATCCACTCAGGATTAAAGTTGCAGAGAGAGAGAGAGAGATGTATTTTAGAAGCATGTGTTGTGGTTACTATTTGTACTTTATAATTACAACAAAGCCATCAGCACAGAACGGTCTTTTTTATTATTAAAACAAATGCCTGAGACACACAAACCTGGTACATTCACCCATCAAATTTTTATGCCTATGACCATAATATTTATAGTCAAGTACTGGAGGATGCAAAGGCTGCCCCAGAACACCTAAATCTACTGGTACTGTCTGTATCAGACCAGTAAACTCAAATGCCTGAGTAGTTCTGCTGAGATTTTAAAAAACCAGTTCCTTTTTTAAAACAAAAAATCTACCATACCATAGCCAACAGCACTACAGCTTTTCTAATTCTTGTTGCCAAACAGACCCCAGGGAAAGCTTTGTTTGCTAACAACATTGGAGTCAAGGCTGCCTCCCAGAAGACTACCCAAACTGAGAGGAAAGTATTTCCTCTCCTGGAAGACAGTCCACAAGAGACCAGCTCCTGCAGATTTACATATATGAACTTCCATAGGGATCACACAGCCAGCGTGAATTTGATCACACTTAAACAGCAATTTATCCACGGCTATATGTTAAGAAGGAACCCAATATGCTGATGAATAGCGTCTCCGGCTTTTGGAGAGCAGTTCAGTTACGAGAGACAGAACAGACCTATTGCGGGAAGCGAGGGAATGAAAGCACTTTATGAAATTAATGTAGAAATGTGAGCAAGTAAAGCAAGCTAAAAGAGCATCCTCTGTCGAGGAAAGGCTTCTTGCATATTACCCAGCGACTCCAGCCAACCTGAAGAAACAGGTCACCAGCTCTAACCACACACACACAGAGAGAGATAGCCTGCCCAGCGGCAGGTCCGGAAACAGCAAACCTACCAGAGCTGAGAGGAGGGAAGTCCACGCCATCCTAGCCCTTAGGCACAATAATTAACATTTTTAACCTCTTATATGTGTTTGTGAGAGGGGGTGGAGGAGTTATTGGTTTGTTTTGTTCTTGTTTTTATTATGCATTTTTCTACTGCGATCCGCCCTGAGATCAGTATACAAGGGCAGTATACAAATTTATAATAAAATAGGATTCTGCCCGAGCAACTGGATCCCTCCAGAATAAGAGCAAAACAACAACAACAACAACAACAACAACAACAACAACAACGCCGCTCTGTTGACCGCCCGGCTGACCTTCCAACAGGGCTAAGGCCAACCATTTCCCAGAAAAGAGGAGATAGCCGTCGAAGGGAGAAGATACGGGGTTGCATCAGAGCAACCGTGGCGGGTCGGGCCAAAGGTCCATCCGTCGATCAGACCCGGGCGCTGCCTCCACCTGCGGCCGCTCAGAGAACGCGCCTTCCGCCCGCCCCCCGGGGCGAAATTGGGGAGGCGAGGGCGCGAGATAGGCGGCTTTGCATATGCCTTTATAGGAGCCGACCCTTAGGAGCGAGACGAGGCGGGGAGCCCACGGCACCCACCTGCCTTAAGTGGAGGCGCTTGGCCCCGCAGTCTCCCTTCTCCCCACGGAGAACATGAGAAGCAGCCCCGATGCCGCCGCCGCCTACCTGGAGGCTTGTTAGCCGGACTGTACACCGCGCAGAGATTCAAAGCCGCCGCCTTCTCCTTCACGCTGGCCATAGCGCCGGCCGGTTTCTGCCTCGGCGTCCCCGGGAATGAGCGGAGCAGCCGGCCACCTAGCGGAGGGGAAATAGGCGGCGCTCGCACGCAGAAGCTGCTCCCATTGGCTCGCGTTGGCGGCGGGGGCGGAGCCCGCCCTCTACTTTAATAAGCCGAACTGCAGCCGCAGGGCGTTTTGGCCGCCGAGGCGAAGACAGCGGTGCGCTCACCAGAGCTTCCCTAAAGGGGGTTGCCGTGCTCATGGGGTGCGTTGCGGGGGACGCTCCCACCCACACAAAGGCTCCCGTTTCTCCCTCTAGCTCTAGGGACAAACCAAGAGTGAGCCACCTTCTTTATCGGGCTTCCTCAACCTTGGCCCTCCAGATGTTTGGAGACTACAATTCCCATCATCCCTGACCACTGGTCCTGCTAGCTAGGGACCATGGGAGTTGTAGGCCAAAAACTTCTGGAGGGCCGAGGTTGAGGAAGCCTGTTCTATATGTTTGCATTGCACACACGGGTTTAGAGGGGAGTGGGGTCAGCTCACATCTGCCCGCTGGCTTGCCTGTGAACAGGGAACACCCAAGACATTTTGGCCTTTTTGGCACCTGAGGCAAACATCAAAATGGCGCCCCGTCCTCTCCCCACTAGGGAAGAAGGGTGAGTGAAGATCTGCATCAAGAACAAGGGGGCAGGGAATAATAATGATTTGCATTGGGATCCGTGGCCTGCCGTCTGAGGCAATTGCCTCACCTCACCTAATGGGTGGACTGGTCCTGATTGGTGGAAAGGCCTGAAAGAAGGAGCAGTAGTGGACTTTGGGTTCTCAAATTTCAGCAGCACCCTATGTGACGCTAAGATTTGACACCCCTCACCTTCCTGGCTCTGTTCTGTGATGTTGTGACACCTCCTGCAGCCCCCAGTGCAACTGCACTTGTCATGCTACATAAAACCTCTGGAAGGTTGGTCAGTGTACAGGTTTCCATGTGGATTTCAGGCTGAGTGCAAGTAAGGGGAAGGTGAGGGGCTATTACTTGGTGGACTCCTGCTTATAAGGGTCCCAAGTAGGCCTTTGCCCATGGTGTAGGGTAGTCTCTGCATTGTAGCCATGCCTCCTCTCGGTTAGCCCCTCTTTATAAAGGTCTCAGGTAGTGGGGCATGTGAGGGTATGTTCCCTGCTCTTTGCAAATTACCATCTTGGTGGTGAGAGCATTTTACCCCCATCAAATTCATATTAACCAAAAGTCTCCTATCGCTCGTGGTCTCAGATGTTCCATTTCACAAGTCTGTGCACCCTGAAACCTATATATGTTTACTCATAAGCAAATCCTGCTTTGTACTAAGTGTGGAAGGGGTTGCAGTTCTGCCAGACAGATCCTATGCAATGTTATACACACCTAACGGTGAAAAGAGCTCAGCTGGTAGCAGCCTATACAAAAATGTGCAAGCTTTGATTGTTGAGATAGAATTTATTTACCTTTATTATTATACTAACATCTCACTTTTCCTCTCCAAGTAGCTCAAAGTGGGATATAAACCCTAGTCCCCCAGGTTGGTCCTAAATACACAACTCCTGGAAATTTTGAGCTGAAAAAGACCTGAAGGTGCAGATACTAGTATTGGGGCAGATTCAATTCTACTTGGAATGTAGTCTACAAATTTACAGAGTTTATATCAATGTTGTTTTAATGTGTCCAGAGAACCATGGGAACTGTCATGTTGGAATATTCACCTCAGAGTATCACAGTCACTATGGATTCTGGAGAGAGGGAATGCCTTTTTAGTATGCCCACATAATCTAATCTGAGGCAAAGCTCAGCCATGGACCTTGTCTTGTTCCTTTTTCTATTTTAAATTGATTCGTTATCACCTGGTTAATAATTAATTTTGTATTCTGTTCTGTATATACAGCTTGTATCCCTTTTATAAACTTTTCTCCATATTCCATTTCTTCCATCACTTTCTTAATAAAATCCCAAGATATATTATCAAACACTTTTCCCGCATCTATAAACATCATTGCTGCTTTTTTCTCATTTCTTCTAGATATTCTATGACATTTAGAATATTTCTTATATTATCTTTCATCTGTCTACCTGGAAGGAATCCCACTTGATCTGGATGTATATAAAAATTTAAGACCTTTTTCAATCTATTAGCTAAAATATTAGCAAATATCTTGTAGCCAAGAGGTAAGTACCTTTGAGCACATAATGAGACCGTTTCCTCTTTTAGTGTGTTGGTGTAGCTTAATCCCCACAGTTGTTTGACCAGGGAACATTAACTTCAAGGTGACTTTTAGCCAAACTACAGTACTTCAAGCTATCCAGAGTCAAGCGTTGTCATACATGCTGCAGTCATAGGCAATGACTAGCTGGTCTGTGTCTTTCATTTCTATAGGGCCCTCTCCCATATGTTTTGTAACAATCTCTAATGCACGTATACCTGAGTCAAACATGTTTACACCTGATCATATCCACAAACTCAGCTTCTTATAGGGCACAGAGTAGCAAAAAAGGAAGAAAAAGCCCTGTTCCATTTCCTGATAAAGTTGTTTATTATCATAACCAAGGCAATTTCTGTCCCAAGAAGTCTGATGTTTGTTGGCTATGGGTCTCAATGATTGAAAGTAACAACATGCGTGTGGCTAATCAGTTGTGATAATGGGATATTTGGACATGCTGTGCAATCTGGGCCTATTCCTAAACATTATTAAAAACTGGAATTCAAACAACTTGCAGAACAATGAGGTTTTGAGTTTTGACAATTTTACTGTTGGGGAGTTGCTGAAATAAAATTACACATCAGCAACTGAGCCTCTGTAAAATTTTGAATGGTTCAGGATGTTTATGCCAACCATACCAAATTTATAGACACAAGTAGCAGCATAGCAACATATACAATACACTGTTCCTTCAGATCAGCGGCACAGCAATGGGCACCCGCATGGCCCCACAGTACGCCAACATCTTCATGGCAGATTTAGAACAACGTTTCCTAAACTCTTACCCACTCAAACCTCTCTTATACCTGCGATACATTGACGATATTTTTATCATCTGGACACATGGTCAACAGACCCTGAACACCTTCCACCAGAAATTCAATGATTTTCACCCCACAATCAACCTAACAATGAATCAATCTATGCAAGAAATACATTTTCTGGACACTACTATAAAAATACAGGATGGGCACATAGACACCACCTTATACCGTAAACCAACTGACCGACAAACATATCTACATGCCTCTAGCTACCATCCCAAACATACCAAACAGTCCATTGTATATAGCCAGGCACTACGTTACAGCCGCATCTGTTCCAATTCTACTGACAGAGACTCTCACCTAAGAGATCTACAGCAAACCTTTTTAGAACTAAAATACCCAACAGATGAAGTTAGACAACAGATCAACAGAGCCAGACTGATACCCAGAGAGAACTTGCTGCAAGACAGACCCAAAAAAGAAAATAACAGAACACCTCTAGTCATCACATACAGCTCCCAAGTTAAAACAGTACAACGCATCATCAGAGATCTACAACCTCTCCTGGACAATGACAGTTCTCTTTCTCAAGCTCTGGGAGGAAGACCTTTCATTGCCTACAGACAGCCACCCAGTCTTAAACAACTCCTAACCCACAATAATACTACAACCAGACCTAACACAGACACTGGCACCAGAGCCTGTAATAAACCCAGATGCCAACTTTGCTGCCACATACACCCGGACAACACCATTACTGGCCCCAACAACATCACACATACCATTTCGGGACTATTTAATTGCTCATCGTCTAACATTGTGTATGCCATAAAATGCCAACAGTGTCCTTCAGCTCTCTATATTGGACAAACAGGCCAGACCTTACGCCAAAGAATAAACGGACATAAATCGGACATCAGGAATCACAAGACAGAGAAACCAGTAGGAGAACACTTCAATCTCCCAGGACATTCTATACAAGATCTCAAAGTAGCTGTTTTACTACAAAGGAATTTCAGAAATAGACTGGAAAGAGAAGCTGCTGAATTACAACTTATCACCAAACTTAAAACAATGGAAAAACCTGGCCTGAACAAAGACCTAGGATTCTTATCTCATTATACATGACAAAGCCATTTTTCACCTTTTCACCCCTTGCTTCCTCCTGTAAGACCTATTGCAGTCGTTAAGAGTCGTCAACAGGCTCATCACAGCTATCTGCCAATCACCCATTCCTACCACCCTTCTGAGTAATACCCCTCCCCACCTTCTCACTATATAGAAAGGTCTGGAAACTTCTGTTTCAGTGTATCTGAAGAAGTGTGCATGCACACGAAAGCTCATACCAAGAACTGACTTAGTTGGTCTTTAAGGTGCTACTGGAAGGAATTTTTTTGTTTTATACAATACACTGTTAATCAAAGAACATACTGAAAAAAATTATCTGCTTGGTACACCAGAACATTCAGATCTAGGCCAGCACACAATGAACCAAATGCATTGAGGTCACACTAATCTTTGTTTTATTTTGTTAGATGAAAAACGGATGTCTGTGCAATTGTAGTATGTTGCTTCAGAAGCATGAACCACTATTTTCAGTAATAATTAATTTTATCTTGTGATAATTCAGCCAGTTCCATTTATATGAATGAGTATATTTGTTTTCTTATGCTCATCAATGTCATTTAAACCAAAAGGGCAACACTTGTATTAACAAGGGGTTTTCCACAAGGCCTATTTTTTTTAAAAAAATGCCCCTTATTTCAGATTGCTGCTCAGGAAAGATATTCATTTATTGTAATCCAGATGGTTTTTCTATATAAGCACAAAATAATTAATATGTAAGTGTCTGATGAGCTTCAGGCACCAACTTAAAACTTGGTGATTTCAGCACACTGCTTTATGAAACTGATTTGTTTTTTAAACCTTTGTCAGATGACCCATTTTTGTACTGATTATCCTTAATGCATTTTTGCTTGATTTTATATTGTTTTGATTTTAATGGAGATCCTGTAAACTACATATTGTATTGGCCTGAAAATAAGCTGCACTTTCCCCCCAAATCTGATCGTGAAAAGTTAAAGTGCGGCTTATATTTGCGACCTTATGCCATGTCAAAGTGGTGCGGCTCCACCTCCCAGGAAGCAGCCCAGGAGCGTGGGACAACGGCTCCCAAGCCGCCAAATTTTAAAGGTGCCGCCTATTTGCAGGTTTGGCTTATATTCCTGCCAATACTCTGCAATTTCTAAAATCCATTGATAACTTTGGGCTTTTCAGAAGTTTGATGGGGTGAGCTGAGCTCTTCTAAATGTAACTAGGGTAAGAAACAGTGACATGACAAAGTGCACAGCAGAGGCTGTGCACAAACTATACCTTTTAGAGCACATTCCAAGCATATTCGTTCCCTTGAAGAATTCTGGGCACTGTGGTTTGTTAAGGGCTCCTGGGAATTGCTACTCTGTGGGGTAAACTACAATGCCCAGAATTCACTGAGGGAAAGAATGTGTATAATGGGTACTACACACCCAAAGACAGCTAGGTCTTAGGGAAGGCAGCTCCTGAAGTAAGGAGTGGGGAGCAAAGCATCCTTGGTATCTGATCCCTTGGAAGTCCCTTGCAGGGGAAACAAGGCAATTAAAATAGATTTGCAGAAGTTTAATATACTGAGGCTGCAGTCCTATACACTCTGTACTGGGATTACACTGGAACTCAAGAGGGTACACTTTTGAGCAGACCTATACTGTGTATGTGCTGCAAAAGGTTTGGGCTGGCCATGCCTGTGGAAAGGGTGAGGGTGAAATAGCAAAGGTCAGGTCGCAATCTGGCCAAGATGCACAACCATGCATTAATTATGCCTTGCCAGTGGTGTAACGTCAGGGAATTACCTTGTGAATTGCCCTGAGATGTATGATGAAGGGCGGTATGTAAGTCTAAAAATAAAAAAGCAAGCGAGCAGGATTTTCTTTCACAGCGGGAATAAATTTTGGAGTGACATGGTAACTGATGGGATCTTCCTTGCTTTTTCAAGTGATTGAGATGATGTTTGTGTCAGATTAGCACAAACTGAGAAAGAAAATAATCAAGCAGAGGTTAAATACTACTTTTCTTTTCTTAGATAGGCTTCATATTTCATGCTAACATTAAGAAAAAGTTAAGAAAATGGCTCGATTCAGGCAGTACATCTAGATTTTGTTCATGTAGAATAGTTCACCACATCACAAATTACTGTAGTCTTCACTATATCTTTTTTAATTTAGTGTTTGGAGCAGCACTGATGTTTCACTTTATATTAGTATGAGTTGCTTCTTTGAATCCTGTGTGTTGATCTTGGATTATACCGAATGCTTATTTACCATAAATATTTCATAAACATTCCAGTTATTTTTTAATGACTCCTCATCTGCATCTTTCTCCAACCTATGAACAATGGCTCCATTCAATCAAAATGAAGCCATTCTGAAGAGACCAGCACATGGATTACATAAACAATTGCTTATGAAAATGTGCTCTGTGCCCATTATCCTTGAAGAGACAAGTAGACTTTCAGCATATAGGTCACATATACTGAAAATAAATAAAATCCACACAAGTTAATACTACAGAAACACAGAATGCTTATTTATTTTGCATAGCTTAGGCCTGCCCTTCATCATGTGATCTCAGTGTACGTTACAATATAATTAAAACAAGAATTCCAAACAAGTTCAGTCACAAAAACCTCCAGACTTGCAGCAGTAGCGAGCATCTCCAGGCAAAAATAGGTACATATTTGCCTAGTACCAAAACACTGGAAATACTGGTGCCAGTTGGGTTTCCAGGCAGAAAGAATTCCACAGGTGTGGAACTACCACAGGGAAGCCCCTATCTCATATAGAAGTGCAATTTTATCACATAAAAGCAGCAAATGTTATAAATTTCTCTGCTTCCAACATGACTTATACAGTGCAGCCATTCAAGCACTATGTGAAATAAACAAAATAAAAAAATTCCTTCCAGTAGCACCTTAAAGACCAACTGAGTTAGTTCTAGGTATGAGCTTTCGTGTGCATGCACACTTCTTCAGATACCAACTTCACACTTCAGATACCAACTTCACACTTCAGATACCAACTTCACACTTCAGATACCAACTTCACACTTCAGATACCAAGGTATCTGAAGAAGTGTGCATGCACACGAAAGCTCATACCTAGAACTAACTCAGTTGGTCTTTAAGGTGCTACTGGAAGGAATTTTTTTATTTTGTTTTGACCATGGCAGACCAACACGGCTACCTATCTGTATGTGAAATAAATTAGCTTGGATCCTTATAACCCCATGAATGGGAACTCTGCTCAAGGATTGTTTCTGCTGGCACCCGGTTTCCACCAATTGCTCCTTCATCTCCCTGTGTACCCCAAAAATCTGCTAAAGTGTTGTGGGCCCAGTTCAAGGGAGAAGGTGCTAGCCACAATCATCTAGCCACTTTTAAACAGTGGTAACTTTCCTGAATCAAAAGCATTTCCACTAACAGAAGGGAAGCTCGGAATCCAAACCAGTGGTTGATTGAAATGCATTCTGCTGATACTGTATTCAAAGGGTGACAGGTGGCCAATATTGATCAAGTAATAGATACTGATGAGTAGTCTTCCAAAGTAACAAACCATCACTGAATTTCTGTAATATAAACAATGAAAGTCTGAAGCTCGGCAGAGGAAGTCTGAAGCTCGGCAGAGCTAAAGGTTTTATATGAGATCTATTTGTATAACAAATGTACATAAATGTATTCTGGTTGAAAATCAATAAAAATTTAATTTAATATATATATATATATAAACAATGAAAGTGTGGAGTGGGCGGGTGCTGCATTGAAAAAAGCCAGCAAAAACAAGAAATTTCATATCATTTGGAGCTGATTGAGGCTATACCCCTTTAAAAAAATAAACGTGTGCAGCTGAGACAAAAATGGCCACAACCATAATACAGTGGTACCTCGGGTTACATATGCTTCAGGTTACATATGCTTCAGGTTACAGACTCCGCTAACCCAGAAATAGTGCTTCAGGTTAAGAACTTTGCTTCAGGATGAGAACAGAAATCGTGCCCCTGTGGTGCGGCGGCAGCAGGAGGCCCCATTAGCTAAAGCGGTGCTTCAGGTTAAGAACAGTTTCAGGTTAAGTACGGACCTCCTGAATGAATTAAGTACATAATAATAATAATAATAATAATAATAATAATAATAATAATAATTTATTCATACCCCGCCCATCTGGCTGGGCTTCCCCAGCCACTCTGGGTGGCTTCCAAAAAAACATTAAAATACTGCAATACATCAAACACTAAAAGCTTCCCTAAACAGGGCTGCCTTCAGATGTCTTCTAAAAGTCTGGTAGTTGTTGTTCTCTCTTTGACATCTGGTGGGAGGGCGTTCCACAGGGAGGGCGCCACTACCGAGAAGACCCTCTGCCTGGTTCCCTGTAACCCGAGGTACCACTGTAGATATTAATGGTTTAGCAAACTCAGGTGCTGAGTTAAGATGGTTATGTAACTCAAAACGGGGCTACTGATGAATAATGGGAATGTTTGCACAAATAGAAGAAAGAAAAAATCTTAAGCAGGTGAAACTAACAGTTGCAACACTCTCCCCCCCCAAAAGCACCTCGTGGAGGAAGTGGTCATGCCTTCATTTCCTGCCAATTCTTGAACCACAGCATATGCAGCAGCAGTTTCTCTCCCATGTTTTGCGACTGCACCCTACCCTTCCACCTTATAGGAATTCTGAGTTTCCAATGGCAACTTACAATGTGGAACTGCTAAATTATGTGTGAAAAGTAGGGAAATCGGCTATATGTGCATGCATGCAAGTGTTACATATACGTGAAGACTGTGGCCACCATTTGGTCTCCAAGAGAGTCATATTTGAATCATTATACTAACGGAGTACTTTGCAAATTTACAAAGCCGCTTGCCTTAGTCACTCCCAATTCTTTCAGTTTATGTTTTCAAGCTTAATAAACCACTAAACAGCATTTTGAAAAAGTGTCTTTACTTTAATGAGCTTAGTAACATCAAATCAACAATACAAAAAATGTGATTTCTTTTTCTTAGCTTTATACATTATTGTGGACCACCTGAAAACTGGACTAAAAAAGCACCTCTCATTAGTCCTGGCCTAAATGTTTGCAGTACATAAAAGGATAGATATTACTATGCGTTTTGTGAATGAAATGTGAACATTAACTTAAATAGCATAGATATATAGAAGGAAGTGCACTGTGTAATACTACAAAAATGTATGTTAGTGTAGGATGAAAAATGTTAAATTGCCATTAACAAATCTGAAGTTACTATACACTGATTTTCAATGTCCTAGTTTTGGCTTGTTTAAATTATTTAAACTATTTAAATTATTTTAAATAGTAGTAAAATTTTAAATATTTAAAATATATTTCCTCTATGAAGACCTGTTTATTGGAAGACAGTTTGAGTTTCCTTTTTAACATATATTACTTAAAGCAAAAGGAAAATGATACAATGTTCTGTTAAAGAAGGCTGTACAATCCAGTTGTATCACTTTTGATGCAAACAGAGGCTTAAAAGGAGGAAAAATAATAATAAAATGATATACATCATTTAGAGATGTGGAAACAAAACAAATGTTTGTTGGATTACCAATATGCAGGTGCAAGTATTTAGTTTAGCACAGTGTTATCGATTTGTTTGCTTGCCCCCACTGATAAATTAAAAAAGAATGAGAACTTCATGTTGATACATTTGAGTGAGTACTGAATATTTGGAAATCACATGCGCATCTGTAGCCAGCCAGTTCCACATTCTTGCAGTATTATGAGAATGCAGACACAAAATTGACGAGTGTGTACAATGTTGGCTGATGTATCCTATTGAAATCAGCTACATCACAATCCTAAATACAAAGTGGAAGAAAGTCTGAACGGTTTCAACATATATTGTATTTAGGTGAGGTTTCAGCTGCTCAAATCCTATAACTCTACTTATTGTAAGCGCACTGGCAATTCTCCAAAGCATATCCAGCACTCTCGCAAAATTGCTACTTGCAGGAGGTGGGGGGTCCTTGGAAGGAAGAAAACACAAGGCGGTTGTCTAAGACGAGTAACGTTCAATTTTTATCCCAGAATATTTAGAAAATGTCTCTGAGCAAATAACCGTATTTCTCAAGTAACGTTGCTGTTACTCTGCCCCTTTATAGCTACAAAACATACACCCTGAATGCAACAAATACACAATTATTGCTACAGCGAAGGCAAATTTCTTCAATCTGTTGGTATAAGATGCCTAAAATCTTCGCCTACATTTTATTTTATTTTCCCAATGGCATTTCATTCTCCTAAACTTGCTTAATTTTGGATACATAAAACACTGTCTGCCTAGCATGGTGATGTTCTCTGTTGTTTACAGGAACCATGGAATATGCTCAAAACTAATTAGAGGCTTCTCAATTAAGAGAGAAATGATGGTGTGCAATTGTGCCTAGGAATATACCCAGGCCCCTACAGCTGCAGACCTTTTCCTGCGCCACAGAGTCACAGAAGACATTGGGTGTGTTCCAAGATGTCCACACTTCATGTGGGACAGTGATTAGGCCTAATAGGCCTCACCAATGCTCAACATGAAGTTGTGTACCCTAGAACAGACACTCCTTGCAACGTACAGGCATTTCTTGAAACACAGGGAGGGCAAACAAGTTGATGAAAAAGAGTTCTCTGAAGGTAGGAAGTTGAACACCCATCTAGCAATACAAAACTGTCTTTTCCGTTCTACTCCCATATTCCTGAGTTTCTTATTTATCATTCACTTGATAAAAGTTGCCACTGACTCGGCACGATCCTCCCAATTACTCAGAAGTAAGTTGCAATGATTTAAATGAGACTTAGTCCTAGGTAAGTGGGCATAGGCTTTCATCCTGGGTCTACAACATGGGGAAACCCCAGCTCTTTTGTTTCATTAAAGTTTAATTATTAAACCAATATATGTGTACTCTTGTGTTGAGATGTATATTACTTTGCTGTAGAAGAACACATTTTGTTTTTGCACTTTGAACCTTCAGTGACTGGTTCTTAAGTATTTCAGTTCTAAAATGAGAAGTATGGTAGTATCTTCCTCCAGCTGAGCAGGCTATTTACATGATGGCCCCAAGGATGTTGCATCTACATTATAAAAAGACTTTCAAATATCTTCCTAACACAACATACTCTCACAGAGCAATGCTACAGATGCCTGCTCAAAAGAAAGTCTCAGAAGTTCTACAGGGCTTGGATAAGCAGGTAGATTGCAGCCTTAATTATGAGTGAAGATGTACATTTGTTTGCAGGGAATATGTATATATTGCTGAGGTTTCCAAGATAATTCAGCAGTATTATGCTTCTTTGTTCGCAGGTAAGATTCATGCCTGAAATGTTTCTAGGAAGAGGATCAAGATGCAGCCCTAACACTGGTATAGTTTGAGTCTAGACCATTAGTTCTTCTACAGAAGAGATAGCAGAGATACAGCAAAATCACAGTCACAGTAATACAACTTGGCTTTTTCAAGGCAAGTGCAGTATGAAGATATTTTAAGACAAATATCAACAAGAAATTTACCAAAATTTTCATTGCATTCCCCCCCATCAGAAAAATGAAGTACCACCATATCCTACAATATAAAAACCTTTTGAAAATGCAGAGGTAAACCAACATAATAGGTATCAAGATCAAAAATGTTGTCCTTTGATATTTTGAAATCCTAGTTTAATTCATGATCACAGCCTTTCATTATTCTTTACAAATCTAAGGTGCAATGAACATATGTACAACTAAAGAAAATACACCATGCTACATACAAGAATATCCTGATT
This sequence comes from Podarcis erhardii, assembly GCF_964252035.2. NCBI lineage: Eukaryota > Metazoa > Chordata > Lepidosauria > Squamata > Lacertidae > Podarcis > Podarcis erhardii. The sequence goes on along the minus strand of NC_138497.1, from coordinate 66,384,403 downwards.
GGCTAGTGAATGAAGAATCCTGCTTTCTTGGCTGAAATTAAGGCACTAAGTGGCAGTGAAAGGACAAATGAATTATATATATATATATATATATTTATGTATATATATTATCTGACAAAAGTACAATACGTTTAGTCCTTTTACAAATCCAAGCAGAGGACTTACACATTTTGAATCCAAGACTGAGGTAAGGCATTCTGTTGGCAGATGAAGAAATTTTCCTACTGATCCAAGTTTAACACATTTGTAGTCTAAGTGGGACTACTGGTCCTACTGATTAAAAAAATAACCCAGCTGAGAAAGACAACTACAAAAGAACGTCTGAGGATTTGAAAAGGCACCAAGAAGCAAACAGTTCTGCCATTACCATTTTTTAAAAAACGTCAGCTGTGTTTAACACTGCATATATAGTCTATCCAATCATCAGTCTTCGGTATCCAGAAGAGAAATGTACTAGCTATTCAATGAAAATTTCAATTATTCATGTTATTTTAGTAAGAAATTTATTTTCATTTATCAGAAAATAAAATGCAGTGTTTAAACACAACTTAACTTATAAAGCAAACTTATAAAGTCTAGTATGTCTTATTCCTGGTTAACACTGGAGGAAACCTGTATAAACAAAAGGATCATCTTAAGATATAGTTTACAATATGAAATTAATATATAAAAATGAACAGAATTTACTGAAAACCATGAAAAGTGTATTACAAAGATACACAAAACAATTGTAAGCCACAATATTTTCTCTGTGAAAAATGCAACTATTTGTGAGATAAAATGTACAACTGATTTCTTTCCAAAGGGAAAAAAAGCACAGTATAAAGAAAAATACGTTTTTCTTCAAAATAAAAAAATGGGGGAAATAGTTAAAGTCATTGTTTTTCATTACAATATAATTTGACACAAAATAGCTGTCAAAGGATTGCACCAACTCCATGTTCAGCCTCCTGAACATAACAGCAGTAAAAGGAGTCCATAAAGCAGAATGATAATTCTGAATTTGTGATGGCGATTATTCATGTACAGAATTTCATGTCATATTAGCTCTGTTTGCAAAATGTAGAAGACTCTACTTGATCAGACAAATGTAAATATTTGTTTACCACCTAGACTCTTCCTAGTGTACAGAGCCAGAAAAAGCCATGGTATTTTCACCGTAGCCCAAAAATATATATTTAGTGCATGCTTTGATCATTTCAAAAATAAACCTGTCATTTCAATACAAGAGTTTACAAAATAGAAAAAAAAATCATTCTTCAGATTAAAAATGCAGTGAGGTTCATTTGTAGTTCCATTTTCATGGCAGCATAATTTTTCCACGGAACCAAGAACACCACAGATTCCTCAGACTCAGAATAGTCTGGCATGACCAGATTAACCAGAGCTTCTCTGACCTTTCAGTTTCTCATGATGAGTGCTATAGAGGAAAAAAATGTAACATTTGGGGCAGTGTCTGTTATGAACATTTCTGCTGTACATGATTCAAAAGTTCACCAAACTTCTCAAAGAGGTCTTCTACCCATTTCATATTTTTCATGCATTGCTGTACAATCTCCTCCTGGCCTAGATCTGCACTCTTCTTTTGAACGGAAGAAATCTATTGAGGAGCAATGGAAGCAGGAGATTAGTTTGCAGGTATCTATTCATTCTCAATACTCTCAGAAGTCAGAGGTCTTATCTTTTAGTGGATTTATTCAGCCACCCACAAACCACCTGTGACCAAGGGACAAACTCATAAACAAAATACAATGCACTGATACTAATGAACTTCCTTACACAGCCAAGAAGGTTCCTTGGCTGAAGCTCTGTTTCTGTACTCATGAACAACCTACAATATTATTTAACGACTTTACACTCCCTGCAGGTATGCAGCGTGCGAGTACTTCTTGGCCCAGTGCTGTCGCTTGAGGCTCAGGTGACCTCAGTGGTGCAGAGTGCCTTCCATTGGCTTTGGCCAGGTTGCTTACCAGGGCAAGATGGTTTGACCATATAATACCAATCTAGCCCGACTGCATTGGCTGCCAATGATTTTCTGGGCCCAATTCAACCTGCTGGTTTTGACCTATAAAGCCTTAAACAGTTAAGACTATACTACCTCAAGGACCGCTTCTCTCTCTATGAAGCAACTGGGACCCTGCAATCATCATCGGAGGCCCTTCTTCACTTGCCCCATCCACAAGAGGCCCAGAGGCAGGAACACAAGAATAGGGAAATTCTGTGGTGGCTCCCCCAGGGAGGCTTGCCTGGCACTTCATTATATATCTTTAGGCACCAGGCAAAAACATTCCTCTTCTTTCAGGCCTTTGGCTAATTATACAATCTATGGCCTTTTAAACTCTGTGTGCGTGTGTGTGGCAGCAGGGAGTACTGATTTTGTTTGTTACTATGGTATGGATTTTTGTGTGTTTTTCTATTGCAACCCTGTATAAAAGTAACTAAATACCATAATTAAAATTGGCAAGTTTTTCCTTTTGTCTGAGCTACCTGCATTCATTTCAATCCACAGAAATTGTTCAATGACTTAAGAAGCTTTCAGAATAACCTTAATGTTTCCTGCTCACAAAAGCTCTTGAAAATCCCATATTACTGTAACCAACAAATCTTAGTATTTTAACTAGTATAACTTCCACAGCATGATTTTTATTTATTTTATTTCAGAATTTATGAACTACTCCTAGATTTATAGATAAATGTAACAGAATCAGATAGAAAAAACTAAAAAATTGCTATCATCAACTTGATAAAAACTGACCTCAACTTTACACCTCAGAAACATGTGGTATTTGTAATGATGGAGTGAGTGATATAAAGAGCACAATGATATCTTTTCTGGATCTACAGCAAACTCCTGTAGAGAAAAATAGTTTTTATTAGCCATGAAGTTAACTATGAACTGATGAGTTTATTGGTACCAATAATTATTCTGACCACTCAGAGATAATATGCACTTGTGAATACATTCATCCACAAAAGGCCTGGGTCTAGATTAATCCTTCAGTTCGCAAATGGAACTGAGATCCAGCAGTGACTCTTGGAAAGGGGGCTGAGGGAGGCACTGCTCATTGTATTTCACCTTCCCATTGCAGTCCCTGTGCATCCTCCCACATTGTTCCAGTGGCTCTTCCACCCTCCATAGCAGCTTTTCACGGGACACAGGGGGACTGGCAAAAATAACCCAGTTCCTGTGAATGGAGTTCACCCTTCCCAGTTTATAATGGGAGCCCCAGTTTAGTGCCAGCTAACACTACCCTGCGATTCTGCCCAGTAAAGCTTAACAGGGCTTGGGATGTCAATTTCATGCCCTTTAAGTTTTACCCTGTCTGATGATGATGCCTGGGTCCTCCTCCCTCTGATGTGCTTCTCAGATATCACAATGGATGAATAGGTGAATGCTTGTTTCTTGTTCACTCTCAGATTCTATTTTCTCTTAGGCATTTCACCCCCTTGCACTGAATTCCCTCTGTCCAAACATCACTGTGCAGCTGCCTTCAGTTTGCTGCTGCAACTCCCCCATCTCCCTAACATTTCTCTCTCTCCCACTTCAAATTGCGGACTACTTATTTCCGTTTCCTATATTGATAAAAAAAACCTTTCAGGAAATGTCTTCCATTATTATGGAACCCATAATAGTTAACTAAGCAAGCCCTAGACATTGAACTATCTGGCTAATATTTTCCCCACTAAACTGCTTTCGTTGAATATTATTATATTAGCCAGATAGTTCAATGTCTAGGGCTTGCAGAGGCACAGATTTGGAACAGAGATTTGGAAAACCACTGCAGTTGCTTACCTACAGTATTAACATGTTTTGATACAGGTAGAAGTCAAATGTGAAAGCTACTATGTAGGGGGTTAAATGGGCAACAAGGTAAGTGCAAAGGAAGCCATAAAGAAAACTGTCAATATTATCAGCCATAATGGCAGATCTGGAACCATCAGAGAGATGCTTACAGTAAATCTGACTGCACATCAGCTTAGAAGTCCCATTTGAGTTCAGTGGGGCTTACCAATTCTCAGGGTAGGTGCATGTAGGTCTACAGCCTCCAAAGGACCAAATAAAAAGGGGGGGGGGTAGGTCAGTACTTTCATGTAATGGCTCATTCGTAAGGGAAATGAATACCTCCTGTTGTGAAATGTTTCATTTAGAGACCCCCTTTTCTATTCTCTACTTCAACATATTTACCTTTTTAAGAATACAATTTCTTACTGGGCTTCAAAGGATAATGATCAAAGGAAATGAAACAAGTCAAATATTTTTTTTTAACTACTGTCAATTAATTTATGAATTTCTTTTTGAAAATCCACAACTGGAAAGCATAAAGTTTAGTACCACATTTAAGATAATGCATACAAAGAAGATGATTCTAGTAAGGATATTAGTGTTCTATTAAAAATATAGCAGCAAACCAACCCCAAACACTTAAAAAAACACACATACCTGTGCTAATTTTGAAGCTGCTTTAGAAATCCTCAGTGTTTTCTTGTTATAAGCTTTGCCATTCATTTTGATTCTAGGAATTACACTCACTCCAGTTTTTGTTTTAGAATCTCGATTGATTACAGTCAGCTCAGGGAAGCTTTCCAAAGCAGCCTTAGAAGAGAGCAAAAAGGCAGAAATTTACACTGTGCAGGATTCCACTATGTCAAATTAATAAGCAACAAATTTTATTAGAATTCTTTGATAAAATAAGTCTTTAAAAGAATGCAGGAGCAGTTACTGTTATTCAAGTTCTTAAAAATACATTCAGTTAATCCTGTTCAGGTGATTTACCTAATTAAGGTAAGATATAGTTTCATATTATGCTAATTGATGTTTACAGGAAGTCTCCCTTTCATCTGAAAATGCAGGATTATAGCTGGGCAATTTTTATCTGAAGGGATAAAAATATATACAAGAAATCCAATAGGAATTTGCACTGATGTTTTATTTGCTTTGTATGATTAGACATCACTTCCCAAAAGATCTCAAGCAATGTAAGAGCAGTAAATAATTAATAAAACCATTTTAACTATCAATACCTTGAGTGAACGCTCCAAGCTCAATTTGGACAGCAGCCTTTTCCTATTGTCATTTAGCATGCCATCAATTTTTCTCATATGAGGCAAAAGCAGCTCATCTGAAAAAGCAGAACACAATGTATGATACTTCAAAGCAAAGCAAGCACTGGCCAGAAGCAGAAAGAGGTAAGAAAAAGAGTCACGAACGAGCTCAGTAAAATATACCCAGATGACTCAAACAAGTTAATCTGTATTTGTAATCTATATTTCAACTTATTTTGTATTTTATATATTGGAGTTTACTGTATACAGCTTAGATAATCAGTTTGAAGCAGTATCTAAACAATCAAGATCTCTTGCTTGCCTAGATGGGAGGATTGAGGCATGTGTGTATAGAAACCTGACTTTTGCATGACTGGAATTAGCCTACAATACAAAGAGTCAAATCTGCCCACCCATCTTTGCCTTTGGCCCCTCCCACGATTGGCATGTGGCCCCTCCCCCTAGGAGGCTGCCCCTACCAGTGATCTACAGACTACCATTTGGGACCCCTGAACTCTAAATGCTTGTGATCTTAAGCTGATGTCTTATCCGTTCCTTGAACAAAGATATCATATGGGAAACAGAAATAAGCTACACAAAGTGAAAGGTTGAACACACTGTACCATTGCTCCTCTCCAACGCCAGCATAGTATCTGGATCCAAGGCAATGCTAACAAGCAGTTCCATGTAGCTCCTAAATGTTTCTTTCATAGCTCTGGTGTTCAAAAAACGAGTAATAATAGGAGCTGGAGGTGCAGTGTCTGAAATACAGTATCAGAAATACAAATATATTGTTCCAATTGCATTTTGTTTACAGGCCTAGAAATTTATTACGATTCTGGTGACCTCTAGTGACCATTCAAAGAAATACAGATGGTTGTTGTTGTTTAGTCGTGTCCGACTCTTCGTGACCCCATGGACCAGAGCACACCAGGCACTCCTGTCTTCCACTGCCTCCCGCAGTTTGGTCAGAACAGATGGTTAGTATGCACTATTTTAGTAAGGACTGAGCTGTTAAGATCCTTAACAGTTGAAAAAAAGCTTCAGATAATTTAAACAAGAACAACAAAATATGGATTCTTACTGGATTAGTTATAAGCTGAAAAAGAGTGCTTAGGAGCAGTTTTTATGATTATACTGCATTCCAATTCAAGCTTAAACTTTTTCTTCATTTTGGAAAATTAGCATCCTTTGCTTTGAAAACCTAAATGAAACATCTGAAAATAACATGGCTGCTACAGAAGAATTAACCAATGCCCAAACACACTGCAAGTGCCACTTAAAATTAAATGTCAAAGAATTCATTCCTAATAAGGACAGTGGAGTGGAGACTTGGGAGAAATCTTTCTGCCTGACAGAAATTGCCAAAGGTCAAACCAATCCACAGAGTGTTACTGACCCTATAGCCAACACGGCCTGCCTCATCTCTTAGATGCCTATGTGTTCTTGAGCATGCTGTCTGCAAAGAGTTGCAAATGTGTTGACGTTCCATGTGATTGGGCTTCCCAACCATGTGGGGTGCTTATACATGTATGCATGTAAGCATCCCTTCATAGATACTGAGCTCAACAAGCAAACATTTGGTAACGTTGAGCTGATTCCAAGAGGTGCAGCCCCTGTTCCCTCCTCCCTATGCAAAGTAAATGCGTGCTGGCAATGTCTGCATAAGACTCTACTCATCCCACGTTATGAAGCAATATAAAAAAAGTTGCCCTCTTCACAAATGGTGGCTTTGAAATGTTCACAATTACCACGCAACAAAACGGAAAATTACATTTTGTGAGGCCATGATTCTACTAAAAGGGGGTAGGAAGAGCAGCACCAAAAGCAAGAGAAGTCATGAAAGAGGCTGAGCCTCAAAGTGGTACCAGTAATAAATCTTTACAAAATATAGTTTTTGCAAAATAAAGTCCTGTTTCGGTTAAAAGCAACCTTCTTCGGGGCACTTATTAAGAATGAGGTTTTCCTATCAAGTTAGCACCTCTCCACCAAGTTTTGCTGAGAAATTTGCAAAGCTTATTAATATTTTTTTTTGAAGATATTACATAATCAGAATACCTAGTTTTGACATTGTGGCACTTACCTTCCTCGTCACTCTGGAGTTGAGGGGCAGGGGGCAATTCTTCTTTCCATGTTTTCCGTTTCTTTGGTGGTGGTTCTGCCTTTATCTTTGGCTGCTTAGCTTTGGGTTTCACTACAGAAACTTTTGTTGTTGCAGGTGTGGTTTTTGATGCTGGAGGCTCAGGAGATTTGTTGATGCTAGTGCTTGGCTTACAATGGACAGGCCTACAAATTGAAAGCAAGAGTAAATGAAAGGAACTATTGTGAGTACGGGGAGGCGGGTGGCGCTGTGGGTTAAACCACTGAGCCTAGGGCTTGCCGATCAGAAGGTTGGCAGTTTGAATCCCTGCGATGGGGTGAGCTCCCGTTGCTCGGTCCCTGCTCCTGCCAACCTAGCAGTTCGAAAGCATGTCAAAGTGCAAGTAGATAAATAGGTACCACTCCGGTGGGAAGGTAAATGGTGTTTCCGTGCGCTGCTCTGGTTCGCCAGAAGCGTCTTAGTCCTGCTGGCCACATGACCCGGAAGCTGTACGCCGGCTCCCTCGGCCAGTAAAACGAGATGAGCGCCGCAACCCCAGAGTTGGCCACGACTGGACCTAATGGTCAGGGGTCCCTTTACCTTTACCTTTTTATTGCGAGTACGAGTTTCACCTTTATAAACTGAATTAACCTCATTTAGGTTATTCATTAATTTAACCTCTATTATTCTCTCTGCATTAATGCCTTTATGGACTTTTACTCCATTTTCACCTGCAGACAAGCACAATTGTTTAAATGATCTAACTACTGGGAAAGATCCACTGCAGCATGAGCAGGCAGACCTCTTCCGCTCATGCAACAGGGCTTCTTCTTCTCGTCCTCCCCCTGGACTCTGCACCCACCCCAAAAACAAATCTGTTCCAGAAGGGCGGAGCAGCTGATGAGAGCAGAGTGAGAGGAACTGGATGAGGAAGAACTCCTGTTGCAAAGCAGGTTTCCACTGTGCAAGTGAGTGGTCATGATTAGATACAGCACACGGGTTCTGAATGTGTTGTTAGCTGGTAATCTGATGTGTTCAAATTCACTCATGCATACGCCAGGTTGCTCCCACCCAACCATTAGCTGCTGAAAGACTAACTAGTAGAATTTTGTGAATGGGGGAAAGAAGGAATGTCGCTTCTCATTTAACAGCAATCAAGCTCCACAGAAGGAACTAAGATGAAACCCAAAGAATGACACTATTGGCTGGGGAAAAACATATCTATGAACAACATCACACAACTATGATTTAGAGCACTGCCAATGGGCTGCAGAGAGACTTAGGGTCATGTGCTCATCATAATTCAATTTGTAATTCAATTCAGTTGTAAGGCAGCTTACAACATGAAAAGATTCACATAATTATAAACATAAGTAGTCATAAACAATAAACAAAACACACCAAAAAGCAGCCAACCATAATAAACCATAAGATCCAAAAATAAAGATCCAAAAATTAGTAGCAATAACAGCAACAAAAAAACCCCCAAAGCAATACTCCAACCCCAGAGTCTGTTCAGCAGCCTCAGCTTTCGTAGCTAGAGTCTGTCAGCCTTCCCAAGCCAGGTGGAAAAAGGCTAGTAAACAAGGGAGCAGGTCTTCCAGGACTCAGAGCTAAGATGCTCCCGTTCTGTTCTCCACTGTACACAAGGAGAGTGAAAGTTCCATATTCTCTTTTACCTAAACCTCAGTTCCCAAAGTTTGTACATAATGGGAAACAATGGTTTAGTCAAAAGTGAGCAAAGATACCTTCCCTCCTCCTTATACATGGAAGAGAACCATGCACACCCAAAGTGTGTAATTACGCAAACCAGTCCACATTTTCAGTCTATTCTATTTGTTGCAACTACAAATAAATATTATGGATGTCTGCTGTAAAAAAATACAAAATATTTCTATTAAAATCTACAAATGTTAAAGCTTTTCTTTTTGACCCTATATCTTATCAAAATAAAATACCTTGCAGACGGTACAGGCTTATTTCTGGGTCTCTTGGAACACACTCTGACATACTCTTTCTTGTTTGTATTTTCTATAAACTTCACGTATACTCTTTTGTACTTTGATTTTGCGTCTCCAAAATACCCAAGATACTGCAATGAGAGAAAAACGCAGACATAGTACATGCAGATTCTTGCACTCGATTTTGTACAGGATAATTTATACTTAAGTTTAAATAATGGGTTGCGTCCAGATATAAATGTGAGCACAAGGCATCTATCCCTCCTGAGGGTCTTCCAGGAAAGGGCTGGGATGTAACATGGGGGAGTTGAAGTAGGTGGGAACTAAGCCCAAGAGAGGCAGTGTAATAATGCACCCCCCCAAAAAAAAGCTAACACTATATTAGGCTGCATCAACAGAAATATCGTGTCCTGATCAAGGGCACTATTCTGCCTTGGTCAGACCACACCTGGAATACTGTGTCCAATTCTGGGCACCACAATTTAAGCAGGATATTGACCAGCGAGAACATATGCAGAGAAGGGCAACCAAGATGATAAAGGGTCTGGAAGCCATGCCTATTTTATTTATTTTAAATTTGTATACCACCCTTCATCTGTAGATATCAGGATATGAGGAATGGTTGAGGAAAATGGGTATGTTTAGCTGGTTTAGCTGGTAAAGAAGAGAGTGAGAGAAGATATCATAGCCACCTTCAAATATCCAAAGAAAGAACAAGCTTGTTTCCTCCTGCTCCAGAGGCTAGGACCCAAACCAATGGATTTAGGAGATTCTGACTAAACATCAGGAAATTTTTGATGGTAAGAGCTGTTGGACAGTGGAAAAGATTCCCACAAGAGGTGATGGACTCTTCTCCTTTGGAGGTTTTTAAGCAGAGACTGGATGGCCATCTGTCATGCATAATCTAGCTGAGATTCCTGCATTGAGAGTTGGACTAAATGTTCCTCGGGATCCCCTCCAATGCTATGGGTAGAGTTTTCACTTGTGAAAAGTCTTGATGCAACCAAATAAATAGAGTTAAGCTTGTCACACACTCCAAGTTAAAAGAATCAGCATATAAAATTTAGATCATGTATTCATCACTAAGTAAAAAGAATGTCTAATAGGTTACTCTTTTATAAGCACATCCTTTAGCCTGAAGGTTTTGGTAGAATTCAACACACCAGTTTAGCTCAAAGGCACATAATATGTAATGTGCCTGGCCTGTGTTTCTGAAGCTTAAGGCATTAGGTGCTCATTTATAGTTGGGAGAATTAGAAATGATCCTTCGGTGGGGGAATAAAAGACCCAGTGGCCTTTCAAGTAGTTTCTGATTATTATAGTTAGTAACCACACATTACCTGATTTGCATGTCACAGCAGGTTATGGCTGCCATGAACAAGGAATGGAGCAAGCAATGAATGCCTGGGAAGGGAAGAAGGAGGAGGTGGCAGCAGGAACACTCCTTTCTGCCAGCCGTGGCCTATGAAAGAACTTCTATTATCATAGTGACTACAATGTCACAGGGTTCTTTGTTGCTGAGTACCAAGATTAATGTGGAATCCTTGTACGTACACTGTTAGTAGCTGTGAACTCTCTCTGTCCATCTCGCACTTCAGGAACAAACTTCTGCAACAAAGCTTTTTGAACCTTCCAGATTGCTGGAGGCTCCATCCCTGTTTTTAAAGCAACCTGCAAGGGAAAAAAGAAAAGAAAAGCAACCATTTCAATTAGTTTTATGCAGCTGAAGTGATTAGTTCCAACTGCACCCTACCTTCATGAGTTTGTATATTTTACACAGCATTTTATGTTTTCAATAGCAGCTCTCAACACATACTGTGATGCCACTTGAAGGTCCAACTGAAGGGTGTGGGCCTTCCCAAGCATATAAATTAAGACCTTTGGCCCTCAAAATATTGCTAGACTACAACTCCCATCATCCCTATTGACTACGCTGGCTGGGGCCAATGGGAATGGGAGACCAACAGCATCTAATAGGCCACAGCAGGTTTGCCACCCCTGGTATACATGAACATAATACTTCTCATGGGAAAACCCAGCACTCCATCCACTGCACCACACTACCACAAGCCCCTCTTCCATTATTTTGAAGTCGTGACAACAAAACAGCAAATGGAAATATCTCATATTTGTGATCTTTCCAGTGAACTGCCCTGAGACCTACGGGTATAGGGCGGTATATAAATTCAATAAAATAAAATAAAAACACACACACATCTCCCCCTATTTAATGTTTTAATAAGGCCGTTTGAAAATGCTGTAAAATTATACAGAACTATCAAAACCCAACCAAACAGAATTTACTGCAGATCTGAATACAGCAGAACCTCGGGTTACGTTACCCTTTGGTAGCGTAAACTCCAGGTTGCGAAAGCAACAAACCCAGAAGTGTTTCGCCACTCGCACATGCGCAGAAGCGGTCTCTCTGGTTGCGAAAACTTCAGGATATGGCTGGACCTCTGAAATGTATCCTGTTCGCAACCAGAGGTACCACTATACAAGTAAATGACAATTGAGAATTGTCATATCTGCCCCAGAGATGATATTAACAAGTTGTATTGAGGGTGGGCTGTTGTTTTCTTGTTTTTAGAGAGTGATGGGCACAACTATAGCCTGTCAGCTCAGGCATCACACAAAACTAATCACCACAAACCCACTGAAACTATAGTTTCCACTTCTGGTTTAATGGCCAATTTCAAACCATGGTCTATCAACTTAGATATCAAGCAAAACCACTTAAATTTCCTAAACAATGTTTTAGCAGGATCTCAATTTGTGTCTCCACGTAACAAGCAATCATAAGATTGAAAAGTGATACATATACATTTACAAACGCTAGTCCCTTGTTATCAGAAAAGATTTGTACATATTTACAGTAAAGTACCAAAAATGTCAAAGCTACAAGATACCAAGAAAAGGAGATAAAATTACACATGGCAGGAAATACTCTTTGATCAGTGTGTTCTCTTAAACTGCTCAAAGCAAAATCATTGATTACCTTTAGTAATTCTATATCTTCAATCTTCACTACAAATTCATCACGCTCTCTGTACACGCCCTCGCCTCCACTTTCTCCGTCGTCGTCCTCAATATATCCTTCTATTGCAGCAGTTGCCTGTGTTTTTGCTAAGTCTTCTGTAAGAACTCTGCCCATCTCATGTTGCACTAAACACATTTTCACCTGAGAATCTGCCACAGAACTAGTTGTTTCAGAAGATTCCTTCCTTACGACAGTATTGGTGGTGGCATTAGATACAGTCTTGATGATTTCTGAAGTTAAAAAACAAGCATTTTTTCATATTTCAATTAACAACTGTTTTCAGCTTATCGTAAGCCACTTAAAAATTGTTCCCGAGTAGAACAAAATGCTAGTTCCACTGATGACATTAGGAGGATCCCCTATCTGAAATCCTAGGCTACTGTATGTCTAACGTATTTACTTTTCATTAAAAATTAGTGCAGCATACCAGAAAAAGACTGAAGCTTCAACACCTTCCCCCAAAAGAAATCAAGGCACCCTCAAATTTGAAAGGTTTGCTGCTTTGAACTACATATGGAAGAAATTGGATCCTCAGAGTGCTAAAAGGGAATGCAAGAAGACAAGACCACACCCATCTTTTAATATGTATGATAAATGTGTTGCGGTAAACCTAAGGTGGACTGGGATTTTTCTAAGTTGAAATTGTCTCTTAACACACAATCAAGTGCTTAGCTTTGTGGAGACACTTTCAAAGGTAAGACTTGGACACAAAATATTCATCCTAAAATAAAAAGGACAGTTACTTAATAAAAAGCACAGATATTGAATTATTTATCTTGTGCTGCATAGGATATGGCTCATTGTGTTACTGTTTATGCACTGTGAATAGGGAAAATAAACTTTTTTATAAAAAGAAGCTTAGGCATTAAAATGACCCTTAAAAAGAGAATGATTGTGTAAAGTCACATAAACATATTACAACATTTTAAAGCTTTCAGAATAATTTATATCAAACCAAATTAAATCAGGCCTATAGGTTGTATCCAATGCAGCTTACACTGCAGACTTCTGTGCATAAAAACATACCTTCCTCTTCTGGCTTCTCCAGCCCCTTGTGATGGAGAAATCTTATCCAGAGGGGTAGGGGATCCTCTAGAACAGAGTTTGGGGTTATGTGGTGGGAGGAAGCACTGTTGCATGAGTAGAACTGTTTGCACAGCACTGGACGAAAACCATTGTTTCCCAATACCAATAGTGGAATGTGACAACACTTACAACCATTTTCAAGAAAGCTAAATTGACTTCCAAGTATATTTTCACCTGTCAGGATCCTGCTTTGCCTAAATAACAGTGAAATATAGATATCTGTCTACAGCATTTGGGATAAGCAAGAGCGAATCATTTGAATCTTTTACTTAAGTTATTTTAAAACCAGATCCACATATCCAATTGTAAACAAAATAATCTTTACCTGATTTTTTCTTTTTATCAGAAGCATCGTCCAAAGTTGACAATGCAGAAGTGATGCACTTCTGAAGATCCTGGTTAGCCCCTACAGAATCTTCATCAGAAGAAAACGATGGCAATGCTTCTGAAATTTTCTTCAGTTCTTCATCACCCTTTCTGTTTGAACATTCAGTGCTGCTCTCAAGTGAGGCAGAAGGTGCTGCTGCCGCCATGTGAGGTTTTGAAAGTGGATGTGGACAAGGTACTCTAACAACAGGGGTAACAGGTCTCCGCACACGACTAGGAACACGCACAGCAGGAGCTGAAAACTGTTGCCTGGGTCCACCTTTTAAGAAATCTAAAAAAGATGCAATGAATCCTGTTCTGACTTCTGGTTGTTTTTCTTCCACCTCTTTTATTTTTTGCCTCATTTTCTCTTGATGCTGGTAAGTTTCATGGCAGCTTTCAGGAGCAGGGGAATATGGCAAGGCGGCATCAGTTCCTCTTGAATTCTGACGTTTGCACTGTCCACTTCGCTTCAATTGCTTCTGGTGCATGCCATCTTCGTTAGCAGTTTTAAGCTGATTTTGTCCCCTGTCCTTTTGCTTCTGAAGTTCCTCTTGTGATAAATCTTGGCTCTTGCCTTCAGCTCTGCTGCCATTTTCATCACCTGGTTGTTGCATAGATAGTGGCTGCAGTGGAACTTTAGTTTTGCTTCCTGTCACAGTGTTGTCACTTTCCATGTTAAAAACACCATGGGGTGCGGCACTCTCATTTCGAGCCCTACCACTTAAAACAAGATCTATATCTTTTACATTTATTGTACTATCCATATGAATACCGTTTTTATCTTCACATTCATTACCAATGCCAGACTGCTGCTTAACTAAGCCAGGAACCTGTTCATGCCTCTGTTCAAGCTCTGAGGTAGCAACTCTAGTAGGAATGCTGTGATCAGGAGTCTCAAGGTGTTGTTGCTCAAGGCTCCTATTTTTTGGCTGCATTGTAGGCACTGCTGTTAGGTTTAGTGTAACCTGGCCTCCATTTAAAGAAACATTGTTTATGTTCAGTGGCTTTCCAACAACAGTTGATGAGTTGTTGAAGCTAGAAGTCACATGTCTGACATCCATTGTCTGGAACTGAGACTTAGAATTGTCCCCATTTTCAACTGACTGGATATTTTCTTCATTAGCCGTAGATTTGGCAAATTCAGACGTTGTTCCTACACAAGCTGCAGCTGTTGCTGCCAAGATATCTTCCACATTAGACAGTATATTCCTCTCATCGTTGAGAAGCATAGACTCTGGGAAACATACAGAACTAAGGGAAACAAACTGATTCTTAGATTCATGATCTGGCCGCACAAAATTCTCTTTCAATGTCAGGTGTTGCTGTAGTGGCTTTGATGGTTCAGAAATGTTCATTTTCATAACTTCAGAGTTCTGAGAATGAAGCTGCTGCTGAGAATGTCCTCCATTACTCTGAATCATATGACCATCTATGTGAAGGAATGGGTGAGTCACCTGCTGAGAACCCTGAAGGCGCTGCTGGACTTGTGAAGAACTTTTCGTGTGGCCCAAGCCAGATTGTAGTATTGACTGCTGAAGCATTTGCAAATCACAGGCAGATTCTAGAAGTACCTGTGCACCAGGCAAACACAGCTGCTGGCCATGTCTTATGGCTTGACTGTGGAGCTGTGGTGGTGTGCTCATGACTTGGCCCTGTTGCTCTGATGCTTTCGCTTCATGTACTTTATGCAGAAGAGAATGCTGCTGGCTGAGTTCTTTAGAATCCACATTTACTTGTGTTGTTGGCAATAAATTAGCTGCCTTTTTAATATCATGGCTTCCTATGTTAGTGATACGGCCAATTTGCTGGGTGAGCTGTGCCACAGAACTAACCATTCTTTCGTCTTTTTTTGATCCCTGAAAAGTAAGCCCAACAACTTGATCTTCAAGACGAGAGTTACTCCTGATTACACTTTGAGAATACCTATTATCTGCTTTGGAAACTTTATAATTTGTATCCTGAGCATTAACTTCATCATCAGTTAGCCTCTGAGTGGAGGAATCCAAAGATGTTTGCTGTTGCAATGCCTGCATATCTTGCATTGGGAACTGTTCATTCTGCTTGCACGTTTGATATAAGTTAGGGTCAGATTCCCTTTTGATGTATAACTTAGTATCTGAGGAAGACCTGTTGTTCTGCAATGCCTGTGAATGAGCTGGCATTGCAAAAGAAGTTGACTGGACAACTGGCAAAAACTTCTGAGACTGCGGAGAAGATGGCTCTTGTGCCTGAGAATGTAAAGAAATATAGTTCTGGGGAGGGCTCGAGGCTGACAAGTTCTGAACATGTGGAGAAGAATATGGAAGAGATGGCGACGTTAATGTTAAAGGTTGCCCTGTTGTATATGTTTCTGAAGGACTAACCACTGACAAAACCTGTGATTGAGATGAATAGCTACCTTGGGATCTGCTAATGGTTGACAAACCCTGAGAATGACTAGAAGAGTAATTTTGAGATTGGCTGACTGAAGAAAGATCTGTTTGCCCAGAGTAACTGCCATTTGAAATTGAACTTAATACCTGTTGATCAGAAGAATAGCTTAGTGTCTGGCTATCTGAAGTAATTGCCTGTGATTGCCCAGGAAAAGCAAGTGTTTTGTACAGTGGTGGCAGCTTCTCAACCTTGATGGCTGAGAATACCTGTGCATGACTGACTGGTGGCACATTCTGTGATTGCGTTGAAACATAGTTTTGTGATTGGCTTACTGACAAGAGGCTTGGAAGCTGTGCTGTAGAATAGATTTGTGCTTGACCTGCTATTACAGAATTCTGGCTCTGTGCAGTTTTGGAAAAGCTTTGTGTCTGCACAGTAGGGGCAATGCTTTGTGGCTTAGGAGTCTTTGTTGATCTTGGTGGCTGCTTCGTAGAGAGGTGTTTTGCTTTTGCAGTGGAAACAGATGGAAAACCAGGTGATGGAATCGCTGATGTGTATGACTGAGCAAGTTCTACTGAAACTTGAGAGGTCTTTTGCTGGGGTCTCCCATTGCTCACCTGAGTAGAATCATCGACTGGGCTACAAGATAGGGAAGACTGACGGGATGTATCCTGAAAATCATTTCCACTTGCACTTGATAA
The DNA here is from genome assembly GCF_964252035.2 of Podarcis erhardii. NCBI lineage: Eukaryota > Metazoa > Chordata > Lepidosauria > Squamata > Lacertidae > Podarcis > Podarcis erhardii. The sequence continues at coordinate 66,367,750 of NC_138497.1, read as the reverse complement.
ATAGTTTTGTAAGGAATGCTGTGAACCAGTCAGTTGTGCCTGAACAGACTGTGTGCTCGAAGGCCGCTGATGGTGCTTAATAACACTACATTCTCGCTGCAGGGCTCTTTCAATTGAGGCAGTGGAACCAGTAAACAGAGGTGAACTATATACTTGTGGAGGCTGCTGAGCTCCTCCAAGTGACGAAGGCAACAAACTGAACTGTGGCTGCAAGAGATGGGGTGCAGACTCTTGAGCAGAGCGATATGTTGAAGACTGTGGTGGTATGCTGGTACTTAACACAGAACCGCCCAGGCGCTCAAAGGCCAGCGCTGTGGGAACTGTGCTCTGGGATGTCTTGATCTGCAATAAAGGGTCATGAGCACTAAGAAGACCATTTGATGTCGGACTGAAAGTTGCATCTTGAAGTGTTAGAGAAGGAGTAGCAGCAAAGTTTCTACTGCTGAAAGTGTTAGGATGCTGATAGGCTGAAGTTGGTGGAAACGTCCCAGAGGCTGGCAAGGCTCCAGTAACAAAAAGCTCGGTTGACGAATGCATGCCTGTTTTAAAAAAGGGGGGGAAAGACACTTAAAAAAAGGGGAGTGACTACTCAATAGTGAAATAAGAACAGACGTAACCATTTTTCCCCATCTTGGACCTAATAAGAATTATTTAACCACTGCATTTGGAACCAGAAAAATTATATTCTAATAATATAAAAGAGGATGGTGAAATCATTTGTCTTCCTGGAATTTGTTTTGGGTAGCCTCTGCTATCCTACTTCTAAGCTTGTATATATGGTGGCAATTCAGGAACAAGTGGCTGCAAACTAAACATAATCCACATTAAGATTAACATATTACTGTGCAATAAATCTGGCAATCTGAAAGAGGTTATAGAGCCTGTTTTTGTTAAGACTGTACTCTGGATCAAGAGCACTGTGAGGGTTGTTTCTTGATCTGATGCTTTCCCTGGATATTCAAGTGGTGCAGTGGCAATAAGCACTTTTTTAAAAACCAGATCCACTGATGAGCCAATTAAAAGTCTTTTCTGGAGAAATCAGTACTGTCTTAGTTATCCACATGCTAGTACCTCCAGGCCAGACTGCTGTAAAGCTTTCTACGTGAGGCTGCCTTTAATGACAGTTCAGAAACTACAAATGGTCTAAAATAAAGAATCCAGAATGTTATATAGGACACACGAGGTTGGAGTGTATTATTCTAATCAACCATATTTGCTGACTGTTTCAAGACTCAATTTAAATTGCTTGTTTAATCTTTAAAGCTCTAAAAATATTGGAGCCATGTTAATTTAGGGTCCACTGCTCCCAGCTGAGCCTGTTTGTCACTTGAGATCTGTATCTGATGCTCTCATGGTCCCACCCTTATGTGACATTATGCTAAATTAACAGGAAGGTTCTTGAGACAGAGCCTTTCCAATAGAGGCACCGAGACTGTGACATGCTCCCTGCCCCCTTGAAATACATTGGGATTCCTCTTTTAAATTTTACTGTGCCAATTTGTTGTGTTTAAAAAATGTTCTAATCTACTGCTTTTATTATTTCTTATTGTGTTACTATTATTTATTTTATGTTGGAGAAATACAAATAAATTTATTAAAATAGCCACCAATATATTCAATTTAAAACTACACTGAAGTCAATACGAACTACTTTATTCTATTTAGGAAACCAGTTTGGAAAACTCTCCTACCGCCATAAAAAATTGGCACAATTTCAAAGAATGTTCCATTTCAAAGAATGTCACAACTGATTTAATAGCACTAATCTTGAATTCAGGACCTTTTTCAAGAGAACAATATGCTAGGACTTTTATTTTAGCGAAATGCCTTAGATGTGACCTGTGACACATATACAACAAATTCTTGTCTATTTTTAGTGTTTTTATGTGTTTTATCAACATATAGTTAAATGGCACTAGGTCTTTTGGAGTTTCTGATGTGCTTCTTATTACCATGCAAGTTCTTCAATAAATACAACATTGTATTTACACATTATTGTTCACAGGGGAGAGAGACTGCAACTATGATGGTTCCTGCTAACAAGTGTGCAAATATGTTAGCAAGCCACTGATTTTTTGCTAGGTTTTTGAATTGCAAGCTTATAGGTCGAAGACATCAAGGACTTCTGACTGCATACGGACACACCATGAGCCCTGAGAGCCCACATGCTAAACTGACCCAAGACTAATATTTTCATAGAAGTTCAATTACCAGTTTTGTCCTGCAAGGAAGTTAGACCAGTTTTGCAGGAAGAGATCCAACGTTAAGTGTTTATAACTGGATTATATACTGATTAAAGAGCAATACCTAGTTACAAATAGCAGTTAGGCACAAATGCAGTACCTTTGAAGCAAATATGGTTGTCAAAATAGATGTTTATTAAAGACTTAAAACACTTAAAATGAAAATCTTTCCCTAGAAATGCAAAACAAAATGGAAAAAAATTAAAAACAAACATTCTCTCTTAATTTCTCTATGATACTAATATTTCATATATTTATTTACTTATCTATAGAGGAACAACAGACTTAAGTTCTGAAAATTAGGAAAATGTCACCTGGCTGCCATGTTGGAGCTCTGAACTGTGGCAAGAGAGAAGTTCCTGAAGAAACAGCCTGAGCATTGCGGGATTCAATTGCAGAGAGAAAATTCATAACTGATGTATCTTTAGTGTTGTTATTGCTGCTGTGCATAGTGTTATCAAAAATCCCAGAAAGGCCTAGAACAAACAAATCATATGAGTCTGAGCACAAAAAACTACACATTACACAATATGCTGCACATTTAAGTGTGCAGCCATACATTCAGTGGACATGTAACTCAACCATAAGACTTGCTGGCTAATCTTGGGTAAATTACGACCTCTCAGTCAAACAAGGAATTAATGGGGGAAGAAAGACAGAAGAATGTATTCAGATACTGGGATAATGGAAGTAGAGATTATCTAAATAAACTTCAAATATATGTGAATTGTAGCACCATCAGTTTCAACATAAATTACATGCTCATCTTTTAACTCGCATTTTTTTAAGATTGAACAGTCCACATGAACAGCCTTTGACATCTTAATGTAATTAGCATAAGAATAGTGAGCAGATTATCTGTAGCTGTGCCTTTAAAATAGCTGTACATTTCACTCTCCTTCCAAAAAAGGTTCACACTCTTCAGAAATTTGACAGCTAGTCATGCAGGTAAGGTGGTGACAGGGAAACAGAAATTACTTAAAACATTAATTTATGAAATGTTTTTAAAAAACATTTTTATTTGATGAAGTGCATAATAGCACTACCAGGATAGTGCAAATGATAATGCACATTCCTCAAAACATTCTCCTTTATCTATCCCTTGTGAGCATCTAAGTCATCTGCTAGAAGTGTGCTAGAAATTTATAACTGATTTTATACAAAACTGAGAAACATATCCATTTAAACTGAAGATTCACAGAGAATTATTACCAGCGGGTAGGGAAGTAGTGGCGTATGCAGGAAGCTGGTGGGAAGTTGTATATGTTTGCCTGTGAAAATCTGTTTCGGATGAATGCCCTCCTCCATAGCTTAAACTGGGGAAAAAGTAAAAGTTATAACACGTAAAATTAGTGAAAACAACAACATGACAGCGATAAGTCTGACAATCACACAAAAAGGGATAAAGCAAAATAACCTCAAAAGAACAGGAACTTTAGCGGTTCAGGAGTTACTGATCTGTAGTAGTGCCAATTCTTTACACAACTTTGCATCAACAACTGATCCAAGAAAGCTGCTTTAGTTTACCAAACCAACAAAACCACTTTTAAAACATTAACATATCAAAACAGAAATTTGTTTCTTTGACTTATTTTATTTCTTCCTAGACACATATGGGCAGTATCCAGAGCTATATTTTTGGATTAAAGTTGTCTTGAGTTCCAGAGACCTCAATCACATAAAATGTTTGCAGAGCTTCTCCGAGTTCAAATAAAATTATAAAATGTGTGCAGGATAGGGCAGCGTGTGTGGTTTTGAAATTTGGGGAGGGTTTTTCTTTTTTGAATTTGCTTGCTTGATGTTCTCCTTGGGAGGGCTGTGCCCCAGAAGCCCTAGTGGACCAACTCCTACTGCTTAAGCTCCCCCCCCCCCACCAACCCTGAAGACTGGGTAGGTTGGAGAAGGGTGATGGTCTCCACATTTGTTTTGAATGCCTCTAAAGTGCAGTGCAGCTGCAAGAGGATCCTTGCTTTTTCCCTCCAATTCCAAGGCTGGGGAAGAAGTCGAGGATCCACCACACTTGCCCTCTTGACACTGATATGAACCTCTTCCACATTTCCCTTCATGATTGTCTGGCCTCCCACGTCAGAGGTGAAACAAACAAGAGGAAGTGGTGACTATGCACAGAGTAAAGGTAAAGGTAAAGGGACCCTGACCGTTAGGTCCAGTCGTGGACGACTCTGTGGTTGTGGTGCTCATCTCGCTTTACTGGCCGAGGGAACCGGTGTACAGCTTCCAGGTCATGTGGCCAGCATGACTAAGCCGCTTCTGGCGAACCAGAGCAGCACATGGAAATGCTGTTTACCTTCCTGCCGGAGCGGTACCTATTTATCTAGTTGCACTTTGACGTGCTTTCAAACTGCTAGGTTGGCAGGAGCAGGGACCAAGCAACGGGAGCTCACCCCGTTGCGGGGATTCGAACCGCCGACCTTCTGATCGGCAAGCCCTAGGCTCTGTGGTTTAGACCACAGTGCCACCCGCGTCCCTATGCACAGAGTAGGCTCCTGTTAAGAAATGCCAACATGAAAATATACCAAGACAGGTTTGTTTTGGTGGTGGTGGGGACTGCATACCCACCACCTGAAAATAATGCTACATGAAAGATGTAATGCTTAGATGTGGGCTGTATGTTGCCCAACCAAAACATAGTATTTACTGGAGAATGATCCTTAGTTCTCAACTTTTAATAGTGATAATTTTAGTGGCAATTAAAAATGTCAAATTTAAATTTGTGTTACAAAGGAGCAAAAGCAAGTTATGTTAAGAAAAATACTTAAGTTTCTTTTAAAATCTGTTACAATTTGAATGTAACCATAAATAATGTATGTTTAATGTGAAATGGTATTATTGATATATTAGTGTGGCAGAAACATGCATGTCATATAAAAGCAAAGGAGCTATTATAAACTATGCAGTATCTTTTGGTTTTGACACCAGTATTGAGCTGCTGGAATCACTCTACTTTGAAAATCTATACTGTACTAAAAGACACATATTGAACTATTATGAACATCTTAAACAAGTGCTTAGTCATTCTACTACTTTATGTACAATTTGAAAAAATACAAATTTAGTATTTTTCCACTTCCTCTAGGTGCTGCCTAACTAATGTTTAACAATAAACAAGAGAATGTTATGGGAACCTCCAATGTTAGCAGAAGGGTCAAAACCACATTATTAAAATAACATGTACTTTGCTAGAAAGAGCTAACAGAATTGCACCAGCATCTCAACTTGTGTTCTTTCTCTTTTTTTAAAAAAAATAATTTTTATTAACCAGCCAATCAAATCAAATCAAATCACATCACATAAATTCCGAATTACAAAGCCGAATTTTAAATTTTGTTGAGGGGACCCATATTTCAAGATCCGAAGGGGGATTCTGATCATCTTCTTGCTACTGCGTTAATGTCCAAATCAGTCCAAACAAAGTTCATAATTCTATACAGTCTTATTTTGCTGTTTCCACATCTCATCTTGTTCGTATATTTTCTCTTTTTTCTTTATGATCTCTTCTGATTATCTCCTTAAGCCGATAAACACCAATAATAATCCTGTGTGAATTTTTCCATTCGTCCAATTCTCAGATCAAGATGCTTTCCATATATCATCGCATTCATAGATAACATCGCTCTTTCCATCATTAATCACAGAACTGCTGCTCTTAAGTCCCTCTGAGGAGTTTCACCCACAATATAAAAACAGCTCTATTTCTCTATTTCTCCTCCCAGACTTACGTCCTCCGACAGAACTTCCCAATATGGCGACGGTATTTTTAACTGCGTCATTCCAAAGCCCTTATACATTCCATGCTCTTCTTAAAACAAGCTTTGGTTAGAAAGTTTATCTCCACACAGACGTAAATCCACTGCTTAAGTCCTTCAAACGACATTTCTGACTTGTGAGGGGGGGGGATTCTTGTTTAATCACATAGAGGAAAGAAAGGAAAGTTTTTTCCCCCTCCCCCATCCAGTCCCTTTGCCATACCGAGTCTTGGTGTATCTTCATCTGATTGATTCCTGTTCCTCCGACTCGTCTTGTTTATCAGAGATCTCTTCTGTTAGCAGTCTTTACTCCCCCTCCTTCCTTGAAATAGGTGCATTCGCTTCATCCTAATAATTTCTTTTGAAGTTCTTGCCTGGATAGCTCAGTTGGTTAGACCATGGTGCTGATAACACCAAGGTTGCAGGTTCGATCCCTGTATGGACCAGCTGCATATTCCTGCATTGCAGGGGGTTGGACTAGATGATCCTCAGGGTCCCTTCCAACTCTACAGTTCTATGATTCTATGATTCTTGCAGCTATAGGCGTGGATCAGAGGCAGTGTCCAGGAGCGCCGAAATCCACAGGAGGGCATTCTGCCTAGTGCCCCCATCCCCACAAATTTGGGGGTGGTATAGGGCACAGCAGGCAAGGGAAGCCCCACCCCACAACCCTGGGGGGGGGTTAGGGAGACTATTTACTCCCATCACAGCCTCCAAATTACCTCGTGTGGGTCGGAGAGATGTTATTGTCAGCCATCTTCTGATGCGCCCCTAGTGGCCCCTCCAACTTGTGTTCTTTCTCAAAACTATTGTACTCCACAAAACTTATACTGTATTTCCAGTAAACATTTGGAGCACCTATATGCAAACAACCAATACAAGAGAACATAAACACCTTCACCAATGGAAGGAGCAACTTCCATCTTCAATGAATGAATGTAGAGGCTTGAGCAGAGAACTTATGAGACTCTGTACTGCATTGTATACATTACATATTATTTGGCATTACGGACTCGATCTAGAGTCGTGTGAATTTTAACTGTTCTGGGAAATGAGACTGCATCTTCCTCTCAACTGTGGTCACTAAAAATCCTCAGCAAATGCTTGTGTTGCGGCACAGATCTCTGCAATGGGAAGAGGAATCTGAAAACCAGGCAGAGGCAGGTGGCAGAAGCATCACGGAAGTATATCTACATTTAAATAAGATAATATTATTTTTGAAAACTTTTTAAAAATTAGCCATCTCTTTTACATCCCCACTCTTTACATCAGCTAATAAAACTAAGAAATCCAAAGCAGACACACCCTTAAGAAAAATCTACATTGTCATGTCAGGAATCTGCTGAATTTGATAGTTCAGTTACAAAAATGATACAAGAGGCGGTGGCGGTGGCGGTGGCAGGGGGAAGCCTACAGAGGCATTAACCTGCAGAGCAAACCAAGAGTAAAAAAAGAGCAAAAGTTCTGCAGCATGAAGCCTCCAGTGGCTTCTTTTTTTTTTTTTTTTTTTTGAGAGAGAGAGAGAGAGAGAGAGAGAGAATTCTTGGGCTGCTATTAGGAAGTAAGTTTATGTAGAAGCCCCCTATATAGTGGTACCTCTGGCTGCCCGTTCACAACATGAAAAGAGCGCAACCTGCAGTGGCGCGTCTGTGCAGGTCACGATTCGGCGCTTCTGGGCATGCACATGTCATTTTGTGCATCTGCGCATGCGCGAGCGGCGAAACCTGGAAGTAACCCTTTCCGGTACTTTCAGGTCACCGCGGGACGTAACCTGAAAGAACGTAACATGAAGCGGATGTAACCAGAGGTATGACTGTACTTCCCTTTCTTACACTGATGGCAACAGAAGCCATTCACATCTAAGAAAAACAAAGGGCTTATGTCACCCATCTGGGTCCGTAGGGAGGCAAGACCCCCCCCCTCCAATTTAATTCTGGATTAGAAAGGAAAAGAACATTTCTCAGCTTCACTACTCACAATTTGTACCATCTGCCAGCACTCGCCAGACATGTGCTCGTTATTGTCAGTGAGCATCTGAGGAACAAAAATGTTCTGAAACTGACATGGATTTGAGGATACCCCCTCAAACTAAAACATTTAACGCTCTGGTTAAGAGTGACAGAAGCACTATTATCAATCTAAACCGGAGTTCAATTTTAATTTAAGTAAAGCTGCAATCCAAATCATACCAGTTCTCTCTAAGAAAACGAACTTTGGATTTTGCTTCAACTAAGGGAGGGAAAAAAAGTAACCTTTTGTTTAGCATCACTTGCTGATTGTATTGGTGCTGAAGGGAAGATACGTAACAAAGACACAGAAAGCTCAGTTGTTAGGTTGACTTGCCTTTCAGCAGCCTGAGGGGGAAAAACTCCTGTAAAAAAAGGCATTGGGGCTAACTAAGGGACTGGATAGAAAGTATTATTACAGATATTCCATTAGCCCAGTCCAACTGAAGGCATGTCATACCGTCATCCAGATTGTTTTTAGTTATGTGAAACCAGGCTAACACAGTATACAATCGTACCTTGGTGCCCAAATGCCTTGGGAGTTGAATGTTCCAACTCCCAAACAATTGAAAACTAGAATTGAGTGTTCCGGTTTTCGAACATTATGTTAGAAGCCGAATGTCCGATGAGGCTTCTGATTGGCTGCAGGAGCTTCCTGCAGCCAATCAGAAGCCATGCTTTGGAAGTCGAACATTTTGGAAGTCGAACGGACTTCCAGAATGGATTCTGTTTGACTTCCGAGGTACAACTGTATAGTACATTTGTACCATCATTTCATGAAGAATTGTATGTATCAGTGACAGTGTACCACCAGGCCACGTGCCTGATATGTCCTGACATGCTTTTTTAAAAACCCACCACGCTGCTAAACAAATTTAGCTCTGCCAAACAACATTGGCTTCGGTGGTGCTGAGTTCACAGTACTCCAGAAACAGGAAGGAGCGTTCTGGTATGTTCCAATGCTTTGCCAGAACTCTTAAAAAAAAGAGAGAGATCAAAGTGCTCCTTTCCATTATTGGCATGTTCTGATCTGCTCTCAATGGCAATGGTTTTTTCGGTGCCATCACTACTCATGGAACTGATGAAGGATAAGACTCGATCTCTCAGGCAGAAGTGGTAGCTGGATGACTTCATGTGCACACTCCTTTTCCCAGTCCCTAGTACTCCAGAAAATCAGCAGTGTGCTCAGAGGGTTTTAAAGGACCAGCCTCATGGGGAACTAAGGTGATGCTCTCTCCTACTGCCCTCAATCCTTTCCCACCCTGTATGCCTCCAGGAGCTGGCTGTGAGATTTAAAAAGCAGCACTCTTGATGAGCATCATTAACTGTGTGTGTGTGTTCTTTAAAAGGCAACTGAGAAGGCAGGCAGTATTAAATTAATGGTGAAGGGTAACTGGGAATTCATTTTCCATTCATTTTCTATTCAGTTAATTAATTTCAGTTCCTTTATGTCATAGGATTTTGAGCACCTTTGCCATGTGACCCCCGTCATGTGGTAACAAAGCAATACAGAACTAAAAAAAAAACAGCCAGCCATTCCTGCTCTACAGCAAATATGACTCCCTTGGGCATGCAAATGAATATCTGCAGCCAGTTGCTCTGTCAAAATCTCCAATAATTAACGTAACAAAAGGCAGGAACAGCTTTTCTGAAGAATTCTTTTGGTAAGGTAGGCCCACAGGATAAATTCTACTAAGAAGCTGATGACCAACCAATTGAAATGATGGTGCCTCAGACCAATCTTAAAGAACAAAAGAAAGGCTTGTCGAGGCTATACCTGGCAAAAAAACCATACATTTGATTTATTTACAGAAGACACTGATTTCCAGGAAGAGAAATGAATGGACTTATTCTTTAAAGATGGCAATGTCATCTAAACAATGATCAGAAGCAAGGAATGAGTACATTATTTTTATTTTTGCTACACGGTTGTTTCTGCTCTACCCACAGCAATGCTTTGATTCTGAGAATAGAACATATACTACTAACGGCATATATATTTCTGTGCTAAATTTGAGAATACCATTGAGGTGGTGGCAAAGCCTCACCCCAGCACCAGTGCTAGGGCAGGCTTCCTCAACCTCAGCCCTCCAGATGTGTTTGGCCTACAACTCCCATGATCCCTAGCTAGCATGACCAGTGGTCAGGGGTGATGGGAATTGTAGTCTCAAAACATCTGGAGGGTCGGGGTTGAGGAAGCCTGGGCCCAGGGCTACTGCCAGGCTTTTACCCCTCTCTCACTATCATGTCAAACTATATATGCTCCTCCTATGTTGTTTTTTTTAAAAAGTCAATGGATCCCATTCACTTCTGTAGGATGAATTAACTATTATCTGTCATACATTTTGGGGGAAAATACAGCGTATTAGGCTCAAATTACTTGCTGTTGTCCCTATGTACACCAAGATGGAATAAAATATAGGGTAACCAATAGTTCACAAACATGCTGTGAAAGATGATTTATGGTCACCTCAGAAAACCAATACAAACTCAGTTTGTATTACCTTCTTCAAATACACACACACACACATACAGTTCCAGTTACAGATAGGTAGCCGTGTTGGTCTGCCATAGTCAAAACAAAACAAATTCCTTCCAGTAGCACCTTAAAGACCAACTAAGTCAGTTCTTGGTATGAGCTTTCGTGTGCATGCAAGAAGTGTGCATGTGTATCTGAAGAAGTGTGCATGCACACGAAAGCTCATACCAAGAACTGACTTAGTTGGTCTTTAAGGTGCTACTGGAAGGAATTTGTTTTGTTTTTACACACATACAGTGGTACCTCAGGTTACATACGCTTCAGGTTACAGACTCTGCTAACACAGAAATAGTAGAATCATAGAATCATAGAGTTGGAAGAGACCACAAGGGCCATCGAGTCCAACCCCCTGCCAAGCAGGAAACACCATCAGAGCACTCCTGACATATGGTTGTCAAGCCTCTGCTTAAAGACCTCCAAAGAAGGAGACTCCACCACACTCCTTGGCAACAAATTCCACTGTCGAACAGCTCTCACTATCAGGAAGTTCTTCCTAATGTTTAGGTGGAATCTTTTTTCTTGTAGTTTGGAACCATTGCTCCGTGTCCGCTTCTCTGGAGCAGCAGAAAATAACCTTTCTCCCTCCTCTATGTGACATCCTTTTATATATTTGAACATGGCTATCATATCACCCCTTAACCTCCTCTTCTCCAGGCTAAACATGCCCAGCTCCCTTAGCCGTTCCTCATAAGGCATCGTTTCCAGGCCTTTGACCATTTTGGTTGCCCTCCTCTGGACACGTTCCAGTTTGTCAGTGTCCTTCTTGAACTGTGGTGCCCAGAACTGGACACAGTACTCCAGGTGAGGTCTGACCAGAGCAGAATACAGTGGCACTATTACTTCCCTTGATCTAGATGCTATACTCCTATTGATGCAGCCCAGAATTGCATTGGCTTTTTTAGCTGTCGCGTCACACTGTTGGCTCATGTCAAGTTTGTGGTCAACCAAGACTCCTAGATCCTTTTCACATGTACTGCTCTCAAGCCAGGTGTCACCCATCTTGTATTTGTGCCTCTCATTCTTTTTGCCCAAGTGCAATACTTTACATTTCTCCCTGTTAAAATTCATCTTGTTTGTTTTGGCCCAGTTCTCTAATCTGTCAAGGTCGTTTTGAAGTGTGATCCTGTCCTCTGGGGTGTTAGCCACCCCTCCCAGTTTGGTGTCGTCTGCAAATTTGATCAGGATGCCCTTGAGTCCATCATCCAAGTCGTTGATAAAGATGTTGAATAAGACCGGGCCCAAGACAGAACCCTGTGGCACCCCACTAGTCACTCGGGTTAAGAACTTTGCTTCAGGATATAAGGATATAAGGTTAAGGATGGACCTCCAGAACGAATTAGGTTCTTGACCAGAGGTACCACTGTACAGCTTGGCACACATAAGCAGGGCCATGGGAGATATACTATACAGTGGTACCTCGGGTTAAGTACTTAATTAGTTCCGGAGGTCCGTTCTTAACCTGAAACTGTTCTTAACCTGAAGCACCACTTTAGCTAATGGGGCCTCTCGCTGCCGCCACACAATTTCTGTTCTCATCCTGAAGCAAAGTTCTTAACCCGAGCTACTATTTCTGTGTTAGCAGAATCTGTAACCTGAAGCGTATGTAACCTGAGGTACCACTGTACAGGTGTTTCTGCAAGACAATAAACAAATTCAGCAAAAGGAAAGGAATTGCAAGTTAGAAAAGCCTATCTATAACTGGTTAACAAAGAGTAAAAAAGACAATTGGAAAAGCAGAGAAAGAATCTAGAACCAGTACAGAACTGATGCCATTTTTAATGGTACACTTACGTTAATGAACAATTTCAAGAAAAACAACAACACATGGCCAAGAGAAAAAACGTTTTTAAGCAAAATGCCAGCTAAAGGGGTCTTATTCTGCTGCATCTGAAACTGTGCATATATTCTCCACATCCACTAGGTAAGTACTAAGATATGGCATTCTGGCAGATTTTGCACTATATAATTTGGAGCAAGTTCACTTAGTTTTCAGCACTTACAATCTGCCCAAAGTACAAATTTTGGATGACCCCACTATCATTATGGGCTATTGCACACAGACAATGGGAACAATGACAGCACCAAACTTAATTCATATTAGACTGTTGCCTCTAGCCTTGCAAAAATTAAGTTGGCAAAATCCATCAGGAAATGCCATGATTTATTCTGTAACAGTCTGAAAGCTACAAAGCAAAAAGGCCAAAGGCCCTTAAATATATTTACAAAGTGTCCAGAAGACTAGCAATCTGACACGCGTTTCATGAAGTAGTCGGACGATCTTGATTTTCTCAGCTCCCTATTCCCTGCAACTGAGTCCCTATTCACCTCTGAGTTCAGGCAACCCCGTCCATGCTGAATATTTTGCATGTTACTAAGGCACAGGAAAGAAACCTCAACAAACAAAACATCAATGTAGTGTTCTGAATAGTGTGTCAAACTTGGACGAGAGGGGCCTGGGGTTGAATGGCACTTTTTTAGTTGAGTCCAGTAACCATCCCTTAGACTAGCATATCTCAAAGGATTGTTGTGAGAATAACCACTTAAGAGACCCTGAGTTCCCTGGAAGGAACATGTTAGATAAATCATTAAATAAAATCTCTGAAATAAAATCTAGCTGCCTTATTCACCAGAATCACCAATCTCTGTAGTAAAAAGACCACTGACAGGAGCAATTCTTGTTTAGAAATAAGGTAAAACCATGCATACAGTGACTTATGTAGCTTCTCCACATATGTGTTTATTATATGATGCACAGCAGGCATATATAATTTTTAATTTACAATTTTAGTTTCTCCTCTCAACTTCACATGGGATGTGAAATTGCTAGAACATACGTAAATAAGAGAACTAAGAAGACAGAATCTGTAGAAGTCATGCATTCAAAAGCATTTTGGTAAAAAATAATGAACAAACAGATGTATTAGTTTGTTCAAAAAACAAACAAAAACAAGGTTTCTGGTGACATGTAACTCTGCTCCATTGTCTTTCATATGAAGAAACAGCACTTCAAATCTCATCATCCACAAGATCCTGCATGATCAAGTCTGTTTTCTCTGTCTTTTGGATACTAGACTTCAAAATTTACCAAGCAAAGCTATAAATGATGCCCACTGTACTTTTTTTTTATCAGACATCTCTGTCTGCAAAGCATAACTTGAGTGAGTGACAGAAAAAACCCCAAACATTTACTTATCTTGCAGTCCCAACCACACTGCACAAATGGTAATTTGCATTGTACTTAGAGATCTAGCTTCTATGCTTAGTAAGTAGAGCAGAACCATTTCTGTCTGTAAATATCAATACCACTAAAAAGCCAAGGAAAAATTCCCCAGGATGTCTTAGGATGTCTCCACAGCCCTTAGGATGTCTTACTCTTTAAGGGCAAGTAACAGCACAAAGGTAACCTCAGTGTGGCACCAGACCCTGTATCTGCCACACAGAGCTTTGAGGAAATGCTTATGGTGCCTGCTGCATCCACCCGGAGGTTTGATGTTATTTTAATATCAGCATAAGTATCAAATTGTGACCACATCTTATGTTGCTGATAGGACTCTTAAGCCCAATCCTATGTACATGAATAGTACAGTGCAAATAGTAGTAGGCAGCTACTAAAATGCTCTATTATCTCAGGGCACAACAGGTAGTAATGTTTACCACATGTGATATATTTGGATACACAGGAAGTAAATATTATCTTCTGTGTAAACAAACCAGTATTTCATTGAATTGTCAGCTCTCATAATGTATACCTCTGTCATCTTGATTAAAGAAAGTCAAACTGCTTTAAACTTGAAACACATTCTCCACAGCTGATTTGCAAAAAACCAAAACCCCACCCAGATCTGATTATCTCCTAGTTACTCTTTGCAGCCAAATCACAGCTGCTTCTCATTATCATCATCACTCCCTTTCTAATATGGGACCTGCCCATGAATGCTAAGCTTTCTCAGGTGTCTTTGGTGAAGGACTTCATTAAAATATTTTTTTAAGTCTAAGAACACAATGCTGCCTGGATCACCTCTTTCTATAGGTTTGTTGACATTTTCAAAAGAACTCTTGAAAGGTCAGTGAGACAGGAATCTCCCTTGCAGAAGCAATGCTGGTTCTCTTTCAGCAAGACTTGTTCTTCTAAATATTAGTTTAAAGGTAAAGGTAAAGGACCCCTGACAGTTAAGTCCAGTTGCGAATGACTCTGGGGTTGCGGTGCTCATCTTGCTTTACTGGCTGAGGGAGCTGACATTTGTCCGCAGACAGTTTTTCCAAGTCATGAGGCCAGCATGACTAAGCTGCTTCTGGCGAAACCAGAGCAGTGCATGGAAATGCTGTTTAGCTTCCCACCGGAGCGGTACCTATTTATCTACTTGCACTTTTACATGCTTTCAAACTGCTAGGTTGGCAGGAGCAGGGACCGAGCAATGGGAGCTCACCCCGTCGCAGGGATTCGAACCGCCGACCTTCTGATCGGCAAGCCCTAGGCTCTGTGGTTCAACCCACAGCGCCACCCACGTCCCTAATAATAATAATATATTAGTTTATTCTATTTTTAAAGAATGCTTAGCTGAATTCCCAAGGTTTAAAAAGTATAATAAAACATCACCAATACCTAACAGGTGCACACACACCCCACAAAAAAAAGCTAAATTAAAAAAACACAATCATACTCAGTAGCCATGAATGTTGACTCTTACCTGGAAAAGAAAAAAACGGAAAACCAGGGACAATGCAAAAACCAGGGTAGGGGCAAATGGAACAACTTGCTATAAGAGGGCATGGCCAGCCCATAAAATGGATTGATCCTATTAGGACAGGAAAGTATCTTATAACATCTTGTTGCAGGTCACACTCCCCCCCCCCCCTTAATAAGGAGCTCAGGTAGTCAACTCAGTTTTAATATGACACAGGATTACCCCAAAATAGTGATTTGTATGTACTTACAGGACTTTCTTGCTACATGTTAGCATATGAATGTATATACAGGCACCCCCCCACACACTTTTGCACATTCTACTCACATGTGGCCATGGGAAATAAATAAATAATTCAATTCATA
The DNA here is from genome assembly GCF_964252035.2 of Podarcis erhardii. Lineage (NCBI taxonomy): Eukaryota > Metazoa > Chordata > Lepidosauria > Squamata > Lacertidae > Podarcis > Podarcis erhardii. The sequence continues at coordinate 66,352,148 of NC_138497.1, read as the reverse complement.
CCCAGAAATGACAGGAGAGAGCTGGAGAGTCCTCATGGCTCTCATGGAGACCCCACCTGGAGCCCAAAGTGGATGTCAGTGAGGACAGAGGAAGCCCCAGAGACCACAGGCGCAGTGGGGCTTTGTTTTGTTTACGCTGCTCAGCCTCCCCACTTAACAGCTGGTGGGGGGTAGTGCAGCTGCTGCTGCTGCTTTTCTATGTATCCTCCAGCCGGCCCCAGAGCTTTTTTATATATTATTATTATTCTTATTATTATTATTATACCACCCCACCCATCTGACTGTGTTTCCCCAGCCACTTTGGGCAGCTTCCAGGGTGTATAAAAAAAGTTTCAATTCCAGTTGCGGGTATTTTTGATACAGTATTTTTGATCTGGATTGGAGAGAGTGTGGCAGAGGGAGCATTTAAAAGGTGTTTAGACAGTGCTCCCCTCTTACATGACTTCACTTATGGGGGGGGGGTTGGAATGTAAACCCAAAGTAAGTGGAGAGATGCTTGTATTAAAAGAATTCTGACAGTCATGTGACTAGTAATGTTAGGTGAGAATATTCTCGAGAATGAGAATAGTCTTGAGAATATTCTCTGCTAGAAAATTCTCTTGGAGAATATTCTCCGCAAACTAAATTCTAAAGTAAGAACCAGCTTTACCACCTACATTTAAAAAATCTAGTAAATAATAAGCTGCAATATTACTGAATTTATTTGTATCAAACCTTAACATGCCAATTGTATTTTTTGACTTGTCCTATAACATGTACACATTCTAACGGAAGAATAAAATATGACCTTATTGCTCCAATAATGAAATGGATAATGTTATTAGAATCGGACACGCCAAGGTGGTTTGAGGTTGGTTGGTTGAGTCATTTAAAGAACTAGAAGATCACTTTGAAAAAGTGATGCCTTTGAGCCCCCTTATAAAGCAAGAAGAGAAATAGATGAAAGAGGCAGTTAAGAAAGAAAAGAAAAGAAATTGCAGCCAATTCACTTTGCTGCAAATATCCTTGATTTAAAGTATAATGGCGTTCATTTATCATGAAATGAACAAATTCAAGGTACCGAGTACATTGATCTCAAAATATCAGCAAGTGCACCAAATGATGCACAAGATATTTTGGCAGAGCTGGCAGTATATCGTGCTAAGGAAGATTTTTTTTAGCAAGTCATATGTATTGAAGTTGGTTGAAAAAGTGGATACAGTGGTTTGGTGGAAGGGACCATGCTTTGGTTCAAAGCTTAGCAGAGTGGCTGTGGACATTTTAAATATGCCACCAACGACAGCTGCAAGCAAAAGAACGTAGCTTCAGTACTTATGGACTTACTCATTCAGCAAAAAGGAATAGACTTACTATAGACAGAGCAGGAAAGCTTACATATGTAGCTCATAAAACTCCTAGAACAGAAGAAAACACAGCTTCTAACAAGCTCATTGAATTTTACACAACCATCAACTTCGTTTTATGATCTCACAGATGATCAGTGTGGAACTGAAAGCTGTGTTACCAGTGGAGGCGAAGATGGTGACTTATCCTCTTAAGATGCTTGAGGAGTCAAAAGAATATTCTCGAGAATTTAAAATCAATACATGTAACCTACAGAACACTGAGGACATAGGGGAAATAAAATACAGAATAACTTGTCTCTCTGGAAAGGCAACCTCTGGGTCCACTTTGAACCCTACAAGCAAGAACTCCTATATTTGTTGTCACATGTTATTTATTGAGGGGTGGTAGGCAGGCAGGCAGGCAATCACACCTATGCTAAAATCCTAGATTTCTCTACTTTCTTTTACGAACTGCAGCCACTTTACTCCAGAGAATGAAAAATGGGCCTAATGGAAGCAAAAGCTAGGCAGATTGTATTAGTAAACCAGAAGAGACATAGAATGTTAGGGGCGAAGGGAGAAATGAAAAAGTGGGGAGAAATTGCTCACATCTCATGCTGCTTATAGAAGGTTATGGAATTGCATGGAACTGGACTGTACAGGATTCAGATGGAATAAAAGAATGTTATCCAGAACCACTCGCCTCCTTCATAAGACAGTAAAATGCTTAGGGTTGGAGCTACCAATCAACCCCAAAACTGAGCTCCCTTAACACCATATAGCAAGCATGGGAAGACATGAGGGGCAAGGTGACCTTCCTCCCTAGAGGTCTGAATAGTGCTACATGGTCCAGCTTGGGTGGTTCTTTGAACAGGAGCACTTCTCTTAAGAGCCGAAAATATACTACATTTTTTGTGGTGTCCCACTTGCTCCCTATAACTGCAAAGATGCTGGCCCCATGCTTACTGTTGAAGGCAAGCAAGCCAGAATATATGCAAACACACATTTCCTTCAACGTTTCCTTCCCCAAAAGGTGAAATCTTCCTCAAAAGGCGACAGATGACTGCATCTGTACATTGCCCTCATGTTATGGAATGTAAGCTACATGAATACAGCTTTGTTGGCATCTATCTGTCTCAAGAGACAATGGAGTGTGCTTCTGGGGGCGAAGTAAAACTGCTGTGCTAGCAGGACTGAAGTGACCTCCACAGGGCAAAAGCCTTGTATGTGTATGGAGGTATTGGGCTGCTCAGATGACAAGACCCCATTCTCGGCCTTGCTGATGTGGTCCGCCAAAGGAAAGCAGGGCAAATATTTCAGTTTTTTTGTAGGGTTTTACTCCTTAGCCTTTTATTCTCCTGAAAATATCCTGTAAGCATAAGTTTAGGACCGGAGTTTTCCTTCTCTAAGATGGGCTACCTTCCGAGGCTGACAGGCCCCATCTGCCACTCACATGCAGCATGTGCAGAAAACAACTTCTTGACCATTAGACCCACTATTGGTCTCATCCGCTCAATCCACATGAGCCTGTCTTCACATGTGGGAAAGCCCCTAACTCACAAAGGGTTTGAGATCCATCAGCTACCCCTCACTTGGTTTATCCGGTCAGTTGAAGCTGTTCCCTGGTGTGGCTGCTATCGCCTGCCAACAGCTTCTGGGAGCCACAGATGAGAGCTGAGTGCAGGATAGGGATCAAATGTGGACAAACCTCCCCAGAAGGAACACAACATGGCCCCCACCATAGGTACTGCCCCTCCCCTAACACCCCTGCTCAGTTACCCTTCTGCTTTGGGACCCTTGAAGCAAGAAATCTGTACATATTTCCCCCTCAATTTGCCCTTACCTATCATCAGGCAAGTGACTTAAAGCAGAGTTATTACATGGTCCTGGCTATGGGAGTGAGTGAGAGCCCCTGATGAGAAAAAGCATGCAGCACATGACAAAGCACTTGCCAACTTTTAACTCATCAGCTTTTACCATCTCCGTGATCTTTTGAGCCTGGCCATCAACAATGAAAATTCTCTGGTGGGGAAAGGCTGTACAGTGGTACCTCGGGTTAAGTACTTAATTTGTTCCAAAGGTCCATTCTTAACCTGAAACTGTTCTTAACCTGAAGCACCACTTTAGCTAATGGGGCCTCCTGCTGCTGCTGTGCCGCCGGAGCATGATTTCTGTTCTCATCCTGAAGCAAAGTTCTTAACCCGAGGTACTATTTCTGGGTTAGCGGAGTCTGTAACCTGAAGCGTATGTAACCTGAAGCGTATGTAACCCGAGGTACTACTGTAGTTTAATAGTAGAGCATCTGCTTTAGACACAGAAAGTCCCAGGTTTAATCTCCAGGTATGACTGGGAGAGAAGCCTGTGTGAAATCCAGGAGAGCCACTGCCCATCAGTGTAGACAAAACTGAGCTAGGTGGACCAATGACCTGACTAGGTGTAAGGCAGCTTCCTCTGTTCTCATTCTCCCACTCTCCTCTTAGTTTGCTGGTGAGCAGGCTTGGACTGACTTGCAAGGCAGGGAATTATCAAGCTTTGCAAGCTTATCAAAGCCTGACTGCCAGCAAATAAGATTTCCTTGTTCTCCTCATGGGCCAAAGCATCACACACCTATTTTGATTTCGCCTATGAGCATGGTTTTTAATTACAGCACTTTCTTAAAAAATCTCTTACATCTAAGTTAAAACAAGCTAAAGGATTATTGGGGGAGGCACCTGGATGACTGCTCCTTGGTCAATGTTAAAGAGCTGTCTATAAATTCGCTTACTGCACCAAAATTGGTTAAAGTCATCAAAATATGAAAGATAATATAATTTAAGATTGGTTGGTGGAGATACAAATTTCTTCCACTGTTGTTCCAGCTCAGAGATCCACTGCAACATTTTGTTGCAGGTCCCACCTGTTCCATACCAACACCCAACCGGATTTCAGGTTCAACATGCAAAATCCCTCACTTGTTTTAAGAAGCACAAGTTGCTTAAATATATACAGTTAAACCTACATTTAAAAATATATATCATAGGGAAAGCTACTTTACTCACAGCATGGTAAAAGCACCTTTGCCAGCATGTATGAAAAAGCAATACAAAAGGAAATATAAAAGGATCACATTCATTATTCCACGCTTTACTCCGTTAAACCCCTGGGGATTTTATGCTCTTGGGCAAGTTTCAGCATAAAGAGTCAGAACATCCATAAGCCTTTATCTATAGTAAAACAATAGATAACATAATAAAATCTAAATGATGCGAGGATGCTGGGAAGCCATGAGATGAACCCAAAACACACTCTGGTGGCTTAAGATGAGATCATCGAGAGTTAGCAATGCCCATCCCCAATTGCCAACTCTGCGCTTTCAACCTCCAAAGCACACGGTATTGTTCTTCACACTCCTTCCCTCTGTAAACTGCGCCGTTTAACAAATTGTGCCACACCTTTAAAGCCTCGCTCTGCCCACTAGGATTGACTGTATACACATGGGGGTGGGGGAGCCTTCCCCACTTTCCTCCAAAGACGACACACACACAAAGTTGATACAGTATGAGATGGGCTTCCCCTAGGCAACGTAAAAAGTAAACACGAACTCTTGAACTCCAACATGCCTGGTGAACACGCGCGCGCGCGCCCACACCCCCCTTGGGAGCCGGAGACGAAAAGCAGGGCAACTTTCCCCGCTTTCTTAGGAGTTTAAATGCACTTTAATGGGGGAGGGGGGTGAAGGGAAAAGGAGGACTAATTTTGGAATGCGTGGCTACCCTCTTCCCACGCCGAGGGGAAGGAAGAAAAAACGCTCCAAGTTGCAGAAAGCGTGATTTTATAGAAGAGAGAAAATGAGAAGCGTGGTTGGGGGATTGCATGGCAGCCCCGAATCCCCCTCGCGCCCCCCGCCCCAGTCCTCCCCTACACCACGGAGCCGCCTTCCTCGCCATCCACCGGCTCTCATTGCCCCTTATTTGCTCGCCCTCCCAGCCGCCTTCCCCTCGCGACACCCGCCTCCAAACCCCAACGGCGCCCTGGGCCCCCGCAGCGCCGGAGAAGGGCTGCCCGCCGCCGCTTTCGCCTTTCGGGAGGAGGGAAGCCTCCCCAAGCGCCGGCGCCTCCGCCGCTTCGAGGAGCGGCGGGCACGCCCCGCGGGCGCGGGGGGCACCGGAGGCCTCGTCCCAATCCCCGGCCTTTCCTGGCGCAGCCCCCGCAGCAGGCGAGCCGCCGGCTGCAGAGCGGACCCTCCTTACCTGGCCTTGAGGCTGCTGGCGCCCCGCTCGTAGGCCCAGGCGGAGGGCGGCGGCGAGGACGCGGCGGCGGCGGCGGCGGCGACCGAAGCCAGCGGGTCGGGGTAGCTGGGGGTCGCCGGGTAGTTCCTGTCCATCATCGGAGCGGGAAAGGAGGGGACGCCGCGGCTCCGCGCGGGGAGAAGGGAAAGGGGGCGGAGGCGGGCGGGCTGCTTGGCGGCGGCGGCGGCTGCAGCTGCAAGGACCGAGCGGGTGGGAGCGACTCCCCCCCCCTTCACTCTCGCAGGAGGAGGAGGAGGAGGAGGGCGGCAGCGGCGGCCACCCCGACGCGGCCCTCCCCTCGGTTTCCGCCGCGAGGGGCGGGAGGGCGGCTCGTAATTAGGGGAGCGGCGGCTGCAAGCAGCCCAGCCGAAGACCCATGTTGGGCTGCTGCTGCTGCGGCTGCTGCTTACCAGGATGTCCCTCCCACCCCCGCCACAGTTTACTGGGGCTCCAGAGCACGGGAAGCAGCGGCTGCTGCCGCCGCCGCCGAGGATCCGTAATCGTAGCGGCGGCGGGAGAAGGAAGGGAGGAAGGAGTGAGTTTGGCCTACAGAGCGGAACCGGGAAAGGCGGCGCGTCAGAATGCGGGCAGTAACCGAGGAGCCCTAAATACTGACAAGCTTCGGGGTAGCCGAAGCCTGGTATGGCGACTGGGAATTGCATACTTCGGATGGGCTGCAGTAAGGACCCGCGATGGCCGCCGTGCGGTGGGGAATGCTTTGCCATCTTTTTTGTGTGCAGGCGAAAATGGTTTTCCGTGATTGAGCTAGAAGTTCTGGAGCCACGCGGACACTCCTTCCTCAGATTTTTTTTTCTCCCTCGTGCACTGTTTTAGCTTGTATGCCTACCAGTTTACAAAACTATGAATGTTTAAAGCTGTCGACGTGAGAAGTGTCATACACGTGTCTCATCCAGGAATCCAAGATTAGCTGTTTCTGCTTGCAGAGTGTACATGCTGGAGAGCCTCCGGTTTGTTGTGGGTAATGTGTAAAATGTCCCCAAAGTTCATACAGTTTCCAGTGGGTGGGTGGGTGTGAACTGTTTCTCTGCTTTGGAATGTAGGTGGAGAAATCAAACGCTTGAACAGAATATTGTACATGCTTCTTTTCTGAAAACAGGACATGCACTGTTCCTCACCCCATGGCAGTAGCTATTTCACATTTCCCTTAGCGGCTTAGCTCCTTTGGTTTAACATTGCTCCCAGAATTAGAGAAGATACTTGTGTAAGTATTCTGCAACAAATATACCTGCACTTATAACCTGTATGCAAACATACAGTTAATTCAGTGGCTTCAATGTAAGTTTTAATAAATCCGCCTCGTGTTAATTAGCTAACCAATACCAGGACTGTGTTGTGAATGGTCACTGCTAATAGCATGTTTTCTCTCAGCTTCCATTCTTCTTCCTTCCCCCCTCATGTACCTGTAACTTGGGGTAATACTTAAGGCCTATTTCATCGGATGCATGAAGATTCATGATTTAATGCGCACTGAGAGGCAAATGAGGAGGAAGCACCATTCAATTAAAGATCTGTTATTGCTAGTTTGAAAAAACACAGTTTCAGTTGTTCAGAGTTAGAGAAACATTCCATTTATATGTTACTAGCTCTTCCTTTTATTGTGGTTAAAAGTAGTTCAAAGCAAGGATCCTGTGTTTATTCATATTATCATTCCCACTTTATTACCAATCTGAATTGGTGTTTTTTTAATTTAAAAAATGCAGCTTTAAAAAAAATTGATAATGAAAGTGCTAAGTTGGTGAGAGACAGAAAGGCTGGCAAATCAATGCACTGATTGCACCAATTGGCTCAGAATGCATCAGAGGAGTTCACTACAGTTCTTAGCACCTAAAATGAAGCATAACAAAAGGAGTCGTTCATCCTTAGCCATCAGCACATTGCTTAAGGGTGCATTCCTTGATCACCTGACACACTTCACTTCCTCTCAGGCACACTGAAGAGCTGTATCCCTTTCACCCTGTGAAAGACTCCTGAAGTAAGCACAATGCTGCAGCATTTCAGCTATACAGCTTCTTCTCTCCAAGTTATTCTCAAGCATTCTACAAGCCCCGTTTCTTAATTAAACAGGAAGAGAGAGAGACTTCTTGAATGCCCTAAGCCCTCTTGAAGGGCCTGGATATGGCGGCGGTGGAACTTCACAATTGCCGCTTAGTGCCACTGCTTGTTCATAAGTTGGCAATCCACTGTGTTCTGTGCATGGAGAGAGAGGGCTTAAGGAAATCTCTTCGTGTCTTTGAAAGATGATGGAAGAGTTACGCCTCCTGTAGCTTCTATCCCTAAAATAAAAGTAAAACGTTTAAGAATGGCAGAATGGTGATTATGTATAAGAGTCCAAAACTTCGTTTGAGAGAAGAACCTGAACTACACTTTCTTGGGAGTACAATGTTTTCAGTGGCTATTGTTTGACGCTCAGAGAACAGGGTGGCATAGAATGGGAGTACAGGATCCACTTGTGCTGGTATAGTTCCCTAACCCCATTTTACTAAAGCATATGGATCAGCACTGGACAAGGGCACATCACCTCTGAAGAATTAAAAGAGTACATACGTCATGGACAAATGTAGGCTGGGGCTGTGTGTCACAGATGCCAGTACTGTACAGTACAGTAACAATTGCACTGAGGGACAATTTGTCAGGAGCTCTGGAGAGCTGCTGGCAGTCAGTATTCTGAGCTAGATGAATCAATGGTATGAATCAGTATAAGGCTTTTTCCCATGTTTCTGTTCGTTATTCCCTGTTACTGACTCTAGATTTTGCCTTTCTCTTTCCCACAAACCTCAGCAATTAGCTTTTCCCTGTTACTGACTCCAGATTTTGCCTTTATCTTTCCCACAAACCTCAGCAATTAGCTTTGCCCACTGATCTTCATGCTCTTCCATGGCCATAACAATTTCATATACCTTATTTCCATCCAAATCTCCATATATTAGGATACAGCAGGATTATTTTTAAAAATATATTAGCTCTGAAGGATTCAAATGTTCAAGTCGAAATCCATAGATTATTTGGTAAGTCATACCCTATTCCCATTTTTTTCTCTTAAGTCCCAAGGCATATCACCTTGGGACAGGTGACAGCAAGGCTGTCTCCTGGGGGCAGCCATTCCAGCAGTGGGAGGAGAGCTGGGAAGCAGCGCTCACTCCATTGAATCTGCAGTGACAGGACAGCTCCATCAGGCCTCATCTCCCCTCAGTTGTCATCTGTGGGCAGCCATTCCATCATACTGCCTCAGTGGGAGAAATAGGAAGCAGGGCTCCTTCATGAACTGCCTGTCCCTGAGCTGCACCAGCTGTTCATTATTTCCCTTGTATGTTTTTAGTTTGTAATTCTCCCAAGTAGAAGCTGCCTTGTTTTTATTGTGTGTAAGCCACTCTGGGAGCTTTTTTGGCTAACAGCAGGGTACAAATGCTTCAGATAAATAAATATCTGCACAGCACAAACCCAAATGGGACAAAATGCAGTAAACATACAGCACACATATACAGTGGTACCTTGGGTTACATACGCTTCAGGTTACATATGCTTCAGGTTACAGACTCCGCTAACCCAGAAGAAATAGTGCTTCAGGTTAAGAACTTTGCTTCAGGATGAGAACAGAAATCGTGCCCTGGCGGCGTGGCAACAGGAGGCCCCATTAGCTAAAGTGGTGCTTCAGGTTAAGAACAGTTTCAGGTTAAGTACGGACCTCCGGAACAAATTAAGTTCTTAACCCGAGGTACCACTGTATACTGCACCCATAATTATTTTGGGGGGGTACAGAAACTTCCATGTGAAACTTGAATACACTGAACAAAGTGTTGGAAATTACAAAACTTATTTTCTTACCGTGGTAGATGTCTTTGTTTGCACTTCTTTTGGCAGAGAAAATAAATAAGTAACCCAGTTATGATCAACAGTACTCCAATTGCGACCAAGCCAGTCAAAAGTCCCATAACATCAATCTTCCGCATTGCTTGCTCTTCTGTACAGAAATCAGAATTACTGAGTATATTCTTGATCTACCCTAGGTCACACTATGCCGTAAAAAAAAAAAGTGTCTTGAAACTTCCTAAATTATCCCACCTCCCCATATCTGCCTAAGTCCCCTCCTCTCCAGGGTCTTTCCCAAGCAATGTAAGACACTGGTTGTGAGAAGCTATCTCCACCCTTTTCATGCCTCTCCTGGTTCTGGAAGACCAGGGGAGAGAAAGATGCTTGTTACAACAGGAGGGGCAGACACCAATGCCTCTTTAACAACCGGAATAATCCCTGCCTCTTGGCCTCCATCCTCTCCTGCTTCAGCTTCTGCCTCTGATCAGAATTAGATCAGACTTGTCTCTGCCACAGACTCCCCCAGCTCACTAAGCCCTGTTACATCTTCCGCTTCCGACACCACCTCACCCCTGTCTTCTCCCTCTTCTCCATCCTACCACTACTTTTGGAGCTCTGAACCTTCTTCCCACCATTCCTGTGCGTCCAACTAGTCCATGACACTGGAGGAGGTTGGGATGAAGCAGAGGTGTCTCTCCACCCAGCCCTGCCCAGTTACACCAACAAGGAATGCCCCAATGTAAATGGCAGGTGGGCAGAGGCCCCACTGGCAGGAGTCAGCAGGACTCCCTGAAGTGGGGCATTTCAGGGTTGGGGGAGGGTGGAACTGGGCCAGCAAAGGATCCACTCAACCTTGAGCCAGCTCTGCTGCCATTATGTGATGGCAATAGACCTAGGGGATGTCATAGCAAGAAGGCATTTTTCCTTGTGGCCAGCAGAAGTGGTGGTACTGTGGTTGTGACAGTGCTGCTCTGCCAGGCAGAGGTGAGTGTGGGTTTGGATGGTGGGTTAAAAGTATCTGCAATATAAAACAAAAATAGAAACCACAAAGACCTGTGATTTTGGCTTACCTTGATATCTGCCACGACCCTCCATGGTATATTTCTCCCAAAATAATATCTGAGATAGTAAAGAAACACAATGTAATTGAGGTAAAATCTCTAGCAGCAATTAAAAACAAAAACTGCCCCCCCCCAAAAAAAACAGTTAAGAATTTAACTTTGGTTGAAGTTACAAGAGTCGCACTGATTAACTCTGGGTGGGATTTGGTTAAGGAAGTTTTAAGACCTGCCTTAATACCAATATTAATTATCAGTATATATAAATTGGACTGAGAGAAAGGCAACAAGCTGTGCATAATGCAAGACGGAAATAAAACACTTCATTAGCCCCGCTGGTAATTGGCTTATACTGCAACTTCTAGTTATTGATAACTCATGCTGGTATAAGTGAATACTTACTAGAATATGATTCTTAAGCATGTTTGCTACAACTGTCTGAGGTGGATTCCCACCCCCACCCCGTGACTAGCATATTCAGCTGCATGTCACATGGATTTAAAAGGACTCCCTTCAAAAGACTGAAGCCTAAGTACATCATGCAGCAGCAAGTTCCCCGAGAAGCCATTTGATGAGACATGCATACATTTACAGTGCATGTACACAATATGTTTATTTTTATATTTTTATAGTGGAACCTCTGCTTTATGAATACTGTTTTGCTTCTGGGCATAGCTTCCAGTTTGACAGGCTGTCCTTAAGCTTATTGGTGCTCCCAAGCTTTGACGTGCTAATATGGACAACTAACTCAGAGCTACTCTGCAACTCAGAAACAGCAATTTCTAAAAATATAAGAATAATGAGTGACCAATGTCTGATGCAAAATAAGACAATGCATACACTCTTACCATAGGAACATTCACCACAATTAAGGCCAAAGAGCACATTAAAGTTGGCATATATTTAGCCCCAAATCAGAAGCTCAAATATGCAAACCTTAACTGGCCCCATGGTAAACCTTAGAGAGGGAGATTTTTCCTCCCTCTCCTTCTTGTGAACTTAAAAAAGACACATTTTCCCCTGCGAAAGGAATAATGCTTGCTGTTTGTCACAAATCAAGCTTGAACCTTAAAATAGTGTATTGGTAAAGAAAAAGCAGTTTATAGTGCATACACGCCATACATTTAAAGTGCATCTTGTGCAAAGAATAATTGGAACTGCAGGTGCTGAGAATTCATAGAAGCGTAGAATCGTAGAGTTGGAAGGGACCCTGATGGTCATCTAGTCCAACCCCCTGCAGTGCAGGAATCTTTGCCCAACGTGGTGCTCAAATCCATGACCCTGAGATTAAGAGTCTCATGCTCTACTGTCTGAGCTTTCCTAGCCGAAGAGTTGCTGTGTGGTATAAACTATAGTTCCCAGGATTCCTGGGATAAAAAATGTGATTTAAATGTACTTGTGTATGCAGTATTAACCTAAAACTTACAGTTCTGCTATAAACTAGTGGATGTAAAAGATAACTAGTAACAGTACATGTTGGCCTAACTATGAGGAGGTTTAAAATAGCTATCTCAGGCAGCATAAGAAGCAGCACCCATAGGTGCTCCACCCTCCTCTGTCTCTGGGGGAGAAGTGGTGTTGGTTTCCACTGAGATCTTGCAAAATCTCGCTGGAAAACAGTGCTGCTTCTTTGCTGGTAGTGGGGTGAGCTTGCCAGGGTAGCACTTTTCAGCTTCCCTGGTAGCGGTGGCAGGGTGGGGGCAGAGTGGCAGCACAGCAGTATAGTGGTACCTCAGGTTACAGACGCTTCAGGTTACAGACTCCGCTAACCCAGAAATAGTACCTTGGGTTAAGAACTTTGCTTCAGGATGAGAACAGAAACTGCGCAGCGGCGGCGGTGGGAGGCCCCATTAGCTAAAGTTGAACTCCAGGTTAAGAACAGTTTCAGGTTAAGAATGGACCTCCAGAACGAATGACAGTGGTACCTCGGGTTAAGTACTTAATTCGTTCCGGAGGTCCATTCTTAACCTGAAACTGTTTTTAACCTGAAGCACCACTTTAGCTAATGGGGCCTCCTGCTGCTGCCGCGCTGCCAGAGCATGATTTCTGTTCTCATCCTGAAGCAAAGTTCTTAACCTGAAGCACTATTTCTGGGTTAGCGGAGTTTGTAACCTGAAGTGTATGTAACCTGAAGCATATGTAACCTGAGGTACCACTGTATGTTCCTATTTTGCCTTTGGTGGCAAGACAAAACGAGTCACCATGGAACACGCCTTCAATTATTTTTTAAAGAAAAAAACTATGCACATATTAGAAAAGCTACTGCGCACATCAAGAAACTCTACTACGTTAGAAACATTTCCTTGTTGATTCTCTTGTGAAATGCATCACCTAGTCCCATCTACCAAAAAAGTTAATAACAGCATGGCTAATCCCAAGGCTGCTCCCATCCATTTTGTGGAGACAGAGCGTACCCATCCTAATAACAGTAGCACATAAAGCCTAGTGTGAGTGCAGCACCAAAGAGTGAGGGAAGTGGAATTTGGATTCACTTGTAAATTCTTCTACGAACACTTAACAAGCTAGTTCAGCCCTCCTCAACCTGTTGCCCGTCAGACATTTTGGACTATTCTCAATTAGCCTCAGCCAATATGGCCTATGGCATGGATAGGCAAACTAAGGCCCGGGGCTGGATCCAGCCCAATTGCCTTCTAAATCTGGCCCGTGGACGGTCTGGGAATCAGCGTGTTTTTACATGAGTAGAATGTGTCCTTTTATTTAAAATGCATCTCTGTGTTATTTGTGGGGCACAGGAATTCGTTCAATTCCCCCCCCTCCAAAAAAAAATAGTCCAACGCCCCACAAGGTCTGAGGGACAGTGGACCGGCCCCCTAATGAAAAAGTTTGCTGATCCGTAGCCTATGGTCAGGGATTCAGGGAGTTGGAATCCAAAGCAACCAATTGGAGAAGGCTGATTACTTTCCCCCTCTGCATAATGGCTCAGACAACAGTTCAGAAAGACTAGACCTGGGCTAGTTTGAGAGGCACAACCCTTTCAATCCTAGGAGCAGTAAAAAAAATAAAAATAAAAATACAATTTCACCCATAAGCACAATGGGTTCTGTGCCCTTTCTCAAATGATAAATATGTACACATGATGTAGTCCTAAACATTGACCTTAGAAATATCTCCTTTATAGGCCACCAAAAGTAAAGCAATTACTGTTTTTTCTTGGTCTCCAAAAATTTCTCTTGCTTCCTCGAAATTGCAGTATTCTTCATTGCATTCCCTTTCAAGATTCCCTGGGGTTACTAGTTCAAAGTCAAATCTGTTGTATAGAAGGTGTCGTCCAATGAATAAATTGGCTTCCTCTGTTGAGATGAACACTGAAAAATTAATTAAAGCAGCATTTATATTAAATATATAAACATGGCCTTTAAGAAAATGCACTGGAATGCAAAGACACTGGTGGAAAATTTCCATTCTCAGATGCTTTAAAGACACACCAAGTAGAGTCCCTTGATTATAGTCACATGGAAGAAGTCACATATGAATCAGCAGAGCTGATTCAAAATATTTCACAACCACATTTTCTAACCACCTATGTTTGCTCAAGTCACACTAGGAGGCTGTGTGATGTGTGGCTCACACATTACTTACTTCATATTATTGCGAAAACAGCAGTAGATCATATTTGAGTATTAAAAGGTAAAGGTACCCCTGCCCGTACGGGCCAGTCGTGTCCGACTCTAGGGTTGTGTGCTCATCTCGCTCTAGAGGCCATGAGCCGGCGCCGTCCAAAGACACTTCCGGGTCACGTGGCCAGCATGACGAAGCTGCAGCTGGCGAGCCAGCACCAGCGCAGCACATGGAAACGCCGTTACCTTCCTGCTATAAAGTGGTCCCTATTTATCTACTTGCACTTAAGAGTGCTTTTGAACTGCTAGGTGGGCAGGAGCTGGGACCGAACGCCCCGCCGCGGGGATTCGAACTGCCGACCGTACGATCAGCAAGTCCTAGGCACTGAGGTTTTACCCACAGCGCCACCCGCGTCCCATTTGAGTATTACATAGGCCTTAAAAATGGAACCCCTTTTGTCATTATGGTTTAGTCTAGGGGTCAGCAAACTTTTTCAGCAGGGGGCCGCTTCACTGTCCCTCAGACCGTGTGAGGGAGGGGCTGGACTATATTTTTTGGGGGGGAGGGGAATGAACAAATTCCTATGCCCCACAAATACAGTGGTGCCCCGCAAGACGAACGCCTCGCAAGACAGAAAACCCGCTAGACGAAAGGGTTTTCCGTTTTGGAGGCGCTTCGCAAAACAAATTTCCCTATGGGCTTGCTTCGCAAGATGAAAATGTCTTGCGAGTTCCTGCAGGTTTTTTTCCCTCCCCCCCTTTTTCTAAGCCCTAAGCCGCTTATCAGCTGATCCGCTAAAAGCCGCTAAACCGCTAATAGCGCTAATCCGCTAAACTGTCAATGGGCTTGCTTCGCAAGACGAAAAAACCGCTATACGAAGAGCCTCACGGAACGGATTAATTTCGTCTTGCGAGGCACCACTGTAACCCAGAGATGCATTTTAAATAAAAATACACATTCTACTCATGTAAAAACACGCTGATTCCCAGACTGTCTGCGGGCCGGATTTAGAAGGCAATTGGGTCGGATCTGGCCCCCGGGCCTTAGTTTGCCTACTCATGGTTTAGCCTTTATAGGTGAAAAGGTTATCCAATGCTGAATGCCATACTGCAGTGATCTGGAGCTATATAAAGCACTTGCACATAATCTACTCAAGGAAATAACGACTGGGCTCAAATCAAACACAGGGTTTCCCAAAGCTATGTTTGGTTAATGGCATCCACTAGTCAGCTTTAGTGGGTGAGCCTCTAGGGTGGAATCTACACACATACAAAAAAACGCTGTGAAAATACTTTTTTAAAAATAACATTTTGAAAAATACATTGAATTTGGCATAGCTGTTACCATCTAGTGTCACATTTGTATACTGCACTTTACAACACATTTTAAACGTTTTATTTGCAGCTGTATAGCTGAGTCCCAGGTGACAGAACCTTTGATGATGTGACCATGATGGTTGCCCTAGCTTTGTAGGCTCTGGCCTCACTGAAACTCTTGCAGAAGCAAGCAGGAAAAGGCTGCTGGTATTCAATTCAACCACCTATTCTTCTCCTTGTTTGTTTCTTAAGCCTTTCTCCAGATTTTCTATTTGCCCCAGATTCCTGGTTACCTGCCCCTTGCCCTGTAATCTGACTCTCAGTTATCTCAGTAATGCTTCTATCTAATCCTGCTTGTGTCAAGACTAGACTGAATTCACTCCTGTATCTAACGGTGAAGTTTCATCCCCAGTGCTGATGCTGTGAGGTTGTGTCAGGTGCTACTGCTTCAGGGATTCTGTGGGGGCCACTGAGTAAAAAACTTGTTTATACTGACACCCCAAAACCACATCCATCTTCTTGTCCACAGTGGGTGGCTGCACAGTGAAAAATTCGGCCCATTCCAAAATATGTTATTATTGGGTGCTTTTAGAAAACCTGTGGTCTCTTTCAGTATCTTTTCGAAGGATTGCATCAATAGCAATCGCCCCAGAACCTTACTATTTAATAACGGAAAAGTGTTGTGGGTGGCATAAATCATGCCATGGTAGATACAAAGACAATCTGCCACAGATGTCAGAAAAATTGAGACCACTCTCATGGTTTTTCTCAAGGAAACCAGCAGAGTCCCACAAACTATTGTATATCCCTAGTTTCTGAAAAAGGAGCTCCATTAACAAAATACTTTAATCTGAGGATCACATGACAGGAAAGAAGAGGGACGCGGGTGGCGCTGTGGGTTAAACCACAGAGCCTAGGACTTGCCGATCAGAAGGTCGGTGGTTCAAATCCCTGCGACAGGGTGAGCTCCCGTCGCTCGGTCCCTGCTCCTGCCAACCTAGCAGTTTGAAAGCACGTCAAAGTGCAAGTAGATAAATAGGTACTGCTCTGGTGGGAAGGTAAACGGTGTTTCTGTGTTCTGTTCTGGTTCGCCAGAAGCATCTTAGTCATGCTGGCCACATGACCCGGAAGCTGTACGCCGGTTCCCTTGGCCAATAAAGCGAGATGAATGCCATAACCCCAGAGTTGGCCACGACTGGACCTAATGGTCAGGGGTCCCTTTACCTTTAAGTTTGCAACATGCACACATTTAACTTGTGCACATTCAGATTCATACGCTCAGCAAACAATTAAAAATAAAAATAAAAAGAGGGCGGGTGCCTGGGAAAAAGGACTTTGGCAGTCCCACTTACCATTGAACCCAATGTGTATTGACTATATGTGATTTCGGTTCTAGGTGCAATCCCTTGCCTAAGTTGCAGGCTTGTTGTCTTCTTAACAACAGTGGATTATATTTCAAAACAGAAATCTTTAGCCAGTAGCCTAAGAAAAACCTGAAGAAGAACTTTTGAGAGCCACAATCATTGTTCAGCCCCAGATAATATACACAAGTTACTTATGAAACTATGACAGTGATGTCACTTTGAGCCATATTAGAGGTGTTCAGGATGAAGAAGTTATAAACATCCTTTAGAAGCCAGAACAGAGGTACGTGTCAAAGGGAGTAAACCTTTCCAGGTGAGGTGGGACTGAAATGTGTCAAGTTAAGCTGAAACAATGTGGGGAACTTGAGTGGAGCCTGAGGGCAGGTTGAATACAAACAACTTTAACAGGAAAATGACTTCATAAAATGACGTTTCCCTGTAATTCTTCCATGGTTACTAATACTTATAAATGCATGTTTAGGTGGAAAAAGCACACACAAATATATATAACCAGATGAAATCCATTAATTTAAAAGTGATATATTTCTAATTGAGCATGGTAGAATTGCAGTGAATCCTCAAGAGGACATTTTCCTGCAAAATAAAATGAAATGAAATATAGCACAACTCATCATAAATTCTGTGGGAGCAAGCAAGGGGAAGAAAGCAAGAGCATGGAGACCCTGTACCCTTGGGAGTGGATGATTCCACCTGCATTGTCCCATCCGTTAGCCCTTGAGCCTTCCTAAGGGAACTACTCTGTTTCTGGTCTTATGCTTATGAACGTTCATGGGAGTGGGTTGCTTGGCACTAATGCCATCAGTTTGGGGCTATCAGGGGTTGTGGAAGTGTTGGACATTGTTAGCTAGCTTATTTGAACATGGTACACTTACTATTTTTTTGGTGTATTTTAAATGAGCTGTTAAATGTTAATTGTTGGTTAACAGCTAGATGCACCAACCAGGCATGTTCAAAGTCCGTTTCGGGGGCCCACTGGTTGGTTTAATCTGGCCCCTGTGACAGTTTATTTACTGGGGTAAAATCCTAAAAAAAAGCTCAACAACCTAAATCCTAAAAAAGAGGTCAACAACTTTGGTTGGCCCTTATGGCCCTTCATTTCATCAAATCTGGCCCTCTTTGAAAAAAGTTTGGACACCACTGCACCAACCCATTGCACCACAGAGGTCTTGGTTTTCTATGAACTACATTGAGCAGAAATGTATTTGTGGAATATGTGGTAGATAAATAAAGGATACTTGTCACTATGGCTGTTGGAGTTTGGCAGGTGTTTGGTATAGCCACTGATTAAGGATGGGCTTGGGGAATTCCATATTGCTGGCTGCATGGGGCCAACCAGAAGCAATTCTGGCCTATGGTTTCCAACTAAACATGTTAGTATGGGGCAATTGCCTGGGTGGGGTGCAGTTTAAAACCCAGAACAATGTATTTAAGATTGTTGTTCTATGACTATTGATTGTTGCAATAAATTCTTTTGATTTCATACACCCCACAGGAATGACTTACTTCTTGAACTATCTTAACAATAGTATCTGGGTGATTCCCTTCCTCCACCCGTACGCACAATTAGACCCTTTTTAATGAAGGAAGAGTAAAGCTTTAGTGAACAAATTATAATTTTGGATTGGGAAGAGAATCTCAGATGTGTTTAGAAACCATAGCTTATGCATAAAGTTACCTTCTTTCACTGCATCCGATTCCTTCAGTTGTCTTGAGCAGTGAGGAAATGCAAGCAACGTTAGCACCAGCTGAAGGAGCAAAACGTAAAAAAAGAACATAACCTGGTACCTGTAAAAAAAAAAAAGTTACCAAATTAATAATATTTTTTAAATTGTTAATGGATAAATTGCAGACAAACTTCAGAAAAATTGACTTATTGGCTGCAGTTAACATCATTCACAAGTCGCTACAAGACATTTAGATGAAAGTTGCTTTAGATTAGGCTGCAGGCCTCCCATAAAACCAGTCTAGCATGTACCTCATCTTGGTTGCGTAATAATAATTACATGGATTGTTCTCAGCAATTGAAACCAACAATTTCAGCATCAGGGGGGAAAAAATACATGATAACATAAGTTAGGTCCTACTTCATGTGTCCGTCCATCCTTTCGATCACCAGCACATTCCCCCCACATGTAGAATCTTGTCAAGGACAACATTCCAAACTGATTACACGGAGCTTCAGCATGACAGAAACTAGACATGTGCTTTTACTATGATATTGACCAGGGTTCACAGAGCTCCTTCTGGGCATGATCAAGGGTTTGTTCAACCAGTAAGACCCCCCCCCCACTTCTCTCCCTTCAAAACTAGGCTATGTGGTACCATGTGACTGAAACGCCCCTTATGGGCTTGAAGGGCTTCTGCTCCAGAAATGCAAAATAAAAATAAAAATAAAAAATCTCCTGCTCCAGAAATGCAAAAAAAAAAAATTCTCCTGCGCCAGAAAGCCACCGCTTGGACTGGCCAGGCTAGTCGCGCTGTTCTTTGGCTCCTTGCCAGTAGGCACAATAGCTCTTGCTCAGCATCTCGGGGGGGGGGGCAGTTTAGCCGGACGAAACTGAGCCGCTTTCAAAAAAACAATGACTGTGGCGCACCCGATACCAACCCCAGCAGCCCTCTCTTCCCAGAAGCGCACCTCGAATTCCACCCCACTTCCCCTTCGATGTTCAAATGGCCGGCTGCTGCTGTTGTGGACACACGGTTTTTTAGGCTTTTGACTTTTGTTATGAGTACATAAGCAAAATACAGCGCCCTGGGAATCTTGGGCTGAAGGTATTATCGAGCAAAACTGTGCGCAAACTTCAAGTTCATGGCGCGCTGCGATTGATGGCACCCGCCGCCACTTCCTGCTTCTTTAAACTAATGAAAGCTAAGCCCCCCTCCCCCGCCAGCCCCAAACCATCGTTACAAGTTGAGGGGCAGATCTAACAGCCGATATTGCGGAAGATCAAGCCCAACGTAGAACTACAGAAAGCGTAAGTGGAGCAGGCACGTTGCTCGGGTCACGAAGGTGCCATAGGGTGTGGGCTCCAGTAATTTTCCCTCCCTCCCTCCGCCTCCCCTCGGAAGAACTGGCAGCTTCATCCATGTCCTTAAACTCGCAGATCTCTGTGTCTTTATGCTCCTCGAAACCTATCTCGCTTTCGCGATCGCCTACCTGTTGAGTTCAAATCCCAAATGCTCCCAAAGTTCTCCGTCCACGCCACTCCAGCCTGGCTTTCTCAGAGGTGCCGATCGCTTCTCTTCGGGAGCACTCGGAGTGGGAGACGGCGGTTTGAGATCATATTACCTGCTTTTGTAGCCTCCCACCTGAATCCCGGGCGGGCTCAGGAATAAAAGGAGAGAGGACAGAGGAAAGACAGCGCATATTTAAATCGGCTAATTAGCATACTGAGTGAACATCCCATTCAACATGTCCGTGTTGAATATCCCCGTCTTCCTTTGACATCCTCATTCCTCTTCCCCGTTCGCAACAGTATGAGTCACACACAGCTCCTTTCTGCACCCATCCACCTGGATTCTAGGAAATTGTCCTTAAGTGGGAAAAGGATTTGAGTTTTGGTTTTGCGTTGCTATTTGTGCGGTGGAGCTGCAAATGCGTTCGAGGATTACTGAAAGAAAGGCCCTTCCTGTCCACTTTGGTCAAGGGTGATTTTATTGTAATGTCATGAGCAGCGAGGCAGGTCAGTAACAGTGGTACCTCTAGATACGAACGGGATCCGTTCCGGAGCCCCTTTCTCATCTAGAAGCAAACGTAACTGGCGATGGCACATCTGCACATGCACGCGTCGCTTTTTGCCGCTTCTGTGCATGCGCGTGACATCATTTTGAGCGTCTGCGCAAATGGCGAAACCCAGAACTAACGCGCTCTGTTACTTTCGGGTTTCTGCGGAGTGCAACTCAAACGCGCTCAACATTAAGTGTATTCAACCTGAGATGTGACTGTAGTTTCTTTGTATGAGCTAGCTAGTTGAGGGGTTATTTATATTATTTTGATGAAAGTCCATCATGCCAACGGAACTTGAGATATGCTGCCAACAGGAAAGTACACTGCAGGAACGTCCCAGATGTTTACTCTGCCCACGGCTATGCTCCCTGCTCCTGTCCTTTTGAGAACACTTTCTACAGATACCTGAAAGGATCTGCACTTAATTGTTCTTGGTGCCATTTGTGACGATGCCAAGAAACTCCTTTTCTGAGAGAAGCAAATTGTTTGAAGGAACTGGTACCCATATCCTAGAGAAGTGACCACAATGGCATCATTATTTGGCAAGGTTAACATTTTGTCCACTAGTTGCCTGGACGTTAAATATCAGTGCATGTGAGTAAAAACATAGGAGCTTGCTTGACAAGGCCAAAGGCCAGCAGCCTGCTCTAAGGGTGGCCAACTAGATGCCTGTGGGAAACCTGCAAGCAGGACCTGAGAACCAGAGCACTCTTCCCTACTGATGTTTCCAGCCATGAAGACAGAGCCTAGTAGCCTCCATGAATTTGTCTCATTCTCTTTTAAAGTCATTCAGATTGGTGGCCACCCCTGCCTCTTGAGGAATGGAATTCTATAGCTCAACTATGCACTGCATGTAGAGATAAGTTCTTTCATTTGTGCTGACTCTTCCAACATTCAGCTTCGTTGGGCGTCCACAAATTCTGGTGTTTTGAGAGAGGAAGGACTTCTCTTTCTACTTTCTGTTCCAAAAATAATTTTATAAACTGTCACCTCTTATTCACCTTTTCTCAAAACTCAAAAGCCTCAAACACTGCAACCTTCCCTAATAAAGGAGTCATTCCACCCTGTTGATTGTCTTGGTTGCTCTTTTCTGCCCCTTTCCAACTCTACAATATCCTTTTTGAGGTGAGGCAACCAGAACCGTTCACAGTATTCCAATTGTGGTCGCACAATAGATTTACATAACAGCATTACGATATTGGAGGTTTTATATCCAATTCATTTCCTAACTATCCCAAGCATGGAATTTGCCGCACACAGGATTTCCAGTGAACTATCTGCTGGGGTACTTCAAGGCCTTGTTCCTGGGCCATAACTGCCAGTTCAGACCCTATGAACGTGTATGTGAAATTAAGATTTTTTTTACCCCAACATGCATTACACTTGATCACACTGAATAGCATCCATAACAACTGTCTTTTGTAATCCCCTTTTGATCACATAGGTCAACAGTGTGTTTTGCTCACTTTAGAGCAGGGACACACACACATGCACACACGGGCCATGAGTCTGGTGCCGTGTTGCAGTGCCCTCCCCTTGCAGTATCTTCTCTTCCATCCTGTATTTTTGTAATGAAATGTGCACGGGAGAGCTCAGATTTGCCTAAGCTTGTTATCACTATGCACTGTCTTCACTATTGCCCGAAGGTTTTTGCTAGGCTTCCCTTATGCACAGTACCAGGAACTTGCTGATTCAAGTCTGCCCAGTGTTGGCAAGCTCCAGCTGAATGTTGTAAACAGTACAGTGGGATTACAGTCATTGGCACATTGTCTCTTCAACTTCCCTACCCTTTTAAAGAAGCAAAACACACACACACACACACACACACACACACACACACACACACACACATACACAGCCATCTTTGGTTAGGAAACTGATGCCCTCTAGTGAGATTTGACAGCAGTTGCATTTGGTTGCTTTTGTTGCATTCTAATGGTTTATTTGCAAGGCTCCTTCTTCTGCCTTTTTATCTAACTTGTGTTTTAATCTGCTCCTGTGATTACAGTGCAATGGACCATTCCGTCTTCCAGATTAAACTACAATAAGATTATTAAACCTGACTCGGCAAGCACCAAGCTTAGTGTATGATACCACAATTCACTTATCAATACATATTTATAATATTAATAAGGTTTAAACTGCCAGGTGAATACTTTTGGAAAATTCTATTCCACCTTTAGTTGCAGACATGGAACTGTTGCATGTCACATGTATGTTTAAATACCAGCACAGCTTGCTGGGAACTTCTGTTGTGTGTATAGCTTTTGCTTCTCTCTGTCTCTCTGAGAAGACAAAGAGAGAGGCGACGTGTTTCTTTGTCCTGATTTATGATTAATAAATCCGTAATTGTAGTATGCTTCCACAAGCCTCACGCCTATTCTGTGTGCACAGTTCGCTCGGCTGATATAGTGTGCCCTGGCTTTGAAGCCTGGGTCGCTGACTTACGTCGGAGCAGAGGCCGATGGGTCTTCGCAGTAGGGTGGCCGAAGGAGACGACCCAGCTGGGGTTAGCCAGCTGGCCTTGCGACCCCTCTGCATGCTGACAGATACTACAGTTTCTGGCACTACTTTGCATGCAGGAGAGCTGATATAGCACATTATTCTTAATGATGGTGATGATGATGATGACTTATATACTGCCCTTCATCATAAGATGTTAGTGCGGTTCACAAGATAAAAAATACAAGGTAAAAGCACAAATTAATAGTTAAAACAAAACAACAAAACAAAACAATACAACCCCCCCTCTCACAAACACATTTGAAAGGCTGTAGAATATTAATCAGCTCTGTATAGTTATAAATTAACTAGTTTTTACAAAGACAGCCTAAATCTCCAATGTCCTCTCATCTAAAGAAAACTGAACCTGGTAACGCAGCGCCTGGAAATTCCCTGTGCCAGTGGAAGCAGAAAGTACCAACAGATGGTTGTAGTCAGCTAAGTTCTCTGCAGAGTACACCCGTTGTAACTAATGGACCGAAATTAGTCATGCCCATTAATTGAAATTGATCTGCTCTTAGTATGACCAGCAGTGGATACAAACCAGAATCTATAATGCCACCTGGTTTGCTGTTTTGTGGGAAACTACATCAGTAAATCAATTTAAATTAATGTATATGTCAACAGATTTAGTAGGTGTTTTGTGGGATTACTAATGGCTGTATGCTGCTATTATTTCCAGATTGTCCATGCAAGATTCAGACTGTATTGCTGGACTCGACAGTAGAGTTGTGCTACGTTAGATCTGTTTATATGCTGTAAAGGACTTTGCACACCTAGGGCTCAGTTTTGGAGAAGGACAATTAGCAGTAGTTGATATAATATTTGATGCATCTGTGAGATTTGTGCTATGAATCCTCTTATTTGATTCATCAAATTTTATTTATTTATTCACTGCCCAACTAGACAGAGAACTATATGACTCACTGCATTTAGCAGCAGCACCAAACTTGTCTTTCCTGGTTGATGGCTTTTTGCAAACATAATTTCTATTACAGCTGTTCTGCAGATAGTTGCGTAATAATTTTCTGTTTGCATTTGTGTTGTTTATCTGGCCGTTCTCACTTACTAACTTTTTCTGATTTTGAGAATCTGATATCTACACACACACACACACACACACACACACACACTTGCAGTACAGAAGCCAAGCCACCAAAAATGCTGAATTGATACTAAGTGTGTGGAATAAGGTTTAATGTGATTTTTGGCAAGATCTGTACCTCTGTAGCTGAAAACAGGTGGTGACCTTACAGTTATCACTATCTTATGTGGGGGGTTTTTTATGATGCTGGAATTGGTTCCAAGTTCCTAGTTCCTTCTTCGACAAAGAGCTCAGTGAATATCCTAAATATTTTATTTGACCCTGCATCACAGAATATGAATTATCATGCATCTCCATCACAGGGAAACTCTGCCTTTTGAAAAAGGTTTTTGCAAAAAGTGTTTTTTGCACAAAGCACAGAAATGCTTTTTTTGCACAAAGCACATAAAACCTCAGTGCACAGTTATGAATAAGGGAACTGTAGCTGTTCACCCCAAAATAAGCATTGGACTACTCCAGTGACACATCCATTTGGTCCTGGTTCATGTACCATTGTAACTTATTGCCTTTTTGAACTATATATTTCATTTTTATACTTAAAGTGAGGTTATGGCAGGCAGCTCCAAATTCTGTGCTGTATTTAGTGATCAAACCTTTCTTTCCTGCCAGCTCTATAGCGTAGCACCTTTGCAAACAAATAGACATTGGAAACTACCTCCCGCACATACTTCCTGTGTTGGGGAATCCCTGCATCGGAAATGAGAATAAAGTGAAGGTGAAGATGTTTCAACTAGTTCAAAACTGACAAAATTTTGTACTGTAGAGACAGTACTAAGAGTGTGCTCCCAGCACACTATCCAAGCTGTTGAGGTCTCATTTCCTTTCCACCCATATAAAAGACATATGTAGCACCTCTGTCTAGGTT
The DNA here is from genome assembly GCF_964252035.2 of Podarcis erhardii. NCBI lineage: Eukaryota > Metazoa > Chordata > Lepidosauria > Squamata > Lacertidae > Podarcis > Podarcis erhardii. The sequence continues at coordinate 66,327,190 of NC_138497.1, read as the reverse complement.
TCCCCTAACTAATATGTATGATTAAGATAAATGAGAAAATATTTTGACATGTATCCAAATGTGTTTGTACATAAAGTGCAAGTGCCTCCCCCCCTCTATCCTATGCCATTCCAGAGGCCCCCCTGACCCTCAAAAGCAGATTTTCAGAAGCACAGGAAGGTGGGGGCAGGCAGGTACAGAAAAGCCCTATGGCACATTTTAGGACATGGAAGTTAAAACAAAAATTCTTTTGAAAAATAAGGGCTTAAAAAAAGAAGAATGCAGCCATGCACATGTCTGTTCAGAAATTTACTTCCAAAGAGACTTACTGCTTTTCAGTTCAAAGTAGCTTACAGGTAAATTTGTATAGGACTGCTGCCTATACAGACTTCTCTTGATGCAGGATTAATTTAGAAAATTATTTCAACTAAAAACTCCCTGTATGTATAGATATAATGCTAATGAAGAATTATTTTAATTAATTTTGAAAGCCATAATAGGAAATTAAGTTGCCTCCCACATTCTTAATGAAGAAATAAAGCAACTAATTTCATTGCTGTTAGAGGAGCAATCTACTCCTTCACATATCAGAAAATTAATGTAACATATTCACTCAGCCAAACAACATTTCTGAATTTCCCCACCGGAACTCTGAACACTTTTATTCCGAGAATAAATTTATGAAAAAAACAGCAGTCAGCATAAAATTTTCTGGCTTCAGCTTCTTAAGAACTCCATACTGATTGATTCTGATCCCAATAAATCTTCATTCTGACATGGGCTCCTTGTATGTGCTATTCTTGCTGTAGCTATTCAAAATAAGAAAGGATGTAAAATCATACGTTCTTGCTTCTTACTACAATATGTGGAAATCATTGCTCCAGGATCCTGCACTGGTAACCTCAAGTCTAGATTACTGTAATGAAGGGGGACTGCCACTCAGTCCGGTTTGGAAGCTCCAGCTGGTACAAAATGCTGCAGCCAGATTGCTGATGGGAGCTTCTGGTTGAGAACATGTGACACCACTGAGCTGCACTGGCTGCCTATCTGATACTAAGCCAGGTTCAAGATTCTTGTTTCGATTTACAAAGCCCTGAACCACTTGGGTCCAGAGATTGCCTGAAGCCTTATATTCCAGCTTGATCACTGTGATTATCTGCAAGAGCATCTTTGGTCATTCCCTGAGCTGGTGAGGCTTGTTTGACAACAAGAAGAAATCAAGCCTATAGTGTCCTTGGCCTGTCCTGTGGAACATCCTGCCACTAGAGATTCAGCATTTGCCTTCTGTGCCAAAAAAAAAACTTTTCCGTTCCACAAAGCCTATGCAAACTATAAGAGTTAAACCCCCCCCCAACTATTTATGGTTGTTTTTAACTTCTTTATGCTTTTTTTTAAGGGAAGGGGTTTTTTCAATGTTTAATGCTTTATTATGTTTTTGTATATGTTGGAAACTTCCCAGAGTGGCTGTGGCAACCCAGTCATCATCATCATCATCATCATCATCATCATCATCATTATTATTAATGGAATAGGACATTTCTATTTTCATGGGAGAAATGTTGGAGGGTATAAGACAGGTGTAGGAGACAGCTAGTGCTCAGTAGGTGCAGGAACAACTACAGCTGGAATCAAATAGGCACATTTTGCATATTTATAAAAAGTGGAAAATGGAATAAAAGTCATATGAGAAAAATTAGTAGCGTCACTTAATAGGAGCAGTGCTTGTGGCTGCTGGTTTTCTCAGGGCCCAGGGTTGTTGGGTCATGAGGTTCATTGTGACACTTCCCTCTGCTGGCTCATCGGCCACCAAAGCTCTAGAAGGCCTGGGGATCTCCTATGCTTGGATCATTTTATGCTTGTGAGAGTAGCAGGAAGACATGTAAGCAGGATTTCTTTCAGCATCTAAATTCTTTGATGATAGAGAATTCATCTTGAGCATAGAGGCGTTAGAGAGTACTAACAGTGAGCCCCATTTCTCTTTCTTTTCTAGGCTTTCCAGACTCAGAAAAGTGTTTTCCTGATTGGGAAGAAAGAATAGAATTTCCCCTCTCCCAGAGACCTCCCCCTCACCCTCAGCATCCCCCTCTGGACCCCTCTTTGAGAGGACACAAAAGGTAAAACCCTTCAGCATATAGATGTTGATTTCAGAATAATATTAGTCCTTAAGGTCTCTGAACTGTCTGAGGCCTATTTTGAGGTTCAGAAAAATAAACATATCACATGTGGCTTTTTGTTTTTCCTATAGGCTCTGCATACCTCCTCCCTTCCTCATGTGGAGAAAGATGGCGGAAGAGCTCGTTCATTGGAGGAGCTCAAGAAAAGCCCAAGACAACATAAAGGTAATGTCTTATTTCCAAGAATATTTTCAGTGTATATAAGAAAGTCTCTCTCACTGCCAGCCTTCTCTTCTTTTCCTTTCAGAAGATCTAATCGTAGAAGACCTTGAAGAAGAGCAGCAAAAGACTGTGAGCAGTGGCTCTTACTCCTAGGTAAGTGCAGTTAGGATTTCACCCTTAATAAATCAGTTTTCAGCCAGTGGTCATTCATTCTACCCCAGACTTATTTACTCCCCCCCTCTGCGCTATTTTAGCCTTATGGTTATAAACTGGCCATTCATAAATATGGATTGTATGAATCTAAAAAAATGTATGAATGTACAAAAGGTCTGAGGTCAAATATACATCCCTAAGGTTACTAAGAAAGGTCTCTCTGTAACTGAGGCCTATTTTAAGGTTCAGAAAAATAAAAATATCCCATATGGCTCTTTGTGTTGCTGTAGGCTCTGCAGACCTCCTGCCATCCTGATCTGGAGGAAGATGGCAGGAGGAAGAAACGCCCAGGACAATATGAAGGTAATGCCTATTTCCAAGGATATGTTCAGGGTATATAAGAAAGTCCCTAAAACAGTTATAATTCCTAGCCTTCTCTTCTTTCTTTGGGGCGCAAGGGAGCACATTGGCCCAACTGCAGCATGCTCTGGGATACAGCACTCATGGTAAGGCAGCCTTCTGAGAAACAGCTTTTCGGTGAGCAGTGCATGATGTTGTGAACTTCACCTTACAGCGTGGACTGTCAAGGCAGTGGAAGGTATATGCCAGGCCATTACTGACCACTGTCTCTCTTTAGCCACACACAAGCAGTTCTTCCTCTGGGGACGAGGGAAGAAGCGCCGCCACCCCCAGGGGGGGCCAAGGGGTGGAGAGAGCCGAGCCCGAGTCCCTGTGCTTTTGTTTTTAACTTGTAATGTTGTTGTTTGGTTTTAGGTTTTTATATTGTAAACTACTGTGATATATCTTTATGACACAGTGGTACAGTGGTGCCTCGCAAGACGGAATTAATTCGTTCCGCAAGTCTCTTCGTCTTGCGAGTTTTTCGTCTTGCGATGCACGGTTTTCCATAGGAATGCATTGAAAATCAATTAATGCGTTCCTATGGAAACCGCCTTCCCCCGACCTCTTCTGGCGGGCGGCATTTTAAAATCGCCCGGGACAGCGGAGGACTTCTCCGCTGTCCGGGCGATTTAAAAGCCCCTGGGAAGGCAAGCAGGGGGGACAAAGACTTTTGCCCCCCGCCTGCCTTCAGAAGAGGTCCAGGACAGGCTTCGCGGACCTCTCCGCAAGCAGCGGGAGCGCTCCTTGCGGAGAGTTGCCAGCGCGCCCAGGCTTCGCGGCCCCGCCGCCCGGCTTCGAGACATCGTTCCGATGCCAGGCGGCGGGGGGAGGCTTTCTCGCCCCGCCGCCCGGCATCGGGACGATGCCCCGAAGCCGGGCGGCGGGGGGAGGCGTTCCTGCCCCGAAGCCGGGCGGCGGGGGGAGGCGTTCCCGCCCCGAAGCCGGGCGGCGGGGGGAGGCGTTCCCGCCCCGAAGCTGGGCGGCGGGGGGAGACTTTCCCGCCCCGCCGCTCGGCTTCGGGACATCGTTCCGATGCCGGGCGGCGGGGGGAGACTTTCCCGCCCCGCTGCTCGGCTTCGGGACATCGTTCCGATGCCGGGCGGCGGGGGGAGACTTTCCCGCCCCGCCGCTCGGCTTCGGGACATCGTTCCGATGCCGGGCGGCGGGGGGAGGCGTTCCCGCCTCGCCGCCCGGCATCGGGCCATCCTTCCGAAGCCCGGCGGCGGGAGGAGGTGTCCCCGCCCCGCCGCCAGGCTTCGGAGGAGGTCCGAGGACAGCGGGGAAGACGAGCTGCGCTTCCCCACTGTCCCGGAGATTTCCCTATGGGCTGTCATCTTGCGAAGCAAGCCCATAGGGAAATTCGTCTTGCGAAGCGCCTCCAAAACGGAAAACCCTTTCGTCTAGCGGGTTTTCCGTCTTGCGAGGCGTTCGTCTTGCGGGGCACCACTGTATTAAAAGGGGGGGGGGAAGCAAAGGAAAAAATATATATCATGAACCTTAAAGGACAACATTGAGGTATTTGCCTTGGAGTATGTTGTTCTGCCCTAATTTGGGGTATGTGTGTCAAGATTGCCTGACCTCCAAGCCCGGGAGGTGAGGACTCTTGCTTAGCCTAAGTCAGTAGAAAAATGTAGCCAGAGCCTTTCAACTGGACTCTGTAAAAGTAGTACATTGGTACATACGCTTCAGGTTACATACACTTCAGGTTAAAGACTCCGCTAACCCAGAAATATTACCTCGGGTTAAGAACTTTGCTTCAGGATGAGAACAGAAATCGTGTAGCGGCGGCACAGCGGCAGCAGGAGGCCCCATTAGCTAAAGTGGTGCTTCAGGTTAAGAACAGTCTCAGGTGAAGAACAGGCCTCCAGAACGAATTAAGTTCTTAACCCGAGGTACCACTGTATGCTGACACCACTCTTGTTGTCTTCCAGTCTAGGTCAGGAGACACTGCCGATTCAGACAGGCAAGAGCTAAAAGTCCTCTCTGCCCTCTGAGCCACAGACAAATTACACTGTACAGTAGCCATTAACCAAGAAGTCCCAAACACCAGAAGTGGGGACCCAAGCATCTAGATCAAGGGAAGTAATAGTGCCACTGTATTCTGCTCTGGTCAGACCTCACCTGGAGTACTGTGTCCAGTTCTGGGCACCACAGTTCAAGAACAGGGGCGCCGACTTATAAAAAATATTGGGGGGGCCCATACCGGGGTCCTGCCCCGGGAAGTTTTCTAAATTTTAGATGAAAATTAGTGAGTTTTAAAGTTTTTTAAAAGTATTTTAGAGTCATATGATCAACATTAGAACCCCGAAAACTCGACTCTCTATAACTCCACACTCCGGGAAACTCGACAAGCCTGAAACACTTTTTGGCTTTGAAAAAAGAAACAAAACATAAACACGCACGGTATTTTCGTAAAAAGCTAATTTAATTTACAGTAACAATTATGCTTATAGACTATTACAGAGCAGTGAATATATAGCCCTGAAAAGACTGAAATGATATTTAAATAAATCCTAAACTATCATTAAAAGAATAAAACATAAAATATTGCTGTCGCACAGTAATAGCACTTTGATTAATAAGTGAAATAGCTAATTTAAGCTTACTTTGAATAAGGCTGAGGGTTCATTAAATAAAAATAATATCTCAAAGTTAATGCTTTAATACAGTTAATAAAGTTAATACAGTATGCCTAATACTGTATGTAAATACTGTAATACTGTATGTAAATAACGGGCTTTAATTGGGTCTTACACCCTAAAAATATTTAAGTATTTGAAAATAACTAATACAGTACTATAGTAATATAGAAATACAGTACTAAACTAGTACTAATCTTTCAAAACTGAAAATTTAACATTCTGTATGTATTTAATTCTCTATTTTATAAAGATTTTTAATATCTGACAGTGAGTTTGGAGTAGCCCAATGCAAAAATCCTGAGGATCCATGTGGATCCATGCTTTGTAACCACGTTTTTGCACCACTGTGACCCTAGGCAACAGTGGGTGCGTGATTTTTTTGGTGCAAGATGTAGCCATGGACATGCTATGTGATCTGATGGTGAATTTGGGGTGACCCAATGCAAAAATCCTGAGGATCCATGTGGATCCGTGCTTTGTCACCACGTTTTAAATGGGGAGGGAAGGAAAAACACAGAAGGGACAAGAAGCACAAGAGGAGTGTGCGGAGAAGCAGCTAGCTAAGAATGCAGGGGAGGAGTTTAACGGGGTGGGGGGGAGGAAAGGAAGGCAAAAGTCACCCCCCCCAAGCCAGCCCTCTATCACCTGCATGTTTTTCGGCTGCCTGTGAGTCCCTAGAGCACGGAGAGGAGGAGGTGGTGGGCTGGAGCCTGCACGCAGTGTGACTAGGAAAGAATTAGAAGGAAGGACTCGATCCTTTCCTTAACCCTCTGCTTGCCAGGAGGGCAGGGGATTCCCTGCTCTTTGTTGAGTTTGAGCAAACGCAGCAACAGAAGCGGGTGGGCAGTAAGACCCTGAGGCAGAATGCAGGAAAGCAGCAGCTTCCGCCTTCCCTCCGCCCGCCCGCCCGATCTTATTTTTGCCTGATTTTTGCCTATTTTTGCCCCTGCACTCCGGCGAGTCAGCTCCAGGGACCACACATTCGCTCAATAACACGCACAGACATTTCCCCTTACTTTTTAGGAGAAAAAATCTGTGTGTTATAGAGCGAAATTTACGGTAATAATTTTCTTAAATTATTGGGGGGGGGCCGAGCCCCCCCAAACGAATTTTTGAGGGGGCTCGGGCCCCCTCAGGCCCCATGGAGTCGGCGCCTATGTTCAAGAAGGACACTGACAAACTGGAACGTGTCCAGAGGAGGGCAACCAAAATGGTCAAAGGCCTGGAAACGAAGCCTTATGAGGAACGGCTAAGGGAGCTGGGCATGTTTAGCCTGGAGAAGAGGAGGTTAAGGGGTGATATGATAGCCATGTTCAAATATATAAAAGGATGTCACATAGAGGAGGGAGAAAGGTTGTTTTCTGCTGCTCCAGAGAAGCGGACACGGAGCAATGGATCCAAACTACAAGAAAGAAGATTCCACCTAAACATTAGGAAGAACTTCCTGACAGTAAGAGCTGTTTGACAGTGGAATTTGCTGCCAAGGTGTGTGGTGGAGTCTCCTTCTTTGGAGGTCTTTAAGCAGAGGCTTGACAACCATATGTCAGGGGTGCTCTGACGGTGTTTCCTGCTTGGCAGGGGGTTGGACTCGATGGCCCTTGTGGTCTCTTCCAACTCTATAATTCTATTCTATGATTCTAAGCTTTCTAGAATAAAACAGACACAAAATGAATGAGGCAGTGAATATTGACAGTGAATAATAAAATAAAAACCCATGAAAAGTACAAAAAAAATACTGTTGGAAAACTGAAATGGTAAAAAAAAAAAATACAAGTCAGAATAAAACAGCAAAACTTAGTCTAATATAAACCTACAAGGTACATGAACCTACAGCATAGGAACACCTGTGCTCAAGAATCAGGAAAAGGTGTGAAGCACAGAAAAATGGCGTAAGTCAAAATTATATAAAACTGGCCTAACAACCAAACCCGGACTTCCTAGCCAATCAGAAGCTCAGCTAGATAGAACCTTCCAGGATTTGGGAGTACACATTCTCACAGGTTCATAGTTGCTATTAATTAAGCAGGCGGCCATACTGACCTTGAGCTACTAGCCACAGGGAGATAGCACAGGTGCGCTCAGCCCATGATCTCATCCTCATTAGTGAGAGCCGAATTTCTTAACAGAAATCTATTCCTCTGATGCTCATGGCTGGAATAAATCAAACTTTAGTTGTGATGTGGCCTAAGCAAAAGACAGGCTTTTCTTCATGGGGCAGGGGGATATTTTTTTTTTAACCTTCTAACTATTACATTCATGTGTTTATAATAATACACCCAGAGCCTGGAGTAATTCTAAACAGTTAAAATTATATTCCTTACATCCGTACAGAACTCAGACTATGTGGACCCTTCTGATAATTGAATTATAGGACGGAATATAAATTCTAATAATAATGATGATGATGATGATGATGCAGTATGTTTCATATAGCTTCTATGAAACACAATGGGTTTCACTTTAAATCCCTCTGGAGACTGCAAACTTTACCCACACATGCAGGCAAAAAGTGATTCAGCCTGATGCCATTATCAGGCAAAGGAGTACAGCTGAGCTGACCAGGAGCTTGTAATTCCAATTTTGGCCTCCAGAAGGTGAAATAGATTCAGGAGACATTTACCCACATTTAGCTAGCTTGGGGTAGGGTCAGGCCTGAGACTGCCCCACCTTGCTGAAGGCTTGAGACCAGCAACTCAAGAGTTTTAGTTCTCTCCTCAGTGTACATTGTGAGGAGAATGCAGGAAGTGTCTTAAGAGTATGTACAATATTTGCTTCTTTATCCTGCTGCTTTCTGCTTTGACTTAAGCGTGGCTTCTCTTTCCTTGGTGTTGGGGTAGGTTACGGAATTCTACTTTTAGTATACTCTGTTTAATCTAGGCGCTTTGTTGGGAGAAGGGGGGGAGGGGTGTCGTGCCTCTGTTAGCGGTCTTCTTTCCCTCACAGCCATCTTGACAAATAGCACTTCGCCTCAGCAAAACCCCATTGGCACCGAGCAACTCCCCCTTCTTCCTCCGCTTAACAGAGATGTAAGGCAGAGCTTCCAATGTCAGAATTTTCCTTATCCCTCCGTCTAACTTTGCCAACCTGGCGCCCTCCATCTGCTTTGGACTACAGTACAACTACTATCAGCCCCGACCAGCATGCTGCTCTCATTTTTCTCTCGTCCTACCACCGCTGTCTCTGGGAAGTGATTGTTTCAGACTTTTAAGTATAAGTCTGACAGTTTTACTAGCCTCAGAGGAAACCCTTGTGGCAATATGCAAACTTACTATTTGAGGGAAATCTTTAGTAGCTTGCTCTGAGTAGCTCTTTAAAACGAGGCAAAACACATCCATAATACAATACTGTTTGTCCCTCAGGGCTTTAGGGCCTACACCTTTCTAGTTTTTAGTCCTTTAGTGGGAAGATTACATTTTGTGAATTTTCTTATTCCCCGCCCCCCATGGCATTCCATGCTGTTTAATTTAGGTCATAACCATTTCTGAGTTCTGTTAATAAATGTAAAACAGAAGAGTTGTGCAGTTCATAACAATGGCCACTGGATGACAGCATAATATTTAAGACAAGCCAGTGCTATACAGTATTCTCCTGTAGAGAACTGTAATGTGATCACATTTTGTCAAAAATGCCTCCTATTGCTGAGGAAGAGAATATAAGTAAGAGAAAGCAAGAATTGCTTCTCCAAACTTGTTTTTAATATCTTCCTTGATTCCCAGGAGAGGACTCCTGGGAAAATGCTCTCTGAATGATATTAGCAAGAAATCTGCATTCTAGTAATCTCTAGAAGTTTGTAAAACTAGAAATCATCTTCCTAGAATTATGCAGTTGCTTTGCTAGTGACCTCATATAATGGAGGAAGCTGATATTGTAAAATGGGTTGAAGAACAGAAATGGTATTCTATGTATGTCCAAGATATTTCAAATACATAAAAAGTGTAATTGTAACAAACCCATGTTTGAAAACATGTGCATAATCTGATACAATTGTTAGAGAACCAGGTTTGGCTGACTAGATTGGAAGCCTGGTTTTCTCTGTGTAATGTATAAAATAACCCTTATAACTGATAACCAATTAAGAAAAAGTATTTGCTTTTATTTTATTTCACAATATTTATATGCCACTTACTAGTACAAAAGACCTCTAAAAGGTTTACAAGACAATATGAAATGTTAATTTTAAATAGCAATAAAGTATTAAAATCAATTTTCATAAACATTTTAAGAGATAAAATCATTAGTGTTAAACTGTAAAAAAAAAAGGCAAACAGAAAAGAAAAAAGTTAGGTAGAAATATAATGGACATAATCCAATGGTGAAAAATGCTAGTTGAAATCTGCTACTGAGAACTGAGCCAACAGCAGCAGGTGATTCAGGAGAATCTGGCAACTGCCATTGTAAATGATGTTATCTGGTGCCTTGTATTTTCAGTAGAAGAGGAATTGATGATCTGTGACACAGGTTTGTTTATTTTAATTTTAAAAACTGATTAACATGTTCTCCTAAAAAAGCACTTGAGCAGAGTGCAGAGACATGTGACTCTTTGGCTAAAAGCCAGGAAAGCAGCAGCAATGGATAGCTTCAAGCTCCTCTTTAAGACTCATGAAGGATGGCACATATTGTAAACAAAAATGCCATAAATATGGCTCTCCTAAAGCCGAATCCAAGGAAGGATCCCATGGCAAACCGCATAGATAGATAGAGGGAGATTTCCCCTCCCTCTCCTTGGAAACTTGACAAATATACTTCTTTTCTGTGGAAGGAATAGGCAACATAGCTCTGCCTAGTGCTTGCTGTTTTATTACAAATCAAGCCTGAGCTTAAGGGACTGTATCTGTAAAAAAATAAAATGAAATAGCAGTTTATTGTGGTAAAAGACACCCACATAAATTCAAAATTAAAGCTTTAGTGTCCATAATACAAAGAAAATACAAACACATTTCTTAAAAATTTAACAGAAATTGGAGCTATTCAAAGAGAAGTTGATTATAATATAATCTGAACAGAACAATTTCCCAATTACTCTTTTAGATGCATTGCACTGCAGCATCTTTCTGGAACCGTTGTGATTCAGAGAGTTAACAACCAAAGTCGACAGGAAAAGTTGTGATTGGTTCCTGAGTTTGGCCAATCCCTAAATTGCAATCCAGTATTTGCCTAGAAATCAACATTAAATGTCATTAATGTAAATTGGTTCACATTCTTCCATCTTGAACATTTTCCTTGTTGCCCCTTCTAGTCTTGGCTGGACGGAAGTTCCGTGCTTTTCAGTCTGAAAGCACAGATCGTTGTTCAGTGATCAGAAGGGAGGGAAAGGGTGTGTGTCTGATGTCCATTTCCTCCTTTATATGCCAATTAGGAGCTTAAGCCACTTGCAGTAAAATTCTATACATGTCTGTTGAGAAGTAAGAACCATTACTTTAATGGGGGTTACTCCCAGATAAGTGAATATAGGGTTGCAACCTTAATTTGTTAGAAAAAGAACGTGGTGCAGGAGGGCTGGATGCCCTCAGCCTGCATAGTATCCTATGCTTAGGGGGGAATTAATTAATGGAACCTGGTTTCTGTTTGTGGATTTCATTGGATTAGGATTCTAAATTTAAACGTTTTTTTCACTATTCTACCATAAAGTATGAAATATCAAACTCTTTCTTTCTCACAGTGTCAGTGCAAAAGTGCTGAATTTTGTTCTCAAATTCCAGGTAAGTACTTGCTACATTTCAATATAATAATAATAATAATAATAATAATAATAATAATAATAATAATTTATTATTTATACCCCGCCCATCTGGCTGGGCCTCTCCAGCCACTCTGGGCGGCTTCCATAGAAACCAAAAATACAGTAAAATATCACACGTTAAAAACTTCCCTGAACAGGGCTGCCTTAAGATGTCTTCTGAATGTCAGGTAGTTTATCGCTTTGACATCTGCTGGAAGGGCGTTCCACAGGGCGGGCGCCACTACCGAGAAGGCCCTCTGCCTGGTTCCCTGTAGCTTTGCTTCTCGCAATGAGGGAACCGCCAGAAGGCCCTCGGCGCTGGACCTCAGTGTCCGGGCAGAACGATGGGGCTGGAGACACTCCTTCAGGTATACTGGACCGAGGCTGTTTAGGGCTTTAAAGGTCAGCACCAACACTTTGAATTGTGCTCGGAAACATACTGGGTTATAGTCTGAAATTTCTGTTGGCTGTTTATAATCTGGGTAACCTGGAGGCCAAACTAGCATAGAAAACATGTAAAAAGGATGAATGTGGATATAACACTTTCATTTGTTTAATGTAAGCAATTAGGACTGCAATGCATGGGCGTAATCAGGATTTTTGTTGGGAGGGGGTGTCAGGGCTTTTGTGTGAGGGAGGGCTTTGTTGGGGGGGGGCAGAACCTCAGTTTGCTTATTCTTTGCTTTTTATTGATTTTTATTTATTGGAGGGGGGCAGCTGCCCCCCCTGCCCCCCTGGCCATGCCCATGCTGTGATGTGAAATTACACTATTCCCTCTTGGAATGTGAGTTGTGGTAAATTGTTAGGCAGTCAGCAATGTTAATTACTTTTAAACTAACTAGGGTTTCCGCTTAATCCAGTATCTGAAATTATGGTTGGAAACTGGTTTCAGATCTTGAGTTCAATAGGCGCTTTGATTAGCTCTAATCATGGGTAATGTTGTTGCAGTTATTGCAGCTAATGGTAGTTAAATCTGGCAGAAGGAATTTCTGCTTCAGAAGGGCTTGCTCCACATTGCTTAAGCATAGTTTCATCTGCACCACTCAGACTATCCATCTATATTCAAATATACAAAATACAGAATACTAAAGCAAAGTAGATTAATAACTAGATTAGTAATATGAAATTTCAAATAAATTTACAGTATTTGACTGCCTATTACTGTCTGGAATCCACGGAATAGCTTCCTATGATTGAAATCCATATATCCCATATCTAGTACAGCTGAACAAATTTCAGATATTTGCTTTTGTTAATATGGTTAATTTGGTGATAATTGTTTCACTAATTGTTTGTAAGGAAAGTGACTATATTACACAGTATAATTCTTGGGTATGCTTATAATGTGCAATGTGTTTTTGATGCCATATTCTAAGAGCTGAACCTCCTCGCTGTTTTTCCATGAACACTTTTGCAAGGGCCAAAAAACCTCCCTTTTTGATTTGCATGCCTTGTGAAAATGTTAATATTGATGTAAATTGCCCTTGTGTGTCCTCAGTGGTGTCATTATGCAGTTTTATCTAATTAGTTTTGTTTCATTGTGACATCACCATGGTCAGGATCATCACATCACTCTAATCCAGGAAAGAGGAAGCAGGCTAGGAAAAAAATATACCGGTACCAAAGAAGTAGCAACCCAGTGAAACAGTACTGGTGACTGAACAGTTTGAAAAAAGCTAAATATGGGTGATATCTAAAGTATTTTAGAAGAGAAATGTATACCCCACAAAATTACTACTTTTAATCCAAAACCTGAAAGTAGATCTCATACAGTACAGCCATTATTGTTTGTGACCGTTTCCCAGTATACAGTACCTCAGTTCATTTCAGTATTGCCAAAGTATGACTAAATGCAGTCCCTTCTTGAACATAGTCCTCTTTACAAAAAAAGGGAAGCTTTAAAAATATACATTTGACCTTGATGTGGGTTAAAAACTTCTACATTACCTTAAAACACTTTTTTTACAGCTACATGATGGGATTGGTGTCCAAAAATGTTGCTAATCCAATACATAATCTCCTTTATTATCTCATCACAGCATTTTATGTTGCTGGTTTTTCATGTAGCTGGACAAATTCATGGGGACAAGGCTATCAATGACCACTAGTCATGATGACTGCATATTACCTCAGCTGTCAGAGTTAGTATGCTTCAGAATACCAGTTCCTGGGAATTGCAGGTGGCCTGTTGTCTAGCTTGCAAGCTTCCAATAGACATCTGTTTTTGGCCACTATGAGAACACGATGCTGGACTAGATTGGACATTGGCTTGATCCAGCTTGTTTGTGTTGCATTCCTATGTCCCTATGATTCTGTCAGTGGTATCTGACGTATCCAAGTAGTTAATTCTTGGATTGGCATTGTACTGGCTCCAGATGATCGTAAGGCATGATTGTCTTGCATTCAGAGAAAGGGGAAAGGAGTCTGTAAATGTTGGGCCATCCCTGAAGTACAGAACCACAAATATTTCATAGAAGATTCTCTCTAAAAAAAATTATTTCAAAATTTTGAAGTTTCAAATAGTTTGATTTCTAATGCCAGCATGACTGTGCCACCAGGACTATGATATTGATACTGTTCACCTGTTGATCTCAAGATATGAGATCTATTTCTATTATTCTCCTGAACTGCCACCTCCGCCATATCTGCTCCAGAGGGTTTGGGTACCCTTTGGAATGGGTGGCATAAGGGACTGCAAAACCAGAGGAAATAAATGAAAATACCCTATTCCTCCACTGGATCAGTCAGCAACCCTGTGATTGGCTGTGTTGTTTTCAGTTAACGTTTTCACCATCAGGCACACATCAATGCAAGTATAGCTTGAGTTATTTGGCAGCCCTCTTATTTGACTAGAACAGAGCTATCCTAAAATTAGCAATGGCATTATGTGGGTAGCATTTGAAAATATTTTAGGATGAATGGCATTAATTTTCAATATATTCTTTAGTATTTAATAAAGATCTCTTAGATAAAATGAAATTGCAGCATGAGACATACAGGCAGCAACCATTTTAGGCGTGTCTGATATGTGTATGACTGCACACATGTGCATCACGCTGAACCTGGAAGTGACCTGAAAATGGCACAAGAACATTACAAAAAGGGTTGGAACGGGGTGTCTGCAGGCTTTTTCAATGGTGTTTCAAATATACATGATTTCATTAAAACGTGTGGTGCCTTGGAGCGTAACCCCCACATAAACTGGGTTTGCTTCACTTATGTGCATGGGTATAACTACCGGTACCTACATTTTATCTTCCCAATAGTTTCTTGTGTCTGTACTGATCCTGAAATTATGTTTAAGCAATCTGGACTAGCAGACTTGAAGTGAGAAAGAATACTAAATGAATAGGGTTTGATTTCCTTTTCAAAAATAGTTTCTAGTATATACTAGCAATATATAAATATGCTCTGGCATTTTAAATGAGGAAGAACTAGGTACTGGTGCATCTGTTCTAGATAGAGAATGCAGAAGTGTGTTTTGTCACACAGCATAATAATGAAATAATATTTGTATGTCTGGGCCAAATTATGCTCAGAATGCAGGATGTGAGCTTTTGAATTGCAACTCTCCAGGCTTGTTGTTCAGCGAAAAGTTATGAACAGAAAAGCAGATGTTTTTGTTAC